>NW_028168177.1:0-600000 GCF_964237585.1 Gallinula chloropus | reverse complement strand
GGCCGCGAACTGCACCCTTGCTGGTATCTCCCAGGTTCTCAGCCTAAAGAAAGCCCCCAGACCCAAATTGAGAGGGGCTGCTTGGGGGCCCCCTGGGGGCCCTTCAGGCCAGCTAGGTCTTTGGGTCCTGGCTCCTTCGCTTTGGGAGCTGTTGCTGCAGTTGGGCATGTTGGCCGGAGAGTGCTTCTCCGGCCGCGAACTGCAACCTTGCAGGAATCTCCCAGGTTCCCGGCCCAACGAAAGCCCCCAGACCCAAATTGAGAGGGGCTGCTTGGGGGCCCCCTGGGGGCCCTTCAGGCCAGCTAGGTCTTTGGGTCCTGGCTCCTTCGCTTTGGGAGCTGTTGCTGCAGTTGGGCATGTTGGCCGGAGAGTGCTTCTCGGGCCGCGAACTGCAACCTTGCATGAATCTCCCAGGTTCCCCGCCCAACGAAAGCCCCCAGACCCAAATGGAGAGGGGCTGCTTGGGGACCCCCTGGGGGCACTTCAGGCCAGCTAGGTCTTTGGGTCCTGGCTCCTTCGCTTTGGGAGCTGTTGCTGCAGTTGGGCATGTTGGCCGGAGAGTGCTTCTCCGGCCGCGAACTGTAACCTTGCAGGTACCTCCCAGGTTCCCGGCCCAACGAAAGCCCCCAGACCCAAATTGAGAGGGGCTGCTTGGGGGCCCCCTGGGGGCCCTTCAGGCCAGCTAGGTCTTTGGGTCCTGGCTCCTTCGCTTTGGGAGCTGTTGCTGCAGTTGGGCATGCTGGCCGGAGAGTGCTTCTCCGGCCGCGAACTGCAACCTTGCAGGTACCTCCCAGGTTCCCGGCCCAACTAAAGACCCCAGACCAAAATGGAGATGAGCTCCTTGGGGGCCCCATGGGGGCCCTTCAGGCCAGCTAGGTCTTTGGGTCCTGGCTCCTTCGCTTTGGGAGCTGTTGCTGCAGTTGGGCATGTTGGCCGGAGAGTGCTTCTCGGGCCGCGAACTGCAACCTCGCAGGAATCTCCCAGGTTCCCAGCCCAACGAAAGCCCCCAGACCCAAATTGAGAGGGGCTGCTTGGGGGCCCCCTGGGGGCCCTTCAGGCCAGCTAGGTCTTTGGGTCCTGGCTCCTTCGGTTTGGGAGCTGTTGCTGCAGTTGGGCATGTTGGCCGGAGAGTGCTTCTCGGGCCGCGAACTGCAACCTTGCAGGATTCTCCCAGGTTCCCGGCCCAACGAAAGCCCCCAGACCCAAATTGAGAGGGGCTGCTTGGGGGCCCCCTGGGGGCCCTTCAGGCCAGCTAGGTCTTTGGGTCCTGGCTCCTTCGGTTTGGGAGCTGTTGCTGCAGTTGGGCATGCTGGCCGGAGAGTGCTTCTCCGGCCGCGAACTGCAACCTTGCAGGTACCTCCCAGGTTCCCGGACCAACTAAAGCCCCCAGACCCAAATGGAGAGGAGCTCCTTGGGGGCCCCATGGGGGCCCTTCAGGCCAGCTAGGTCTTTGGGTCCTGGCTCCTTCGCTTTGGGAGCTGTTGCTGCAGTTGGGCATGTTGGCCGGAGAGTGCTTCTCGGGCCGCTAACTGCAACCTCGCAGGAATCTCCCAGGTTCCCAGCCCAACGAAAGCCCCCAGACCCAAATTGAGAGGGGCTGCTTGGGGGCCCCCTGGGGGCCCTTCAGGCCAGCTAGGTCTTTGGGTCCTGGCTCCTTCGCTTTGGGAGCTGTTGCTGCAGTTGAGCATGTTGGCCGGAGAGTGCTTCTCCGGCCGCGAACTGTAACCTTGCAGGATTCTCCCAGGTTCCCGGCCCAACGAAAGCCCCCAGACCCAAATGGAGAGGGGCTGCTTGGGGGCCCCCTGGGGGCCCTTCAGGCCAGCTAGGTCTTTGGGTCCTGGCTCCTTCGGTTTGGGAGCTGTTACTGCAGTTGGGCATGTTGGCCGGAGAGTGCTTCTCGGGCCGCGAACTGCAACCTTGCAGGATTCTCCCAGGTTCCCGGCCCAACGAAAGCCCCCAGACCCAAATGGAGAGGGGCTGCTTGGGGGCCCCCTGGGGGCCCTTCAGGCCAGCTAGGTCTTTGGGTCCTGGCTCCTTCGCTTTGGGAGCTGTTGCTGCAGTTGGGCATGTTGGCCGGAGAGTGCTTCTCGGGCCGCTAACTGCAACCTTGCAGGAATCTCCCAGGTTCCCGGCCCAACGAAAGCCCCCAGACCCAAATGGAGAGGGGCTGCTTGGGGGCCCCCTGGGGGCCCTTCAGGCCAGCTAGGTCTTTGTGTCCTGGCTCCTTCGGTTTGGGAGCTGTTGCTGCAGTTGGGCATGTTGGCCGGAGAGTGCTTCTCGGGCCGCGAACTGCAACCTTGCAGGATTCTCCCAGGTTCCCGGCCCAACGAAAGCCCCCAGACCCAAATTGAGAGGGGCTGCTTGGGGGCCCCCTGGGGCCCCTTCAGGCCAGCTAGGTCTTTGGGTCCTGGCTCCTTCGGTTTGGGAGCTGTTGCTGCAGTTGAGCATGTTGGCCGGAGAGTGCTTCTCGGGCCGCGAACTGCAACCTTGCAGGAATCTCCCAGTTTCCCGGCCCAACGAAAGCCCCCAGACCCAAATTGAGAGGGGCTGCTTGGGGGCCCCCTGGGGGCCCTTCAGGCCAGCTAGGTCTTTGGGTCCTGGCTCCTTCGCTTTGGGAGCTGTTGCTGCAGTTGAGCATGTTGGCCGGAGAGTGCTTCTCGGGCCGCGAACTGTAACCTTGCAGGTACCTCTCAGGTATCCATGCCCAACGAAAGCCCCCAGACCCAAATTGAGAGGGGCTGCTTGGTGGCTCCCTGGGGGCCCTTCAGGCCAGCTAGGTCTTTGGGTCCTGGCTCCTTCGCTTTGGGAGCTGTTGCTGCAGTTGGGCATGTTGGCCGGAGAGTGCTTCTCGGGCCGCGAACTGCAACCTTGCAGGATTCTCCCAGGTTCCCGGCCCAACGAAAGCCCCCAGACCCAAATTGAGAAAGGCTGCTTGGGGGCCCCCTGGGGGCCCTTCAGGCCAGCTAGGTCTTTGGGTCCTGGCTCCTTCGCTTTGGGAGCTGTTGCTGCAGTTGGGCATGTTGGCCGGAGAGTGCTTCTCGGGCCGCGAACTTCAACCTTGCAGGATTCTCCCAGGTTCCCGGCCCAACGAAAGCCCCCAGACCCAAATGGAGAGGGGCTGCTTGGGGGCCCGCTGGGGGCCCTTCAGGCCAGCTAGGTCTTTGGGTCCTGGCTCCTTCGGTTTGGGAGCTGTTGCTGCAGTTGGGCATGTTGGCCGGAGAGTGCTTCTCGGGCCTCGAACTGCAACCTTGCAGGAATCTCCCAGGTTCCCGGCCCAACAAAAGCCCCCAGACCCAAATTGAGAGGGGCTGCTTGGGGGCCCCCTGGGGGCCCTTCAGGCCAGCTAGGTCTTTGGGTCCTGGCTCCTTCGCTTTGGGAGCTGTTGCTGCAGTTGAGCATGTTGGCCGGAGAGTGCTTCTCGGGCCGCGAACTGTAACCTTGCAGGTACCTCTCAGGTATCCATGCCCAACGAAAGCCCCCAGACCCAAATTGAGAGGGGCTGCTTGGTGGCTCCCTGGGGGCCCTTCAGGCCAGCTAGGTCTTTGGGTCCTGGCTCCTTCGCTTTGGGAGCTGTTGCTGCAGTTGGGCATGTTGGCCGGAGAGTGCTTCTCGGGCCGCGAACTGCAACCTTGCAGGATTCTCCCAGGTTCCCGGCCCAACGAAAGCCCCCAGACCCAAATGGAGAGGGGCTGCTTGGGGGCCCCCTGGGGGCCCTTCAGGCCAGCTAGGTCTTTGGGTCCTGGCTCCTTCGGTTTGGGAGCTGTTGCTGCAGTTGGGCATGTTGGCCGGAGAGTGCTTCTCGGGCCGCTAACTGCAACCTTGCAGGAATCTCCCAGGTTCCCGGCCCAACGAAAGCCCCCAGACCCAAATGGAGAGGGGCTGCTTGGGGGCCCCCTGGGGGCCCTTCAGGCCAGCTAGGTCTTTGTGTCCTGGCTCATTCGGTTTGGGAGCTGTTGCTGCAGTTGGGCATGTTGGCCGGAGAGTGCTTCTCGGGCCGCGAACTGCAACCTTGCAGGAATCTCCCAGGTTCCCGGCCCAACAAAAGCCCCCAGACCCAAATGGAGAGGGGCTGCTTGGGGGCCCCCTGGGGGCCCTTCAGGCCAGCTAGGTCTTTGGGTCCTGGCTCCTTCGCTTTGGGAGCTGTTGCTGCAGTTGGGCATGTTGGCCGGAGAGTGCTTCTCCGGCCGCGAACTGCAACCTTGCAGGTACCTCCCAGGTTCCCGGCCCAACTAAAGCCCCCAGACCCAATTGGAGAGGAGCTCCTTGGGGGCCCCCTGGGGGCCCTTCAGGCCAGCTAGGTCTTTGGGTCCTGGCTCCTTCGCTTTGGGAGCTGTTGCTGCAGTTGGGCATGTTGGCCGGAGAGTGCTTCTCGGGCCGCGAACTGTAACCTTGCAGGAATCTCCCAGGTTCCATGCCCAACGAAAGCCCCCAGACCCAAATGGAGAGGGGCTGCTTGGGGGCCCCCTGGGGGCCCTTCAGGCCAGCTAGGTCTTTGGGTCCTGGCTCCTTCGGTTTGGGAGCTGTTGCTGCAGTTGGGCATGTTGGCCGCAGAGTGCTTCTCGGGCCGCGAACTGCAACCTTGCAGGATTCTCCCAGGTTCCCGGCCCAACGAAAGCCCCCAGACCCAAATGGAGAGGGGCTGCTTGGGGGCCCCCTGGGGGCCCTTCAGGCCAGCTAGGTCTTTGGGTCCTGGCTCCTTCGCTTTGGGAGCTGTTGCTGCAGTTGGGCATGTTGGCCGGAGAGTGCTTCTCGGGCCGCGAACTGCAACCTTGCATGAATCTCCCAGGTTCCCTGCCCAACGAAAGCCCCCAGACCCAAATGGAGAGGGGCTGCTTGGGGACCCCCTGGGGGCACTTCAGGCCAGCTAGGTCTTTGGGTCCTGGCTCCTTCGCTTTGGGAGCTGTTGCTGCAGTTGGGCATGTTGGCCGGAGAGTGCTTCTCCGGCCGCGAACTGTAACCTTGCAGGTACCTCCCAGGTTCCCGGCCCAACGAAAGCCCCCAGACCCAAATTGAGAGGGGCTGCTTGGGGGCCCCCTGGGGGCCCTTCAGGCCAGCTAGGTCTTTGGGTCCTGGCTCCTTCGCTTTGGGAGCTGTTGCTGCAGTTGGGCATGCTGGCCGGAGAGTGCTTCTCCGGCCGCGAACTGCAACCTTGCAGGAATCTCCCAGGTTCCCGGCCCAACTAAAGACCCCAGACCCAAATGGAGATGAGCTCCTTGGGGGCCCCATGGGGGCCCTTCAGGCCAGCTAGGTCTTTGGGTCCTGGCTCCTTCGCTTTGGGAGCTGTTGCTGCAGTTGGGCATGTTGGCCGGAGAGTGCTTCTCGGGCCGCGAACTGCAACCTCGCAGGAATCTCCCAGGTTCCCAGCCCAACGAAAGCCCCCAGACCCAAATTGAGAGGGGCTGCTTGGGGGCCCCCTGGGGGCCCTTCAGGCCAGCTAGGTCTTTGGGTCCTGGCTCCTTCGGTTTGGGAGCTGTTGCTGCAGTTGGGCATGTTGGCCGGAGAGTGCTTCTCGGGCCGCGAACTGCAACCTTGCAGGATTCTCCCAGGTTCCCGGCCCAACGAAAGCCCCCAGACCCAAATTGAGAGGGGCTGCTTGGGGGCCCCCTGGGGCCCCTTCAGGCCAGCTAGGTCTTTGGGTCCTGGCTCCTTCGGTTTGGGAGCTGTTGCTGCAGTTGGGCATGTTGGCCGGAGAGTGCTTCTCCGGCCGCGAACTGCAACCTTGCAGGTACCTCCCAGGTTCCCGGACCAACTAAAGCCCCCAGACCCAAATGGAGAGGAGCTCCTTGGGGGCCCCATGGGGGCCCTTCAGGCCAGCTAGGTCTTTGGGTCCTGGCTCCTTCGCTTTGGGAGCTG
This sequence comes from Gallinula chloropus, assembly GCF_964237585.1. Lineage (NCBI taxonomy): Eukaryota > Metazoa > Chordata > Aves > Gruiformes > Rallidae > Gallinula > Gallinula chloropus. Next base: position 594,147 of record NW_028168177.1, on the reverse strand, counting down.
TTGCTGCAGTTGGGCATGTTGGCCGGAGAGTGCTTCTCGGGCCGCGAACTGCAACCTCGCAGGAATCTCCCAGGTTCCCAGCCCAACGAAAGCCCCCAGACCCAAATTGAGAGGGGCTGCTTGGGGGCCCCCTGGGGGCCCTTCAGGCCAGCTAGGTCTTTGGGTCCTGGCTCCTTCGCTTTGGGAGCTGTTGCTGCAGTTGAGCATGTTGGCCGGAGAGTGCTTCTCGGGCCGCGAACTGTAACCTTGCAGGTACCTCTCAGGTATCCATGCCCAACGAAAGCCCCCAGACCCAAATTGAGAGGGGCTGCTTGGTGGCTCCCTGGGGGCCCTTCAGGCCAGCTAGGTCTTTGGGTCCTGGCTCCTTCGCTTTGGGAGCTGTTGCTGCAGTTGGGCATGTTGGCCGGAGAGTGCTTCTCGGGCCGCGAACTGCAACCTTGCAGGATTCTCCCAGGTTCCCGGCCCAACGAAAGCCCCCAGACCCAAATTGAGAAAGGCTGCTTGGGGGCCCCCTGGGGGCCCTTCAGGCCAGCTAGGTCTTTGGGTCCTGGCTCCTTCGCTTTGGGAGCTGTTGCTGCAGTTGGGCATGTTGGCCGGAGAGTGCTTCTCGGGCCGCGAACTTCAACCTTGCAGGATTCTCCCAGGTTCCCGGCCCAACGAAAGCCCCCAGACCCAAATGGAGAGGGGCTGCTTGGGGCCCCCCTGGGGGCCCTTCAGGCCAGCTAGGTCTTTGGGTCCTGGCTCCTTCGGTTTGGGAGCTGTTGCTGCAGTTGGGCATGTTGGCCGGAGAGTGCTTCTCGGGCCTCGAACTGCAACCTTGCAGGAATCTCCCAGGTTCCCGGCCCAACAAAAGCCCCCAGACCCAAATTGAGAGGGGCTGCTTGGGGGCCCCCTGGGGGCCCTTCAGGCCAGCTAGGTCTTTGGGTCCTGGCTCCTTCGCTTTGGGAGCTGTTGCTGCAGTTGAGCATGTTGGCCGGAGAGTGCTTCTCGGGCCGCGAACTGTAACCTTGCAGGTACCTCTCAGGTATCCATGCCCAACGAAAGCCCCCAGACCCAAATGGAGAGGGGCTGCTTAGTGGCTCCCTGGGGGCCCTTCAGGCCAGCTAGGTCTTTGGGTCCTGGCTCCTTCGGTTTGGGAGCTGTTGCTGCAGTTGGGCATGTTGGGCGGAGAGTGCTTCTCGGGCCGCGAACTGCAACCTTGCAGGATTCTCCCAGGTTCCCGGCCCAACGAAAGCCCCCAGACCCAAATGGAGAGGGGCTGCTTGGGGGCCCCCTGGGGGCCCTTCAGGCCAGCTAGGTCTTTGGGTCCTGGCTCCTTCGGTTTGGGAGCTGTTGCTGCAGTTGGGCATGTTGGCCGGAGAGTGCTTCTCGGGCCGCTAACTGCAACCTTGCAGGAATCTCCCAGGTTCCCGGCCCAACGAAAGCCCCCAGACCCAAATGGAGAGGGGCTGCTTGGGGGCCCCCTGGGGGCCCTTCAGGCCAGCTAGGTCTTTGTGTCCTGGCTCATTCGGTTTGGGAGCTGTTGCTGCAGTTGGGCATGTTGGCCGGAGAGTGCTTCTCGGGCCGCGAACTGCAACCTTGCAGGATTCTCCCAGGTTCCCGGCCCAACGAAAGCCCCCAGACCCAAATGGAGAGGGGCTGCTTGGGGGCCCCCTGGGGGCCCTTCAGGCCAGCTAGGTCTTTGGGTCCTGGCTCCTTCGCTTTGGGAGCTGTTGCTGCAGTTGGGCATGTTGGCCGGAGAGTGCTTCTCTGGCCGCGAACTGCAACCTTGCAGGTACCTCCCAGGTTCCCGGCCCAACTAAAGACCCCAGACCCAATTGGAGAGGAGCTCCTTGGGGGCCCCCTGGGGCCCCTTCAGGCCAGCTAGGTCTTTGGGTCCTGGCTCCTTCGGTTTGGGAGCTGTTGCTGCAGTTGGGCATGTTGGCCGGAGAGTGCTTCTCGGGCCGCGAACTGTAACCTTGCAGGAATCTCCCAGGTTCCATGCCCAACGAAAGCCCCCAGACCCAAATGGAGAGGGGCTGCTTGGGGGCCCCCTGGGGGCACTTCAGGCCAGCTAGGTCTTTGGGTCCTGGCTCCTTCGGTTTGGGAGCTGTTGCTGCAGTTGGGCATGTTGGCCGGAGAGTGCTTCTCGGGCCGCGAATTGCAACCTTGCAGGTACCTCCCAGGTTCCCGGCCCAACGAAAACCCCCAGACCCAAATTGAGAGGGGCTGCTTGGGGGCCCCCTGGGGGCCCTTCAGGCCAGCTAGGTCTTTGGGTCCTGGCTCCTTCGCTTTGGGAGCTGTTGCTGCAGTTGGGCATGTTGGCCGGAGAGTGCTTCTCGGGCCGCGAACTGCAACCTTGCAGGTACCTCCCAGGTTCCATGCCCAACGAAAGCCCCCAGACCCAAATGGAGAGGGGCTGCTTGGGGCCCCCCTGGGGGCCCTTCAGGCCAGCTAGGTCTTTGTGTCCTGGCTCCTTCGGTTTGGGAGCTGTTGCTGCAGTTGGGCATGTTGGCCGGAGAGTGCTTCTCGGGCCGCTAACTGCAACCTTGCAGGTACCTCCCAGGTTCCCGGCCCAACGAAAACCCCCAGACCCAAATTGAGAGGGGCTGCTTGGGGGCCCCCTGGGGGCCCTTCAGGCCAGCTAGGTCTTTGGGTCCTGGCTCCTTCGGTTTGGGAGCTGTTGCTGCAGTTGGGCATGTTGGCCGGAGAGTGCTTCTCGGGCCGCGAACTGTAACTTGCAGGTACCTCTCAGGTATACATGCCCAACGAAAGCCCCCAGACCCAAATGGAGAGGGGCTGCTTGGTGGCCTTCTGGGGGCCCTTCAGGCCAGCTAGGTCTTTGGGTCCTGGCTCCTTCGGTTTGGGAGCTGTTGCTGCAGTTGGGCATGTTGGCCGGAGAGTGCTTCTCGGGCCGCGAACTGCAACCTTGCAGGTACCTCCCAGGTATACATGCCCAACGAAAGCCCCCAGACCCAAATTGAGAGGGGCTGCTTGGGGGCCCCATGGGGGCCCTTCAGGCCAGCTAGGTCTTTGGGTCCTGGCTCCTTCGCTTTGGGAGCTGTTGCTGCAGTTGGGCATGCTGGCCGGAGAGTGCTTCTCGGGCCGCGAACTGCAACCTTGCAGGTACCTCCCAGGTTCCCGGCCCAACGAAAACCCCCAGACCCAAATGGAGAGGAGCTCCTTGGGGGCCCCCTGGGGGCCCTTCAGGCCAGCTAGGTCTTTGGGTCCTGGCTCCTTCGCTTTGGGAGCTGTTGCTGCAGTTGGGCATGTTGGCCGGAGAGTGCTTCTCAGGCCGCGAACTGCAACCTTGCAGGTACCTCCCAGGTTCCCGGCCCAACGAAAGCCCCCAGACCCAAATGGAGAGGGGCTGCTTGGGGGCCCCCTGGGGGCCCTTCAGGCCAGCTAGGTCTTTGGGTCCTGGCTCCTTCGCTTTGGGAGCTGTTGCTGCAGTTGGGCATGTTGGCCGGAGAGTGCTTCTCGGGCCGCGAACTGTAACTTGCAGGTACCTCTCAGGTATAAATGCCCAACTAAAGCCCCCAGACCCAAATGGAGAGGGGCTGCTTGGGGGCCCCCTGGGGGCCCTTCAGGCCAGCTAGGTCTTTGGGTCCTGGCTCCTTCGGTTTGGGAGCTGTTGCTGCAGTTGGGCATGTTGGCCGGAGAGTGCTTCTCGGGCCGCGAACTGCAACCTTGCAGGAATCTCCCAGGTTCCCGGCCCAACGAAAGCCCCCAGACCCAAATTGAGAGGGGCTGCTTGGGGGCCCCCTGGGGGCCCTTCAAGCCAGCTAGGTCTTTGGGTCCTGGCTCCTTCGCTTTGGGAGCTGTTGCTGCAGTTGGGCATGTTGGCCGGAGAGTGCTTCTCGGGCCGCGAACTGCAACCTTGCAGGATTCTCCCAGGTTCCCGGCCCAACGAAAGCCCCCAGACCCAAATTGAGAGGGGCTGCTTGGGGGCCCCCTGGGGCCCCTTCAGGCCAGCTAGGTCTTTGGGTCCTGGCTCCTTCGGTTTGGGAGCTGTTGCTGCAGTTGAGCATGTTGGCCGGAGAGTGCTTCTCGGGCCGCGAACTGTAACCTTGCAGGTACCTCTCAGGTATCCATGCCCAACGAAAGCCCCCAGACCCAAATTGAGAGGGGCTGCTTGGTGGCTCCCTGGGGGCCCTTCAGGCCAGCTAGGTCTTTGGGTCCTGGCTCCTTCGCTTTGGGAGCTGTTGCTGCAGTTGGGCATGTTGGCCGGAGAGTGCTTCTCGGGCCGCGAACTGCAACCTTGCAGGATTCTCCCAGGTTCCCGGCCCAACGAAAGCCCCCAGACCCAAATTGAGAGGGGCTGCTTGGGGGCCCCCTGGGGGCCCTTCAGGCCAGCTAGGTCTTTGGGTCCTGGCTCCTTCGGTTTGGGAGCTGTTGCTGCAGTTGGGCATGTTGGCCGGAGAGTGCTTCTCGGGCCGCGAACTGCAACCTTGCAGGATTCTCCCAGGTTCCCGGCCCAACGAAAGCCCCCAGACCCAACTGGAGAGGGGCTGCTTGGGGGCCCCCTGGGGGCCCTTCAGGCCAGCTAGGTCTTTGGGTCCTGGCTCCTTCGGTTTGGGAGCTGTTGCTGCAGTTGGGCATGTTGGCCGGAGAGTGCTTCTCGGGCCGCGAATTGCAACCTTGCAGGTACCTCCCAGGTTCCCGGCCCAACGAAAACCCCCAGACCCAAATGGAGAGGGGCTGCTTGGGGGCCCCCTGGGGGCCCTTCAGGCCAGCTAGGTCTTTGGGTCCTGGCTCCTTCGCTTTGGGAGCTGTTGCTGCAGTTGGGCATATTGGGCGGAGAGTGCTTCTCGGGCCGCGAACTGTAACTTGCAGGTACCTCTCAGGTATACATGCCCAACGAAAGCCCCCAGACCCAAATGGAGAGGGGCTGCTTGGTGGCCTTCTGGGGGCCCTTCAGGCCAGCTAGGTCTTTGGGTCCTGGCTCCTTCGCTTTGGGAGCTGTTGCTGCAGTTGGGCATGTTGGCCGGAGAGTGCTTCTCCGGCCACGAACTGCAACCTTGCAGGTACCTCCCAGGTTCCCGGCCCAACAAAAGCCCCCAGACCCAACTGGAGAGGAGCTCCTTGGGGGCCCCATGGGGGCCCTTCAGGCCAGCTAGGTCTTTGGGTCCTGGCTCCTTCGGTTTGGGAGCTGTTGCTGCAGTTGGGCATGTTGGCCGGAGAGTGCTTCTCGGGCCGCGAACTGCAATCTTGCAGGAATCTCCCAGGTTCCCCGCCCAACGAAAGCCCCCAGACCCAAATTGAGAGGGGCTGCTTGGGGGCCCCCTGGGGGCACTTCAGGCCAGCTAGGTCTTTGGGTCCTGGCTCCTTCGCTTTGGGAGCTGTTGCTGCAGTTGGGCATGTTGGCCGGAGAGTGCTTCTCGGGCCGCGAACTGCAACCTTGCAGGAATCTCCCAGGTTCCATGCCCAACGAAAGCCCCCAGACCCAAATTGAGAGGGGCTGCTTGGGGGCCCCCTGGGGGCCCTTCAGGCCAGCTAGGTCTTTGGGTCCTGGCTCCTTCGGTTTGGGAGCTGTTGCTGCAGTTGGGCATGTTGGCCGGAGAGTGCTTCTCGGGCCGCGAACTGCAACCTTGCAGGATTCTCCCAGGTTCCCGGCCCAACGAAAGCCCCCAGACCCAAATGGAGAGGGGCTGCTTGGGGCCCCCCTGGAGGCCCTTCAGGCCAGCTAGGTCTTTGGGTCCTGGCTCCTTCGCTTTGGGAGCTGTTGCTGCAGTTGGGCATGTTGGCCGGAGAGTGCTTCTCGGGCCGCGAACTGTAACTTGCAGGTACCTCTCAGGTATACATGCCCAACGAAAGCCCCCAGACCCAAATGGAGAGGGGCTGCTTGGGGGCCCCCTGGGGGCCCTTCAGGCCAGCTAGGTCTTTGGGTCCTGGCTCCTTCGCTTTGGGAGCTGTTGCTGGATATTGGGCATGTTGGCCGGAGAGTGCTTCTCGGGCCGCGAACTGCAACCTTGCTGGTATCTCCCAGGTTCTCAGCCTAAAGAAAGCCCCCAGACCCAAATTGAGAGGGGCTGCTTGGGGGCCCCCTGGGGGCCCTTCAGGCCAGCTAGGTCTTTGGGTCCTGGCTCCTTCGCTTTGGAAGCTGTTGCTGCAGTTGGGCATGTTGGCCGGAGAGTGCTTCTCGGACCGCGAACTGCAACCTTGCAGGAATCTCCCAGGTTCCCGGCCCAACGAAAGCCCCCAGACCCAAATTGAGAGGGGCTGCTTGGGGGCCCCCTGGGGGCCCTTCAGGCCAGCTAGGTCTTTGGGTCCTGGCTCCTTCGCTTTGGGAGCTGTTGCTGCAGTTGGGCATGTTGGCCGGAGAGTGCTTCTCGGGCCGCGAACTGCAACCTTGCATGAATCTCCCAGGTTCCCCGCCCAACGAAAGCCCCCAGACCCAAATGGAGAGGGGCTGCTTGGGGACCCCCTGGGGGCACTTCAGGCCAGCTAGGTCTTTGGGTCCTGGCTCCTTCGGTTTGGGAGCTGTTGCTGCAGTTGGGCATGTTGGCCTGAGAGTGCTTCTCGGGCCGCGAACTGTAACCTTGCAGGTACCTCCCAGGTATACATGCCCAACGAAAGCCCCCAGACCCAAATTGAGAGGGGCTGCTTGGGGGCCTTCTGGGGGCCCTTCAGGCCAGCTAGGTCTTTGGGTTCTGGCTCCTTCGCGTTGGGAGCTGTTGCTGCAGTTGGGCATGCTGGCCGGAGAGTGCTTCTCCGGCCGCGAACTGCAACCTTGCAGGTACCTCCCAGGTTCCCGGCCCAACTAAAGCCCCCAGACCCAAATGGAGAGGAGCTCCTTGGGGGCCCCATGGGGGCCCTTCAGGCCAGCTAGGTCTTTGGGTCCTGGCTCCTTCGGTTTGGGAGCTGTTACTGCAGTTGGGCATGTTGGCCGGAGAGTGCTTCTCGGGCCGCGAACTGCAAACTCGCAGGAATCTCCCAGGTTCCATGCCCAACGAAAGCCCCCAGACCCAAATTGAGAGGGGCTACTTGGGTGCCCCATGGGGGCCCTTCAGGCCAGCTAGGTCTTTGGGTCCTGGCTCCTTCGCTTTGGGAGCTGTTGCTGCAGTTGGGCATGTTGGCCGGAGAGTGCTTCTCGGGCCGCGAACTGCAACCTTGCAGGATTCTCCCAGGTTCCCGGCCCAACGAAAGCCCCCAGACCCAAATGGAGAGGGGCTGCTTGGGGGCCCCCTGGGGGCCCTTCAGGCCAGCTAGGTCTTTGGGTCCTGGCTCCTTCGCTTTGGGAGCTGTTGCTGCAGTTGGGCATGTTGGCCGGAGAGTGCTTCTCGGGCCGCGAACTGCAACCTTGCAGGATTCTCCCAGGTTCCCGGCCCAACGAAAGCCCCCAGACCCAAATGGAGAGGGGCTGCTTGGGGGCCCCCTGGGGGCCCTTCAGGCCAGCTAGGTCTTTGGGTCCTGGCTCCTTCGGTTTGGGAGCTGTTGCTGCAGTTGGGCATGTTGGCCGGAGAGTGCTTCTCGGGCCGCGAACTGCAACCTTGCAGGATTCTCCCAGGTTCCCGGCCCAACGAAAGCCCCCAGACCCAAATTGAGAGGGGCTGCTTGGGGGCCCGCTGGGGGCCCTTCAGGCCAGCTAGGTCTTTGGGTCCTGGCTCCTTCGGTTTGGGAGCTGTTGCTGCAGTTGGGCATGTTGGCCGGAGAGTGCTTCTCGGGCCGCGAATTGCAACCTTGCAGGTACCTCCCAGGTTCCCGGCCCAACGAAAACCCCCAGACCCAAATGTAGAGGGGCAGCTTGGGGGCCCCCTGGGGGCCCTTCAGGCCAGCTAGGTCTTTGGGTCCTGGCTCCTTCGCTTTGGGAGCTGTTGCTGCAGTTGGGCATGTTGGCCGGAGAGTGCTTCTCGGGCCGCGAACTGCAACCTTGCAGGTACCTCCAGGTTCCATGCCCAACGAAAGCCCCCAGACCCAAATTGAGAGGGGCTGCTTGGGGCCCCCCTGGGGGCCCTTCAGGCCAGCTAGGTCTTTGGGTCCTGGCTCCTTCGGTTTGGGAGCTGTTGCTGCAGTTGGGCATGTTGGCCGGAGAGTGCTTCTCGGGCCGCGAACTGCAACCTTGCAGGTACCTCCCAGGTTCCCGGCCCAACGAAAACCCCCAGACCCAAATTGAGAGGGGCTGCTTGGGGGCCCCCTGGGGGCCCTTCAGGCCAGCTAGGTCTTTGGGTCCTGGCTCCTTCGCTTTGGGAGCTGTTGCTGCAGTTGGGCATGTTGGCCGGAGAGTGCTTCTCGGGCCGCGAATTGCAACCTTGCAGGATTCTCCCAGGTTCCCGGCCCAACGAAAGCCCCCAGACCCAAATGGAGAGGGGCTGCTTGGGGGCCCCCTGGGGCCCCTTCAGGCCAGCTAGGTCTTTGGGTCCTGGCTCCTTCGGTTTGGGAGCTGTTGCTGCAGTTGAGCATGTTGGCCGGAGAGTGCTTCTCGGGCCGCGAACTGCAACCTTGCAGGAATCTCCCAGTTTCCCGGCCCAACGAAAGCCCCCAGACCCAAATTGAGAGGGGCTGCTTGGGGGCCCCCTGGGGGCCCTTCAGGCCAGCTAGGTCTTTGGGTCCTGGCTCCTTCGCTTTGGGAGCTGTTGCTGCAGTTGAGCATGTTGGCCGGAGAGTGCTTCTCGGGCCGCGAACTGTAACCTTGCAGGTACCTCTCAGGTATCCATGCCCAACGAAAGCCCCCAGACCCAAATTGAGAGGGGCTGCTTGGTGGCTCCCTGGGGGCCCTTCAGGCCAGCTAGGTCTTTGGGTCCTGGCTCCTTCGCTTTGGGAGCTGTTGCTGCAGTTGGGCATGTTGGCCGGAGAGTGCTTCTCGGGCCGCGAACTGCAACCTTGCAGGATTCTCCCAGGTTCCCGGCCCAACGAAAGCCCCCAGACCAAATTGAGAAAGGCTGCTTGGGGGCCCCCTGGGGGCCCTTCAGGCCAGCTAGGTCTTTGGGTCCTGGCTCCTTCGGTTTGGGAGCTGTTGCTGCAGTTGGGCATGTTGGCCGGAGAGTGCTTCTCGGGCCGCGAACTGCAACCTTGCAGGATTCTCCCAGGTTCCCGGCCCAACGAAAGCCCCCAGACCCAAATTGAGAGGGGCTGCTTGGGGGCCCCCTGGGGGCCCTTCAGGCCAGCTAGGTCTTTGTGTCCTGGCTCCTTCGGTTTGGGAGCTGTTGCTGCAGTTGGGCATGTTGGCCGGAGAGTGCTTCTCGGGCCGCGAACTGCAACCTTGCAGGAATCTCCCAGGTTCCATGCCCAACGAAAGCCCCCAGACCCAAATGGAGAGGGGCTGCTTGGGGGCCCCCTGGGGGCCCTTCAGGCCAGCTAGGTCTTTGGGTCCTGGCTCCTTCGGTTTGGGAGCTGTTGCTGCAGTTGGGCATGTTGGCCGGAGAGTGCTTCTCGGGCCGCGAACTGCAACCTTGCAGGATTCTCCCAGGTTCCCGGCCCAACGAAAGCCCCCAGACCCAAATTGAGAGGGGCTGCTTGGGGGCCCCCTGGGGGCCCTTCAGGCCAGCTAGGTCTTTGGGTCCTGGCTCCTTCGGTTTGGGAGCTGTTGCTGCAGTTGGGCATGTTGGCCGGAGAGTGCTTCTCGGGCCGCGAATTGCAACCTTGCAGGTACCTCCCAGGTTCCCGGCCCAACGAAAACCCCCAGACCCAAATGGAGAGGGGCTGCTTGGGGGCCCCCTGGGGGCCCTTCAGGCCAGCTAGGTCTTTGGGTCCTGGCTCCTTCGCTTTGGGAGCTGTTGCTGCAGTTGGGCATATTGGGCGGAGAGTGCTTCTCGGGCCGCGAACTGTAACTTGCAGGTACCTCTCAGGTATACATGCCCAACGAAAGCCCCCAGACCCAAATGGAGAGGGGCTGCTTGGTGGCCTTCTGGGGGCCCTTCAGGCCAGCTAGGTCTTTGGGTCCTGGCTCCTTCGGTTTGGGAGCTGTTGCTGCAGTTGGGCATGTTGGCCGGAGAGTGCTTCTCCGGCCACGAACTGCAACCTTGCAGGTACCTCCCAGGTTCCCGGCCCAACAAAAGCCCCCAGACCCAACTGGAGAGGAGCTCCTTGGGGGCCCCATGGGGGCCCTTCAGGCCAGCTAGGTCTTTCGGTCCTGGCTCCTTCGGTTTGGGAGCTGTTGCTGCAGTTGGGCATGTTGGCCGGAGAGTGCTTCTCGGGCCGCGAACTGCAACCTTGCATGAATCTCCCAGGTTCCCCGCCCAACGAAAGCCCCCAGACCCAAATTGAGAGGGGCTGCTTGGGGGCCCCCTGGGGGCCCTTCAGGCCAGCTAGGTCTTTGGGTCCTGGCTCCTTCGCTTTGGGAGCTGTTGCTGCAGTTGGGCATGTTGGCCGGAGAGTGCTTCTCGGGCCGCGAACTGCAACCTTGCAGGATTCTCCCAGGTTCCCGGCCCAACGAAAGCCCCCAGACCCAAATGGAGAGGGGCTGCTTGGGGGCCCCCTGGGGGCCCTTCAGGCCAGCTAGGTCTTTGGGTCCTGGCTCCTTCGGTTTGGGAGCTGTTGCTGCAGTTGGGCATGTTGGCCGGAGAGTGCTTCTCGGGCCGCGAACTGCAACCTTGCAGGATTCTCCCAGGTTCCCGGCCCAACGAAAGCCCCCAGACCCAAATGGAGAGGGGCTGCTTGGGGCCCCCCTGGAGGCCCTTCAGGCCAGCTAGGTCTTTGGGTCCTGGCTCCTTCGCTTTGGGAGCTGTTGCTGCAGTTGGGCATGTTGGCCGGAGAGTGCTTCTCGGGCCGCGAACTGTAACTTGCAGGTACCTCTCAGGTATACATGCCCAACGAAAGCCCCCAGACCCAAATGGAGAGGGGCTGCTTGGGGGCCCCCTGGGGGCCCTTCAGGCCAGCTAGGTCTTTGGGTCCTGGCTCCTTCGCTTTGGGAGCTGTTGCTGGATATTGGGCATGTTGGCCGGAGAGTGCTTCTCGGGCCGCGAACTGCAACCTTGCTGGTATCTCCCAGGTTCTCAGCCTAAAGAAAGCCCCCAGACCCAAATGGAGAGGGGCTGCTTGGGGGCCCCCTGGGGGCCCTTCAGGCCAGCTAGGTCTTTGGGTCCTGGCTCCTTCGCTTTGGGAGCTGTTGCTGCACTTGGGCATGCTGGCCGGAGAGTGCTTCTCCGGCCGAGAACTGCAACCTTGCAGGTACCTCCCAGGTTCCCGGCCCAACTAAAGCCCCCAGACCCAAATGGAGAGGAGCTCCTTGGGGGCCCCCTGGGGGCCCTTCAGGCCAGCTAGGTCTTTGGGTCCTGGCTCCTTCGCTTTGGGAGCTGTTGCTGCAGTTGGGCATGTTGGCCGGAGAGTGCTTCTCGGGCCGCGACCTGCAACCTTGCAGGTACCTGCCAGGTTCCCGGCCCAACGAAAACCCCCAGACCCAAATGGAGAGGGGCTGCTTGGGGGCCCCCTGGGGGCCCTTCAGGCCAGCTAGGTCTTTGGGTCCTGGCTCCTTCGCTTTGGGAGCTGTTGCTGCAGTTGGGCATGTTGGCCGGAGAGTGCTTCTCGGGCCGCGAACTGTAACTTGCAGGTACCTCTCAGGTATAAATGCCCAACTAAAGCCCCCAGACCCAAATGGAGAGGGGCTGCTTGGGGGCCCCCTGGGGGCCCTTCAGGCCATTTAGGTCTTTGGGTCCTGGCTCCTTCGCTTTGGGAGCTGTTGCTGCAGTTGGGCATGTTGGCCGGAGAGTGCTTCTCGGGCCGCGAACTGCAACCTTGCAGGAATCTCCCAGGTTCCCGGCCCAACGAAAGCCCCCAGACCCAAATTGAGAGGGGCTGCTTGGGGGCCCCCTGGGGGCCCTTCAGGCCAGCTAGGTCTTTGGGTCCTGGCTCCTTCGGTTTGGGAGCTGTTGCTGCAGTTGGGCATGTTGGCCGGAGAGTGCTTCTCGGGCCGCGAATTGCAACCTTGCAGGATTCTCCCAGGTTCCCGGCCCAACGAAAGCCCCCAGACCCAAATGGAGAGGGGCTGCTTGGGGGCCCCCTGGGGGCCCTTCAGGCCAGCTAGGTCTTTGGGTCCTGGCTCCTTCGCTTTGGGAGCTGTTGCTGCAGTTGAGCATGTTGGCCGGAGAGTGCTTCTCGGGCCGCGAACTGCAAACTTGCAGGATTCTCCCAGGTTCCCAGCCCAACGAAAGCCCCCAGACCCAAATTGAGAGGGGCTGCTTGGGGGCCCCCTGGGGCCCCTTCAGGCCAGCTAGGTCTTTGGGTCCTGGCTCCTTCGGTTTGGGAGCTGTTGCTGCAGTTGAGCATGTTGGCCGGAGAGTGCTTCTCGGTCCGCGAACTGCAACCTTGCAGGTACCTCTCAGGTATCCATGCCCAACGAAAGCCCCCAGACCCAAATGGAGAGGGGCTGCTTGGGGGCCCCCTGGGGCCCCTTCAGGCCAGCTAGGTCTTTGTGTCCTGGCTCCTTCGCTTTGGGAGCTGTTGCTGCAGTTGAGCATGTTGGCCGGAGAGTGCTTCTCGGGCCGCGAACTGCAACCTTGCAGGTACCTCTCAGGTATCCATGCCCAACGAAAGCCCCCAGACCCAAATGGAGAGGGGCTGCTTGGTGGCTCCCTGGGGGCCCTTCAGGCCAGCTAGGTCTTTGTGTCCTGGCTCCTTCGCTTTGGGAGCTGTTGCTGCAGTTGGGCATGTTGGCCGGAGAGTGCTTCTCGGGCCGCGAACTGCAACCTTGCAGGTACCTCCCAGGTTCCCGGCCCAACGAAAGCCCCCAGACCCAACTGGAGAGGGGCTGCTTGGGGGCCCCCTGGGGGCCCTTCAGGCCAGCTAGGTCTTTGGGTCCTGGCTCCTTCGCTTTGGGAGCTGTTGCTGCAGTTGGGCATGTTGGCCGGAGAGTGCTTCTCGGGCCGCGAACTGCAACCTTGCAGGAATCTCCCAGGTTCCCGGCCCAACTAAAGCCCCCAGACCCAAATGGAGAGGGGCTGCTTGGGGGCCCCCTGGGGGCCCTTCAGGCCAGCTAGGTCTTTGGGTCCTGGCTCCTTCGGTTTGGGAGCTGTTGCTGCAGTTGGGCATGTTGGCCGGAGAGTGCTTCTCCGGCCGCGAACTGCAACCTTGCAGGAATCTCCCAGGTTCCCGGCCCAACTAAAGCCCCCAGACCCAAATGGAGAGGGGCTGCTTGGGGACCCCCTGGGGGCCCTTCAGGCCAGCTAGGTCTTTGGGTCCTGGCTCCTTCGCTTTGGGAGCTGTTGCTGCAGTTGGGCATGTTGGCCGGAGAGTGCTTCTCGGGCCGCGAACTGTAACCTTGCAGGAATCTCCCAGGTTCCCGGCCCAACGAAAGCCCCCAGACCCAAATGGAGAGGGGCTGCTTGGGGGCCCCCTGGGGGCCCTTCAGGCCAGCTAGGTCTTTGGGTCCTGGCTCCTTCGGTTTGGGAGCTGTTGCTGCAGTTGGGCATGTTGGCCGGAGAGTGCTTCTCGGGCCTCGAACTGCAACCTTGCAGGAATCTCCCAGTTTCCCCGCCCAACGAAAGCCCCCAGACCCAAATGGAGAGGGGCTGCTTGGGGGCCCCCTGGGGGCACTTCAGGCCAGCTAGGTCTTTGTGTCCTGGCTCCTTCGCTTTGGGAGCTGTTGCTGCAGTTGGGCATGTTGGCCGGAGAGTGCTTCTCGGGCCGTGAACTGCAACCTTGCAGGTAAATCCCAGGTATACATGCCCAACGAAAGCCCCCAGACCCAAATTGAGAGGGGCTGCTTGGGGGCCCCCTGGGGGCCCTTCAGGCCAGCTAGGTCTTTGGGTCCTGGCTCCTTCGCTTTGGGAGCTGTTGCTGCAGTTGGGCATGTTGGCCGGAGAGTGCTTCTCGGGCCGCGAACTGCAACCTCGCAGGAATCTCCCAGGTTCCCGGCCCAACGAAAGCCCCCAGACCCAAATGGAGAGGGGCTGCTTGGGGGCCCCCTGGGGGCAATTCAGGCCAGCTAGGTCTTTGGGTCCTGGCTCCTTCGGTTTGGGAGCTGTTGGCATGTTGGCCGGAGAGTGCTTCTCCGGCCGCGAACTGCAACCTTGCAGGAATCTCCCAGGTTCCCCGCCCAACGAAAGCCCCCAGACCCAAATTGAGAGGGGCTGCTTGGGGGCCCCCTGGGGGCCCTTCAGGCCAGCTAGGTCTTTGGGTCCTGGCTCCTTCGCTTTGGGAGCTGTTGCTGCAGTTGGGCATGTTGGCCGGAGAGTGCTTCTCGGGCCGCGAACTGCAACCTTGCATGAATCTCCCAGGTTCCCGGCCCAACTAAAGCCCCCAGACCCAAATGGAGAGGGGCTGCTTGGGGACCCCCTGGGGGCCCTTCAGGCCAGCTAGGTCTTTGGGTCCTGGCTCCTTCGGTTTGGGAGCTGTTGCTGCAGTTGGGCATGTTGGCCGGAGAGTGCTTCTCGGGCCGCGAACTGTAACTTGCAGGTACCTCTCAGGTATACATGCCCAACGAAAGCCCCCAGACCCAAATGGAGAGGGGCTGCTTGGTGGCCTTCTGGGGGCCCTTCAGGCCAGCTAGGTCTTTGGGTCCTGGCTCCTTCGCTTTGGGAGCTGTTGCTGCAGTTGGGCATGTTGGCCGGAGAGTGCTTCTCCGGCCGCGAACTGCAACCTTGCAGGAATCTCCCAGGTTCCCGGCCCAACGAAAGCCCCCAGACCCAAATTGAGAGGGGCAGCTTGGGGGCCCCCTGGGGGCCCTTCAGGCCAGCTAGGTCTTTGGGTCCTGGCTCCTTCGCTTTGGGAGCTGTTGCTGCAGTTGGGCATGTTGGCCGGAGAGTGCTTCTCGGGCCGCGAACTGCAACCTTGCATGAATCTCCCAGGTTCCCCGCCCAACGAAAGCCCCCAGACCCAAATGGAGAGGGGCTGCTTGGGGACCCCCTGGGGGCACTTCAGGCCAGCTAGGTCTTTGGGTCCTGGCTCCTTCGCTTTGGGAGCTGTTGCTGCAGTTGGGCATGTTGGCCGGAGAGTGCTTCTCCGGCCGCGAACTGTAACCTTGCAGGTACCTCCCAGGTTCCCGGCCCAACGAAAGCCCCCAGACCCAAATTGAGAGGGGCTGCTTGGGGGCCCCCTGGGGGCCCTTCAGGCCAGCTAGGTCTTTGGGTCCTGGCTCCTTCGCTTTGGGAGCTGTTGCTGCAGTTGGGCATGCTGGCCGGAGAGTGCTTCTCCGGCCCCGAACTGCAACCTTGCAGGTACCTCCCAGGTTCCCGGCCCAACTAAAGACCCCAGACCCAAATGGAGATGAGCTCCTTGGGGGCCCCATGGGGGCCCTTCAGGCCAGCTAGGTCTTTGGGTCCTGGCTCCTTCGCTTTGGGAGCTGTTGCTGCAGTTGGGCATGTTGGCCGGAGAGTGCTTCTCGGGCCGCGAACTGCAACCTCGCAGGAATCTCCCAGGTTCCCAGCCCAACGAAAGCCCCCAGACCCAAATTGAGAGGGGCTGCTTGGGGGCCCCCTGGGGGCCCTTCAGGCCAGCTAGGTCTTTGGGTCCTGGCTCCTTCGGTTTGGGAGCTGTTGCTGCAGTTGGGCATGTTGGCCGGAGAGTGCTTCTCGGGCCGCGAACTGCAACCTTGCAGGATTCTCCCAGGTTCCCGGCCCAACGAAAGCCCCCAGACCCAAATGGAGAGGGGCTGCTTGGGGGCCCCCTGGGGGCCCTTCAGGCCAGCTAGGTCTTTGGGTCCTGGCTCCTTCGCTTTGGGAGCTGTTGCTGCAGTTGGGCATGCTGGCCGGAGAGTGCTTCTCCGGCCGCGAACTGCAACCTTGCAGGTACCTCCCAGGTTCCCGGACCAACTAAAGCCCCCAGACCCAAATGGAGAGGAGCTCCTTGGGGGCCCCATGGGGGCCCTTCAGGCCAGCTAGGTCTTTGGGTCCTGGCTCCTTCGCTTTGGGAGCTGTTGCTGCAGTTGGGCATGTTGGCCGGAGAGTGCTTCTCGGGCCGCGAACTGCAACCTCGCAGGAATCTCCCAGGTTCCCAGCCCAACGAAAGCCCCCAGACCCAAATTGAGAGGGGCTGCTTGGGGGCCCCCTGGGGGCCCTTCAGGCCAGCTAGGACTTTGGGTCCTGGCTCCTTCGCTTTGGGAGCTGTTGCTGCAGTTGGGCATGTTGGCCGGAGAGTGCTTCTCGGGCCGCGAACTGCAACCTTGCAGGATTCTCCCAGGTTCCCGGCCCAACGAAAGCCCCCAGACCCAACTGGAGAGGGGCTGCTTGGGGGCCCCCTGGGGGCCCTTCAGGCCAGCTAGGTCTTTGGGTCCTGGCTCCTTCGGTTTGGGAGCTGTTGCTGCAGTTGGGCATGTTGGCCGGAGAGTGCTTCTCCGGCCGTGAACTGCAACCTTGCAGGTACCTCCCAGGTTCCCGGCCCAACTAAAGCCCCCAGACCCAAATGGAGAGGGGCTGCTTGGGGGCCCCCTGGGGGCCCTTCAGGCCAGCTAGGTCTTTGGGTCCTGGCTCCTTCGGTTTGGGAGCTGTTGCTGCAGTTGGGCATGTTGGCCGGAGAGTGCTTCTCGGGCCGCGAACTGCAACCTTGCAGGAATCTCCCAGGTTCCCAGCCCAACGAAAGCCCCCAGACCCAAATGGAGAGGGGCTGCTTGGGGGCCCCCTGGGGGCCCTTCAGGCCAGCTAGGTCTTTGGGTCCTGGCTCCTTCGGTTTGGGAGCTGTTGCTGCAGTTGGGCATGTTGGCCGGAGAGTGCTTCTCGGGCCGCGAACTGCAACCTTGCAGGAATCTCCCAGGTTCCATGCCCAACGAAAGCCCCCAGACCCAAATTGAGAGGGGCTGCTTGGGGGCCCCCTGGGGGCCCTTCAGGCCAGCTAGGTCTTTGGGTCCTGGCTCCTTCGGTTTGGGAGCTGTTGCTGCAGTTGGGCATGTTGGCCGGAGAGTGCTTCTCGGGCCACGAACTGCAACCTTGCAGGTACCTCCCAGGTTCCCGGCCCAACAAAAGCCCCCAGACCCAACTGGAGAGGAGCTCCTTGGGGGCCCCATGGGGGCCCTTCAGGCCAGCTAGGTCTTTCGGTCCTGGCTCCTTCGCTCTGGGAGCTGTTGCTGCAGTTGGGCATGTTGGCCGGAGAGTGCTTCTCGGGCCGCGAACTGCAACCTTGCAGGAATCTCCCAGGTTCCATGCCCAACGAAAGCCCCCAGACCCAAATGGAGAGGGGCTGCTTGGGGGCCCCCTGGGGGCACTTCAGGCCAGCTAGGTCTTTGGGTCCTGGCTCCTTCGCTTTGGGAGCTGTTGCTGCAGTTGGGCATGTTGGCCGGAGAGTGCTTCTCGGGCCGCGAACTGCAACCTTGCAGGAATCTCCCAGGTTCCATGCCCAACGAAAGCCCCCAGACCCAAATTGAGAGGGGCTGCTTGGGGCCCCCCTGGGGGCCCTTCAGGCCAGCTAGGTCTTTGGGTCCTGGCTCCTTCGGTTTGGGAGCTGTTGCTGCAGTTGGGCATGTTGGCCGGAGAGTGCTTCTCGGGCCGCGAACTGCAACCTTGCAGGTACCTCCCAGGTTCCCGGCCCAACGAAAGCCCCCAGACCCAAATGGAGAGGGGCTGCTTGGGGCCCCCCTGGAGGCCCTTCAGGCCAGCTAGGTCTTTGGGTCCTGGCTCCTTCGGTTTGGGAGCTGTTGCTGCAGTTGGGCATGTTGGCCGGAGAGTGCTTCTCGGGCCGCGAACTGCAACCTTGCAGGAATCTCCCAGGTTCCCGGCCCAACTAAAGCCCCCAGACCCAAATGGAGAGGGGCTGCTTGGGGGCCCCCTGGGGGCCCTTCAGGCCAGCTAGGTCTTTGGGTCCTGGCTCCTTCGGTTTGGGAGCTGTTGCTGCAGTTGGGCATGTTGGCCGGAGAGTGCTTCTCCGGCCGCGAACTGCAACCTTGCAGGAATCTCCCAGGTTCCCGGCCCAACTAAAGCCCCCAGACCCAAATGGAGAGGGGCTGCTTGGGGACCCCCTGGGGGCCCTTCAGGCCAGCTAGGTCTTTGGGTCCTGGCTCCTTCGCTTTGGGAGCTGTTGCTGCAGTTGGGCATGTTGGCCGGAGAGTGCTTCTCGGGCCGCGAACTGTAACCTTGCAGGTACCTCCCAGGTTCCCGGCCCAACGAAAGCCCCCAGACCCAAATTGAGAGGGGCTGCTTGGGGGCCCCCTGGGGGCCCTTCAGGCCAGCTAGGTCTTTGGGTCCTGGCTCCTTCGCTTTGGGAGCTGTTGCTGCAGTTGGGCATGTTGGCCGGAGAGTGCTTCTCGGGCCTCGAACTGCAACCTTGCAGGAATCTCCCAGTTTCCCCGCCCAACGAAAGCCCCCAGACCCAAATGGAGAGGGGCTGCTTGGGGGCCCCCTGGGGGCACTTCAGGCCAGCTAGGTCTTTGTGTCCTGGCTCCTTCGCTTTGGGAGCTGTTGCTGCAGTTGGGCATGTTGGCCGGAGAGTGCTTCTCGGGCCGTGAACTGCAACCTTGCAGGTAAATCCCAGGTATACATGCCCAACGAAAGCCCCCAGACCCAAATTGAGAGGGGCTGCTTGGGGGCCCCCTGGGGGCCCTTCAGGCCAGCTAGGTCTTTGGGTCCTGGCTCCTTCGCTTTGGGAGCTGTTGCTGCAGTTGGGCATGTTGGCCGGAGAGTGCTTCTCGGGCCGCGAACTGCAACCTCGCAGGAATCTCCCAGGTTCCCGGCCCAACGAAAGCCCCCAGACCCAAATGGAGAGGGGCTGCTTGGGGGCCCCCTGGGGGCCCTTCAGGCCAGCTAGGTCTTTGGGTCCTGGCTCCTTCGGTTTGGGAGCTGTTGCTGCAGTTGAGCATGTTGGCCGGAGAGTGCTTCTCGGGCCTCGAACTGTAACCCTACAGGTACCTCTCAGGTATCCTTGCCCAACGAAAGCCCCCAGACCCAAATTGAGAGGGGCTGCTTGGTGGCCTTCTGGGGGCCCTTCAGGCCAGCTAGGTCTTTGTGTCCTGGCTCCTTCGGTTTGGGAGCTGTTGCTGCAGTTGGGCATGTTGGCCGGAGAGTGCTTCTCGGGCCGCGAACTGCAACCTTGCAGGTACCTCCCAGGTTCCCGGCCCAACGAAAGCCCCCAGACCCAAATGGAGAGGGGCTGCTTGGGGGCCCCCTGGGGGCAATTCAGGCCAGCTAGGTCTTTGGGTCCTGGCTCCTTCGGTTTGGGAGCTGTTGGCATGTTGGCCGGAGAGTGCTTCTCCGGCCGCGAACTGCAACCTTGCAGGAATCTCCCAGGTTCCCCGCCCAACGAAAGCCCCCAGACCCAAATTGAGAGGGGCTGCTTGGGGGCCCCCTGGGGGCCCTTCAGGCCAGCTAGGTCTTTGGGTCCTGGCTCCTTCGCTTTGGGAGCTGTTGCTGCAGTTGGGCATGTTGGCCGGAGAGTGCTTCTCGGGCCGCGAACTGCAACCTTGCATGAATCTCCCAGGTTCCCCGCCCAACGAAAGCCCCCAGACCCAAATGGAGAGGGGCTGCTTGGGGACCCCCTGGGGGCCCTTCAGGCCAGCTAGGTCTTTGGGTCCTGGCTCCTTCGGTTTGGGAGCTGTTGCTGCAGTTGGGCATGTTGGCCGGAGAGTGCTTCTCGGGCCGCGAACTGTAACTTGCAGGTACCTCTCAGGTATACATGCCCAACGAAAGCCCCCAGACCCAAATGGAGAGGGGCTGCTTGGTGGCCTTCTGGGGGCCCTTCAGGCCAGCTAGGTCTTTGGGTCCTGGCTCCTTCGCTTTGGGAGCTGTTGCTGCAGTTGGGCATGTTGGCCGGAGAGTGCTTCTCCGGCCGCGAACTGCAACCTTGCAGGAATCTCCCAGGTTCCCGGCCCAACGAAAGCCCCCAGACCCAAATTGAGAGGGGCTGCTTGGGGGCCCCCTGGGGGCCCTTCAGGCCAGCTAGGTCTTTGGGTCCTGGCTCCTTCGCTTTGGGAGCTGTTGCTGCAGTTGGGCATGTTGGCCGGAGAGTGCTTCTCGGGCCGCGAACTGCAACCTTGCATGAATCTCCCAGGTTCCCCGCCCAACGAAAGCCCCCAGACCCAAATGGAGAGGGGCTGCTTGGGGACCCCCTGGGGGCACTTCAGGCCAGCTAGGTCTTTGGGTCCTGGCTCCTTCGCTTTGGGAGCTGTTGCTGCAGTTGGGCATGTTGGCCGGAGAGTGCTTCTCCGGCCGCGAACTGTAACCTTGCAGGTACCTCCCAGGTTCCCGGCCCAACGAAAGCCCCCAGACCCAAATTGAGAGGGGCTGCTTGGGGGCCCCCTGGGGGCCCTTCAGGCCAGCTAGGTCTTTGGGTCCTGGCTCCTTCGCTTTGGGAGCTGTTGCTGCAGTTGGGCATGCTGGCCGGAGAGTGCTTCTCCGGCCCCGAACTGCAACCTTGCAGGTACCTCCCAGGTTCCCGGCCCAACTAAAGACCCCAGACCCAAATGGAGATGAGCTCCTTGGGGGCCCCATGGGGGCCCTTCAGGCCAGCTAGGTCTTTGGGTCCTGGCTCCTTCGCTTTGGGAGCTGTTGCTGCAGTTGGGCATGTTGGCCGGAGAGTGCTTCTCGGGCCGCGAACTGCAACCTCGCAGGAATCTCCCAGGTTCCCAGCCCAACGAAAGCCCCCAGACCCAAATTGAGAGGGGCTGCTTGGGGGCCCCCTGGGGGCCCTTCAGGCCAGCTAGGTCTTTGGGTCCTGGCTCCTTCGGTTTGGGAGCTGTTGCTGCAGTTGGGCATGTTGGCCGGAGAGTGCTTCTCGGGCCGCGAACTGCAACCTTGCAGGATTCTCCCAGGTTCCCGGCCCAACGAAAGCCCCCAGACCCAAATGGAGAGGGGCTGCTTGGGGGCCCCCTGGGGGCCCTTCAGGCCAGCTAGGTCTTTGGGTCCTGGCTCCTTCGCTTTGGGAGCTGTTGCTGCAGTTGGGCATGCTGGCCGGAGAGTGCTTCTCCGGCCGCGAACTGCAACCTTGCAGGTACCTCCCAGGTTCCCGGACCAACTAAAGCCCCCAGACCCAAATGGAGAGGAGCTCCTTGGGGGCCCCATGGGGGCCCTTCAGGCCAGCTAGGTCTTTGGGTCCTGGCTCCTTCGCTTTGGGAGCTGTTGCTGCAGTTGGGCATGTTGGCCGGAGAGTGCTTCTCGGGCCGCGAACTGCAACCTCGCAGGAATCTCCCAGGTTCCCAGCCCAACGAAAGCCCCCAGACCCAAATTGAGAGGGGCTGCTTGGGGGCCCCCTGGGGGCCCTTCAGGCCAGCTAGGACTTTGGGTCCTGGCTCCTTCGCTTTGGGAGCTGTTGCTGCAGTTGGGCATGTTGGCCGGAGAGTGCTTCTCGGGCCGCGAACTGCAACCTTGCAGGATTCTCCCAGGTTCCCGGCCCAACGAAAGCCCCCAGACCCAACTGGAGAGGGGCTGCTTGGGGGCCCCCTGGGGGCCCTTCAGGCCAGCTAGGTCTTTGGGTCCTGGCTCCTTCGCTTTGGGAGCTGTTGCTGCAGTTGGGCATGTTGGCCGGAGAGTGCTTCTCGGGCCGCGAACTGCAACCTTGCTGGTATCTCCCAGGTTCTCAGCCCAACGAAAGCCCCCAGACCCAAATGGAGAGGGGCTACTTGGGGCCCCCTGGAGGCCCTTCAGGCCAGCTAGGTCTTTGTGTCCTGGCTCATTCGGTTTGGGAGCTGTTGCTGCAGTTGGGCATGTTGGCCGGAGAGTGCTTCTCGGGCCGCGAACTGCAACCTTGCAGGAATCTCCCAGGTTCCATGCCCAACGAAAGCCCCCAGACCCAAATTGAGAGGGGCTGCTTGGTGGCCCCCTGGGGGCCCTTCAGGCCAGCTAGGTCTTTGTGTCCTGGCTCCTTCGCTTTGGGAGCTGTTGCTGCAGTTGGGCATGTTGGCCAGAGAGTGCTTCTCGGGCCGCGAACTGCAACCTTGCAGGATTCTCCCAGGTTCCCGGCCCAACGAAAGCCCCCAGACCCAAATTGAGAGGGGCTGCTTGGGGGCCCCTTGGGGGCCCTTCAGGCCAGCTAGGTCTTTGGGTCCTGGCTCCTTCGCTTTGGGAGCTGTTGCTGCAGTTGGGCATGTTGGCCGGAGAGTGCTTCTCGGGCCGCGAACTGTAACTTGCAGGTACCTCTCAGGTATACATGCCCAACGAAAGCCCCCAGACCCAAATGGAGAGGGGCTGCTTGGGGACCCCCTGGGGGCACTTCAGGCCAGCTAGGTCTTTGGGTCCTGGCTCCTTCGCTTTGGGAGCTGTTGCTGCAGTTGGGCATGTTGGCCGGAGAGTGCTTCTCGGGCCGCGAACTGTAACCTTGCAGGTACCTCCCAGGTATACATGCCCAACGAAAGCCCCCAGACCCAAATGGAGAGGGGCTGCTTGGGGGCCCCATGGGGGCCCTTCAGGCCAGCTAGGTCTTTGGGTCCTGGCTCCTTCGCTTTGGGAGCTGTTGCTGCAGTTGGGCATGCTGGCCGGAGAGTGCTTCTCCGGCCGCGAACTGCAACCTTGCAGGTACCTCCCAGGTTCCCGGACCAACTAAAGCCCCCAGACCCAAATGGAGAGGAGCTCCTTGGGGGCCCCATGGGGGCCCTTCAGGCCAGCTAGGTCTTTGGGTCCTGGCTCCTTCGCTTTGGGAGCTGTTGCTGCAGTTGGGCATGTTGGCCGGAGAGTGCTTCTCGGGCCGCGAACTGCAACCTCGCAGGAATCTCCCAGGTTCCCAGACCAACGAAAGCCCCCAGACCCAAATGGAGAGGGGCTGCTTGGGGGCCCCCTGGGGGCCCTTCAGGCCAGCTAGGTCTTTGGGTCCTGGCTCCTTCGGTTTGGGAGCTGTTGCTGCAGTTGGGCATGTTGGCCGGAGAGTGCTTCTCCGGCCGCGAACTGCAACCTTGCAGGATTCTCCCAGGTTCCCGGCCCAACGAAAGCCCCCAGACCCAAATGGAGAGGGGCTGCTTGGGGGCCCCCTGGGGGCCCTTCAGGCCAGCTAGGTCTTTGGGTCCTGGCTCCTTCGCTTTGGGAGCTGTTGCTGCAGTTGGGCATGTTGGCCGGAGAGTGCTTCTCGGGCCGCGAACTGCAACCTCGCAGGATTCTCCCAGGTTCCCGGCCCAACGAAAGCCCCCAGACCCAAATTGAGAGGGGCTGCTTGGGGCCCCCCTTGGGGCCCTTCAGGCCAGCTAGGTCTTTGGGTCCTGGCTCCTTCGGTTTGGGAGCTGTTGCTGCAGTTGGGCATGTTGGCCGGAGAGTGCTTCTCGGGCCGCGAACTGCAACCTTGCAGGAATCTCCCAGGTTCCATGCCCAACGAAAGCCCCCAGACCCAAATGGAGAGGGGCTGCTTGGGGGCCCCCTGGGGGCCCTTCAGGCCAGCTAGGTCTTTGGGTCCTGGCTCCTTCGCTTTTGGAGCTGTTGCTGCAGTTGGGCATGTTGGCCGGAGAGTGCTTCTCGGACCGCGAACTGCAACCTTGCAGGAATTTCCCAGGTTCCCGGCCCAACGAAAGCCCCCAGACCCAAATTGAGAGGGGCTCTTTGGGGGCCCCATGGGGGCCCTTCAGGCCAGCTAGGTCTTTGGGTCCTGGCTCCTTCGGTTTGGGAGCTGTTGCTGCAGTTGAGCATGTTGGCCGGAGAGTGCTTCTCCGGCTGCGTACTCTAACCTTGCAGGTACCTCTCAGGTATCCATGCCCAACGAAAGCCCCCAGACCCAAATTGAGAGGGGCTGCTTGGTGGCCCCCTGGGGGCCCTTCAGGCCAGCTAGGTCTTTGTGTCCTGGCTCCTTCGGTTTGGGAGCTGTTGCTGCAGTTGGGCATGTTGGCCGGAGAGTGCTTCTCGGGCCGCGAACTGCAACCTTGCTGGTATCTCCCAGATTCTCAGCCTAAAGAAAGTCCCCAGACCCAAATGGAGAGGGGCTGCTTGGGGACCCCCTGGGGGCCCTTCAGGCCAGCTAGGTCTTTGGGTCCTGGCTCCTTCGCTTTGGGAGCTGTTGCTGCAGTTGGGCATGTTGGCCGGAGAGTGCTTCTCGGGCCGCGAACTGTAACTTGCAGGTACCTCTCAGGTATACATGCCCAACGAAAGCCCCCAGACCCAAATGGAGAGGGGCTTCTTGGTGGCCTTCTGGGGGCCCTTCAGGCCAGCTAGGTCTTTGGGTCCTGGCTCCTTCGCTCTGGGATCTGTTGCTGGATATTGGGCATGTTGGCCGGAGAGTGCTTCTCGGGCCGCGAACTGCAACCTTGCTGGTATCTCCCAGGTTCTCAGCCTAAAGAAAGCCCCCAGACCCAAATGGAGAGGGGCTACTTGGGGCCCCCTGGAGGCCCTTCAGGCCAGCTAGGTCTTTGTGTCCTGGCTCATTCGGTTTGGGAGCTGTTGCTGCAGTTGGGCATGTTGGCCGGAGAGTGCTTCTCGGGCCTCGAACTGCAACCTTGCAGGAATCTCCCAGGTTCCCGGCCCAACAAAAGCCCCCAGAACCAAATGGAGAGGGGCTGCTTGGGGGACCCCTGGGGGCCCTTCAGGCCAGCTAGGTCTTTGGGTCCTGGCTCCTTCGCTTTGGGAGCTGTTGCTGCAGTTGGGCATGCTGGCCGGAGAGTGCTTCTCCGGCCACGAACTGCAAACTTGCAGGTACCTCCCAGGTTCCCGGCCCAACTAAAGCCCCCAGACCCAAATGGAGAGGAGCTCCTTGGGGAGCCCATGGGGGCCCTTCAGGCCAGCTAGGTCTTTGGGTCCTGGCTCCTTCGGTTTGGGAGCTGTTGCTGCAGTTGGGCATGTTGGCCGGAGAGTGCTTCTCGGGCCGCGAACTGCAACCTTGCAGGTACCTCTCAGGTATACATGCCCAACGAAAGCCCCCAGACCCAAATGGAGAGGGGCTGCTTGGTGGCCTTCTGGGGGCCCTTCAGGCCAGCTAGGTCTTTGGGTCCTGGCTCCTTCGCTTTGGGAGCTGTTGCTGGATATTGGGCATGTTGGCCGGAGAGTGCTTCTCGGGCCGCGAACTGCAACCTTGCTGGTATCTCCCAGGTTCTCAGCCTAAAGAAAGCCCCCTGACCCAAATTGAGAGGGGCTGCTTGGGGCCCCCCTGGGGGCCCTTCAGGCCAGCTAGGTCTTTGGGTCCTGGCTCCTTCGGTTTGGGAGCTGTTGCTGCAGTTGGGCATGTTGGCCGGAGAGTGCTTCTCGGGCCGCGAACTGCAACCTTGCAGGTACCTCCCAGGTTCCCGGCCCAACGAAAACCCCCAGACCCAAATTGAGAGGGGCTGCTTGGGGCCCCCTGGGGGCCCTTCAGGCCAGCTAGGTCTTTGGGTCCTGGCTCCTTCGGTTTGGGAGCTGTTGCTGCAGTTGGGCATGTTGGCCGGAGAGTGCTTCTCGGGCCGCGAACTGCAACCTTGCAGGATTCTCCCAGGTTCCCGGCCCAACGAAAGCCCCCAGACCCAACTGGAGAGGGGCTGCTTGGGTCCCCCCTGGAGGCCCTTCAGGCCAGCTAGGTCTTTGTGTCCTGGCTCCTTCGGTTTGGGAGCTGTTGCTGCAGTTGGGCATGTTGGCCGGAGAGTGCTTCTCGGGCCGCGAACTGTAACTTGCAGGTACCTCTCAGGTATACATGCCCAACGAAAGCCCCCAGACCCAAATGGAGAGGGGCTGCTTGGTGGCCTTCTGGGGGCCCTTCAGGCCAGCTAGGTCTTTGGGTCCTGGCTCCTTCGCTTTGGGAGCTGTTGCTGGATATTGGGCATGTTGGCCGGAGAGTGCTTCTCGGGCCGCGAACTGCAACCTTGCTGGTATCTCCCAGGTTCTCAGCCCAACGAAAGCCCACAGACCCAAATTGAGAGGGGCTGCTTGGTGGCCCCATGGGGGCCCTTCAGGCCAGCTAGGTCTTTGGGTCCTGGCTCCTTCGCTTTGGGAGCTGTTGCTGCAGTTGGGCATGCTGGCCGGAGAGTGCTTCTCCGGCCGCGAACTGCAACCTTGCAGGTACCTCCCAGGTTCCCGGCCCAACGAAAGCCCCCAGACCCAAATGGAGAGGAGCTCCTTGGGGGCCCCATGGGGGCCCTTCAGGCCAGCTAGGTCTTTGGGTCCTGGCTCCTTCGCTTTGGGAGCTGTTGCTGCAGTTGGGCATGTTGGCCGGAGAGTGCTTCTCGGGCCGCGAACTGCAACCTCGCAGGAATCTCCCAGGTTCCCCGCCCAACGAAAGCCCCCAGACCCAACTGGAGAGGGGCTGCTTGGGGGCCCCCTGGGGGCCCTTCAGGCCAGCTAGGTCTTTGGGTCCTGGCTCCTTCGGTTTGGGAGCTGTTGCTGCAGTTGGGCATGTTGGCCGGAGAGTGCTTCTCGGGCCGCGAACTGCAACCTTGCAGGATTCTCCCAGGTTCCCGGCCCAACAAAAGCCCCCAGACCCAACTGGAGAGGGGCTGCTTGGGGGCCCCCTGGGGGCCCTTCAGGCCAGCTAGGTCTTTGGGTCCTGGCTCCTTCGCTTTGGGAGCTGTTGCTGCAGTTGGGCATGTTGGCCGGAGAGTGCTTCTCGGGCCGCGAACTGCAACCTTGCAGGATTCTCCCAGGTTCCCGGCCCAACGAAAGCCCCCAGACCCAAATTGAGAGGGGCTGCTTGGGGCCCCCCTTGGGGCCCTTCAGGCCAGCTAGGTCTTTGGGTCCTGGCTCCTTCGCTTTGGGAGCTGTTGCTGCAGTTGGGCATGTTGGCAGGAGAGTGCTTCTCGGGCCGCGAACTGCAACCTTGCAGGAATCTCCCAGGTTCCCAGCCCAACGAAAGCCCCCAGACCCAAATGGAGAGGGGCTGCTTGGGGGCCCCCTGGGGGCCCTTCAGGCCAGCTAGGTCTTTGGGTCCTGGCTCCTTCGCTTTGGGAGCTGTTGCTGCAGTTGGGCATGTTGGCCGGAGAGTGCTTCTCGGACCGCGAACTGCAACCTTGCAGGAATTTCCCAGGTTCCCGGCCCAACGAAAGCCCCCAGACCCAAATTGAGAGGGGCTCTTTGGGGTCCCCCTGGGGGCCCTTCAGGCCAGCTAGGTCTTTGGGTCCTGGCTCCTTCGGTTTGGGAGCTGTTGCTGCAGTTGAGCATGTTGGCCGGAGAGTGCTTCTCCGGCTGCGTACTGTAACCTTGCAGGTACCTCTCAGGTATCCATGCCCAACGAAAGCCCCCAGACCCAAATGGAGAGGGGCTGCTTGGGGGCCCCCTGGGGGCCCTTCAGGCCAGCTAGGTCTTTGTGTCCTGGCTCCTTCGCTTTGGGAGCTGTTGCTGCAGTTGGGCATGTTGGCCAGAGAGTGCTTCTCGGGCCGCGAACTGCAACCTTGCAGGATTCTCCCATTTTCCCGGCCCAACGAAAGCCCCCAGACCCAAATTGAGAGGGGCTGCTTGGGGACCCCCTGGGGGCCCTTCAGGCCAGCTAGGTCTTTGGGTCCTGGCTCCTTCGCTTTGGGAGCTGTTGCTGCAGTTGGGCATGTTGGCCGGAGAGTGCTTCTCGGGCCGCGAACTGTAACTTGCAGGTACCTCTCAGGTATACATGCCCAACGAAAGCCCCCAGACCCAACTGGAGAGGGGCTGCTTGGTGGCCTTCTGGGGGCCCTTCAGGCCAGCTAGGTCTTTGGGTCCTGGCTCCTTCGCTTTGGGAGCTGTTGCTGGATATTGGGCATGTTGGCCGGAGAGTGCTTCTCGGGCCGCGAACTGCAACCTTGCTGGTATCTCCCAGGTTCTCAGCCTAAAGAAAGCCCCCAGACCCAAATGGAGAGGGGCTGCTTGGGGGCCCCCTGGGGGCCCTTCAGGCCAGCTAGGTCTTTGGGTCCTGGCTCCTTCGCTTTGGGAGCTGTTGCTGGATATTGGGCATGCTGGCCGGAGAGTGCTTCTCGGGCCGCGAACTGCAACCTTGCAGGTACCTCCCAGGTTCCCGGCCCAACGAAAGACCCCAGACCCAAATGGAGAGGGGCTGCTTGGGTGCCCCATGGGGGCCCTTCAGGCCAGCTAGGTCTTTGGGTCCTGGCTCCTTCGCTTTGGGAGCTGTTGCTGCAGTTGGGCATGTTGGCCGGAGAGTGCTTCTCGGGCCGCGAACTGCAACCTTGCAGGAATCTCCCAGGTTCTCGGCCCAACGAAAGCCCCCAGACCCAAATTGAGAGGGGCTGCTTGGGGGCCCCCTGGGGGCCCTTCAGGCCAGCTAGGTCTTTGGGTCCTGGCTCCTTCGCTTTGGGAGATGTTGCTGCAGTTGGGCATTTTGGCCGGAGAGTGCTTCTCGGGCCGCGAACTGCAACCTTGCATGAATCTCCCAGGTTCCCCGCCCAACGAAAGCCCCCAGACCCAAATGGAGAGGGGCTGCTTGGGGACCCCCTGGGGGCACTTCAGGCCAGCTAGGTCTTTGGGTCCTGGCTCCTTCGCTTTGGGAGCTGTTGCTGCAGTTGGGCATGTTGGCCGGAGAGTGCTTCTCGGGCCGCGAACTGTAACCTTGCAGGTACCTCTCAGCTATACATGCCCAACGAAAGCCCCCAGACCCAAATTGAGAGGGGCTGCTTGGGGGCCCCATGGGGGCCCTTCAGGCCAGCTAGGTCTTTGGGTCCTGGCTCCTTCGCTTTGGGAGCTGTTGCTGCAGTTGGGCATGCTGGCCTGAGAGTGCTTGTCCGGCCGCGAACTGCAACCTTGCAGGATTCTCCCAGGTTCCCAGACCAACGAAAGCCCCCAGACCCAAATGGAGAGGAGCTCCTTGGGGGCCCCATGGGGGCCCTTCAGGCCAGCTAGGTCTTTGGGTCCTGGCTCCTTCGCTTTGGGAGCTGTTGCTGCAGTTGGGCATGTTGGCCGGAGAGTGCTTCTCGGGCCGCGAACTGTAACCTTGCAGGTACCTCTCAGCTATACATGCCCAACGAAAGCCCCCAGACCCAAATTGAGAGGGGCTGCTTGGGGGCCCCATGGGGGCCCTTCAGGCCAGCTAGGTCTTTGGGTCCTGGCTCCTTCGCTTTGGGAGCTGTTGCTGCAGTTGGGCATGCTGGCCGGAGAGTGCTTCTCCGGCCGCGAACTGCAACCTTGCAGGATTCTCCCAGGTTCCCGGACCAACGAAAGCCCCCAGACCCAAATGGAGAGGAGCTCCTTGGGGGCCCCATGGGGGCCCTTCAGGCCAGCTAGGTCTTTGGGTCCTGGCTCCTTCGCTTTGGGAGCTGTTGCTGCAGTTGGGCATGTTGGCCGGAGAGTGCTTCTCGGGCCGCGAACTGCAACCTCGCAGGAATCTCCCAGGTTCCCAGCCCAACGAAAGCCCCCAGACCCAAATGGAGAGGGGCTGCTTGGGGGCCCCCTGGGGGCCCTTCAGGCCAGCTAGGTCTTTGGGTCCTGGCTCCTTCGCTTTGGGAGCTGTTGCTGCAGTTGGGCATGTTGGCCGGAGAGTGCTTCTCGGGCCGCGAACTGCAACCTTGCAGGTACCTCTCAGGTATACATGCCCAACGAAAGCCCCCAGACCCAACTGGAGAGGGGCTGCTTGGTGGCCTTCTGGGGGCCCTTCAGGCCAGCTAGGTCTTTGGGTCCTGGCTCCTTCGCTTTGGGAGCTGTTGCTGGATATTGGGCATGTTGGCCGGAGAGTGCTTCTCGGGCCGCGAACTGCAACCTTGCTGGTATCTCCCATGTTCTCAGCCTAAAGAAAGCCCCCAGACCCAAATGGAGAGGGGCTGCTTGGGGGCCCCCTGGGGGCCCTTCATGCCAGCTAGGTCTTTGGGTCCTGGCTCCTTCGCTTTGGGAGCTGTTGCTGGATATTGGGCATGCTGGCCGGAGAGTGCTTCTCGGGCCGCGAACTGCAACCTTGCAGGTACCTCCCAGGTTCCCGGCCCAACGAAAGACCCCAGACCCAAATGGAGAGGGGCTCCTTGGGTGCCCCCTGGGGGCCCTTCAGGCCAGCTAGGTCTTTGGGTCCTGGCTCCATCGCTTTGTGAGCTGTTGCTGCAGTTGGGCATGTTGGCCGGAGAGTGCTTCTCGGGCCGCGAACTGCAACCTCGCAGGAATCTCCCAGGTTCCCGGCCCAACGAAAGCCCCCAGACCCAAATGGAGAGGGGCTGCTTGGGGGCCCCTTGGGGGCCCTTCAGGCCAGCTAGGTCTTTGGGTCCTGGCTCCTTCGCTTTGGGAGCTGTTGCTGCAGTTGGGCATGTTGGCCGGAGAGTGCTTCTCGGGCCGCGAACTGCAACCTTGCATGAATCTCCCAGGTTCCCCGCCCAACGAAAGCCCCCAGACCCAAATGGAGAGGGGCTGCTTGGGGACCCCCTGGGGGCACTTCAGGCCAGCTAGGTCTTTGGGTCCTGGCTCCTTCGCTTTGGGAGCTGTTGCTGCAGTTGGGCATGTTGGCCGGAGAGTGCTTCTCGGGCCGCGAACTGTAACCTTGCAGGTACCTCTCAGCTATACATGCCCAACGAAAGCCCCCAGACCCAAATTGAGAGGGGCTGCTTGGGGGCCCCATGGGGGCCCTTCAGGCCAGCTAGGTCTTTGGGTCCTGGCTCCTTCGCTTTGGGAGCTGTTGCTGCAGTTGGGCATGCTGGCCGGAGAGTGCTTCTCCGGCCGCGAACTGCAACCTTGCAGGATTCTCCCAGGTTCCCGGACCAACGAAAGCCCCCAGACCCAAATGGAGAGGAGCTCCTTGGGGGCCCCATGGGGGCCCTTCAGGCCAGCTAGGTCTTTGGGTCCTGGCTCCTTCGCTTTGGGAGCTGTTGCTGCAGTTGGGCATGTTGGCCGGAGAGTGCTTCTCGGGCCGCGAACTGCAACCTCGCAGGAATCTCCCAGGTTCCCAGCCCAACGAAAGCCCCCAGACCCAAATTGAGAGGGGCTGCTTGGGGGCCTTCTGGGGGCCCTTCAGGCCAGCTAGGACTTTGGGTCCTGGCTCCTTCGCTTTGGGAGCTGTTGCTGCAGTTGGGCATGTTGGCCGGAGAGTGCTTCTCGGGCCGCGAACTGCAACCTTGCAGGATTCTCCCAGGTTCCCGGCCCAACGAAAGCCCCCAGACCCAAATGGAGAGGGGCTCCTTGGGGGCCCCCTGGGGGCCCTTCAGGCCAGCTAGGTCTTTGGGTCCTGGCTCCTTCGCTTTGGGAGCTGTTGCTGCAGTTGGGCATGTTGGCCGGAGAGTGCTTCTCGGGCCGCGAACTGCAACCTTGCAGGATTCTCCCAGGTTCCCGGCCCAACGAAAGCCCCCAGACCCAAATGGAGAGGGGCTGCTTGGGGGCCCCCTGGGGGCCCTTCAGGCCAGCTAGGTCTTTGGGTCCTGGCTCCTTCGCTTTGGGAGCTGTTGCTGCAGTTGGGCATGTTGGCCGGAGAGTGCTTCTCGGGCCGCGAACTGCAACCTTGCAGGATTCTCCCAGGTTCCCGGCCCAACGAAAGCCCCCAGACCCAAATTGAGAGGGGCTCTTTGGGGGCCCCATGGGGGCCCTTCAGGCCAGCTAGGTCTTTGGGTCCTGGCTCCTTCGCTTTGGGAGCTGTTGCTGCAGTTGGGCATGTTGGCCGGAGAGTGCTTCTCCGGCTGCGTACTCTAACCTTGCAGGTACCTCTCAGGTATCCATGCCCAACGAAAGCCCCCAGACCCAAATTGAGAGGGGCTGCTTGGTGGCCCCCTGGGGGCCCTTCAGGCCAGCTAGGTCTTTGTGTCCTGGCTCCTTCGCTTTGGGAGCTGTTGCTGCAGTTGGGCATGTTGGCCAGAGAGTGCTTCTCGGGCCGCGAACTGCAACCTTGCAGGATTCTCCCAGGTTCCCGGCCCAACGAAAGCCCCCAGACCCAAATTGAGAGGGGCTGCTTGGGGACCCCCTGGGGGCCCTTCAGGCCAGCTAGGTCTTTGGGTCCTGGCTCCTTCGCTTTGGGAGCTGTTGCTGCAGTTGGGCATGTTGGCCGGAGAGTGCTTCTCGGGCCGCGAACTGTAACTTGCAGGTACCTCTCAGGTATACATGCCCAACGAAAGCCCCCAGACCCAAATGGAGAGGGGCTGCTTGGTGGCCTTCTGGGGGCCCTTCAGGCCAGCTAGGTCTTTGGGTCCTGGCTCTTTCGCTTTGGGAGCTGTTGCTGGATATTGGGCATGTTGGCCGGAGAGTGCTTCTCCGGCCGCGAACTGCAACCTTGCTGGTATCTCCCAGATTCTCAGCCTAAAGAAAGCCCCCAGACCCAAATGGAGAGGGGCTGCTTGGGGGCCCCCTGGGGGCCCTTCAGGCCAGCTAGGTCTTTGGGTCCTGGCTCCTTCGCTTTGGGAGCTGTTGCTGCAGTTGGGCATGTTGGCCGGAGAGTGCTTCTCGGGCCGCGAACTGTAACTTGCAGGTACCTCTCAGGTATACATGCCCAACGAAAGCCCCCAGACCCAAATGGAGAGGCGCTTCTTGTTGGCCTTCTGGGGGCCCTTCAGGCCAGCTAGGTCTTTGGGTCCTGGCTCTTTCGCTCTGGGAGCTGTTGCTGGATATTGGGCATGTTGGCCGGAGAGTGCTTCTCGGGCCGCGAACTGCAACCTTGCAGGAATCTCCCAGGTTCCCGGCCCAACAAAAGCCCCCAGAACCAAATGGAGAGGGGCTGCTTGGGGGCCCCCTGGGGGCCCTTCAGGCCAGCTAGGTCTTTGGGTCCTGGCTCCTTCGCTTTGGGAGCTGTTGCTGCAGTTGGGCATGTTGGCCGGAGAGTGCTTCTCCGGCCACGAACTGCAAACTTGCAGGTACCTCCCAGGTTCCCGGCCCAACGAAAGCCCCCAGACCCAAATTGAGAGGAGCTCCTTGGGGAGCCCATGGGGGCCCTTCAGGCCAGCTAGGTATTTCGGTCCTGGCTCCTTCGGTTTGGGAGCTGTTGCTGCAGTTGGGCATGTTGGCCGGAGAGTGCTTCTCGGGCCGCGAACTGCAACCTTGCAGGAATCTCCCAGGTTCCATGCCCAACGAAAGACCCAGACCCAAATGGAGAGGGGCTGCTTGGGGGCCCCCTGGGGGCCCTTCAGGCCAGCTAGGTCTTTGGGTCCTGGCTCCTTCGGTTTGGGAGCTGTTGCTGCAGTTGGGCATGTTGGCCGGAGAGTGCTTCTCGGGCCGCGAACTGCAACCTTGCAGGTACCTCTCAGTTATACATGCCCAACGAAAGCCCCCAGACCCAAATGGAGAGGGGCTGCTTGGTGGCCTTCTGGGGGCCCTTCAGGCCAGCTAGGTCTTTGGGTCCTGGCTCCTTCGCTTTGGGAGCTGTTGCTGGATATTGGGCATGTTGGCCGGAGAGTGCTTCTCGGGCCGCGAACTGCAACCTTGCTGGTATCTCCCAGGTTCTCAGCCTAAAGAAAGCCCCCAGACCCAAATTGAGAGGGGCTGCTTGGGGGCCCCCTGGGGGCCCTTCAGGCCAGCTAGGTCTTTGGGTCCTGGCTCCTTCGCTTTGGGAGCTGTTGCTGCAGTTGGGCATGTTGGCCGGAGAGTGCTTCTCGGGCCGCGAACTGCAACCTTGCATGAATCTCCCAGGTTCCCCGCCCAACGAAAGCCCCCAGACCCAAATTGAGAGGGGCTGCTTGGGGGCCCCATGGGGGCCCTTCAGGCCAGCTAGGTCTTTGTGTCCTGGCTCATTCGGTTTGGGAGCTGTTGCTGCAGTTGGGCATGTTGGCCGGAGAGTGCTTCTCGGGCCTCGAACTGCAACCTTGCAGGATTCTCCCAGGTTCCCGGACCAACGAAAGCCCCCAGACCCAAATGGAGAGGGGCTGCTTGGGGGCCCCCTGGGGGCCCTTCAGGCCAGCTAGGTCTTTGGGTCCTGGCTCCTTCGCTTTGGGAGCTGTTGCTGCAGTTGGGCATGCTGGCCGGAGAGTGCTTCTCCGGCCGCGAACTGCAACCTTGCAGGTACCTCCCAGGTTCCCGGCCCAACTAAAGCCCCCAGACCCAAATGGAGATGAGCTCCTTGGGGGCCCCATGGGGGCCCTTCAGGCCAGCTAGGTCTTTGGGTCCTGGCTCCTTCGCTTTGGGAGCTGTTGCTGCAGTTGGGCATGTTGGCCGGAGAGTGCTTCTCGGGCCGCGAACTGCAACCTCGCAGGAATCTCCCAGTTTCCCAGCCCAACGAAAGCCCCCAGACCCAAATTGAGAGGGGCTGCTTGGGGGCCCCCTGGGGGCCCTTCAGGCCAGCTAGGTCTTTGGGTCCTGGCTCCTTCGGTTTGGGAGCTGTTGCTGCAGTTGGGCATTTGGCCGGAGAGTGCTTCTCGGGCCGCGAACTGCAACCTTGCAGGATTCTCCCAGGTTCCCGGCCCAACGAAAGCCCCCAGACCCAAATTGAGAGGGGCTGCTTGGGGGCCCCCTGGGGGCCCTTCAGGCCAGCTAGGTCTTTGTGTCCTGGCTCCTTCGCTTTGGGAGCTGTTGCTGCAGTTGGGCATGTTGGCCGGAGAGTGCTTCTCGGGCCGCGAACTGTAACCTTGAAGGAATCTCCCAGGTTCCCGGCCCAACGAAAGCCCCCAGACCCAAATTGAGAGGGGCTGCTTGGGGGCCCCATGGGGGCCCTTCAGGCCAGCTAGGTCTTTGTGTCCTGGCTCATTCGGTTTGGGAGCTGTTGCTGCAGTTGGGCATGTTGGCCGGAGAGTGCTTCTCGGGCCTCGAACTGCAACCTTGCAGGAATCTCCCAGGTTCCCGGCCCAACGAAAGCCCCCAGACCCAAATTGAGAGGGGCTGCTTGGGGGCCCCCTGGGGGCCCTTCAGGCCAGCTAGGTCTTTGGGTCCTGGCTCCTTCGCTTTGGGAGCTGTTGCTGCAGTTGGGCATGTTGGCCGGAGAGTGCTTCTCCGGCCGCGAACTGCAACCTTGCAGGTACCTCCCAGGTTCCCCGCCCAACTAAAGCCCCCAGACCCAAATGGAGAGGAGCTCCTTGGGGGCCCCCTGGGGGCCCTTCAGGCCAGCTAGGTCTTTGGGTCCTGGCTCCTTCGGTTTGGGAGCTGTTGCTGCAGTTGGGCATGTTGGCCGGAGAGTGCTTCTCGGGCCGCGAACTTAAACCTTGCAGGAATCTCCCAGGTTCCATGCCCAACGAAAGCCCCCAGACCCAAATTGAGAGGGGCTGCTTGGGGGCCCCCTGTGGGCCCTTCAGGCCAGCTAGGTCTTTGGGTCCTGGCTCCTTCGCTTTGGGAGCTGTTGCTGCAGTTGGGCATGTTGGCCGGAGAGTGCTTCTCGGGCCGCGAACTGCAACCTTGCAGGAATCTCCCAGGTTCCCGGCCCAACGAAAGCCCCCAGACCCAAATGGAGAGGGGCTGCTTGGGGGCCCCCTGGGGGCCCTTCAGGCCAGCTAGGTCTTTGGGTCCTGGCTCCTTCGCTTTGGGAACTGTTGCTGCAGTTGGGCATGTTGGCCGGAGAGTGCTTCTCGGGCCGCGAACTGCAACCTTGCAGGAATCTCCCAGGTTCCCGGCCCAACGAAAACCCCCAGACCCAAATGGAGAGGGGCTGCTTGGGGGCCCCCTGGGGGCCCTTCAGGCCAGCTAGGTCTTTGGGTCCTGGCTTCTTCGCTTTGGGAGCTGTTGCTGGATATTGGGCATGCTGGCCGGAGAGTGCTTCTCGGGCCGCGAACTGCAACCTTGCAGGTACCTCCCAGGTTCCCGGGCCAACGAAAGACCCCAGACCCAAATGGAGAGGGGCTCCTTCGGTGCCCCATGGGGGCCCTTCAGGCCAGCTAGGTCTTTGGGTCCTGGCTCCTTCGGTTTGGGAGCTGTTGCTGCAGTTGGGCATGTTGGCCGGAGAGTGCTTCTCGGGCCGCGAACTGCAACCTTGCAGGAATCTCCCAGGTTCCCGGCCCAACGAAAGCCCCCAGACCCAAATTGAGAGGGGCTGCTTGGGGGCCCCTTGGGGGCCCTTCAGGCCAGCTAGGTCTTTGGGTCCTGGCTCCTTCGCTTTGGGAGCTGTTGCTGCAGTTGGGCATGTTGGCCGGAGAGTGCTTCTCGTACCGCGAACTGCAACCTTGCATGAATCTCCCAGGTTCCCCGCCAAACGAAAGCCCACAGACCCAAATGGAGAGGGGCTGCTTGGGGACCCCCTGGGGGCCCTTCAGGCCAGCTAGGTCTTTGGGTCCTGGCTCCTTCGCTTTGGGAGCTGTTGCTGCAGTTGGGCATGCTGGCCGGAGAGTGCTTCTCCGGCCGCGAACTGCAACCTTGCAGGTACCTCCCAGGTTCCCGGACCAACTAAAGCCCCCAGACCCAAATGGAGAGGAGCTCCTTGGGGGCCCCATGGGGGCCCTTCAGGCCAGCTAGGTCTTTGGGTCCTGGCTCCTTCGCTTTGGGAGCTGTTGCTGCAGTTGGGCATGTTGGCCGGAGAGTGCTTCTCGGGCCGCGAACTGCAACCTCGCAGGAATCTCCCAGGTTCCCAGCCCAACGAAAGCCCCCAGACCCAAATTTAGAGGGGCTGCTTGGGGGCCCCCTGGGGGCCCTTCAGGCCAGCTAGGACTTTGGGTCCTGGCTCCTTCGCTTTGGGAGCTGTTGCTGCAGTTGGGCATGTTGGCCGGAGAGTGCTTCTCGGGCCGCGAACTGCAACCTTGCAGGATTCTCCCAGGTTCCCGGCCCAACGAAAGCCCCCAGACCCAACTGGAGAGGGGCTGCTTGGGGGCCCCCTGGGGGCCCTTCAGGCCAGCTAGGTCTTTGGGTCCTGGCTCCTTCGGTTTGGGAGCTGTTGCTGCAGTTGGGCATTTGGCCGGAGAGTGCTTCTCGGGCCGCGAACTGCAACCTTGCAGGATTCTCCCAGGTTCCCGGCCCAACGAAAGCCCCCAGACCCAAATTGAGAGGGGCTGCTTGGGGGCCCCCTGGGGGCCCTTCAGGCCAGCTAGGTCTTTGTGTCCTGGCTCCTTCGCTTTGGGAGCTGTTGCTGCAGTTGGGCATGTTGGCCGGAGAGTGCTTCTCGGGCCGCGAACTGTAACCTTGAAGGAATCTCCCAGGTTCCCGGCCCAACGAAAGCCCCCAGACCCAAATTGAGAGGGGCTGCTTGGGGGCCCCATGGGGGCCCTTCAGGCCAGCTAGGTCTTTGTGTCCTGGCTCATTCGGTTTGGGAGCTGTTGCTGCAGTTGGGCATGTTGGCCGGAGAGTGCTTCTCGGGCCTCGAACTGCAACCTTGCAGGAATCTCCCAGGTTCCCGGCCCAACGAAAGCCCCCAGACCCAAATTGAGAGGGGCTGCTTGGGGGCCCCCTGGGGGCCCTTCAGGCCAGCTAGGTCTTTGGGTCCTGGCTCCTTCGCTTTGGGAGCTGTTGCTGCAGTTGGGCATGTTGGCCGGAGAGTGCTTCTCCGGCCGCGAACTGCAACCTTGCAGGTACCTCCCAGGTTCCCCGCCCAACTAAAGCCCCCAGACCCAAATGGAGAGGAGCTCCTTGGGGGCCCCCTGGGGGCCCTTCAGGCCAGCTAGGTCTTTGGGTCCTGGCTCCTTCGGTTTGGGAGCTGTTGCTGCAGTTGGGCATGTTGGCCGGAGAGTGCTTCTCGGGCCGCGAACTTAAACCTTGCAGGAATCTCCCAGGTTCCATGCCCAACGAAAGCCCCCAGACCCAAATTGAGAGGGGCTGCTTGGGGGCCCCCTGTGGGCCCTTCAGGCCAGCTAGGTCTTTGGGTCCTGGCTCCTTCGCTTTGGGAGCTGTTGCTGCAGTTGGGCATGTTGGCCGGAGAGTGCTTCTCGGGCCGCGAACTGCAACCTTGCAGGATTCTCCCAGGTTCCCGGCCCAACGAAAGCCCCCAGACCCAAATGGAGAGGGGCTGCTTGGGGGCCCCCTGGGGGCCCTTCAGGCCAGCTAGGTCTTTGGGTCCTGGCTCCTTCGCTTTGGGAACTGTTGCTGCAGTTGGGCATGTTGGCCGGAGAGTGCTTCTCGGGCCGCGAACTGCAACCTTGCAGGAATCTCCCAGGTTCCCGGCCCAACGAAAACCCCCAGACCCAAATGGAGAGGGGCTGCTTGGGGGCCCCCTGGGGGCCCTTCAGGCCAGCTAGGTCTTTGGGTCCTGGCTTCTTCGCTTTGGGAGCTGTTGCTGGATATTGGGCATGCTGGCCGGAGAGTGCTTCTCGGGCCGCGAACTGCAACCTTGCAGGTACCTCCCAGGTTCCCGGGCCAACGAAAGACCCCAGACCCAAATGGAGAGGGGCTCCTTGGGTGCCCCATGGGGGCCCTTCAGGCCAGCTAGGTCTTTGGGTCCTGGCTCCTTCGGTTTGGGAGCTGTTGCTGCAGTTGGGCATGTTGGCCGGAGAGTGCTTCTCGGGCCGCGAACTGCAACCTTGCAGGAATCTCCCAGGTTCCCGGCCCAACGAAAGCCCCCAGACCCAAATTGAGAGGGGCTGCTTGGGGGCCCCTTGGGGGCCCTTCAGGCCAGCTAGGTCTTTGGGTCCTGGCTCCTTCGCTTTGGGAGCTGTTGCTGCAGTTGGGCATGTTGGCCGGAGAGTGCTTCTCGTACCGCGAACTGCAACCTTGCATGAATCTCCCAGGTTCCCCGCCAAACGAAAGCCCACAGACCCAAATGGAGAGGGGCTGCTTGGGGACCCCCTGGGGGCCCTTCAGGCCAGCTAGGTCTTTGGGTCCTGGCTCCTTCGCTTTGGGAGCTGTTGCTGCAGTTGGGCATGCTGGCCGGAGAGTGCTTCTCCGGCCGCGAACTGCAACCTTGCAGGTACCTCCCAGGTTCCCGGACCAACTAAAGCCCCCAGACCCAAATGGAGAGGAGCTCCTTGGGGGCCCCATGGGGGCCCTTCAGGCCAGCTAGGTCTTTGGGTCCTGGCTCCTTCGCTTTGGGAGCTGTTGCTGCAGTTGGGCATGTTGGCCGGAGAGTGCTTCTCGGGCCGCGAACTGCAACCTCGCAGGAATCTCCCAGGTTCCCAGCCCAACGAAAGCCCCCAGACCCAAATTGAGAGGGGCTGCTTGGGGGCCCCCTGGGTGCCCTTCAGGCCAGCTAGGACTTTGGGTCCTGGCTCCTTCGCTTTGGGAGCTGTTGCTGCAGTTGGGCATGTTGGCCGGAGAGTGCTTCTCGGGCCGCGAACTGCAACCTTGCAGGATTCTCCCAGGTTCCCGGCCCAACGAAAGCCCCCAGACCCAACTGGAGAGGGGCTGCTTGGGGGCCCCCTGGGGGCACTTCAGGCCAGCTAGGTCTTTGGGTCCTGGCTCCTTCGCTTTGGGAGCTGTTGCTGCAGTTGGGCATGTTGGCCGGAGAGTGCTTCTCGGGCCGCGAACTGCAACCTTGCTGGTATCTCCCAGGTTCTCAGCCCAACGAAAGCCCCCAGACCCAAATGGAGAGGGGCTACTTGGGGCCCCCTGGAGGCCCTTCAGGCCAGCTAGGTCTTTGTGTCCTGGCTCATTCGGTTTGGGAGCTGTTGCTGCAGTTGGGCATGTTGGCCGGAGAGTGCTTCTCGGGCCGCGAACTGCAACCTCGCAGGAATCTCCCAGGTTCCCAGCCCAACGAAAGCCCCCAGACCCAAATTGAGAGGGGCTGCTTGGGGGCCCCCTGGGGGCCCTTCAGGCCAGCTAGGTCTTTGGGTCCTGGCTCCTTCGCTTTGGGAGCTGTTGCTGCAGTTGGGCATGTTGGCCGGAGAGTGCTTCTCGGGCCGCGAACTGCAACCTTGCAGGAATCTCCCAGGTTCCATGCCCAACGAAAGACCCAGACCCAAATGGAGAGGGGCTGCTTGGGGGCCCCCTGGGGGCCCTTCAGGCCAGCTAGGTCTTTGGGTCCTGGCTCCTTCGGTTTGGGAGCTGTTGCTGCAGTTGGGCATGTTGGCCGGAGAGTGCTTCTCGGGCCGCGAACTGCAACCTTGCAGGTACCTCTCAGTTATACATGCCCAACGAAAGCCCCCAGACCCAAATGGAGAGGGGCTGCTTGGTGGCCTTCTGGGGGCCCTTCAGGCCAGCTAGGTCTTTGGGTCCTGGCTCCTTCGCTTTGGGAGCTGTTGCTGGATATTGGGCATGTTGGGCGGAGAGTGCTTCTCGGGCCGCGAACTGCAACCTTGCTGGTATCTCCCAGGTTCTCAGCCTAAAGAAAGCCCCCAGACCCAAATTGAGAGGGGCTGCTTGGGGGCCCCTTGGGGGCCCTTCAGGCCAGCTAGGTCTTTGGGTCCTGGCTCCTTCGCTTTGGGAGCTGTTGCTGCAGTTGGGCATGTTGGCCGGAGAGTGCTTCTCGGGCCGCGAACTGCAACCTTGCATGAATCTCCCAGGTTCCCCGCCCAACGAAAGCCCCCAGACCCAAATGGAGAGGGGCTGCTTGGGGACCCCCTGGGGGCCCTTCAGGCCAGCTAGGTCTTTGGGTCCTGGCTCCTTCGCTTTGGGAGCTGTTGCTGCAGTTGGGCATGTTGGCCGGAGAGTGCTTCTCGGGCCGCGAACTGTAACCTTGCAGGTACCTCTCAGCTATACATGCCCAACGAAAGCCCCCAGACCCAAATTGAGAGGGGCTGCTTGGGGGCCCCATGGGGGCCCTTCAGGCCAGCTAGGTCTTTGGGTCCTGGCTCCTTCGCTTTGGGAGCTGTTGCTGCAGTTGGGCATGCTGGCCGGAGAGTGCTTGTCCGGCCGCGAACTGCAACCTTGCAGGATTCTCCCAGGTTCCCGGACCAACGAAAGCCCCCAGACCCAAATGGAGAGGGGCTGCTTGGGGGCCCCCTGGGGGCCCTTCAGGCCAGCTAGGTCTTTGGGTCCTGGCTCCTTCGCTTTGGGAGCTGTTGCTGCAGTTGGGCATGCTGGCCGGAGAGTGCTTCTCCGGCCGCGAACTGCAACCTTGCAGGTACCTCCCAGGTTCCCGGCCCAACTAAAGCCCCCAGACCCAAATGGAGATGAGCTCCTTGGGGGCCCCATGGGGGCCCTTCAGGCCAGCTAGGTCTTTGGGTCCTGGCTCCTTCGGTTTGGGAGCTGTTGCTGCAGTTGGGCATGTTGGCCGGAGAGTGCTTCTCGGGCCGCGAACTGCAACCTTGCTGGTATCTCCCAGGTTCTCAGCCTAAAGAAAGCCCCCAGACCCAAATTGAGAGGGGCTGCTTGGGGGCCCCCTGGGGGCCCTTCAGGCCAGCTAGGTCTTTGGGTCCTGGCTTCTTCGCTTTGGGAGCTGTTGCTGGATATTGGGCATGCTGGCCGGAGAGTGCTTCTCGGGCGGCGAACTGCAACCTTGCAGGTACCTCCCAGGTTCCCGGGCCAACGAAAGACCCCAGACCCAAATGGAGAGGGGCTGCTTGGGGACCCCCTGGGGGCACTTCAGGCCAGCTAGGTCTTTGGGTCCTGGCTCCTTCGCTTTGGGAGCTGTTGCTGCAGTTGGGCATGTTGGCCGGAGAGTGCTTCTCGGGCCGCGAACTGTAACCTTGCAGGTACCTCTCAGCTATACATGCCCAACGAAAGCCCCCAGACCCAAATTGAGAGGGGCTGCTTGGGGGCCCCATGGGGGCCCTTCAGGCCAGCTAGGTCTTTGGGTCCTGGCTCCTTCGCTTTGGGAGCTGTTGCTGCAGTTGGGC
Organism: Gallinula chloropus; assembly: GCF_964237585.1. Classification (NCBI taxonomy): domain Eukaryota; kingdom Metazoa; phylum Chordata; class Aves; order Gruiformes; family Rallidae; genus Gallinula; species Gallinula chloropus. The sequence goes on along the minus strand of NW_028168177.1, from coordinate 553,082 downwards.
ATGCTGGCCGGAGAGTGCTTGTCCGGCCGCGAACTGCAACCTTGCAGGATTCTCCCAGGTTCCCGGACCAACGAAAGCCCCCAGACCCAAATGGAGAGGGGCTGCTTGGGGGCCCCCTGGGGGCCCTTCAGGCCAGCTAGGTCTTTGGGTCCTGGCTCCTTCGCTTTGGGAGCTGTTGCTGCAGTTGGGCATGCTGGCCGGAGAGTGCTTCTCCGGCCGCGAACTGCAACCTTGCAGGTACCTCCCAGGTTCCCGGCCCAACTAAAGCCCCCAGACCCAAATGGAGATGAGCTCCTTGGGGGCCCCATGGGGGCCCTTCAGGCCAGCTAGGTCTTTGGGTCCTGGCTCCTTCGCTTTGGGAGCTGTTGCTGCAGTTGGGCATGTTGGCCGGAGAGTGCTTCTCGGGCCGCGAACTGCAACCTCGCAGGAATCTCCCAGTTTCCCAGCCCAACGAAAGCCCCCAGACCCAAATTGAGAGGGGCTGCTTGGGGGCCCCCTGGGGGCCCTTCAGGCCAGCTAGGTCTTTGGGTCCTGGCTCCTTCGGTTTGGGAGCTGTTGCTGCAGTTGGGCATTTGGCCGGAGAGTGCTTCTCGGGCCGCGAACTGCAACCTTGCAGGATTCTCCCAGGTTCCCGGCCCAACGAAAGCCCCCAGACCCAAATTGAGAGGGGCTGCTTGGGGGCCCCCTGGGGGCCCTTCAGGCCAGCTAGGTCTTTGTGTCCTGGCTCCTTCGCTTTGGGAGCTGTTGCTGCAGTTGGGCATGTTGGCCGGAGAGTGCTTCTCGGGCCGCGAACTGTAACCTTGAAGGAATCTCCCAGGTTCCCGGCCCAACGAAAGCCCCCAGACCCAAATTGAGAGGGGCTGCTTGGGGGCCCCATGGGGGCCCTTCAGGCCAGCTAGGTCTTTGTGTCCTGGCTCATTCGGTTTGGGAGCTGTTGCTGCAGTTGGGCATGTTGGCCGGAGAGTGCTTCTCGGGCCTCGAACTGCAACCTTGCAGGAATCTCCCAGGTTCCCGGCCCAACGAAAGCCCCCAGACCCAAATTGAGAGGGGCTGCTTGGGGGCCCCCTGGGGGCCCTTCAGGCCAGCTAGGTCTTTGGGTCCTGGCTCCTTCGCTTTGGGAGCTGTTGCTGCAGTTGGGCATGTTGGCCGGAGAGTGCTTCTCCGGCCGCGAACTGCAACCTTGCAGGTACCTCCCAGGTTCCCCGCCCAACTAAAGCCCCCAGACCCAAATGGAGAGGAGCTCCTTGGGGGCCCCCTGGGGGCCCTTCAGGCCAGCTAGGTCTTTGGGTCCTGGCTCCTTCGGTTTGGGAGCTGTTGCTGCAGTTGGGCATGTTGGCCGGAGAGTGCTTCTCGGGCCGCGAACTGCAACCTTGCAGGATTCTCCCAGGTTCCCGGCCCAACGAAAGCCCCCAGACCCAAATGGAGAGGGGCTGCTTGGGGGCCCCCTGGGGGCCCTTCAGGCCAGCTAGGTCTTTGGGTCCTGGCTCCTTCGCTTTGGGAACTGTTGCTGCAGTTGGGCATGTTGGCCGGAGAGTGCTTCTCGGGCCGCGAACTGCAACCTTGCAGGATTCTCCCAGGTTCCCGGCCCAACGAAAGCCCCCAGACCCAAATGGAGAGGGGCTGCTTGGGGGCCCCCTGGGGGCCCTTCAGGCCAGCTAGGTCTTTGGGTCCTGGCTTCTTCGCTTTGGGAGCTGTTGCTGGATATTGGGCATGCTGGCCGGAGAGTGCTTCTCGGGCTGCGAACTGCAACCTTGCAGGTACCTCCCAGGTTCCCGGGCCAACGAAAGACCCCAGACCCAAATGGAGAGGGGCTCCTTGGGGGCCCCATGGGGGCCCTTCAGGCCAGCTAGGTCTTTGGGTCCTGGCTCCTTCGCTTTGGGAGCTGTTGCTGCAGTTGGGCATGTTGGCCGGAGAGTGCTTCTCGGGCCGCGAACTGCAACCTTGCAGGAATCTCCCAGGTTCCCGGCCCAACGAAAGCCCCCAGACCCAAATTGAGAGGGGCTGCTTGGGGGCCCCTTGGGGGCCCTTCAGGCCAGCTAGGTCTTTGGGTCCTGGCTCCTTCGCTTTGGGAGCTGTTGCTGCAGTTGGGCATGTTGGCCGGAGAGTGCTTCTCGTACCGCGAACTGCAACCTTGCATGAATCTCCCAGGTTCCCCGCCAAACGAAAGCCCACAGACCCAAATGGAGAGGGGCTGCTTGGGGACCCCCTGGGGGCCCTTCAGGCCAGCTAGGTCTTTGGGTCCTGGCTCCTTCGCTTTGGGAGCTGTTGCTGCAGTTGGGCATGCTGGCCGGAGAGTGCTTCTCCGGCCGCGAACTGCAACCTTGCAGGTACCTCCCAGGTTCCCGGACCAACTAAAGCCCCCAGACCCAAATGGAGAGGAGCTCCTTGGGGGCCCCATGGGGGCCCTTCAGGCCAGCTAGGTCTTTGGGTCCTGGCTCCTTCGCTTTGGGAGCTGTTGCTGCAGTTGGGCATGTTGGCCGGAGAGTGCTTCTCGGGCCGCGAACTGCAACCTCGCAGGAATCTCCCAGGTTCCCAGCCCAACGAAAGCCCCCAGACCCAAATTGAGAGGGGCTGCTTGGGGGCCCCCTGGGGGCCCTTCAGGCCAGCTAGGACTTTGGGTCCTGGCTCCTTCGCTTTGGGAGCTGTTGCTGCAGTTGGGCATGTTGGCCGGAGAGTGCTTCTCGGGCCGCGAACTGCAACCTTGCAGGATTCTCCCAGGTTCCCGGCCCAACGAAAGCCCCCAGACCCAACTGGAGAGGGGCTGCTTGGGGGCCCCCTGGGGGCCCTTCAGGCCAGCTAGGTCTTTGGGTCCTGGCTCCTTCGGTTTGGGAGCTGTTGCTGCAGTTGGGCATTTGGCCGGAGAGTGCTTCTCGGGCCGCGAACTGCAACCTTGCAGGATTCTCCCAGGTTCCCGGCCCAACGAAAGCCCCCAGACCCAAATTGAGAGGGGCTGCTTGGGGGCCCCCTGGGGGCCCTTCAGGCCAGCTAGGTCTTTGTGTCCTGGCTCCTTCGCTTTGGGAGCTGTTGCTGCAGTTGGGCATGTTGGCCGGAGAGTGCTTCTCGGGCCGCGAACTGTAACCTTGAAGGAATCTCCCAGGTTCCCGGCCCAACGAAAGCCCCCAGACCCAAATTGAGAGGGGCTGCTTGGGGGCCCCATGGGGGCCCTTCAGGCCAGCTAGGTCTTTGTGTCCTGGCTCATTCGGTTTGGGAGCTGTTGCTGCAGTTGGGCATGTTGGCCGGAGAGTGCTTCTCGGGCCTCGAACTGCAACCTTGCAGGAATCTCCCAGGTTCCCGGCCCAACGAAAGCCCCCAGACCCAAATTGAGAGGGGCTGCTTGGGGGCCCCCTGGGGGCCCTTCAGGCCAGCTAGGTCTTTGGGTCCTGGCTCCTTCGCTTTGGGAGCTGTTGCTGCAGTTGGGCATGTTGGCCGGAGAGTGCTTCTCCGGCCGCGAACTGCAACCTTGCAGGATTCTCCCAGGTTCCCCGCCCAACTAAAGCCCCCAGACCCAAATGGAGAGGAGCTCCTTGGGGGCCCCCTGGGGGCCCTTCAGGCCAGCTAGGTCTTTGGGTCCTGGCTCCTTCGGTTTGGGAGCTGTTGCTGCAGTTGGGCATGTTGGCCGGAGAGTGCTTCTCGGGCCGCGAACTTAAACCTTGCAGGAATCTCCCAGGTTCCATGCCCAACGAAAGCCCCCAGACCCAAATTGAGAGGGGCTGCTTGGGGGCCCCCTGTGGGCCCTTCAGGCCAGCTAGGTCTTTGGGTCCTGGCTCCTTCGCTTTGGGAGCTGTTGCTGCAGTTGGGCATGTTGGCCGGAGAGTGCTTCTCGGGCCGCGAACTGCAACCTTGCAGGATTCTCCCAGGTTCCCGGCCCAACGAAAGCCCCCAGACCCAAATGGAGAGGGGCTGCTTGGGGGCCCCCTGGGGGCCCTTCAGGCCAGCTAGGTCTTTGGGTCCTGGCTCCTTCGCTTTGGGAACTGTTGCTGCAGTTGGGCATGTTGGCCGGAGAGTGCTTCTCGGGCCGCGAACTGCAACCTTGCAGGAATCTCCCAGGTTCCCGGCCCAACGAAAACCCCCAGACCCAAATGGAGAGGGGCTGCTTGGGGGCCCCCTGGGGGCCCTTCAGGCCAGCTAGGTCTTTGGGTCCTGGCTTCTTCGCTTTGGGAGCTGTTGCTGGATATTGGGCATGCTGGCCGGAGAGTGCTTCTCGGGCCGCGAACTGCAACCTTGCAGGTACCTCCCAGGTTCCCGGGCCAACGAAAGACCCCAGACCCAAATGGAGAGGGGCTCCTTGGGTGCCCCATGGGGGCCCTTCAGGCCAGCTAGGTCTTTGGGTCCTGGCTCCTTCGGTTTGGGAGCTGTTGCTGCAGTTGGGCATGTTGGCCGGAGAGTGCTTCTCGGGCCGCGAACTGCAACCTCTCAGGAATCTCCCAGGTTCCCAGCCCAACGAAAGCCCCCAGACCCAAATTGAGAGGGGCTGCTTGGGGGCCCCCTGGGGGCCCTTCAGGCCAGCTAGGACTTTGGGTCCTGGCTCCTTCGCTTTGGGAGCTGTTGCTGCAGTTGGGCATGTTGGCCGGAGAGTGCTTCTCGGGCCGCGAACTGCAACCTTGCAGGATTCTCCCAGGTTCCCGGCCCAACGAAAGCCCCCAGACCCAACTGGAGAGGGGCTGCTTGGGGGCCCCCTGGGGGCCCTTCAGGCCAGCTAGGTCTTTGGGTCCTGGCTCCTTCGCTTTGGGAGCTGTTGCTGCAGTTGGGCATGTTGGCCGGAGAGTGCTTCTCGGGCCGCGAACTGCAACCTTGCTGGTATCTCCCAGGTTCTCAGCCCAACGAAAGCCCCCAGACCCAAATGGAGAGGGGCTACTTGGGGCCCCCTGGAGGCCCTTCAGGCCAGCTAGGTCTTTGTGTCCTGGCTCATTCGGTTTGGGAGCTGTTGCTGCAGTTGGGCATGTTGGCCGGAGAGTGCTTCTCGGGCCGCGAACTGCAACCTCGCAGGAATCTCCCAGGTTCCCAGCCCAACGAAAGCCCCCAGACCCAAATTGAGAGGGGCTGCTTGGGGGCCCCCTGGGGGCCCTTCAGGCCAGCTAGGTCTTTGGGTCCTGGCTCCTTCGCTTTGGGAGCTGTTGCTGCAGTTGGGCATGTTGGCCGGAGAGTGCTTCTCGGGCCGCGAACTGCAACCTTGCAGGAATCTCCCAGGTTCCATGCCCAACGAAAGACCCAGACCCAAATGGAGAGGGGCTGCTTGGGGGCCCCCTGGGGGCCCTTCAGGCCAGCTAGGTCTTTGGGTCCTGGCTCCTTCGGTTTGGGAGCTGTTGCTGCAGTTGGGCATGTTGGCCGGAGAGTGCTTCTCGGGCCGCGAACTGCAACCTTGCAGGTACCTCTCAGTTATACATGCCCAACGAAAGCCCCCAGACCCAAATGGAGAGGGGCTGCTTGGTGGCCTTCTGGGGGCCCTTCAGGCCAGCTAGGTCTTTGGGTCCTGGCTCCTTCGCTTTGGGAGCTGTTGCTGGATATTGGGCATGTTGGGCGGAGAGTGCTTCTCGGGCCGCGAACTGCAACCTTGCTGGTATCTCCCAGGTTCTCAGCCTAAAGAAAGCCCCCAGACCCAAATTGAGAGGGGCTGCTTGGGGGCCCCTTGGGGGCCCTTCAGGCCAGCTAGGTCTTTGGGTCCTGGCTCCTTCGCTTTGGGAGCTGTTGCTGCAGTTGGGCATGTTGGCCGGAGAGTGCTTCTCGGGCCGCGAACTGCAACCTTGCATGAATCTCCCAGGTTCCCCGCCCAACGAAAGCCCCCAGACCCAAATGGAGAGGGGCTGCTTGGGGACCCCCTGGGGGCACTTCAGGCCAGCTAGGTCTTTGGGTCCTGGCTCCTTCGCTTTGGGAGCTGTTGCTGCAGTTGGGCATGTTGGCCGGAGAGTGCTTCTCGGGCCGCGAACTGTAACCTTGCAGGTACCTCTCAGCTATACATGCCCAACGAAAGCCCCCAGACCCAAATTGAGAGGGGCTGCTTGGGGGCCCCATGGGGGCCCTTCAGGCCAGCTAGGTCTTTGGGTCCTGGCTCCTTCGCTTTGGGAGCTGTTGCTGCAGTTGGGCATGCTGGCCGGAGAGTGCTTGTCCGGCCGCGAACTGCAACCTTGCAGGATTCTCCCAGGTTCCCGGACCAACGAAAGCCCCCAGACCCAAATGGAGAGGGGCTGCTTGGGGGCCCCCTGGGGGCCCTTCAGGCCAGCTAGGTCTTTGGGTCCTGGCTCCTTCGGTTTGGGAGCTGTTGCTGCAGTTGGGCATGTTGGCCGGAGAGTGCTTCTCGGGCCGCGAACTGCAACCTTGCAGGATTCTCCCAGGTTCCCGGCCCAACGAAAGCCCCCAGACCCAAATTGAGAGGGGCTGCTTGGGGGCCCCCTGGGGGCCCTTCAGGCCAGCTAGGTCTTTGGGTCCTGGCTCCTTCGGTTTGGGAGCTGTTGCTGCAGTTGGGCATGTTGGCCGGAGAGTGCTTCTCGGGCCGCGAACTGCAACCTTGCAGGATTCTCCCAGGTTCCCGGCCCAACGAAAGCCCCCAGACCCAAATTGAGAGGGGCTGCTTGGGGGCCCCCTGGGGGCCCTTCAGGCCAGCTAGGTCTTTGGGTCCTGGCTCCTTCGGTTTGGGAGCTGTTGCTGCAGTTGGGCATGTTGGCCGGAGAGTGCTTCTCGGGCCGCGAACTTAAACCTTGCAGGAATCTCCCAGGTTCCATGCCCAACGAAAGCCCCCAGACCCAAATTGAGAGGGGCTGCTTGGGGGCCCCCTGTGGGCCCTTCAGGCCAGCTAGGTCTTTGGGTCCTGGCTCCTTCGCTTTGGGAGCTGTTGCTGCAGTTGGGCATGTTGGCCGGAGAGTGCTTCTCGGGCCGCGAACTGCAACCTTGCAGGATTCTCCCAGGTTCCCGGCCCAACGAAAGCCCCCAGACCCAAATTGAGAGGGGCTGCTTGGGGGCCCCCTGGGGGCCCTTCAGGCCAGCTAGGTCTTTGTGTCCTGGCTCCTTCGCTTTGGGAGCTGTTGCTGCAGTTGGGCATGTTGGCCGGAGAGTGCTTCTCGGGCCGCGAACTGTAACCTTGAAGGAATCTCCCAGGTTCCCGGCCCAACGAAAGCCCCCAGACCCAAATTGAGAGGGGCTGCTTGGGGGCCCCATGGGGGCCCTTCAGGCCAGCTAGGTCTTTGTGTCCTGGCTCATTCGGTTTGGGAGCTGTTGCTGCAGTTGGGCATGTTGGCCGGAGAGTGCTTCTCGGGCCTCGAACTGCAACCTTGCAGGAATCTCCCAGGTTCCCGGCCCAACGAAAGCCCCCAGACCCAAATTGAGAGGGGCTGCTTGGGGGCCCCCTGGGGGCCCTTCAGGCCAGCTAGGTCTTTGGGTCCTGGCTCCTTCGCTTTGGGAGCTGTTGCTGCAGTTGGGCATGTTGGCCGGAGAGTGCTTCTCCGGCCGCGAACTGCAACCTTGCAGGTACCTCCCAGGTTCCCCGCCCAACTAAAGCCCCCAGACCCAAATGGAGAGGAGCTCCTTGGGGGCCCCCTGGGGGCCCTTCAGGCCAGCTAGGTCTTTGGGTCCTGGCTCCTTCGGTTTGGGAGCTGTTGCTGCAGTTGGGCATGTTGGCCGGAGAGTGCTTCTCGGGCCGCGAACTTAAACCTTGCAGGAATCTCCCAGGTTCCATGCCCAACGAAAGCCCCCAGACCCAAATTGAGAGGGGCTGCTTGGGGGCCCCCTGTGGGCCCTTCAGGCCAGCTAGGTCTTTGGGTCCTGGCTCCTTCGCTTTGGGAGCTGTTGCTGCAGTTGGGCATGTTGGCCGGAGAGTGCTTCTCGGGCCGCGAACTGCAACCTTGCAGGATTCTCCCAGGTTCCCGGCCCAACGAAAGCCCCCAGACCCAAATGGAGAGGGGCTGCTTGGGGGCCCCCTGGGGGCCCTTCAGGCCAGCTAGGTCTTTGGGTCCTGGCTCCTTCGCTTTGGGAACTGTTGCTGCAGTTGGGCATGTTGGCCGGAGAGTGCTTCTCGGGCCGCGAACTGCAACCTTGCAGGAATCTCCCAGGTTCCCGGCCCAACGAAAACCCCCAGACCCAAATGGAGAGGGGCTGCTTGGGGGCCCCCTGGGGGCCCTTCAGGCCAGCTAGGTCTTTGGGTCCTGGCTTCTTCGCTTTGGGAGCTGTTGCTGGATATTGGGCATGCTGGCCGGAGAGTGCTTCTCGGGCCGCTAACTGCAACCTTGCAGGTACCTCCCAGGTTCCCGGGCCAACGAAAGACCCCAGACCCAAATGGAGAGGGGCTCCTTGGGTGCCCCATGGGGGCCCTTCAGGCCAGCTAGGTCTTTGGGTCCTGGCTCCTTCGGTTTGGGAGCTGTTGCTGCAGTTGGGCATGTTGGCCGGAGAGTGCTTCTCGGGCCGCGAACTGCAACCTTGCAGGAATCTCCCAGGTTCCCGGCCCAACGAAAGCCCCCAGACCCAAATTGAGAGGGGCTGCTTGGGGGCCCCTTGGGGGCCCTTCAGGCCAGCTAGGTCTTTGGGTCCTGGCTCCTTCGGTTTGGGAGCTGTTGCTGCAGTTGGGCATGTTGGCCGGAGAGTGCTTCTCGGACCGCGAACTGCAACCTTGCATGAATCTCCCAGGTTCCCCGCCAAACGAAAGCCCACAGACCCAAATGGAGAGGGGCTGCTTGGGGACCCCCTGGGGGCCCTTCAGGCCAGCTAGGTCTTTGGGTCCTGGCTCCTTCGCTTTGGGAGCTGTTGCTGCAGTTGGGCATGCTGGCCGGAGAGTGCTTCTCCGGCCGCGAACTGCAACCTTGCAGGTACCTCCCAGGTTCCCGGACCAACTAAAGCCCCCAGACCCAAATGGAGAGGAGCTCCTTGGGGGCCCCATGGGGGCCCTTCAGGCCAGCTAGGTCTTTGGGTCCTGGCTCCTTCGCTTTGGGAGCTGTTGCTGCAGTTGGGCATGTTGGCCGGAGAGTGCTTCTCGGGCCGCGAACTGCAACCTCGCAGGAATCTCCCAGGTTCCCAGCCCAACGAAAGCCCCCAGACCCAAATTGAGAGGGGCTGCTTGGGGGCCCCCTGGGGGCCCTTCAGGCCAGCTAGGACTTTGGGTCCTGGCTCCTTCGCTTTGGGAGCTGTTGCTGCAGTTGGGCATGTTGGCCGGAGAGTGCTTCTCGGGCCGCGAACTGCAACCTTGCAGGATTCTCCCAGGTTCCCGGCCCAACGAAAGCCCCCAGACCCAACTGGAGAGGGGCTGCTTGGGGGCCCCCTGGGGGCCCTTCAGGCCAGCTAGGTCTTTGGGTCCTGGCTCCTTCGCTTTGGGAGCTGTTGCTGCAGTTGGGCATGTTGGCCGGAGAGTGCTTCTCGGGCCGCGAACTGCAACCTTGCTGGTATCTCCCAGGTTCTCAGCCCAACGAAAGCCCCCAGACCCAAATGGAGAGGGGCTACTTGGGGCCCCCTGGAGGCCCTTCAGGCCAGCTAGGTCTTTGTGTCCTGGCTCATTCGGTTTGGGAGCTGTTGCTGCAGTTGGGCATGTTGGCCGGAGAGTGCTTCTCGGGCCGCGAACTGCAACCTCGCAGGAATCTCCCAGGTTCCCAGCCCAACGAAAGCCCCCAGACCCAAATGGAGAGGGGCTGCTTGGGGGCCCCCTGGGGGCCCTTCAGGCCAGCTAGGTCTTTGGGTCCTGGCTCCTTCGCTTTGGGAGCTGTTGCTGCAGTTGGGCATGTTGGCCGGAGAGTGCTTCTCGGGCCGCGAACTGCAACCTTGCAGGAATCTCCCAGGTTCCATGCCCAACGAAAGACCCAGACCCAAATGGAGAGGGGCTGCTTGGTGGCCTTCTGGGGGCCCTTCAGGCCAGCTAGGTCTTTGGGTCCTGGCTCCTTCGCTTTGGGAGCTGTTGCTGGATATTGGGCATGTTGGGCGGAGAGTGCTTCTCTGGCCGCGAACTGCAACCTTGCTGGTATCTCCCAGGTTCTCAGCCTAAAGAAAGCCCCCAGACCCAAATTGAGAGGGGCTGCTTGGGGGCCCCTTGGGGGCCCTTCAGGCCAGCTAGGTCTTTGGGTCCTGGCTCCTTCGCTTTGGGAGCTGTTGCTGCAGTTGGGCATGTTGGCCGGAGAGTGCTTCTCGGGCCGCGAACTGCAACCTTGCATGAATCTCCCAGGTTCCCCGCCCAACGAAAGCCCCCAGACCCAAATGGAGAGGGGCTGCTTGGGGACCCCCTGGGGGCACTTCAAGCCAGCTAGGTCTTTGGGTCCTGGCTCCTTCGCTTTGGGAGCTGTTGCTGCAGTTGGGCATGTTGGCCGGAGAGTGCTTCTCGGGCCGCGAACTGTAACCTTGCAGGTACCTCTCAGGTATACATGCCCAACGAAAGCCCCCAGACCCAAATTGAGAGGGGCTGCTTGGGGGCCCCATGGGGGCCCTTCAGGCCAGCTAGGTCTTTGGGTCCTGGCTCCTTCGCTTTGGGAGCTGTTGCTGCAGTTGGGCATGCTGGCCGGAGAGTGCTTGTCCGGCCGCGAACTGCAACCTTGCAGGATTCTCCCAGGTTCCCGGACCAACGAAAGCCCCCAGACCCAAATTGAGAGGGGCTGCTTGGGGGCCCCCTGGGGGCCCTTCAGGCCAGCTAGGTCTTTGGGTCCTGGCTCCTTCGCTTTGGGAGCTGTTGCTGCAGTTGGGCATGCTGGCCGGAGAGTGCTTCTCCGGCCGCGAACTGCAACCTTGCAGGTACCTCCCAGGTTCCCGGCCCAACTAAAGCCCCCAGACCCAAATGGAGATGAGCTCCTTGGGGGCCCCATGGGGGCCCTTCAGGCCAGCTAGGTCTTTGGGTCCTGGCTCCTTCGCTTTGGGAGCTGTTGCTGCAGTTGGGCATGTTGGCCGGAGAGTGCTTCTCGGGCCGCGAACTGCAACCTCGCAGGAATCTCCCAGTTTCCCAGCCCAACGAAAGCCCCCAGACCCAAATTGAGAGGGGCTGCTTGGGGGCCCCCTGGGGGCCCTTCAGGCCAGCTAGGTCTTTGGGTCCTGGCTCCTTCGCTTTGGGAGCTGTTGCTGCAGTTGGGCATGTTGGCCGGAGAGTGCTTCTCGGGCCGCGAACTGCAACCTTGCAGGATTCTCCCAGGTTCCCGGCCCAACGAAAGCCCCCAGACCCAAATTGAGAGGGGCTGCTTGGGGGCCCCCTGGGGGCCCTTCAGGCCAGCTAGGTCTTTGGGTCCTGGCTCCTTCGGTTTGGGAGCTGTTGCTGCAGTTGGGCATGTTGGCCGGAGAGTGCTTCTCGGGCCGCGAACTTAAACCTTGCAGGAATCTCCCAGGTTCCATGCCCAACGAAAGCCCCCAGACCCAAATTGAGAGGGGCTGCTTGGGGGCCCCCTGTGGGCCCTTCAGGCCAGCTAGGTCTTTGGGTCCTGGCTCCTTCGCTTTGGGAGCTGTTGCTGCAGTTGGGCATGTTGGCCGGAGAGTGCTTCTCGGGCCGCGAACTGCAACCTTGCAGGATTCTCCCAGGTTCCCGGCCCAACGAAAGCCCCCAGACCCAAATGGAGAGGGGCTGCTTGGGGGCCCCCTGGGGGCCCTTCAGGCCAGCTAGGTCTTTGTGTCCTGGCTCCTTCGCTTTGGGAACTGTTGCTGCAGTTGGGCATGTTGGCCGGAGAGTGCTTCTCGGGCCGCGAATTGCAACCTTGCAGGAATCTCCCAGGTTCCCGGCCCAACGAAAACCCCCAGACCCAAATGGAGAGGGGCTGCTTGGGGGCCCCCTGGGGGCCCTTCAGGCCAGCTAGGTCTTTGGGTCCTGGCTCCTTCGCTTTGGGAGCTGTTGCTGGATATTGGGCATGCTGGCCGGAGAGTGCTTCTCCGGCCGCGAACTGCAACCTTGCAGGTACCTCCCAGGTTCCCGGGCCAACGAAAGACCCCAGACCCAAATGGAGAGGGGCTCCTTGGGTGCCCCATGGGGGCCCTTCAGGCCAGCTAGGTCTTTGGGTCCTGGCTCCTTCGCTTTGGGAGCTGTTGCTGCAGTTGGGCATGTTGGCCGGAGAGTGCTTCTCGGGCCGCGAACTGCAACCTTGCATGAATCTCCCAGGTTCCCCGCCCAACGAAAGCCCCCAGACCCAAATGGAGAGGGGCTGCTTGGGGACCCCCTGGGGGCCCTTCAGGCCAGCTAGGTCTTTGGGTCCTGGCTCCTTCGCTTTGGGAGCTGTTGCTGCAGTTGGGCATGCTGGCCGGAGAGTGCTTCTCCGGCCGCGAACTGCAACCTTGCAGGTACCTCCCAGGTTCCCGGACCAACTAAAGCCCCCAGACCCAAATGGAGAGGAGCTCCTTGGGGGCCCCATGGGGGCCCTTCAGGCCAGCTAGGTCTTTGGGTCCTGGCTCCTTCGCTTTGGGAGCTGTTGCTGCAGTTGGGCATGTTGGCCGGAGAGTGCTTCTCGGGCCGCGAACTGCAACCTCGCAGGAATCTCCCAGGTTCCCAGCCCAACGAAAGCCCCCAGACCCAAATGGAGAGGGGCTGCTTGGGGGCCCCCTGGGGGCCCTTCAGGCCAGCTAGGACTTTGGGTCCTGGCTCCTTCGCTTTGGGAGCTGTTGCTGCAGTTGGGCATGTTGGCCGGAGAGTGCTTCTCGGGCCGCGAACTGCAACCTTGCAGGATTCTCCCAGGTTCCCGGCCCAACGAAAGCCCCCAGACCCAACTGGAGAGGGGCTGCTTGGGGGCCCCCTGGGGGCCCTTCAGGCCAGCTAGGTCTTTGGGTCCTGGCTCCTTCGCTTTGGGAGCTGTTGCTGCAGTTGGGCATGTTGGCCGGAGAGTGCTTCTCGGGCCGCGAACTGCAACCTTGCTGGTATCTCCCAGGTTCTCAGCCCAACGAAAGCCCCCAGACCCAAATGGAGAGGGGCTACTTGGGGCCCCCTGGAGGCCCTTCAGGCCAGCTAGGTCTTTGTGTCCTGGCTCATTCGGTTTGGGAGCTGTTGCTGCAGTTGGGCATGTTGGCCGGAGAGTGCTTCTCGGGCCGCGAACTGCAACCTCGCAGGAATCTCCCAGGTTCCCAGCCCAATGAAAGCCCCCAGACCCAAATTGAGAGGGGCTGCTTGGGGGCCCCCTGGGGGCCCTTCAGGCCAGCTAGGTCTTTGGGTCCTGGCTCCTTCGCTTTGGGAGCTGTTGCTGCAGTTGGGCATGTTGGCCGGAGAGTGCTTCTCGGGCCGCGAACTGCAACCTTGCAGGATTCTCCCAGGTTCCCGGCCCAACGAAAGCCCCCAGACCCAAATGGAGAGGGGCTGCTTGGGGGCCCCCTGGGGGCCCTTCAGGCCAGCTAGGTCTTTGGGTCCTGGCTCCTTCGCTTTGGGAGCTGTTGCTGCAGTTGGGCATGTTGGCCGGAGAGTGCTTCTCGGGCCGCGAACTGCAACCTTGCAGGATTCTCCCAGGTTCCCGGCCCAACGAAAGCCCCCAGACCCAAATGGAGAGGGGCTGCTTGGGGGCCCCCTGGGGGCCCTTCAGGCCAGCTAGGTCTTTGGGTCCTGGCTCCTTCGCTTTGGGAGCTGTTGCTGCAGTTGGGCATGTTGGCCGGAGAGTGCTTCTCGGGCCGCGAACTGCAACCTTGCAGGATTCTCCCAGGTTCCCGGCCCAACGAAAGCCCCCAGACCCAAATTGAGAGGGGCTGCTTGGGGCCCCCCTTGGGGCCCTTCAGGCCAGCTAGGTCTTTGGGTCCTGGCTCCTTCGGTTTGGGAGCTGTTGCTGCAGTTGGGCATGTTGGCCGGAGAGTGCTTCTCGGGCCGCGAACTGCAACCTTGCAGGAATCTCCCAGTTTCCCAGCCCAACGAAAGCCCCCAGACCCAAATGGAGAGGGGCTGCTTGGGGGCCCCCTGGGGGCCCTTCAGGCCAGCTAGGTCTTTGGGTCCTGGCTCCTTCGGTTTGGGAGCTGTTGCTGCAGTTGGGCATGTTGGCCGGAGAGTGCTTCTCCGGCTGCGTACTCTAACCTTGCAGGTACCTCTCAGGTATCCATGCCCAACGAAAGCCCCCAGACCCAAATTGAGAGGGGCTGCTTGGTGGCCCCCTGGGGGCCCTTCAGGCCAGCTAGGTCTTTGTGTCCTGGCTCCTTCGCTTTGGGAGCTGTTGCTGCAGTTGGGCATGTTGGCCAGAGAGTGCTTCTTGGGCCGCGAACTGCAACCTTGCAGGATTCTCCCAGGTTCCCGGCCCAACGAAAGCCCCCAGACCCAAATTGAGAGGGGCTGCTTGGGGACCCCCTGGGGGCCCTTCAGGCCAGCTAGGTCTTTGGGTCCTGGCTCCTTCGCTTTGGGAGCTGTTGCTGCAGTTGGGCATGTTGGCCGGAGAGTGCTTCTCGGGCCGCGAACTGTAACTTGCAGGTACCTCTCAGGTATACATGCCCAATGAAAGCCCCCAGTCCCAAATGGAGAGGGGCTGCTTGGTGGCCTTCTGGGGGCCCTTCAGGCCAGCTAGGTCTTTGGGTCCTGGCTCCTTCGCTTTGGGAGCTGTTGCTGGATATTGGGCATGTTGGCCGGAGAGTGCTTCTCGGGCCGCGAACTGCAACCTTGCTGGTATCTCCCAGATTCTCAGCCTAAAGAAAGCCCCCAGACCAAAATGGAGAGGGGCTGCTTGGGGGCCCCCTGGGGGCCCTTCAGGCCAGCTAGGTCTTTGGGTCCTGGCTCCTTCGGTTTGGGAGCTGTTGCTGCAGTTGGGCATGTTGGCCGGAGAGTGCTTCTCGGGCCGCGAACTGTAACTTGCAGGTACCTCTCAGGTATACATGCCCAACGAAAGCCCCCAGACCCAAATGGAGAGGGGCTTCTTGTTGGCCTTCTGGGGGCCCTTCAGGCCAGCTAGGTCTTTGGGTCCTGGCTCCTTCGCTCTGGGAGCTGTTGCTGGATATTGGGCATGTTGGCCGGAGAGTGCTTCTCGGGCCGCGAACTGCAACCTTGCTGGTATCTCCCAGGTTCCCGGCCCAACAAAAGCCCCCAGAACCAAATGGAGAGGGGCTGCTTGGGGGCCCCCTGGGGGCCCTTCAGGCCAGCTAGGTCTTTGGGTCCTGGCTCCTTCGCTTTGGGAGCTGTTGCTGCAGTTGGGCATGTTGGCCGGAGAGTGCTTCTCCGGCCACGAACTGCAAACTTGCAGGTACCTCCCAGGTTCCCGGCCCAACGAAAGCCCCCAGACCCAAATTGAGAGGAGCTCCTTGGGGAGCCCATGGGGGCCCTTCAGGCCAGCTAGGTATTTCGGTCCTGGCTCCTTCGGTTTGGGAGCTGTTGCTGCAGTTGGGCATGTTGGCCGGAGAGTGCTTCTCGGGCCGCGAACTGCAACCTTACAGGAATCTCCCAGGTTCCATGCCCAACGAAAGACCCCAGACCCAAATGGAGAGGGGCTGCTTGGGGGCCCCCTGGGGGCCCTTCAGGCCAGCTAGGTCTTTGGGTCCTGGCTCCTTCGCTTTGGGAGCTGTTGCTGCAGTTGGGCATGTTGGCCGGAGAGTGCTTCTCGGGCCGCGAACTGCAACCTTGCAGGTACCTCTCAGTTATACAAGCCCAACGAAAGCCCCCAGACCCAAATGGAGAGGGGCTGCTTGGTGGCCTTCTGGGGGCCCTTCAGGCCAGCTAGGTCTTTGGGTCCTGGCTCCTTCGCTTTGGGAGCTGTTGCTGCAGTTGGGCATGTTGGCCGGAGAGTGCTTCTCGGGCCGCGAACTGCAACCTTGCATGAATCTCCCAGGTTCCCCGCCCAACGAAAGCCCCCAGACCCAAATGGAGAGGGGCTGCTTGGGGACCCCCTGGGGGCCCTTCAGGCCAGCTAGGTCTTTGGGTCCTGGCTCCTTCGCTTTGGGAGCTGTTGCTGCAGTTGGGCATGTTGGCCGGAGAGTGCTTCTCGGGCCGCGAACTGTAACCTTGCAGGTACCTCTCAGCTATACATGCCCAACGAAAGCCCCCAGACCCAAATTGAGAGGGGCTGCTTGGGGGCCCCATGGGGGCCCTTCAGGCCAGCTAGGTCTTTGGGTCCTGGCTCCTTCGCTTTGGGAGCTGTTGCTGCAGTTGGGCATGCTGGCCGGAGAGTGCTTGTCCGGCCGCGAACTGCAACCTTGCAGGATTCTCCCAGGTTCCCGGACCAACGAAAGCCCCCAGACCCAAATGGAGAGGGGCTGCTTGGTGGCCTTCTGGGGGCCCTTCAGGCCAGCTAGGTCTTTGGGTCCTGGCTCCTTCGCTTTGGGAGCTGTTGCTGCAGTTGGGCATGTTGGCCGGAGAGTGCTTCTCCGGCCACGAACTGCAACCTTGCAGGTACCTCCCAGGTTCCCGGCCCAACAAAAGCCCCCAGACCCAACTGGAGAGGAGCTCCTTGGGGGCCCCATGGGGGCCCTTCAGGCCAGCTAGGTCTTTCGGTCCTGGCTCCTTCGGTTTGGGAGCTGTTGCTGCAGTTGGGCATGTTGGCCGGAGAGTGCTTCTCCGGCCGCGAACTGCAATCTTGCAGGAATCTCCCAGGTTCCCCGCCCAACGAAAGCCCCCAGACCCAAATTGAGAGGGGCTCCTTGGGGGCCCCCTGGGGGCACTTCAGGCCAGCTAGGTCTTTGGGTCCTGGCTCCTTCGCTTTGGGAGCTGTTGCTGCAGTTGGGCATGTTGGCCGGAGAGTGCTTCTCGGGCCGCGAACTGCAACCTTGCAGGAATCTCCCAGGTTCCATGCCCAACGAAAGCCCCCAGACCCAAATTGAGAGGGGCTGCTTGGTGGCCCCCTGGGGGCCCTTCAGGCCAGCTAGGTCTTTGTGTCCTGGCTCCTTCGCTTTGGGAGCTGTTGCTGCAGTTGGGCATGTTGGCCAGAGAGTGCTTCTTGGGCCGCGAACTGCAACCTTGCAGGATTCTCCCAGGTTCCCGGCCCAACGAAAGCCCCCAGACCCAAATTGAGAGGGGCTGCTTGGGGACCCCCTGGGGGCCCTTCAGGCCAGCTAGGTCTTTGGGTCCTGGCTCCTTCGCTTTGGGAGCTGTTGCTGCAGTTGGGCATGTTGGCCGGAGAGTGCTTCTCGGGCCGCGAACTGTAACTTGCAGGTACCTCTCAGGTATACATGCCCAACGAAAGCCCCCAGTCCCAAATGGAGAGGGGCTGCTTGGTGGCCTTCTGGGGGCCCTTCAGGCCAGCTAGGTCTTTGGGTCCTGGCTCCTTCGCTTTGGGAGCTGTTGCTGGATATTGGGCATGTTGGCCGGAGAGTGCTTCTCGGGCCGCGAACTGCAACCTTGCTGGTATCTCCCAGATTCTCAGCCTAAAGAAAGCCCCCAGACCAAAATGGAGAGGGGCTGCTTGGGGGCCCCCTGGGGGCCCTTCAGGCCAGCTAGGTCTTTGGGTCCTGGCTCCTTCGGTTTGGGAGCTGTTGCTGCAGTTGGGCATGTTGGCCGGAGAGTGCTTCTCGGGCCGCGAACTGTAACTTGCAGGTACCTCTCAGGTATACATGCCCAACGAAAGCCCCCAGACCCAAATGGAGAGGGGCTTCTTGTTGGCCTTCTGGGGGCCCTTCAGGCCAGCTAGGTCTTTGGGTCCTGGCTCCTTCGCTCTGGGAGCTGTTGCTGGATATTGGGCATGTTGGCCGGAGAGTGCTTCTCGGGCCGCGAACTGCAACCTTGCTGGTATCTCCCAGGTTCCCGGCCCAACAAAAGCCCCCAGAACCAAATGGAGAGGGGCTGCTTGGGGGCCCCCTGGGGGCCCTTCAGGCCAGCTAGGTCTTTGGGTCCTGGCTCCTTCGCTTTGGGAGCTGTTGCTGCAGTTGGGCATGTTGGCCGGAGAGTGCTTCTCCGGCCACGAACTGCAAACTTGCAGGTACCTCCCAGGTTCCCGGCCCAACGAAAGCCCCCAGACCCAAATTGAGAGGAGCTCCTTGGGGAGCCCATGGGGGCCCTTCAGGCCAGCTAGGTATTTCGGTCCTGGCTCCTTCGGTTTGGGAGCTGTTGCTGCAGTTGGGCATGTTGGCCGGAGAGTGCTTCTCGGGCCGCGAACTGCAACCTTACAGGAATCTCCCAGGTTCCATGCCCAACGAAAGCCCCCAGACCCAAATTGAGAGGGGCTGCTTGGGGGCCCCCTGGGGGCCCTTCAGGCCAGCTAGGTCTTTGGGTCCTGGCTCCTTCGCTTTGGGAGCTGTTGCTGCAGTTGGGCATGTTGGCCGGAGAGTGCTTCTCGGGCCGCGAACTGCAACCTTGCAGGTACCTCTCAGTTATACAAGCCCAACGAAAGCCCCCAGACCCAAATGGAGAGGGGCTGCTTGGTGGCCTTCTGGGGGCCCTTCAGGCCAGCTAGGTCTTTGGGTCCTGGCTCCTTCGCTTTGGGAGCTGTTGCTGCAGTTGGGCATGTTGGCCGGAGAGTGCTTCTCGGGCCGCGAACTGCAACCTTGCATGAATCTCCCAGGTTCCCCGCCCAACGAAAGCCCCCAGACCCAAATGGAGAGGGGCTGCTTGGGGACCCCCTGGGGGCCCTTCAGGCCAGCTAGGTCTTTGGGTCCTGGCTCCTTCGCTTTGGGAGCTGTTGCTGCAGTTGGGCATGTTGGCCGGAGAGTGCTTCTCGGGCCGCGAACTGTAACCTTGCAGGTACCTCTCAGCTATACATGCCCAACGAAAGCCCCCAGACCCAAATTGAGAGGGGCTGCTTGGGGGCCCCATGGGGGCCCTTCAGGCCAGCTAGGTCTTTGGGTCCTGGCTCCTTCGCTTTGGGAGCTGTTGCTGCAGTTGGGCATGCTGGCCGGAGAGTGCTTGTCCGGCCGCGAACTGCAACCTTGCAGGATTCTCCCAGGTTCCCGGACCAACGAAAGCCCCCAGACCCAAATGGAGAGGGGCTGCTTGGTGGCCTTCTGGGGGCCCTTCAGGCCAGCTAGGTCTTTGGGTCCTGGCTCCTTCGCTTTGGGAGCTGTTGCTGCAGTTGGGCATGTTGGCCGGAGAGTGCTTCTCCGGCCACGAACTGCAACCTTGCAGGTACCTCCCAGGTTCCCGGCCCAACAAAAGCCCCCAGACCCAACTGGAGAGGAGCTCCTTGGGGGCCCCATGGGGGCCCTTCAGGCCAGCTAGGTCTTTCGGTCCTGGCTCCTTCGGTTTGGGAGCTGTTGCTGCAGTTGGGCATGTTGGCCGGAGAGTGCTTCTCCGGCCGCGAACTGCAATCTTGCAGGAATCTCCCAGGTTCCCCGCCCAACGAAAGCCCCCAGACCCAAATTGAGAGGGGCTCCTTGGGGGCCCCCTGGGGGCACTTCAGGCCAGCTAGGTCTTTGGGTCCTGGCTCCTTCGCTTTGGGAGCTGTTGCTGCAGTTGGGCATGTTGGCCGGAGAGTGCTTCTCGGGCCGCGAACTGCAACCTTGCAGGAATCTCCCAGGTTCCATGCCCAACGAAAGCCCCCAGACCCAAATTGAGAGGGGCTGCTTGGGGGCCCCCTGGGGGCCCTTCAGGCCAGCTAGGTCTTTGGGTCCTGGCTCCTTCGGTTTGGGAGCTGTTGCTGCAGTTGGGCATGTTGGCCGGAGAGTGCTTCTCGGGCCGCGAACTGCAACCTTGCAGGATTCTCCCAGGTTCCCGGCCCAACGAAAGCCCCCAGACCCAAATGGAGAGGGGCTGCTTGGGGCCCCCCTGGAGGCCCTTCAGGCCAGCTAGGTCTTTGGGTCCTGGCTCCTTCGCTTTGGGAGCTGTTGCTGCAGTTGGGCATGTTGGCCGGAGAGTGCTTCTCGGGCCGCGAACTGTAACTTGCAGGTACCTCTCAGGTATACATGCCCAACGAAAGCCCCCAGACCCAAATGGAGAGGGGCTGCTTGGGGGCCCCCTGGGGGCCCTTCAGGCCAGCTAGGTCTTTGGGTCCTGGCTCCTTCGCTTTGGGAGCTGTTGCTGGATATTGGGCATGTTGGCCGGAGAGTGCTTCTCGGGCCGCGAACTGCAACCTTGCTGGTATCTCCCAGGTTCTCAGCCTAAAGAAAGCCCCCAGACCCAAATTGAGAGGGGCTGCTTGGGGGCCCCCTGGGGGCCCTTCAGGCCAGCTAGGTCTTTGGGTCCTGGCTCCTTCGCTTTGGGAGCTGTTGCTGCAGTTGGGCATGTTGGCCGGAGAGTGCTTCTCGGACCGCGAACTGCAACCTTGCAGGAATCTCCCAGGTTCCCGGCCCAACGAAAGCCCCCAGACCCAAATTGAGAGGGGCTGCTTGGGGGCCCCCTGGGGGCCCTTCAGGCCAGCTAGGTCTTTGGGTCCTGGCTCCTTCGCTTTGGGAGCTGTTGCTGCAGTTGGGCATGTTGGCCGGAGAGTGCTTCTCGGGCCGCGAACTGCAACCTTGCATGAATCTCCCAGGTTCCCCGCCCAACGAAAGCCCCCAGACCCAAATGGAGAGGGGCTGCTTGGGGACCCCCTGGGGGCCCTTCAGGCCAGCTAGGTCTTTGGGTCCTGGCTCCTTCGCTTTGGGAGCTGTTGCTGCAGTTGGGCATGTTGGCCGGAGAGTGCTTCTCGGGCCGCGAACTGTAACCTTGCAGGTACCTCCCAGGTATACATGCCCAACGAAAGCCCCCAGACCCAAATTGAGAGGGGCTGCTTGGGGGCCTTCTGGGGGCCCTTCAGGCCAGCTAGGTCTTTGGGTTCTGGCTCCTTCGCGTTGGGAGCTGTTGCTGCAGTTGGGCATGCTGGCCGGAGAGTGCTTCTCCGGCCGCGAACTGCAACCTTGCAGGTACCTCCCAGGTTCCCGGCCCAACTAAAGCCCCCAGACCCAAATGGAGAGGAGCTCCTTGGGGGCCCCATGGGGGCCCTTCAGGCCAGCTAGGTCTTTGGGTCCTGGCTCCTTCGGTTTGGGAGCTGTTGCTGCAGTTGGGCATGTTGGCCGGAGAGTGCTTCTCGGGCCGCGAACTGTAACTTGCAGGTACCTCTCAGGTATACATGCCCAACGAAAGCCCCCAGACCCAAATTGAGAGGGGCTACTTGGGGGCCCCCTGGGGGCCCTTCAGGCCAGCTAGGTCTTTGGGTCCAGGCTCCTTCGCTTTGGGAGCTGTTGCTGCAGTTGGGCATGTTGGCCGGAGAGTGCTTCTCGGGCCGCGAACTGCAACCTTGCAGGATTCTCCCAGGTTCCCGGCCCAACGAAAGCCCCCAGACCCAAATGGAGAGGGGCTGCTTGGGGGCCCCCTGGGGGCCCTTCAGGCCAGCTAGGTCTTTGGGTCCTGGCTCCTTCGCTTTGGGAGCTGTTGCTGCAGTTGGGCATGTTGGCCGGAGAGTGCTTCTCGGGCCGCGAACTGCAACCTTGCAGGATTCTCCCAGGTTCCCGGCCCAACGAAAGCCCCCAGACCCAAATGGAGAGGGGCTGCTTGGGGGCCCCCTGGGGGCCCTTCAGGCCAGCTAGGTCTTTGGGTCCTGGCTCCTTCGGTTTGGGAGCTGTTGCTGCAGTTGGGCATGTTGGCCGGAGAGTGCTTCTCGGGCCGCGAACTGCAACCTTGCAGGATTCTCCCAGGTTCCCGGCCCAACGAAAGCCCCCAGACCCAAATTGAGAGGGGCTGCTTGGGGGCCCGCTGGGGGCCCTTCAGGCCAGCTAGGTCTTTGGGTCCTGGCTCCTTCGGTTTGGGAGCTGTTGCTGCAGTTGGGCATGTTGGCCGGAGAGTGCTTCTCGGGCCGCGAATTGCAACCTTGCAGGTACCTCCCAGGTTCCCGGCCCAACGAAAACCCCCAGACCCAAATGTAGAGGGGCAGCTTGGGGGCCCCCTGGGGGCCCTTCAGGCCAGCTAGGTCTTTGGGTCCTGGCTCCTTCGCTTTGGGAGCTGTTGCTGCAGTTGGGCATGTTGGCCGGAGAGTGCTTCTCGGGCCGCGAACTGCAACCTTGCAGGTACCTCCCAGGTTCCATGCCCAACGAAAGCCCCCAGACCCAAATTGAGAGGGGCTGCTTGGGGCCCCCCTGGGGGCCCTTCAGGCCAGCTAGGTCTTTGGGTCCTGGCTCCTTCGGTTTGGGAGCTGTTGCTGCAGTTGGGCATGTTGGCCGGAGAGTGCTTCTCGGGCCGCGAACTGCAACCTTGCAGGTACCTCCCAGGTTCCCGGCCCAACGAAAACCCCCAGACCCAAATTGAGAGGGGCTGCTTGGGGGCCCCCTGGGGGCCCTTCAGGCCAGCTAGGTCTTTGGGTCCTGGCTCCTTCGCTTTGGGAGCTGTTGCTGCAGTTGGGCATGTTGGCCGGAGAGTGCTTCTCGGGCCGCGAACTGTAACTTGCAGGTACCTCTCAGGTATACATGCCCAACGAAAGCCCCCAGACCCAAATGGAGAGGGGCTGCTTGGTGGCCTTCTGGGGGCCCTTCAGGCCAGCTAGGTCTTTGGGTCCTGGCTCCTTCGCTTTGGGAGCTGTTGCTGCAGTTGGGCATGTTGGCCAGAGAGTGCTTCTCGGGCCGCGAACTGTAACCTTGCAGGTACCTCCCAGGTATACATGCCCAACGAAAGCCCCCAGACCCAAATTGAGAGGGGCTGCTTGGGGGCCCCCTGGGGGCACTTCAGGCCAGCTAGGTCTTTGTGTCCTGGCTCATTCGGTTTGGGAGCTGTTGCTGCAGTTGGGCATGTTGGCCGGAGAGTGCTTCTCGGGCCTCGAACTGCAACCTTGCAGGAATCTCCCAGGTTCCCGGCCCAACAAAAGCCCCCAGACCCAAATGGAGAGGGGCTGCTTGGGGGCCTTCTGGGGGCCCTTCAGGCCAGCTAGGTCTTTGGGTCCTGGCTCCTTCGCTTTGGGAGCTGTTGCTGCAGTTGGGCATGCTGGCCGGAGAGTGCTTCTCCGGCCGCGAACTGCAACCTTGCAGGTACCTCCCAGGTTCCCGGCCCAACTAAAGCCCCCAGACCCAAATGGAGAGGAGCTCCTTGGGGGCCCCCTGGGGGCCCTTCAGGCCAGCTAGGTCTTTGGGTCCTGGCTCCTTCGCTTTGGGAGCTGTTGCTGCAGTTGGGCATGTTGGCCGGAGAGTGCTTCTCAGGCCGCGAACTGCAACCTTGCAGGTACCTCCCAGGTTCCCGGCCCAACGAAAACCCCCAGACCCAAATGGAGAGGGGCTGCTTGGGGGCCCCCTGGGGGCCCTTCAGGCCAGCTAGGTCTTTGGGTCCTGGCTCCTTCGCTTTGGGAGCTGTTGCTGCAGTTGGGCATGTTGGCCGGAGAGTGCTTCTCGGGCCGCGAACTGTAACTTGCAGGTACCTCTCAGGTATAAATGCCCAACTAAAGCCCCCAGACCCAAATGGAGAGGGGCTGCTTGGGGGCCCCCTGGGGGCCCTTCAGGCCAGCTAGGTCTTTGGGTCCTGGCTCCTTCGCTTTGGGAGCTGTTGCTGCAGTTGGGCATGTTGGCCGGAGAGTGCTTCTCGGGCCTCGAACTGCAACCTTGCAGGAATTTCCCAGGTTCCCGGCCCAACAAAAGCCCCCAGACCCAAATGGAGAGGGGCTGCTTGGGGGCCCCCTGGGGGCCCTTCAGGCCAGCTAGGTCTTTGGGTCCTGGCTCCTTCGCTTTGGGAGCTGTTGCTGCAGTTGGGCATGCTGGCCGGAGAGTGCTTCTCCGGCCGCGAACTGCAACCTTGCAGGTACCTCCCAGGTTCCCGGCCCAACTAAAGCCCCCAGACCCAAATGGAGAGGAGCTCCTTGGGGGCCCCCTGGGGGCCCTTCAGGCCAGCTAGGTCTTTGGGTCCTGGCTCCTTCGCTTTGGGAGCTGTTGCTGCAGTTGGGCATGTTGGCCGGAGAGTGCTTCTCAGGCCGCGAACTGCAACCTTGCAGGTACCTCCCAGGTTCCCGGCCCAACGAAAACCCCCAGACCCAAATGGAGAGGGGCTGCTTGGGGGCCCCCTGGGGGCCCTTCAGGCCAGCTAGGTCTTTTGGTCCTGGCTCCTTCGCTTTGGGAGCTGTTGCTGCAGTTGGGCATGTTGGCCGGAGAGTGCTTCTCGGGCCGCGAACTGTAACTTGCAGGTACCTCTCAGGTATAAATGCCCAACTAAAGCCCCCAGACCCAAATGGAGAGGGGCTGCTTGGGGGCCCCCTGGGGGCCCTTCAGGCCAGCTAGGTCTTTGGGTCCTGGCTCCTTCGGTTTGGGAGCTGTTGCTGCAGTTGGGCATGTTGGCCGGAGAGTGCTTCTCGGGCCGCGAACTGCAACCTTGCAGGAATCTCCCAGGTTCCCGGCCCAACGAAAGCCCCCAGACCCAAATTGAGAGGGGCTGCTTGGGGGCCCCCTGGGGGCCCTTCAGGCCAGCTAGGTCTTTGGGTCCTGGCTCCTTCGGTTTGGGAGCTGTTGCTGCAGTTGGGCATGTTGGCCGGAGAGTGCTTCTCGGGCCGCGAATTGCAACCTTGCAGGATTCTCCCAGGTTCCCGGCCCAACGAAAGCCCCCAGACCCAAATGGAGAGGGGCTGCTTGGGGGCCCCCTGGGGCCCCTTCAGGCCAGCTAGGTCTTTGGGTCCTGGCTCCTTCGGTTTGGGAGCTGTTGCTGCAGTTGAGCATGTTGGCCGGAGAGTGCTTCTCGGGCCGCGAACTGCAACCTTGCAGGAATCTCCCAGTTTCCCGGCCCAACGAAAGCCCCCAGACCCAAATTGAGAGGGGCTGCTTGGGGGCCCCCTGGGGGCCCTTCAGGCCAGCTAGGTCTTTGGGTCCTGGCTCCTTCGCTTTGGGAGCTGTTGCTGCAGTTGAGCATGTTGGCCGGAGAGTGCTTCTCGGGCCGCGAACTGTAACCTTGCAGGTACCTCTCAGGTATCCATGCCCAACGAAAGCCCCCAGACCCAAATTGAGAGGGGCTGCTTGGTGGCTCCCTGGGGGCCCTTCAGGCCAGCTAGGTCTTTGGGTCCTGGCTCCTTCGCTTTGGGAGCTGTTGCTGCAGTTGGGCATGTTGGCCGGAGAGTGCTTCTCGGGCCGCGAACTGCAACCTTGCAGGATTCTCCCAGGTTCCCGGCCCAACGAAAGCCCCCAGACCAAATTGAGAAAGGCTGCTTGGGGGCCCCCTGGGGGCCCTTCAGGCCAGCTAGGTCTTTGGGTCCTGGCTCCTTCGCTTTGGGAGCTGTTGCTGCAGTTGGGCATGTTGGCCGGAGAGTGCTTCTCGGGCCGCGAACTGCAACCTTGCAGGATTCTCCCAGGTTCCCGGCCCAACGAAAGCCCCCAGACCCAAATTGAGAGGGGCTGCTTGGGGGCCCCCTGGGGGCCCTTCAGGCCAGCTAGGTCTTTGTGTCCTGGCTCATTCGGTTTGGGAGCTGTTGCTGCAGTTGGGCATGTTGGCCGGAGAGTGCTTCTCGGGCCGCGAACTGCAACCTTGCAGGAATCTCCCAGGTTCCATGCCCAACGAAAGCCCCCAGACCCAAATGGAGAGGGGCTGCTTGGGGGCCCCCTGGGGGCCCTTCAGGCCAGCTAGGTCTTTGGGTCCTGGCTCCTTCGCTTTGGGAGCTGTTGCTGCAGTTGGGCATGTTGGCCGGAGAGTGCTTCTCGGGCCGCGACCTGCAACCTTGCAGGATTCTCCCAGGTTCCCGGCCCAACGAAAGCCCCCAGACCCAAATTGAGAGGGGCTGCTTGGGGGCCCCCTGGGGGCCCTTCAGGCCAGCTAGGTCTTTGGGTCCTGGCTCCTTCGGTTTGGGAGCTGTTGCTGCAGTTGGGCATGTTGGCCGGAGAGTGCTTCTCGGGCCGCGAATTGCAACCTTGCAGGTACCTCCTAGGTTCCCGGCCCAACGAAAACCCCCAGACCCAAATGGAGAGGGGCTGCTTGGGGGCCCCCTGGGGGCCCTTCAGGCCAGCTAGGTCTTTGGGTCCTGGCTCCTTCGCTTTGGGAGCTGTTGCTGCAGTTGGGCATATTGGGCGGAGAGTGCTTCTCGGGCCGCGAACTGTAACTTGCAGGTACCTCTCAGGTATACATGCCCAACGAAAGCCCCCAGACCCAAATGGAGAGGGGCTGCTTGGTGGCCTTCTGGGGGCCCTTCAGGCCAGCTAGGTCTTTGGGTCCTGGCTCCTTCGCTTTGGGAGCTGTTGCTGCAGTTGGGCATGTTGGCCGGAGAGTGCTTCTCCGGCCACGAACTGCAACCTTGCAGGTACCTCCCAGGTTCCCGGCCCAACAAAAGCCCCCAGACCCAACTGGAGAGGAGCTCCTTGGGGGCCCCATGGGGGCCCTTCAGGCCAGCTAGGTCTTTTGGTCCTGGCTCCTTCGGTTTGGGAGCTGTTGCTGCAGTTGGGCATGTTGGCCGGAGAGTGCTTCTCGGGCCGCGAACTGCAACCTTGCATGAATCTCCCAGGTTCCCCGCCCAACGAAAGCCCCCAGACCCAAATTGAGAGGGGCTGCTTGGGGGCCCCCTGGGGGCACTTCAGGCCAGCTAGGTCTTTGGGTCCTGGCTCCTTCGCTTTGGGAGCTGTTGCTGCAGTTGGGCATGTTGGCCGGAGAGTGCTTCTCGGGCCGCGAACTGCAACCTTGCAGGAATCTCCCAGGTTCCATGCCCAACGAAAGCCCCCAGACCCAAATTGAGAGGGGCTGCTTGGGGGCCCCCTGGGGGCCCTTCAGGCCAGCTAGGTCTTTGGGTCCTGGCTCCTTCGCTTTGGGAGCTGTTGCTGCAGTTGGGCATGTTGGCCGGAGAGTGCTTCTCGGGCCGCGAACTGCAACCTTGCAGGATTCTCCCAGGTTCCCGGCCCAACGAAAGCCCCCAGACCCAAATGGAGAGGGGCTGCTTGGGGCCCCCCTGGAGGCCCTTCAGGCCAGCTAGGTCTTTGGGTCCTGGCTCCTTCGCTTTGGGAGCTGTTGCTGCAGTTGGGCATGTTGGCCGGAGAGTGCTTCTCGGGCCGCGAACTGTAACTTGCAGGTACCTCTCAGGTATACATGCCCAACGAAAGCCCCCAGACCCAAATGGAGAGGGGCTGCTTGGGGGCCCCCTGGGGGCCCTTCAGGCCAGCTAGGTCTTTGGGTCCTGGCTCCTTCGTTTTGGGAGCTGTTGCTGCAGTTGGGCATGTTGGCCGGAGAGTGCTTCTCGGGCCGCGAACTGCAACCTTGCAGGTACCTCCCAGGTTCTCAGCCTAAAGAAAGCCCCCAGACCCAAATGGAGAGGGGCTGCTTGGGGGCCCCCTGGGGGCCCTTCAGGCCAGCTAGGTCTTTGGGTCCTGGCTCCTTCGCTTTGGGAGCTGTTGCTGCACTTGGGCATGCTGGCCGGAGAGTGCTTCTCGGGCCGAGAACTGCAACCTTGCAGGTACCTCCCAGGTTCCCGGCCCAACTAAAGCCCCCAGACCCAAATGGAGAGGAGCTCCTTGGGGGCCCCCTGGGGGCCCTTCAGGCCAGCTAGGTCTTTGGGTCCTGGCTCCTTCGCTTTGGGAGCTGTTGCTGCAGTTGGGCATGTTGGCCGGAGAGTGCTTCTCGGGCCGCGACCTGCAACCTTGCAGGTACCTGCCAGGTTCCCGGCCCAACGAAAACCCCCAGACCCAAATGGAGAGGGGCTGCTTGGGGGCCCCCTGGGGGCCCTTCAGGCCAGCTAGGTCTTTGGGTCCTGGCTCCTTCGCTTTGGGAGCTGTTGCTGCAGTTGGGCATGTTGGCCGGAGAGTGCTTCTCGGGCCGCGAACTGTAACTTGCAGGTACCTCTCAGGTATAAATGCCCAACTAAAGCCCCCAGACCCAAATGGAGAGGGGCTGCTTGGGGGCCCCCTGGGGGCCCTTCAGGCCATTTAGGTCTTTGGGTCCTGGCTCCTTCGCTTTGGGAGCTGTTGCTGCAGTTGGGCATGTTGGCCGGAGAGTGCTTCTCGGGCCGCGAACTGCAACCTTGCAGGAATCTCCCAGGTTCCCGGCCCAACGAAAGCCCCCAGACCCAAATTGAGAGGGGCTGCTTGGGGGCCCCCTGGGGGCCCTTCAGGCCAGCTAGGTCTTTGGGTCCTGGCTCCTTCGGTTTGGGAGCTGTTGCTGCAGTTGGGCATGTTGGCCGGAGAGTGCTTCTCGGTCCGCGAACTGCAACCTTGCAGGTACCTCTCAGGTATCCATGCCCAACGAAAGCCCCCAGACCCAAATGGAGAGGGGCTGCTTGGGGGCTCCCTGGGGGCCCTTCAGGCCAGCTAGGTCTTTGTGTCCTGGCTCCTTCGCTTTGGGAGCTGTTGCTGCAGTTGGGCATGTTGGCCGGAGAGTGCTTCTCGGGCCGCGAACTGCAACCTTGCAGGTACCTCCCAGGTTCCCGGCCCAACAAAAGCCCCCAGACCCAAATGGAGAGGGGCTGCTTGGGGCCCCCCTGGGGGCCCTTCAGGCCAGCTAGGTCTTTGGGTCCTGGCTCCTTCGCTTTGGGAGCTGTTGCTGCAGTTGGGCATGTTGGCCGGAGAGTGCTTCTCGGGCCGCGAACTGCAACCTTGCAGGAATCTCCCAGTTTCCCGGCCCAACGAAAGCCCCCAGACCCAAATGGAGAGGGGCTGCTTGGGGGCCCCCTGGGGGCCCTTCAGGCCAGCTAGGTCTTTGGGTCCTGGCTCCTTCGCTTTGGGAGCTGTTGCTGCAGTTGGGCATGTTGGCCGGAGAGTGCTTCTCGGGCCGCGAACTGTAACCTTGCAGGTACCTCTCAGGTATCCATGCCCAACGAAAGCCCCCAGACCCAAATTGAGAGGGGCTGCTTGGTGGCTCCCTGGGGGCCCTTCAGGCCAGCTAGGTCTTTGGGTCCTGGCTCCTTCGCTTTGGGAGCTGTTGCTGCAGTTGGGCATGTTGGCCGGAGAGTGCTTCTCGGGCCGCGAACTGCAACCTTGCAGGATTCTCCCAGGTTCCCGGCCCAACGAAAGCCCCCAGACCCAAATTGAGAGGGGCTGCTTGGGGGCCCCCTGGGGGCCCTTCAGGCCAGCTAGGTCTTTGGGTCCTGGCTCCTTCGCTTTGGGAGCTGTTGCTGCAGTTGGGCATGTTGGCCGGAGAGTGCTTCTCGGGCCGCGAACTGCAACCTTGCAGGATTCTCCCAGGTTCCCGGCCCAACGAAAGCCCCCAGACCCAAATTGAGAGGGGCTGCTTGGGGGCCCCCTGGGGGCCCTTCAGGCCAGCTAGGTCTTTGTGTCCTGGCTCATTCGGTTTGGGAGCTGTTGCTGCAGTTGGGCATGTTGGCCGGAGAGTGCTTCTTGGGCCTCGAACTGCAACCTTGCAGGATTCTCCCAGGTTCCCGGCCCAACGAAAGCCCCCAGACCCAAATGGAGAGGGGCTGCTTGGGGGCCCCTAGGGGCCCTTCAGGCCAGCTAGGTCTTTGGGTCCTGGCTCCTTCGGTTTGGGAGCTGTTGCTGCAGTTGGGCATGTTGGCCGGAGAGTGCTTCTCCGGCCGTGAACTGCAACCTTGCAGGTACCTCCCAGGTTCCCGGCCCAACTAAAGCCCCCAGACCCAAATGGAGAGGGGCTGCTTGGGGGCCCCCTGGGGGCCCTTCAGGCCAGCTAGGTCTTTGGGTCCTGGCTCCTTCGGTTTGGGAGCTGTTGCTGCAGTTGGGCATGTTGGCCGGAGAGTGCTTCTCGGTCCGCGAACTGCAACCTTGCAGGTACCTCTCAGGTATCCATGCCCAACGAAAGCCCCCAGACCCAAATGGAGAGGGGCTGCTTGGGGGCCCCCTGGGGCCCCTTCAGGCCAGCTAGGTCTTTGTGTCCTGGCTCCTTCGCTTTGGGAGCTGTTGCTGCAGTTGAGCATGTTGGCCGGAGAGTGCTTCTCGGGCCGCGAACTGCAACCTTGCATGTACCTCTCAGGTATCCATGCCCAACGAAAGCCCCCAGACCCAAATGGAGAGGGGCTGCTTGGTGGCTCCCTGGGGGCCCTTCAGGCCAGCTAGGTCTTTGTGTCCTGGCTCCTTCGCTTTGGGAGCTGTTGCTGCAGTTGGGCATGTTGGCCGGAGAGTGCTTCTCGGGCCGCGAACTGCAACCTTGCAGGTACCTCCCAGGTTCCCGGCCCAACGAAAGCCCCCAGACCCAACTGGAGAGGGGCTGCTTGGGGGCCCCCTGGGGGCCCTTCAGGCCAGCTAGGTCTTTGGGTCCTGGCTCCTTCGCTTTGGGAGCTGTTGCTGCAGTTGGGCATGTTGGCCGGAGAGTGCTTCTCGGGCCGCGAACTGCAACCTTGCAGGTACCTCCCAGGTTCCCGGCCCAACGAAAGCCCCCAGACCCAAATTGAGAGGGGCTGCTTGGGGGCCCCCTGGGGGCCCTTCAGGCCAGCTAGGTCTTTGGGTCCTGGCTCCTTCGCTTTGGGAGCTGTTGCTGCAGTTGGGCATGTTGGCCGGAGAGTGCTTCTCGGGCCGCGAACTGCAACCTTGCAGGAATCTCCCAGTTTCCCGGCCCAACGAAAGCCCCCAGACCCAAATGGAGAGGGGCTGCTTGGGGGCCCCCTGGGGGCCCTTCAGGCCAGCTAGGTCTTTGGGTCCTGGCTCCTTCGCTTTGGGAGCTGTTGCTGCAGTTGGGCATGTTGGCCGGAGAGTGCTTCTCGGGCCGCGAACTGTAACCTTGCAGGTACCTCTCAGGTATCCATGCCCAACGAAAGCCCCCAGACCCAAATTGAGAGGGGCTGCTTGGTGGCTCCCTGGGGGCCCTTCAGGCCAGCTAGGTCTTTGGGTCCTGGCTCCTTCGCTTTGGGAGCTGTTGCTGCAGTTGGGCATGTTGGCCGGAGAGTGCTTCTCGGGCCGCGAACTGCAACCTTGCAGGATTCTCCCAGGTTCCCGGCCCAACGAAAGCCCCCAGACCCAAATTGAGAGGGGCTGCTTGGGGGCCCCCTGGGGGCCCTTCAGGCCAGCTAGGTCTTTGGGTCCTGGCTCCTTCGCTTTGGGAGCTGTTGCTGCAGTTGGGCATGTTGGCCGGAGAGTGCTTCTCGGGCCGCGAACTGCAACCTTGCAGGATTCTCCCAGGTTCCCGGCCCAACGAAAGCCCCCAGACCCAAATTGAGAGGGGCTGCTTGGGGGCCCCCTGGGGGCCCTTCAGGCCAGCTAGGTCTTTGTGTCCTGGCTCATTCGGTTTGGGAGCTGTTGCTGCAGTTGGGCATGTTGGCCGGAGAGTGCTTCTTGGGCCTCGAACTGCAACCTTGCAGGATTCTCCCAGGTTCCCGGCCCAACGAAAGCCCCCAGACCCAAATGGAGAGGGGCTGCTTGGGGGCCCCTAGGGGCCCTTCAGGCCAGCTAGGTCTTTGGGTCCTGGCTCCTTCGGTTTGGGAGCTGTTGCTGCAGTTGGGCATGTTGGCCGGAGAGTGCTTCTCCGGCCGTGAACTGCAACCTTGCAGGTACCTCCCAGGTTCCCGGCCCAACTAAAGCCCCCAGACCCAAATGGAGAGGGGCTGCTTGGGGGCCCCCTGGGGGCCCTTCAGGCCAGCTAGGTCTTTGGGTCCTGGCTCCTTCGGTTTGGGAGCTGTTGCTGCAGTTGGGCATGTTGGCCGGAGAGTGCTTCTCGGGCCGCGAACTGCAACCTTGCAGGAATCTCCCAGGTTCCCAGCCCAACGAAAGCCCCCAGACCCAAATGGAGAGGGGCTGCTTGGGGGCCCCCTGGGGGCCCTTCAGGCCAGCTAGGTCTTTGGGTCCTGGCTCCTTCGGTTTGGGAGCTGTTGCTGCAGTTGGGCATGTTGGCCGGAGAGTGCTTCTCGGGCCGCGAACTGCAACCTTGCAGGAATCTCCCAGGTTCCCGGCCCAACGAAAGCCCCCAGACCCAAATTGAGAGGGGCTGCTTGGGGGCCCCCTGGGGGCCCTTCAGGCCAGCTAGGTCTTTGGGTCCTGGCTCCTTCGCTTTGGGAGCTGTTGCTGCAGTTGGGCATGTTGGCCGGAGAGTGCTTCTCGGGCCACGAACTGCAACCTTGCAGGTACCTCCCAGGTTCCCGGCCCAACGAAAGCCCCCAGACCCAACTGGAGAGGAGCTCCTTGGGGGCCCCATGGGGGCCCTTCAGGCCAGCTAGGTCTTTCGGTCCTGGCTCCTTCGGTTTGGGAGCTGTTGCTGCAGTTGGGCATGTTGGCCGGAGAGTGCTTCTCGGGCCGCGAACTGCAACCTTGCAGGAATCTCCCAGGTTCCATGCCCAACGAAAGCCCCCAGACCCAAATGGAGAGGGGCTGCTTGGGGGCCCCCTGGGGGCACTTCAGGCCAGCTAGGTCTTTGGGTCCTGGCTCCTTCGCTTTGGGAGCTGTTGCTGCAGTTGGGCATGCTGGCCGGAGAGTGCTTCTCCGGCCGCGAACTGCAACCTTGCAGGTACCTCCCAGGTTCCCGGCCCAACTAAAGCCCCCAGACCCAAATGGAGAGGAGCTCCTTGGGGGCCCCCTGGGGGCCCTTCAGGCCAGCTAGGTCTTTGGGTCCTGGCTCCTTCGCTTTGGGAGCTGTTGCTGCAGTTGGGCATGTTGGCCGGAGAGTGCTTCTCAGGCCGCGAACTGCAACCTTGCAGGTACCTCCCAGGTTCCCGGCCCAACGAAAACCCCCAGACCCAAATGGAGAGGGGCTGCTTGGGGGCCCCCTGGGGGCACTTCAGGCCAGCTAGGTCTTTGTGTCCTGGCTCATTCGGTTTGGGAGCTGTTGCTGCAGTTGGGCATGTTGGCCGGAGAGTGCTTCTCGGGCCTCGAACTGCAACCTTGCAGGAATCTCCCAGGTTCCTGGCCCAACAAAAGCCCCCAGACCCAAATGGAGAGGGGCTGCTTGGGGGCCCCCTGCGGGCCCTTCAGGCCAGCTAGGTCTTTGGGTCCTGGCTCCTTCGCTTTGGGAGCTGTTGCTGCAGTTGGGCATGCTGGCCGGAGAGTGCTTCTCCGGCCGCGAACTGCAACCTTGCAGGTACCTCCCAGGTTCCCGGCCCAACTAAAGCCCCCAGACCCAAATGGAGAGGAGCTCCTTGGGGGCCCCCTGGGGGCCCTTCAGGCCAGCTAGGTCTTTGGGTCCTGGCTCCTTCGCTTTGGGAGCTGTTGCTGGATATTGGGCATGTTGGCCGGAGAGTGCTTCTCAGGCCGCGAACTGCAACCTTGCAGGTACCTCCCAGGTTCCCGGCCCAACGAAAACCCCCAGACCCAAATGGAGAGGGGCTGCTTGGGGGCCCCCTGGGGGCCCTTCAGGCCAGCTAGGTCTTTGGGTCCTGGCTCCTTCGCTTTGGGAGCTGTTGCTGCAGTTGGGCATGTTGGCCGGAGAGTGCTTCTCGGGCCGCGAACTGTAACTTGCAGGTACCTCTCAGGTATAAATGCCCAACTAAAGCCCCCAGACCCAAATGGAGAGGGGCTGCTTGGGGGCCCCCTGGGGGCCCTTCAGGCCAGCTAGGTCTTTGGGTCCTGGCTCCTTCGCTTTGGGAGCTGTTGCTGCAGTTGGGCATGTTGGCCGGAGAGTGCTTCTCGGGCCTCGAACTGCAACCTTGCAGGAATTTCCCAGGTTCCCGGCCCAACAAAAGCCCCCAGACCCAAATGGAGAGGGGCTGCTTGGGGGCCCCCTGGGGGCCCTTCAGGCCAGCTAGGTCTTTGGGTCCTGGCTCCTTCGCTTTGGGAGCTGTTGCTGCAGTTGGGCATGCTGGCCGGAGAGTGCTTCTCCGGCCGCGAACTGCAACCTTGCAGGTACCTCCCAGGTTCCCGGCCCAACTAAAGCCCCCAGACCCAAATGGAGAGGAGCTCCTTGGGGGCCCCCTGGGGGCCCTTCAGGCCAGCTAGGTCTTTGGGTCCTGGCTCCTTCGCTTTGGGAGCTGTTGCTGCAGTTGGGCATGTTGGCCGGAGAGTGCTTCTCAGGCCGCGAACTGCAACCTTGCAGGTACCTCCCAGGTTCCCGGCCCAACGAAAACCCCCAGACCCAAATGGAGAGGGGCTGCTTGGGGGCCCCCTGGGGGCCCTTCAGGCCAGCTAGGTCTTTTGGTCCTGGCTCCTTCGCTTTGGGAGCTGTTGCTGCAGTTGGGCATGTTGGCCGGAGAGTGCTTCTCGGGCCCCGAACTGTAACTTGCAGGTACCTCTCAGGTATAAATGCCCAACTAAAGCCCCCAGACCCAAATGGAGAGGGGCTGCTTGGGGGCCCCCTGGGGGCCCTTCAGGCCAGCTAGGTCTTTGGGTCCTGGCTCCTTCGCTTTGGGAGCTGTTGCTGCAGTTGGGCATGTTGGCCGGAGAGTGCTTCTCGGGCCGCGAACTGCAACCTTGCAGGAATCTCCCAGGTTCCCGGCCCAACGAAAGCCCCCAGACCCAAATTGAGAGGGGCTGCTTGGGGGCCCCCTGGGGGCCCTTCAGGCCAGCTAGGTCTTTGGGTCCTGGCTCCTTCGGTTTGGGAGCTGTTGCTGCAGTTGGGCATGTTGGCCGGAGAGTGCTTCTCGGGCCGCGAATTGCAACCTTGCAGGATTCTCCCAGGTTCCCGGCCCAACGAAAGCCCCCAGACCCAAATGGAGAGGGGCTGCTTGGGGGCCCCCTGGGGCCCCTTCAGGCCAGCTAGGTCTTTGGGTCCTGGCTCCTTCGGTTTGGGAGCTGTTGCTGCAGTTGAGCATGTTGGCCGGAGAGTGCTTCTCGGGCCGCGAACTGCAACCTTGCAGGAATCTCCCAGTTTCCCGGCCCAACGAAAGCCCCCAGACCCAAATTGAGAGGGGCTGCTTGGGGGCCCCCTGGGGGCCCTTCAGGCCAGCTAGGTCTTTGGGTCCTGGCTCCTTCGCTTTGGGAGCTGTTGCTGCAGTTGAGCATGTTGGCCGGAGAGTGCTTCTCGGGCCGCGAACTGTAACCTTGCAGGTACCTCTCAGGTATCCATGCCCAACGAAAGCCCCCAGACCCAAATTGAGAGGGGCTGCTTGGTGGCTCCCTGGGGGCCCTTCAGGCCAGCTAGGTCTTTGGGTCCTGGCTCCTTCGCTTTGGGAGCTGTTGCTGCAGTTGGGCATGTTGGCCGGAGAGTGCTTCTCGGGCCGCGAACTGCAACCTTGCAGGATTCTCCCAGGTTCCCGGCCCAACGAAAGCCCCCAGACCAAATTGAGAAAGGCTGCTTGGGGGCCCCCTGGGGGCCCTTCAGGCCAGCTAGGTCTTTGGGTCCTGGCTCCTTCGCTTTGGGAGCTGTTGCTGCAGTTGGGCATGTTGGCCGGAGAGTGCTTCTCGGGCCGCGAACTGCAACCTTGCAGGATTCTCCCAGGTTCCCGGCCCAACGAAAGCCCCCAGACCCAAATTGAGAGGGGCTGCTTGGGGGCCCCCTGGGGGCCCTTCAGGCCAGCTAGGTCTTTGTGTCCTGGCTCATTCGGTTTGGGAGCTGTTGCTGCAGTTGGGCATGTTGGCCGGAGAGTGCTTCTCGGGCCGCGAACTGCAACCTTGCAGGAATCTCCCAGGTTCCATGCCCAACGAAAGCCCCCAGACCCAAATGGAGAGGGGCTGCTTGGGGGCCCCCTGGGGGCCCTTCAGGCCAGCTAGGTCTTTGGGTCCTGGCTCCTTCGCTTTGGGAGCTGTTGCTGCAGTTGGGCATGTTGGCCGGAGAGTGCTTCTCGGGCCGCGACCTGCAACCTTGCAGGATTCTCCCAGGTTCCCGGCCCAACGAAAGCCCCCAGACCCAAATTGAGAGGGGCTGCTTGGGGGCCCCCTGGGGGCCCTTCAGGCCAGCTAGGTCTTTGGGTCCTGGCTCCTTCGGTTTGGGAGCTGTTGCTGCAGTTGGGCATGTTGGCCGGAGAGTGCTTCTCGGGCCGCGAATTGCAACCTTGCAGGTACCTCCCAGGTTCCCGGCCCAACGAAAACCCCCAGACCCAAATGGAGAGGGGCTGCTTGGGGGCCCCCTGGGGGCCCTTCAGGCCAGCTAGGTCTTTGGGTCCTGGCTCCTTCGGTTTGGGAGCTGTTGCTGCAGTTGGGCATATTGGGCGGAGAGTGCTTCTCGGGCCGCGAACTGTAACTTGCAGGTACCTCTCAGGTATACATGCCCAACGAAAGCCCCCAGACCCAAATGGAGAGGGGCTGCTTGGTGGCCTTCTGGGGGCCCTTCAGGCCAGCTAGGTCTTTGGGTCCTGGCTCCTTCGCTTTGGGAGCTGTTGCTGCAGTTGGGCATGTTGGCCGGAGAGTGCTTCTCCGGCCACGAACTGCAACCTTGCAGGTACCTCCCAGGTTCCCGGCCCAACAAAAGCCCCCAGACCCAACTGGAGAGGAGCTCCTTGGGGGCCCCATGGGGGCCCTTCAGGCCAGCTAGGTCTTTCGGTCCTGGCTCCTTCGGTTTGGGAGCTGTTGCTGCAGTTGGGCATGTTGGCCGGAGAGTGCTTCTCGGGCCGCGAACTGCAACCTTGCATGAATCTCCCAGGTTCCCCGCCCAACGAAAGCCCCCAGACCCAAATTGAGAGGGGCTGCTTGGGGGCCCCCTGGGGGCACTTCAGGCCAGCTAGGTCTTTGTGTCCTGGCTCCTTCGCTTTGGGAGCTGTTGCTGCAGTTGGGCATGTTGGCCGGAGAGTGCTTCTCGGGCCGCGAACTGCAACCTTGCAGGAATCTCCCAGGTTCCATGCCCAACGAAAGCCCCCAGACCCAAATTGAGAGGGGCTGCTTGGGGGCCCCCTGGGGGCCCTTCAGGCCAGCTAGGTCTTTGGGTCCTGGCTCCTTCGGTTTGGGAGCTGTTGCTGCAGTTGGGCATGTTGGCCGGAGAGTGCTTCTCGGGCCGCGAACTGCAACCTTGCAGGATTCTCCCAGGTTCCCGGCCCAACGAAAGCCCCCAGACCCAAATGGAGAGGGGCTGCTTGGGGCCCCCCTGGAGGCCCTTCAGGCCAGCTAGGTCTTTGGGTCCTGGCTCCTTCGCTTTGGGAGCTGTTGCTGCACTTGGGCATGCTGGCCGGAGAGTGCTTCTCCGGCCGAGAACTGCAACCTTGCAGGTACCTCCCAGGTTCCCGGCCCAACTAAAGCCCCCAGACCCAAATGGAGAGGAGCTCCTTGGGGGCCCCCTGGGGGCCCTTCAGGCCAGCTAGGTCTTTGGGTCCTGGCTCCTTCGCTTTGGGAGCTGTTGCTGCAGTTGGGCATGTTGGCCGGAGAGTGCTTCTCGGGCCGCGAACTGCAACCTTGCAGGTACCTGCCAGGTTCCCGGCCCAACGAAAACCCCCAGACCCAAATGGAGAGGGGCTGCTTGGGGGCCCCCTGGGGGCCCTTCAGGCCAGCTAGGTCTTTGGGTCCTGGCTCCTTCGCTTTGGGAGCTGTTGCTGCAGTTGGGCATGTTGGCCGGAGAGTGCTTCTCGGGCCGCGAACTGTAACTTGCAGGTACCTCTCAGGTATAAATGCCCAACTAAAGCCCCCAGACCCAAATGGAGAGGGGCTGCTTGGGGGCCCCCTGGGGGCCCTTCAGGCCATTTAGGTCTTTGGGTCCTGGCTCCTTCGCTTTGGGAGCTGTTGCTGCAGTTGGGCATGTTGGCCGGAGAGTGCTTCTCGGGCCGCGAACTGCAACCTTGCAGGAATCTCCCAGGTTCCCGGCCCAACGAAAGCCCCCAGACCCAAATTGAGAGGGGCTGCTTGGGGGCCCCCTGGGTGCCCTTCAGGCCAGCTAGGACTTTGGGTCCTGGCTCCTTCGGTTTGGGAGCTGTTGCTGCAGTTGGGCATGTTGGCCGGAGAGTGCTTCTCGGGCCGCGAATTGCAACCTTGCAGGATTCTCCCAGGTTCCCGGCCCAACGAAAGCCCCCAGACCCAAATGGAGAGGGGCTGCTTGGGGGCCCCCTGGGGGCCCTTCAGGCCAGCTAGGTCTTTGGGTCCTGGCTCCTTCGCTTTGGGAGCTGTTGCTGCAGTTGAGCATGTTGGCCGGAGAGTGCTTCTCGGTCCGCGAACTGCAACCTTGCAGGTACCTCTCAGGTATCCATGCCCAACGAAAGCCCCCAGACCCAAATGGAGAGGGGCTGCTTGGGGGCCCCCTGGGGCCCCTTCAGGCCAGCTAGGTCTTTGTGTCCTGGCTCCTTCGCTTTGGGAGCTGTTGCTGCAGTTGAGCATGTTGGACGGAGAGTGCTTCTCGGGCCGCGAACTGCAACCTTGCAGGTACCTCTCAGGTATCCATGCCCAACGAAAGCCCCCAGACCCAAATGGAGAGGGGCTGCTTGGTGGCTCCCTGGGGGCCCTTCAGGCCAGCTAGGTCTTTGTGTCCTGGCTCCTTCGCTTTGGGAGCTGTTGCTGCAGTTGGGCATGTTGGCCGGAGAGTGCTTCTCGGGCCGCGAACTGCAACCTTGCAGGTACCTCCCAGGTTCCCGGCCCAACGAAAGCCCCCAGACCCAACTGGAGAGGGGCTGCTTGGGGGCCCCCTGGGGGCCCTTCAGGCCAGCTAGGTCTTTGGGTCCTGGCTCCTTCGCTTTGGGAGCTGTTGCTGCAGTTGGGCATGTTGGCCGGAGAGTGCTTCTCGGGCCGCGAACTGCAACCTTGCAGGTACCTCCCAGGTTCCCGGCCCAACGAAAGCCCCCAGACCCAAATTGAGAGGGGCTGCTTGGGGGCCCCCTGGGGGCCCTTCAGGCCAGCTATGTCTTTGGGTCCTGGCTCCTTCGCTTTGGGAGCTGTTGCTGCAGTTGGGCATGTTGGCCGGAGAGTGCTTCTC
This sequence comes from Gallinula chloropus, assembly GCF_964237585.1. Taxonomy (NCBI): domain Eukaryota; kingdom Metazoa; phylum Chordata; class Aves; order Gruiformes; family Rallidae; genus Gallinula; species Gallinula chloropus. The sequence goes on along the minus strand of NW_028168177.1, from coordinate 514,849 downwards.
GGGCCGCGAACTGCAACCTTGCAGGATTCTCCCAGGTTCCCGGCCCAACGAAAGCCCCCAGACCCAAATGGAGAGGGGCTGCTTGGGGCCCCCCTGGGGGCCCTTCAGGCCAGCTAGGTCTTTGGGTCCTGGCTCCTTCGCTTTGGGAGCTGTTGCTGCAGTTGGGCATGTTGGCCGGAGAGTGCTTCTCGGGCCGCGAACTGCAACCTTGCAGGAATCTCCCAGTTTCCCGGCCCAACGAAAGCCCCCAGACCCAAATGGAGAGGGGCTGCTTGGGGGCCCCCTGGGGGCCCTTCAGGCCAGCTAGGTCTTTGGGTCCTGGCTCCTTCGCTTTGGGAGCTGTTGCTGCAGTTGGGCATGTTGGCCGGAGAGTGCTTCTCGGGCCGCGAACTGTAACCTTGCAGGTACCTCTCAGGTATCCATGCCCAACGAAAGCCCCCAGACCCAAATTGAGAGGGGCTGATTGGTGGCTCCCTGGGGGCCCTTCAGGCCAGCTAGGTCTTTGGGTCCTGGCTCCTTCGCTTTGGGAGCTGTTGCTGCAGTTGGGCATGTTGGCCGGAGAGTGCTTCTCGGGCCGCGAACTGCAACCTTGCAGGATTCTCCCAGGTTCCCGGCCCAACGAAAGCCCCCAGACCCAAATTGAGAGGGGCTGCTTGGGGGCCCCCTGGGGGCCCTTCAGGCCAGCTAGGTCTTTGGGTCCTGGCTCCTTCGGTTTGGGAGCTGTTGCTGCAGTTGGGCATGTTGGCCGGAGAGTGCTTCTCGGGCCGCGAACTGCAACCTTGCAGGATTCTCCCAGGTTCCCGGCCCAACGAAAGCCCCCAGACCCAAATTGAGAGGGGCTGCTTGGGGGCCCCCTGGGGGCCCTTCAGGCCAGCTAGGTCTTTGGGTCCTGGCTCATTCGGTTTGGGAGCTGTTGCTGCAGTTGGGCATGTTGGCCGGAGAGTGCTTCTTGGGCCTCGAACTGCAACCTTGCAGGATTCTCCCAGGTTCCCGGCCCAACGAAAGCCCCCAGACCCAAATGGAGAGGGGCTGCTTGGGGGCCCCTAGGGGCCCTTCAGGCCAGCTAGGTCTTTGGGTCCTGGCTCCTTCGGTTTGGGAGCTGTTGCTGCAGTTGGGCATGTTGGCCGGAGAGTGCTTCTCCGGCCGTGAACTGCAACCTTGCAGGTACCTCCCAGGTTCCCGGCCCAACTAAAGCCCCCAGACCCAAATGGAGAGGGGCTGCTTGGGGGCCCCCTGGGGGCCCTTCAGGCCAGCTAGGTCTTTGGGTCCTGGCTCCTTCGGTTTGGGAGCTGTTGCTGCAGTTGGGCATGTTGGCCGGATAGTGCTTCTCGGGCCGCGAACTGCAACCTTGCAGGTACCTCTCAGGTATCCATGCCCAACGAAAGCCCCCAGACCCAAATGGAGAGGGGCTGCTTGGGGGCCCCCTGGGGCCCCTTCAGGCCAGCTAGGTCTTTGTGTCCTGGCTCCTTCGCTTTGGGAGCTGTTGCTGCATTTGAGCATGTTGGCCGGAGAGTGCTTCTCGGGCCGCGAACTGCAACCTTGCAGGTACCTCTCAGGTATCCATGCCCAACGAAAGCCCCCAGACCCAAATGGAGAGGGGCTGCTTGGTGGCTCCCTGGGGGCCCTTCAGGCCAGCTAGGTCTTTGTGTCCTGGCTCCTTCGCTTTGGGAGCTGTTGCTGCAGTTGGGCATGTTGGCCGGAGAGTGCTTCTCGGGCCGCGAACTGCAACCTTGCAGGTACCTCCCAGGTTCCCGGCCCAACGAAAGCCCCCAGACCCAACTGGAGAGGGGCTGCTTGGGGGCCCCCTGGGGGCCCTTCAGGCCAGCTAGGTCTTTGGGTCCTGGCTCCTTCGGTTTGGGAGCTGTTGCTGCAGTTGGGCATGTTGGCCGGAGAGTGCTTCTCGGGCCGCGAACTGCAACCTTGCAGGTACCTCCCAGTTTCCCGGCCCAACGAAAGCCCCCAGACCCAAATTGAGAGGGGCTGCTTGGGGGCCCCCTGGGGGCCCTTCAGGCCAGCTAGGTCTTTGGGTCCTGGCTCCTTCGCTTTGGGAGCTGTTGCTGCAGTTGGGCATGTTGGCCGGAGAGTGCTTCTCGGGCCGCGAACTGCAACCTTGCAGGAATCTCCCAGTTTCCCGGCCCAACGAAAGCCCCCAGACCCAAATGGAGAGGGGCTGCTTGGGGGCCCCCTGGGGGCCCTTCAGGCCAGCTAGGTCTTTGGGTCCTGGCTCCTTCGCTTTGGGAGCTGTTGCTGCAGTTGGGCATGTTGGCCGGAGAGTGCTTCTCGGGCCGCGAACTGTAACCTTGCAGGTACCTCTCAGGTATCCATGCCCAACGAAAGCCCCCAGACCCAAATTGAGAGGGGCTGCTTGGGGGCTCCCTGGGGGCCCTTCAGGCCAGCTAGGTCTTTGGGTCCTGGCTCCTTCGCTTTGGGAGCTGTTGCTGCAGTTGGGCATGTTGGCCGGAGAGTGCTTCTCGGGCCGCGAACTGCAACCTTGCAGGATTCTCCCAGGTTCCCGGCCCAACGAAAGCCCCCAGACCCAAATTGAGAGGGGCTGCTTGGGGGCCCCCTGGGGGCCCTTCAGGCCAGCTAGGTCTTTGGGTCCTGGCTCCTTCGGTTTGGGAGCTGTTGCTGCAGTTGGGCATGTTGGCCGGAGAGTGCTTCTCGGGCCGCGAACTGCAACCTTGCAGGATTCTCCCAGGTTCCCGGCCCAACGAAAGCCCCCAGACCCAAATTGAGAGGGGCTGCTTGGGGGCCCCCTGGGGGCCCTTCAGGCCAGCTAGGTCTTTGTGTCCTGGCTCATTCGGTTTGGGAGCTGTTGCTGCAGTTGGGCATGTTGGCCGGAGAGTGCTTCTTGGGCCTCGAACTGCAACCTTGCAGGATTCTCCCAGGTTCCCGGCCCAACGAAAGCCCCCAGACCCAAATGGAGAGGGGCTGCTTGGGGGCCCCTAGGGGCCCTTCAGGCCAGCTAGGTCTTTGGGTCCTGGCTCCTTCGGTTTGGGAGCTGTTGCTGCAGTTGGGCATGTTGGCCGGAGAGTGCTTCTCCGGCCGTGAACTGCAACCTTGCAGAAACCTCCCAGGTTCCCGGCCCAACGAAAGCCCCCAGACCCAAATGGAGAGGGGCTGCTTGGGGGCCCCCTGGGGGCCCTTCAGGCCAGCTAGGTCTTTGGGTCCTGGCTCCTTCGGTTTGGGAGCTGTTGCTGCAGTTGGGCATGTTGGCCGGAGAGTGCTTCTCGGGCCGCGAACTGCAACCTTGCAGGAATCTCCCAGGTTCCCAGCCCAACGAAAGCCCCCAGACCCAAATGGAGAGGGGCTGCTTGGGGGCCCCCTGGGGGCCCTTCAGGCCAGCTAGGTCTTTGGGTCCTGGCTCCTTCGGTTTGGGAGCTGTTGCTGCAGTTGGGCATGTTGGCCGGAGAGTGCTTCTCGGGCCGCGAACTGCAACCTTGCAGGAATCTCCCAGGTTCCCGGCCCAACGAAAGCCCCCAGACCCAAATTGAGAGGGGCTGCTTGGGGGCCCCCTGGGGGCCCTTCAGGCCAGCTAGGTCTTTGGGTCCTGGCTCCTTCGCTTTGGGAGCTGTTGCTGCAGTTGGGCATGTTGGCCGGAGAGTGCTTCTCGGGCCACGAACTGCAACCTTGCAGGTACCTCCCAGGTTCCCGGCCCAACGAAAGCCCCCAGACCCAACTGGAGAGGAGCTCCTTGGGGGCCCCATGGGGGCCCTTCAGGCCAGCTAGGTCTTTCGGTCCTGGCTCCTTCGGTTTGGGAGCTGTTGCTGCAGTTGGGCATGTTGGCCGGAGAGTGCTTCTCGGGCCGCGAACTGCAACCTTGCAGGAATCTCCCAGGTTCCATGCCCAACGAAAGCCCCCAGACCCAAATGGAGAGGGGCTGCTTGGGGGCCCCCTGGGGGCACTTCAGGCCAGCTAGGTCTTTGGGTCCTGGCTCCTTCGCTTTGGGAGCTGTTGCTGCAGTTGGGCATGTTGGCCGGAGAGTGCTTCTCGGGCCGCGAACTGCAACCTTGCAGGAATCTCCCAGGTTCCATGCCCAACGAAAGCCCCCAGACCCAAATTGAGAGGGGCTGCTTGGGGCCCCCCTGGGGGCCCTTCAGGCCAGCTAGGTCTTTGGGTCCTGGCTCCTTCGGTTTGGGAGCTGTTGCTGCAGTTGGGCATGTTGGCCGGAGAGTGCTTCTCGGGCCGCGAACTGCAACCTTGCAGGTACCTCCCAGGTTCCCGGCCCAACGAAAGCCCCCAGACCCAAATGGAGAGGGGCTGCTTGGGGCCCCCCTGGAGGCCCTTCAGGCCAGCTAGGTCTTTGGGTCCTGGCTCCTTCGGTTTGGGAGCTGTTGCTGCAGTTGGGCATGTTGGCCGGAGAGTGCTTCTCGGGCCGCGAACTGCAACCTTGCAGGAATCTCCCAGGTTCCCGGACCAACTAAAGCCCCCAGACCCAAATGGAGAGGGGCTGCTTGGGGGCCCCCTGGGGGCCCTTCAGGCCAGCTAGGTCTTTGGGTCCTGGCTCCTTCGGTTTGGGAGCTGTTGCTGCAGTTGGGCATGTTGGCCGGAGAGTGCTTCTCGGGCCGCGAACTGCAACCTTGCAGGAATCTCCCAGGTTCCCGGCCCAACTAAAGCCCCCAGACCCAAATGGAGAGGGGCTGCTTGGGGGCCCCCTGGGGGCACTTCAGGCCAGCTAGGTCTTTGGGTCCTGGCTCCTTCGCTTTGGGAGCTGTTGCTGCAGTTGGGCATGTTGGCCGGAGAGTGCTTCTCGGGCCGCGAACTGTAACCTTGCAGGTACCTCCCAGGTTCCCGGCCCAACGAAAGCCCCCAGACCCAAATTGAGAGGGGCTGCTTGGGGGCCCCCTGGGGGCCCTTCAGGCCAGCTAGGTCTTTGGGTCCTGGCTCCTTCGCTTTGGGAGCTGTTGCTGCAGTTGGGCATGTTGGCCGGAGAGTGCTTCTCGGGCCGCGAACTGCAACCTTGCAGGTACCTGCCAGGTTCCCGGCCCAACGAAAACCCCCAGACCCAAATGGAGAGGGGCTGCTTGGGGGCCCCCTGGGGGCCCTTCAGGCCAGCTAGGTCTTTGGGTCCTGGCTCCTTCGCTTTGGGAGCTGTTGCTGCAGTTGGGCATGTTGGCCGGAGAGTGCTTCTCGGGCCGCGAACTGTAACTTGCAGGTACCTCTCAGGTATAAATGCCCAACTAAAGCCCCCAGACCCAAATGGAGAGGGGCTGCTTGGGGGCCCCCTGGGGGCCCTTCAGGCCATTTAGGTCTTTGGGTCCTGGCTCCTTCGCTTTGGGAGCTGTTGCTGCAGTTGGGCATGTTGGCCGGAGAGTGCTTCTCGGGCCGCGAACTGCAACCTTGCAGGAATCTCCCAGGTTCCCGGCCCAACGAAAGCCCCCAGACCCAAATTGAGAGGGGCTGCTTGGGGGCCCCCTGGGGGCCCTTCAGGCCAGCTAGGTCTTTGGGTCCTGGCTCCTTCGGTTTGGGAGCTGTTGCTGCAGTTGGGCATGTTGGCCGGAGAGTGCTTCTCGGGCCGCGAATTGCAACCTTGCAGGATTCTCCCAGGTTCCCGGCCCAACGAAAGCCCCCAGACCCAAATGGAGAGGGGCTGCTTGGGGGCCCCCTGGGGGCCCTTCAGGCCAGCTAGGTCTTTGGGTCCTGGCTCCTTCGCTTTGGGAGCTGTTGCTGCAGTTGAGCATGTTGGCCGGAGAGTGCTTCTCGGTCCGCGAACTGCAACCTTGCAGGTACCTCTCAGGTATCCATGCCCAACGAAAGCCCCCAGACCCAAATGGAGAGGGGCTGCTTGGGGGCCCCCTGGGGCCCCTTCAGGCCAGCTAGGTCTTTGTGTCCTGGCTCCTTCGCTTTGGGAGCTGTTGCTGCAGTTGAGCATGTTGGACGGAGAGTGCTTCTCGGGCCGCGAACTGCAACCTTGCAGGTACCTCTCAGGTATCCATGCCCAACGAAAGCCCCCAGACCCAAATGGAGAGGGGCTGCTTGGTGGCTCCCTGGGGGCCCTTCAGGCCAGCTAGGTCTTTGTGTCCTGGCTCCTTCGCTTTGGGAGCTGTTGCTGCAGTTGGGCATGTTGGCCGGAGAGTGCTTCTCGGGCCGCGAACTGCAACCTTGCAGGTACCTCCCAGGTTCCCGGCCCAACGAAAGCCCCCAGACCCAACTGGAGAGGGGCTGCTTGGGGGCCCCCTGGGGGCCCTTCAGGCCAGCTAGGTCTTTGGGTCCTGGCTCCTTCGCTTTGGGAGCTGTTGCTGCAGTTGGGCATGTTGGCCGGAGAGTGCTTCTCGGGCCGCGAACTGCAACCTTGCAGGTACCTCCCAGGTTCCCGGCCCAACGAAAGCCCCCAGACCCAAATTGAGAGGGGCTGCTTGGGGGCCCCCTGGGGGCCCTTCAGGCCAGCTATGTCTTTGGGTCCTGGCTCCTTCGCTTTGGGAGCTGTTGCTGCAGTTGGGCATGTTGGCCGGAGAGTGCTTCTCGGGCCGCGAACTGCAACCTTGCAGGATTCTCCCAGGTTCCCGGCCCAACGAAAGCCCCCAGACCCAAATGGAGAGGGGCTGCTTGGGGCCCCCCTGGGGGCCCTTCAGGCCAGCTAGGTCTTTGGGTCCTGGCTCCTTCGCTTTGGGAGCTGTTGCTGCAGTTGGGCATGTTGGCCGGAGAGTGCTTCTCGGGCCGCGAACTGCAACCTTGCAGGAATCTCCCAGTTTCCCGGCCCAACGAAAGCCCCCAGACCCAAATGGAGAGGGGCTGCTTGGGGGCCCCCTGGGGGCCCTTCAGGCCAGCTAGGTCTTTGGGTCCTGGCTCCTTCGCTTTGGGAGCTGTTGCTGCAGTTGGGCATGTTGGCCGGAGAGTGCTTCTCGGGCCGCGAACTGTAACCTTGCAGGTACCTCTCAGGTATCCATGCCCAACGAAAGCCCCCAGACCCAAATTGAGAGGGGCTGATTGGTGGCTCCCTGGGGGCCCTTCAGGCCAGCTAGGTCTTTGGGTCCTGGCTCCTTCGCTTTGGGAGCTGTTGCTGCAGTTGGGCATGTTGGCCGGAGAGTGCTTCTCGGGCCGCGAACTGCAACCTTGCAGGATTCTCCCAGGTTCCCGGCCCAACGAAAGCCCCCAGACCCAAATTGAGAGGGGCTGCTTGGGGGCCCCCTGGGGGCCCTTCAGGCCAGCTAGGTCTTTGGGTCCTGGCTCCTTCGGTTTGGGAGCTGTTGCTGCAGTTGGGCATGTTGGCCGGAGAGTGCTTCTCGGGCCGCGAACTGCAACCTTGCAGGATTCTCCCAGGTTCCCGGCCCAACGAAAGCCCCCAGACCCAAATTGAGAGGGGCTGCTTGGGGCCCCCTGGGGGCCCTTCAGGCCAGCTAGGTCTTTGGGTCCTGGCTCATTCGGTTTGGGAGCTGTTGCTGCAGTTGGGCATGTTGGCCGGAGAGTGCTTCTTGGGCCTCGAACTGCAACCTTGCAGGATTCTCCCAGGTTCCCGGCCCAACGAAAGCCCCCAGACCCAAATGGAGAGGGGCTGCTTGGGGGCCCCTAGGGGCCCTTCAGGCCAGCTAGGTCTTTGGGTCCTGGCTCCTTCGGTTTGGGAGCTGTTGCTGCAGTTGGGCATGTTGGCCGGAGAGTGCTTCTCCGGCCGTGAACTGCAACCTTGCAGGTACCTCCCAGGTTCCCGGCCCAACTAAAGCCCCCAGACCCAAATGGAGAGGGGCTGCTTGGGGGCCCCCTGGGGGCCCTTCAGGCCAGCTAGGTCTTTGGGTCCTGGCTCCTTCGGTTTGGGAGCTGTTGCTGCAGTTGGGCATGTTGGCCGGATAGTGCTTCTCGGGCCGCGAACTGCAACCTTGCAGGTACCTCTCAGGTATCCATGCCCAACGAAAGCCCCCAGACCCAAATGGAGAGGGGCTGCTTGGGGGCCCCCTGGGGCCCCTTCAGGCCAGCTAGGTCTTTGTGTCCTGGCTCCTTCGCTTTGGGAGCTGTTGCTGCATTTGAGCATGTTGGCCGGAGAGTGCTTCTCGGGCCGCGAACTGCAACCTTGCAGGTACCTCTCAGGTATCCATGCCCAACGAAAGCCCCCAGACCCAAATGGAGAGGGGCTGCTTGGTGGCTCCCTGGGGGCCCTTCAGGCCAGCTAGGTCTTTGTGTCCTGGCTCCTTCGCTTTGGGAGCTGTTGCTGCAGTTGGGCATGTTGGCCGGAGAGTGCTTCTCGGGCCGCGAACTGCAACCTTGCAGGTACCTCCCAGGTTCCCGGCCCAACGAAAGCCCCCAGACCCAACTGGAGAGGGGCTGCTTGGGGGCCCCCTGGGGGCCCTTCAGGCCAGCTAGGTCTTTGGGTCCTGGCTCCTTCGGTTTGGGAGCTGTTGCTGCAGTTGGGCATGTTGGCCGGAGAGTGCTTCTCGGGCCGCGAACTGCAACCTTGCAGGTACCTCCCAGTTTCCCGGCCCAACGAAAGCCCCCAGACCCAAATTGAGAGGGGCTGCTTGGGGGCCCCCTGGGGGCCCTTCAGGCCAGCTAGGTCTTTGGGTCCTGGCTCCTTCGCTTTGGGAGCTGTTGCTGCAGTTGGGCATGTTGGCCGGAGAGTGCTTCTCGGGCCGCGAACTGCAACCTTGCAGGAATCTCCCAGTTTCCCGGCCCAACGAAAGCCCCCAGACCCAAATGGAGAGGGGCTGCTTGGGGGCCCCCTGGGGGCCCTTCAGGCCAGCTAGGTCTTTGGGTCCTGGCTCCTTCGCTTTGGGAGCTGTTGCTGCAGTTGGGCATGTTGGCCGGAGAGTGCTTCTCGGGCCGCGAACTGTAACCTTGCAGGTACCTCTCAGGTATCCATGCCCAACGAAAGCCCCCAGACCCAAATTGAGAGGGGCTGCTTGGTGGCTCCCTGGGGGCCCTTCAGGCCAGCTAGGTCTTTGGGTCCTGGCTCCTTCGCTTTGGGAGCTGTTGCTGCAGTTGGGCATGTTGGCCGGAGAGTGCTTCTCGGGCCGCGAACTGCAACCTTGCAGGATTCTCCAGGTTCCCGGCCAACGAAAGCCCCAGACCCAAATTGAGAGGGGCTGCTTGGGGGCCCCCTGGGGGCCCTTCAGGCCAGCTAGGTCTTTGGTCCTGGCTCCTTCGGTTTGGGAGCTGTTGCTGCAGTTGAGCATGTTGGCCGGAGAGTGCTTCTCGGGCCGCGAACTGCAACCTTGCAGGATTCTCCCAGGTTCCCGGCCCAACGAAAGCCCCCAGACCCAATTGAGAGGGGCTGCTTGGGGGCCCCCTGGGGGCCCTTCAGGCCAGCTAGGTCTTTGTGTCCTGGCTCATTCGGTTGTGGGAGCTGTTGCTGCAGTTGGGCATGTTGGCCGGAGAGTGCTTCTTGGGCCTCGAACTGCAACCTTGCAGGATTCTCCCAGGTTCCCGGCCCAACGAAAGCCCCCAGACCCAAATGGAGAGGGGCTGCTTGGGGGCCCCTAGGGGCCCTTCAGGCCAGCTAGGTCTTTGGGTCCTGGCTCCTTCGGTTTGGGAGCTGTTGCTGCAGTTGGGCATGTTGGCCGGAGAGTGCTTCTCCGGCCGTGAACTGCAACCTTGCAGAAACCTCCCAGGTTCCCGGCCCAACGAAAGCCCCAGACCCAAATGGAGAGGGGCTGCTTGGGGCCCCCTGGGGGCCCTTCAGGCCAGCTAGGTCTTTGGGTCCTGGCTCCTTCGGTTTGGGAGCTGTTGCTGCAGTTGGGCATGTTGGCCGGAGAGTGCTTCTCGGGCCGCGAACTGCAACCTTGCAGGAATCTCCCAGGTTCCCAGCCCAACGAAAGCCCCCAGACCCAAATGGAGAGGGGCTGCTTGGGGGCCCCCTGGGGGCCCTTCAGGCCAGCTAGGTCTTTGGGTCCTGGCTCCTTCGGTTTGGGAGCTGTTGCTGCAGTTGGGCATGTTGGCCGGAGAGTGCTTCTCGGGCCGCGAACTGCAACCTTGCAGGAATCTCCCAGGTTCCCGGCCCAACGAAAGCCCCCAGACCCAAATTGAGAGGGGCTGCTTGGGGGCCCCCTGGGGGCCCTTCAGGCCAGCTAGGTCTTTGGGTCCTGGCTCCTTCGCTTTGGGAGCTGTTGCTGCAGTTGGGCATGTTGGCCGGAGAGTGCTTCTCGGGCCACGAACTGCAACCTTGCAGGTACCTCCCAGGTTCCCGGCCCAACGAAAGCCCCCAGACCCAACTGGAGAGGAGCTCCTTGGGGGCCCCATGGGGGCCCTTCAGGCCAGCTAGGTCTTTCGGTCCTGGCTCCTTCGGTTTGGGAGCTGTTGCTGCAGTTGGGCATGTTGGCCGGAGAGTGCTTCTCGGGCCGCGAACTGCAACCTTGCAGGAATCTCCCAGGTTCCATGCCCAACGAAAGCCCCCAGACCCAAATGGAGAGGGGCTGCTTGGGGGCCCCCTGGGGGCACTTCAGGCCAGCTAGGTCTTTGGGTCCTGGCTCCTTCGCTTTGGGAGCTGTTGCTGCAGTTGGGCATGTTGGCCGGAGAGTGCTTCTCGGGCCGCGAACTGCAACCTTGCAGGAATCTCCCAGGTTCCATGCCCAACGAAAGCCCCCAGACCCAAATTGAGAGGGGCTGCTTGGGGCCCCCCTGGGGGCCCTTCAGGCCAGCTAGGTCTTTGGGTCCTGGCTCCTTCGGTTTGGGAGCTGTTGCTGCAGTTGGGCATGTTGGCCGGAGAGTGCTTCTCGGGCCGCGAACTGCAACCTTGCAGGTACCTCCCAGGTTCCCGGCCCAACGAAAGCCCCCAGACCCAAATGGAGAGGGGCTGCTTGGGGCCCCCCTGGAGGCCCTTCAGGCCAGCTAGGTCTTTGGGTCCTGGCTCCTTCGGTTTGGGAGCTGTTGCTGCAGTTGGGCATGTTGGCCGGAGAGTGCTTCTCGGGCCGCGAACTGCAACCTTGCAGGAATCTCCCAGGTTCCCGGACCAACTAAAGCCCCCAGACCCAAATGGAGAGGGGCTGCTTGGGGGCCCCCTGGGGGCCCTTCAGGCCAGCTAGGTCTTTGGGTCCTGGCTCCTTCGGTTTGGGAGCTGTTGCTGCAGTTGGGCATGTTGGCCGGAGAGTGCTTCTCGGGCCGCGAACTGCAACCTTGCAGGAATCTCCCAGGTTCCCGGCCCAACTAAAGCCCCCAGACCCAAATGGAGAGGGGCTCCTTGGGGGCCCCCTGGGGGCACTTCAGGCCAGCTAGGTCTTTGGGTCCTGGCTCCTTCGCTTTGGGAGCTGTTGCTGCAGTTGGGCATGTTGGCCGGAGAGTGCTTCTCGGGCCGCGAACTGTAACCTTGCAGGTACCTCCCAGGTTCCCGGCCCAACGAAAGCCCCCAGACCCAAATTGAGAGGGGCTGCTTGGGGGCCCCCTGGGGGCCCTTCAGGCCAGCTAGGTCTTTGGGTCCTGGCTCCTTCGCTTTGGGAGCTGTTGCTGCAGTTGGGCATGTTGGCCGGAGAGTGCTTCTCGGGCCTCGAACTGCAACCTTGCAGGAATCTCCCAGTTTCCCCGCCCAACGAAAGCCCCCAGACCCAAATGGAGAGGGGCTGCTTGGGGGCCCCCTGGGGGCACTTCAGGCCAGCTAGGTCTTTGGGTCCTGGCTCCTTCGCTTTGGGAGCTGTTGCTGCAGTTGGGCATGTTGGCCGGAGAGTGCTTCTCGGGCCGCGAACTGCAACCTTGCAGGTAAATCCCAGGTATACATGCCCAACGAAAGCCTCCAGACCCAAATTGAGAGGGGCTGCTTGGGGGCCCCCTGGGGGCCCTTCAGGCCAGCTAGGTCTTTGGGTCCTGGCTCCTTCGGTTTGGGAGCTGTTGCTGCAGTTGGGCATGTTGGCCGGAGAGTGCTTCTCGGGCCGCGAACTGCAACCTCGCAGGAATCTCCCAGGTTCCCGGCCCAACGAAAGCCCCCAGACCCAAATGGAGAGGGGCTGCTTGGGGGCCCCCTGGGGGCCCTTCAGGCCAGCTAGGTCTTTGGGTCCTGGCTCCTTCGGTTTGGGAGCTGTTGCTGCAGTTGAGCATGTTGGCCGGAGAGTGCTTCTCGGGCCGCGAACTGTAACCCTACAGGTACCTCTCAGGTATCCATGCCCAACGAAAGCCCCCAGACCCAAATTGAGAGGGGCTGCTTGGTGGCCTTCTGGGGGCCCTTCAGGCCAGCTAGGTCTTTGTGTCCTGGCTCCTTCGGTTTGGGAGCTGTTGCTGCAGTTGGGCATGTTGGCCGGAGAGTGCTTCTCGGGCCGCGAACTGCAACCTTGCAGGTACCTCCCAGGTTCCCGGCCCAACGAAAGCCCCCAGACCCAAATGGAGATGAGCTCCTTGGGGGCCCCATGGGGGCCCTTCAGGCCAGCTAGGTCTTTGGGTCCTGGCTCCTTCGCTTTGGGAGCTGTTGGCATGTTGGCCGGAGAGTGCTTCTCCGGCCGCGAACTGCAACCTTGCAGGAATCTCCCAGGTTCCCGGCCCAACGAAAGCCCCCAGACCCAAATTGAGAGGGGCTGCTTGGGGGCCCCCTGGGGGCCCTTCAGGCCAGCTAGGTCTTTGGGTCCTGGCTCCTTCGCTTTGGGAGCTGTTGCTGCAGTTGGGCATGTTGGCCGGAGAGTGCTTCTCGGGCCGCGAACTGCAACCTTGCATGAATCTCCCAGGTTCCCCGCCCAACGAAAGCCCCCAGACCCAAATGGAGAGGGGCTGCTTGGGGACCCCCTGGGGGCCCTTCAGGCCAGCTAGGTCTTTGGGTCCTGGCTCCTTCGCTTTGGGAGCTGTTGCTGCAGTTGGGCATGTTGGCCGGAGAGTGCTTCTCGGGCCGCGAACTGTAACTTGCAGGTACCTCTCAGGTATACATGCCCAACGAAAGCCCCCAGACCCAAATGGAGAGGGGCTGCTTGGTGGCCTTCTGGGGGCCCTTCAGGCCAGCTAGGTCTTTGGGTCCTGGCTCCTTCGCTTTGGGAGCTGTTGCTGGATATTGGGCATGTTGGCCGGAGAGTGCTTCTCGGGCCGCGAACTGCAACCTTGCTGGTATCTCCCAGGTTCTCAGCCTAAAGAAAGCCCCCAGACCCAAATTGAGAGGGGCTGCTTGGGGGCCCCCTGGGGGCCCTTCAGGCCAGCTAGGTCTTTGGGTCCTGGCTCCTTCGCTTTGGGAGCTGTTGCTGCAGTTGGGCATGTTGGCCGGAGAGTGCTTCTCCGGCCGCGAACTGCAACCTTGCAGGAATCTCCCAGGTTCCCGGCCCAACGAAAGCCCCCAGACCCAAATTGAGAGGGGCTGCTTGGGGGCCCCCTGGGGGCCCTTCAGGCCAGCTAGGTCTTTGGGTCCTGGCTCCTTCGCTTTGGGAGCTGTTGCTGCAGTTGGGCATGTTGGCCGGAGAGTGCTTCTCGGGCCGCGAACTGCAACCTTGCATGAATCTCCCAGGTTCCCCGCCCAACGAAAGCCCCCAGACCCAAATGGAGAGGGGCTGCTTGGGGACCCCCTGGGGGCCCTTCAGGCCAGCTAGGTCTTTGGGTCCTGGCTCCTTCGCTTTGGGAGCTGTTGCTGCAGTTGGGCATGTTGGCCGGAGAGTGCTTCTCCGGCCGCGAACTGTAACCTTGCAGGTACCTCCCAGGTTCCCGGCCCAACGAAAGCCCCCAGACCCAAATTGAGAGGGGCTGCTTGGGGGCCCCCTGGGGGCCCTTCAGGCCAGCTAGGTCTTTGGGTCCTGGCTCCTTCGCTTTGGGAGCTGTTGCTGCAGTTGGGCATGCTGGCCGGAGAGTGCTTCTCAGGCCGCGAACTGCAACCTTGCAGGTACCTCCCAGGTTCCCGGCCCAACTAAAGCCCCCAGACCCAAATGGAGATGAGCTCCTTGGGGGCCCCATGGGGGCCCTTCAGGCCAGCTAGGTCTTTGGGTCCTGGCTCCTTCGGTTTGGGAGCTGTTGCTGCAGTTGGGCATGTTGGCCGGAGAGTGCTTCTCGGGCCGCGAACTGCAACCTTGCAGGTACCTCCCAGGTTCCCGGCCCAACGAAAGCCCCCAGACCCAACTGGAGAGGGGCTTCTTGTTGGCCTTCTGGGGGCAATTCAGGCCAGCTAGGTCTTTGGGTCCTGGCTCCTTCGCTTTGGGAGCTGTTGGCATGTTGGCCGGAGAGTGCTTCTCCGGCCGCGAACTGCAACCTTGCAGGAATCTCCCAGGTTCCCGGCCCAACGAAAGCCCCCAGACCCAAATTGAGAGGGGCTGCTTGGGGGCCCCCTGGGGGCCCTTCAGGCCAGCTAGGTCTTTGGGTCCTGGCTCCTTCGCTTTGGGAGCTGTTGCTGCAGTTGGGCATGTTGGCCGGAGAGTGCTTCTCGGGCCGCGAACTGCAACCTTGCATGAATCTCCCAGGTTCCCCGCCCAACGAAAGCCCCCAGACCCAAATGGAGAGGGGCTGCTTGGGGACCCCCTGGGGGCCCTTCAGGCCAGCTAGGTCTTTGGGTCCTGGCTCCTTCGGTTTGGGAGCTGTTGCTGCAGTTGGGCATGTTGGCCGGAGAGTGCTTCTCGGGCCGCGAACTGTAACTTGCAGGTACCTCTCAGGTATACATGCCCAACGAAAGCCCCCAGACCCAAATGGAGAGGGGCTGCTTGGTGGCCTTCTGGGGGCCCTTCAGGCCAGCTAGGTCTTTGGGTCCTGGCTCCTTCGCTTTGGGAGCTGTTGCTGGATATTGGGCATGTTGGCCGGAGAGTGCTTCTCGGGCCGCGAACTGCAACCTTGCTGGTATCTCCCAGGTTCTCAGCCTAAAGAAAGCCCCCAGACCCAAATTGAGAGGGGCTGCTTGGGGGCCCCCTGGGGGCCCTTCAGGCCAGCTAGGTCTTTGGGTCCTGGCTCCTTCGCTTTGGGAGCTGTTGCTGCAGTTGGGCATGTTGGCCGGAGAGTGCTTCTCCGGCCGCGAACTGCAACCTTGCAGGAATCTCCCAGGTTCCCGGCCCAACGAAAGCCCCCAGACCCAAATTGAGAGGGGCTGCTTGGGGGCCCCCTGGGGGCCCTTCAGGCCAGCTAGGTCTTTGGGTCCTGGCTCCTTCGCTTTGGGAGCTGTTGCTGCAGTTGGGCATGTTGGCCGGAGAGTGCTTCTCGGGCCGCGAACTGCAACCTTGCATGAATCTCCCAGGTTCCCCGCCCAACGAAAGCCCCCAGACCCAAATGGAGAGGGGCTGCTTGGGGACCCCCTGGGGGCCCTTCAGGCCAGCTAGGTCTTTGGGTCCTGGCTCCTTCGCTTTGGGAGCTGTTGCTGCAGTTGGGCATGTTGGCCGGAGAGTGCTTCTCCGGCCGCGAACTGTAACCTTGCAGGTACCTCCCAGGTTCCCGGCCCAACGAAAGCCCCCAGACCCAAATTGAGAGGGGCTGCTTGGGGGCCCCCTGGGGGCCCTTCAGGCCAGCTAGGTCTTTGGGTCCTGGCTCCTTCGCTTTGGGAGCTGTTGCTGCAGTTGGGCATGCTGGCCGGAGAGTGCTTCTCAGGCCGCGAACTGCAACCTTGCAGGTACCTCCCAGGTTCCCGGCCCAACTAAAGCCCCCAGACCCAAATGGAGATGAGCTCCTTGGGGGCCCCATGGGGGCCCTTCAGGCCAGCTAGGTCTTTGGGTCCTGGCTCCTTCGCTTTGGGAGCTGTTGCTGCAGTTGGGCATGTTGGCCGGAGAGTGCTTCTCGGGCCGCGAACTGCAACCTCGCAGGAATCTCCCAGGTTCCCAGCCCAACGAAAGCCCCCAGACCCAAATTGAGAGGGGCTGCTTGGGGGCCCCCTGGGGGCCCTTCAGGCCAGCTAGGTCTTTGGGTCCTGGCTCCTTCGGTTTGGGAGCTGTTGCTGCAGTTGGGCATGTTGGCCGGAGAGTGCTTCTCGGGCCGCGAACTGCAACCTTGCAGGATTCTCCCAGGTTCCCGGCCCAACGAAAGCCCCCAGACCCAAATGGAGAGGGGCTGCTTGGGGGCCCCCTGGGGGCCCTTCAGGCCAGCTAGGTCTTTGGGTCCTGGCTCCTTCGGTTTGGGAGCTGTTGCTGCAGTTGGGCATGCTGGCCGGAGAGTGCTTCTCCGGCCGCGAACTGCAACCTTGCAGGTACCTCCCAGGTTCCCGGACCAACTAAAGCCCCCAGACCCAAATGGAGAGGGGCTGCTTGGGGGCCCCCTGGGGGCCCTTCAGGCCAGCTGGGACTTTGGGTCCTGGCTCCTTCGCTTTGGGAGCTGTTGCTGCAGTTGGGCATGTTGGCCGGAGAGTGCTTCTCGGGCCGCGAACTGCAACCTTGCAGGATTCTCCCAGGTTCCCGGCCCAACGAAAGCCCCCAGACCCAACTGGAGAGGGGCTGCTTGGGGGCCCCCTGCGGGCCCTTCAGGCCAGCTAGGTCTTTGGGTCCTGGCTCCTTCGCTTTGGGAGCTGTTGCTGCAGTTGGGCATGTTGGCCGGAGAGTGCTTCTCGGGCCGCGAACTGCAACCTTGCTGGTATCTCCCAGGTTCTCAGCCCAACGAAAGCCCCCAGACCCAAATGGAGAGGGGCTACTTGGGGCCCCCTGGAGGCCCTTCAGGCCAGCTAGGTCTTTGTGTCCTGGCTCATTCGGTTTGGGAGCTGTTGCTGCAGTTGGGCATGTTGGCCGGAGAGTGCTTCTCGGGCCGCGAACTGCAACCTTGCAGGAATCTCCCAGGTTCCATGCCCAACGAAAGCCCCCAGACCCAAATGGAGAGGGGCTGCTTGGTGGCCCCCTGGGGGCCCTTCAGGCCAGCTAGGTCTTTGGGTCCTGGCTCCTTCGCTTTGGGAGCTGTTGCTGCAGTTGGGCATGTTGGCCGGAGAGTGCTTCTCGGACCGCGAACTGCAACCTTGCAGGAATTTCCCAGGTTCCCGGCCCAACGAAAGCCCCCAGACCCAAATTGAGAGGGGCTCTTTGGGGGCCCCATGGGGGCCCTTCAGGCCAGCTATGTCTTTGGGTCCTGGCTCCTTCGGTTTGGGAGCTGTTGCTGCAGTTGAGCATGTTGGCCGGAGAGTGCTTCTCCGGCAGCGTACTGTAACCTTGCAGGTACCTCTCAGGTATCCATGCCCAACGAAAGCCCCCAGACCCAAATTGAGAGGGGCTGCTTGGTGGCCCCCTGGGGGCCCTTCAGGCCAGCTAGGTCTTTGTGTCCTGGCTCCTTCGCTTTGGGAGCTGTTGCTGCAGTTGGGCATGTTGGCCAGAGAGTGCTTCTCGGGCCGCGAACTGCAACCTTGCAGGATTCTCCCAGGTTCCCGGCCCAACGAAAGCCCCCAGACCCAAATTGAGAGGGGCTGCTTGGGGGCCCCTTGGGGGCCCTTCAGGCCAGCTAGGTCTTTGGGTCCTGGCTCCTTCGCTTTGGGAGCTGTTGCTGCAGTTGGGCATGTTGGCCGGAGAGTGCTTCTCGGGCCGCGAACTGTAACTTGCAGGTACCTCTCAGGTATACATGCCCAACGAAAGCCCCCAGACCCAAATGGAGAGGGGCTGCTTGGGGACCCCCTGGGGGCACTTCAGGCCAGCTAGGTCTTTGGGTCCTGGCTCCTTCGGTTTGGGAGCTGTTGCTGCAGTTGGGCATGTTGGCCGGAGAGTGCTTCTCGGGCCGCGAACTGTAACCTTGCAGGTACCTCCCAGGTATACATGCCCAACGAAAGCCCCCAGACCCAAATTGAGAGGGGCTGCTTGGGGGCCCCATGGGGGCCCTTCAGGCCAGCTAGGTCTTTGGGTCCTGGCTCCTTCGCTTTGGGAGCTGTTGCTGCAGTTGGGCATGCTGGCCGGAGAGTGCTTCTCCGGCCGCGAACTGCAACCTTGCAGGTACCTCCCAGGTTCCCGGACCAACTAAAGCCCCCAGACCCAAATGGAGAGGAGCTCCTTGGGGGCCCCATGGGGGCCCTTCAGGCCAGCTAGGTCTTTGGGTCCTGGCTCCTTCGCTTTGGGAGCTGTTGCTGCAGTTGGGCATGTTGGCCGGAGAGTGCTTCTCGGGCCGCGAACTGCAACCTCGCAGGAATCTCCCAGGTTCCCAGCCCAACGAAAGCCCCCAGACCCAAATGGAGAGGGGCTGCTTGGGGGCCCCCTGGGGGCCCTTCAGGCCAGCTAGGTCTTTGGGTCCTGGCTCCTTCGCTTTGGGAGCTGTTGCTGCAGTTGGGCATGTTGGCCGGAGAGTGCTTCTCGGGCCGCGAACTGCAACCTTGCAGGATTCCCCCAGGTTCCCGGCCCAACGAAAGCCCCCAGACCCAAATGGAGAGGGGCTGCTTGGGGGCCCCCTGGGGGCCCTTCAGGCCAGCTAGGTCTTTGGGTCCTGGCTCCTTCGCTTTGGGAGCTGTTGCTGCAGTTGGGCATGTTGGCCGGAGAGTGCTTCTCGGGCCGCGAACTGCAACCTTGCAGGATTCTCCCAGGTTCCCGGCCCAACGAAAGCCCCCAGACCCAAATTGAGAGGGGCTGCTTGGGGCCCCCCTTGGGGCCCTTCAGGCCAGCTAGGTCTTTGGGTCCTGGCTCCTTCGGTTTGGGAGCTGTTGCTGCAGTTGGGCATGTTGGCCGGAGAGTGCTTCTCGGGCCGCGAACTGCAACCTTGCAGGAATCTCCCAGGTTCCATGCCCAACGAAAGCCCCCAGACCCAAATGGAGAGGGGCTGCTTGGGGGCCCCCTGGGGGCCCTTCAGGCCAGCTAGGTCTTTGGGTCCTGGCTCCTTCGGTTTGGGAGCTGTTGCTGCAGTTGGGCATGTTGGCCGGAGAGTGCTTCTCGGACCGCGAACTGCAACCTTGCAGGAATTTCCCAGGTTCCCGGCCCAACGAAAGCCCCCAGACCCAAATTGAGAGGGGCTCTTTGGGGGCCCCATGGGGGCCCTTCAGGCCAGCTATGTCTTTGGGTCCTGGCTCCTTCGGTTTGGGAGCTGTTGCTGCAGTTGAGCATGTTGGCCGGAGAGTGCTTCTCCGGCTGCGTACTCTAACCTTGCAGGTACCTCTCAGGTATCCATGCCCAACGAAAGCCCCCAGACCCAAATGGAGAGGGGCTGCTTGGTGGCCCCCTGGGGGCCCTTCAGGCCAGCTAGGTCTTTGTGTCCTGGCTCCTTCGCTTTGGGAGCTGTTGCTGCAGTTGGGCATGTTGGCCGGAGAGTGCTTCTCGGGCCGCGAACTGCAACCTTGCAGGATTCTCCCAGGTTCCCGGCCCAACGAAAGCCCCCAGACCCAAATGGAGAGGAGCTGCTTGGGGACCCCCTGGGGGCCCTTCAGGCCAGCTAGGTCTTTGGGTCCTGGCTCCTTCGCTTTGGGAGCTGTTGCTGCAGTTGGGCATGTTGGCCGGAGAGTGCTTCTCGGGCCGCGAACTGTAACTTGCAGGTACCTCTCAGGTATACATGCCCAACGAAAGCCCCCAGACCCAAATGGAGAGGGGCTGCTTGGTGGCCTTCTGGGGGCCCTTCAGGCCAGCTAGGTCTTTGGGTCCTGGCTCCTTCGCTTTGGGAGCTGTTGCTGGATATTGGGCATGTTGGCCGGAGAGTGCTTCTCGGGCCGCGAACTGCAACCTTGCTGGTATCTCCCAGATTCTCAGCCTAAAGAAAGCCCCCAGACCCAAATGGAGAGGGGCTGCTTGGGGACCCCGTGGGGGCACTTCAGGCCAGCTAGGTCTTTGGGTCCTGGCTCCTTCGCTTTGGGAGCTGTTGCTGCAGTTGGGCATGTTGGCCGGAGAGTGCTTCTCGGGCCGCGAACTGTAACCTTGCAGGTACCTCCCAGGTATACATGCCCAACGAAAGCCCCCAGACCCAAATTGAGAGGGGCTGCTTGGGGGCCCCATGGGGGCCCTTCAGGCCAGCTAGGTCTTTGGGTCCTGGCTCCTTCGCTTTGGGAGCTGTTGCTGCAGTTGGGCATGCTGGCCGGAGAGTGCTTCTCCGGCCGCGAACTGCAACCTTGCAGGTACCTCCCAGGTTCCCGGACCAACTAAAGCCCCCAGACCCAAATGGAGAGGAGCTCCTTGGGGGCCCCATGGGGGCCCTTCAGGCCAGCTAGGTCTTTGGGTCCTGGCTCCTTCGCTTTGGGAGCTGTTGCTGCAGTTGGGCATGTTGGCCGGAGAGTGCTTCTCGGGCCGCGAACTGCAACCTCGCAGGAATCTCCCAGGTTCCCAGCCCAACGAAAGCCCCCAGACCCAAATGGAGAGGGGCTGCTTGGGGGCCCCCTGGGGGCCCTTCAGGCCAGCTAGGTCTTTGGGTCCTGGCTCCTTCGCTTTGGGAGCTGTTGCTGCAGTTGGGCATGTTGGCCGGAGAGTGCTTCTCGGGCCGCGAACTGCAACCTTGCAGGATTCCCCCAGGTTCCCGGCCCAACGAAAGCCCCCAGACCCAAATGGAGAGGGGCTGCTTGGGGGCCCCCTGGGGGCCCTTCAGGCCAGCTAGGTCTTTGGGTCCTGGCTCCTTCGCTTTGGGAGCTGTTGCTGCAGTTGGGCATGTTGGCCGGAGAGTGCTTCTCGGGCCGCGAACTGCAACCTTGCAGGATTCTCCCAGGTTCCCGGCCCAACGAAAGCCCCCAGACCCAAATTGAGAGGGGCTGCTTGGGGCCCCCCTTGGGGCCCTTCAGGCCAGCTAGGTCTTTGGGTCCTGGCTCCTTCGGTTTGGGAGCTGTTGCTGCAGTTGGGCATGTTGGCCGGAGAGTGCTTCTCGGGCCGCGAACTGCAACCTTGCAGGAATCTCCCAGGTTCCATGCCCAACGAAAGCCCCCAGACCCAAATGGAGAGGGGCTGCTTGGGGGCCCCCTGGGGGCCCTTCAGGCCAGCTAGGTCTTTGGGTCCTGGCTCCTTCGGTTTGGGAGCTGTTGCTGCAGTTGGGCATGTTGGCCGGAGAGTGCTTCTCGGACCGCGAACTGCAACCTTGCAGGAATTTCCCAGGTTCCCGGCCCAACGAAAGCCCCCAGACCCAAATTGAGAGGGGCTCTTTGGGGGCCCCATGGGGGCCCTTCAGGCCAGCTATGTCTTTGGGTCCTGGCTCCTTCGGTTTGGGAGCTGTTGCTGCAGTTGAGCATGTTGGCCGGAGAGTGCTTCTCCGGCTGCGTACTCTAACCTTGCAGGTACCTCTCAGGTATCCATGCCCAACGAAAGCCCCCAGACCCAAATGGAGAGGGGCTGCTTGGTGGCCCCCTGGGGGCCCTTCAGGCCAGCTAGGTCTTTGTGTCCTGGCTCCTTCGCTTTGGGAGCTGTTGCTGCAGTTGGGCATGTTGGCCGGAGAGTGCTTCTCGGGCCGCGAACTGCAACCTTGCAGGATTCTCCCAGGTTCCCGGCCCAACGAAAGCCCCCAGACCCAAATGGAGAGGAGCTGCTTGGGGACCCCCTGGGGGCCCTTCAGGCCAGCTAGGTCTTTGGGTCCTGGCTCCTTCGCTTTGGGAGCTGTTGCTGCAGTTGGGCATGTTGGCCGGAGAGTGCTTCTCGGGCCGCGAACTGTAACTTGCAGGTACCTCTCAGGTATACATGCCCAACGAAAGCCCCCAGACCCAAATGGAGAGGGGCTGCTTGGTGGCCTTCTGGGGGCCCTTCAGGCCAGCTAGGTCTTTGGGTCCTGGCTCCTTCGCTTTGGGAGCTGTTGCTGGATATTGGGCATGTTGGCCGGAGAGTGCTTCTCGGGCCGCGAACTGCAACCTTGCTGGTATCTCCCAGATTCTCAGCCTAAAGAAAGCCCCCAGACCCAAATGGAGAGGGGCTGCTTGGGGGCCCCCTGGGGGCCCTTCAGGCCAGCTAGGTCTTTGGGTCCTGGCTCCTTCGCTTTGGGAGCTGTTGCTGCAGTTGGGCATGTTGGCCGGAGAGTGCTTCTCGGGCCGCGAACTGTAACTTGCAGGTACCTCTCAGGTATACATGCCCAACGAAAGCCCCCAGACCCAAATGGAGAGGGGCTTCTTGGTGGCCTTCTGGGGGCCCTTCAGGCCAGCTAGGTCTTTGGGTCCTGGCTCCTTCGCTCTGGGATCTGTTGCTGGATATTTGGCATGTTGGCCGGAGAGTGCTTCTCGGGCCGCGAACTGCAACCTTGCTGGTATCTCCCAGGTTCTCAGCCTAAAGAAAGCCCCCAGACCCAAATGGAGAGGGGCTACTTGGGGCCCCCTGGAGGCCCTTCAGGCCAGCTAGGTCTTTGTGTCCTGGCTCATTCGGTTTGGGAGCTGTTGCTGCAGTTGGGCATGTTGGCCGGAGAGTGCTTCTCGGGCCTCGAACTGCAACCTTGCAGGAATCTCCCAGGTTCCCGGCCCAACAAAAGCCCCCAGAACCAAATGGAGAGGGGCTGCTTGGGGGCCCCCTGGGGGCCCTTCAGGCCAGCTAGGTCTTTGGGTCCTGGCTCCTTCGCTTTGGGAGCTGTTGCTGCAGTTGGGCATGTTGGCCGGAGAGTGCTTCTCCGGCCACGAACTGCAAACTTGCAGGTACCTCCCAGGTTCCCGGCCCAACTAAAGCCCCCAGACCCAAATGGAGAGGAGCTCCTTGGGGAGCCCATGGGGGCCCTTCAGGCCAGCTAGGTCTTTGGGTCCTGGCTCCTTCGGTTTGGGAGCTGTTGCTGCAGTTGGGCATGTTGGCCGGAGAGTGCTTCTCGGGCCGCGAACTGCAACCTTGCAGGTACCTCTCAGGTATACATGCCCAACGAAAGCCCCCAGACCCAAATGGAGAGGGGCTGCTTGGTGGCCTTCTGGGGGCCCTTCAGGCCAGCTAGGTCTTTGGGTCCTGGCTCCTTCGCTTTGGGAGCTGTTGCTGGATATTGGGCATGCTGGCCGGAGAGTGCTTCTCGGGCCGCGAACTGCAACCTTGCAGGTACCTCCCAGGTTCCCGGCCCAACGAAAGACCCCAGACCCAAATGGAGAGGGGCTCCTTGGGTGCCCCCTGGGGGCCCTTCAGGCCAGCTAGGTCTTTGGGTCCTGGCTCCATCGCTTTGGGAGCTGTTGCTGCAGTTGGGCATGTTGGCCGGAGAGTGCTTCTCGGGCCGCGAACTGCAACCTCGCAGGAATCTCCCAGGTTCCCGGCCCAACGAAAGCCCCCAGACCCAAATGGAGAGGGGCTGCTTGGGGGCCCCTTGGGGGCCCTTCAGGCCAGCTAGGTCTTTGGGTCCTGGCTCCTTCGCTTTGGGAGCTGTTGCTGCAGTTGGGCATGTTGGCCGGAGAGTGCTTCTCGGGCCGCGAACTGCAACCTTGCATGAATCTCCCAGGTTCCCCGCCCAACGAAAGCCCCCAGACCCAAATGGAGAGGGGCTGCTTGGGGACCCCCTGGGGGCACTTCAGGCCAGCTAGGTCTTTGGGTCCTGGCTCCTTCGCTTTGGGAGCTGTTGCTGCAGTTGGGCATGTTGGCCGGAGAGTGCTTCTCGGGCCGCGAACTGTAACCTTGCAGGTACCTCTCAGCTATACATGCCCAACGAAAGCCCCCAGACCCAAATTGAGAGGGGCTGCTTGGGGGCCCCATGGGGGCCCTTCAGGCCAGCTAGGTCTTTGGGTCCTGGCTCCTTCGCTTTGGGAGCTGTTGCTGCAGTTGGGCATGCTGGCCGGAGAGTGCTTCTCCGGCCGCGAACTGCAACCTTGCAGGATTCTCCCAGGTTCCCGGACCAACGAAAGCCCCCAGACCCAAATGGAGAGGAGCTCCTTGGGGGCCCCATGGGGGCCCTTCAGGCCAGCTAGGTCTTTGGGTCCTGGCTCCTTCGCTTTGGGAGCTGTTGCTGCAGTTGGGCATGTTGGCCGGAGAGTGCTTCTCGGGCCGCGAACTGCAACCTCGCAGGAATCTCCCAGGTTCCCAGCCCAACGAAAGCCCCCAGACCCAAATTGAGAGGGGCTGCTTGGGGGCCCCCTGGGGGCCCTTCAGGCCAGCTAGGTCTTTGGGTCCTGGCTCCTTCGCTTTGGGAGCTGTTGCTGCAGTTGGGCATGTTGGCCGGAGA
Source organism: Gallinula chloropus (assembly GCF_964237585.1). Lineage (NCBI taxonomy): Eukaryota > Metazoa > Chordata > Aves > Gruiformes > Rallidae > Gallinula > Gallinula chloropus. Next base: position 491,116 of record NW_028168177.1, on the reverse strand, counting down.
GTGCTTCTCGGGCCGCGAACTGCAACCTTGCAGGATTCTCCCAGGTTCCCGGCCCAACGAAAGCCCCCAGACCCAAATGGAGAGGGGCTGCTTGGGGGCCCCCTGGGGGCCCTTCAGGCCAGCTAGGTCTTTGGGTCCTGGCTCCTTCGCTTTGGGAGCTGTTGCTGCAGTTGGGCATGTTGGCCGGAGAGTGCTTCTCGGGCCGCGAACTGCAACCTTGCAGGATTCTCCCAGGTTCCCGGCCCAACGAAAGCCCCCAGACCCAAATGGAGAGGGGCTGCTTGGGGGCCCCCTGGGGGCCCTTCAGGCCAGCTAGGTCTTTGGGTCCTGGCTCCTTCGCTTTGGGAGCTGTTGCTGCAGTTGGGCATGTTGGCCGGAGAGTGCTTCTCGGGCCGCGAACTGCAACCTTGCAGGATTCTCCCAGGTTCCCGGCCCAACGAAAGCCCCCAGACACAAATTGAGAGGGGCTGCTTGGGGCCCCCCTTGGGGCCCTTCAGGCCAGCTAGGTCTTTGGGTCCTGGCTCCTTCGGTTTGGGAGCTGTTGCTGGACGTTGGGCATGTTGGCCGGAGAGTGCTTCTCGGGCCGCGAACTGCAACCTTGCAGGAATCTCCCAGTTTCCCAGCCCAACGAAAGCCCCCAGACCCAAATGGAGAGGGGCTGCTTGGGGGCCCCCTGGGGGCCCTTCAGGCCAGCTAGGTCTTTGGGTCCTGGCTCCTTCGCTTTGGGAGCTGTTGCTGCAGTTGGGCATGTTGGCCGGAGAGTGCTTCTCGGACCGCGAACTGCAACCTTGCAGGAATTTCCCAGGTTCCCGGCCCAACGAAAGCCCCCAGACCCAAATTGAGAGGGGCTCTTTGGGGGCCCCATGGGGGCCCTTCAGGCCAGCTAGGTCTTTGGGTCCTGGCTCCTTCGCTTTGGGAGCTGTTGCTGCAGTTGAGCATGTTGGCCGGAGAGTGCTTCTCCGGCTGCGTACTCTAACCTTGCAGGTACCTCTCAGGTATCCATGCCCAACGAAAGCCCCCAGACCCAAATTGAGAGGGGCTGCTTGGTGGCCCCCTGGGGGCCCTTCAGGCCAGCTAGGTCTTTGTGTCCTGGCTCCTTCGCTTTGGGAGCTGTTGCTGCAGTTGGGCATGTTGGCCAGAGAGTGCTTCTCGGGCCGCGAACTGCAACCTTGCAGGATTCTCCCAGGTTCCCGGCCCAACGAAAGCCCCCAGACCCAAATTGAGAGGGGCTGCTTGGGGACCCCCTGGGGGCCCTTCAGGCCAGCTAGGTCTTTGGGTCCTGGCTCCTTCGCTTTGGGAGCTGTTGCTGCAGTTGGGCATGTTGGGCGGAGAGTGCTTCTCGGGCCGCGAACTGTAACTTGCAGGTACCTCTCAGGTATACATGCCCAACGAAAGCCCCCAGACCCAAATGGAGAGGGGCTGCTTGGTGGCCTTCTGGGGGCCCTTCAGGCCAGCTAGGTCTTTGGGTCCTGGCTCTTTCGCTTTGGGAGCTGTTGCTGGATATTGGGCATGTTGGCCGGAGAGTGCTTCTCCGGCCGCGAACTGCAACCTTGCTGGTATCTCCCAGATTCTCAGCCTAAAGAAAGCCCCCAGACCCAAATGGAGAGGGGCTGCTTGGGGGCCCCCTGGGGGCCCTTCAGGCCAGCTAGGTCTTTGGGTCCTGGCTCCTTCGCTTTGGGAGCTGTTGCTGCAGTTGGGCATGTTGGCCGGAGAGTGCTTCTCGGGCCGCGAACTGTAACTTGCAGGTACCTCTCAGGTATACATGCCCAACGAAAGCCCCCAGACCCAAATGGAGAGGGGCTTCTTGTTGGCCTTCTGGGGGCCCTTCAGGCCAGCTAGGTCTTTGGGTCCTGGCTCCTTCGCTCTGGGAGCTGTTGCTGGATATTGGGCATGTTGGCCGGAGAGTGCTTCTCGGGCCGCGAACTGCAACCTTGCAGGATTCTCCCAGGTTCCCGGCCCAACAAAAGCCCCCAGAACCAAATGGAGAGGGGCTGCTTGGGGGCCCCCTGGGGGCCCTTCAGGCCAGCTAGGTCTTTGGGTCCTGGCTCCTTCGCTTTGGGAGCTGTTGCTGCAGTTGGGCATGTTGGCCGGAGAGTGCTTCTCCGGCCACGAACTGCAAACTTGCAGGTACCTCCCAGGTTCCATGCCCAACGAAAGCCCCCAGACCCAAATTGAGAGGAGCTCCTTGGGGAGCCCATGGGGGCCCTTCAGGCCAGCTAGGTATTTCGGTCCTGGCTCCTTCGGTTTGGGAGCTGTTGCTGCAGTTGGGCATGTTGGCCGGAGAGTGCTTCTCGGGCCGCGAACTGCAACCTTGCAGGAATCTCCCAGGTTCCATGCCCAACGAAAGACCCAGACCCAATTGGAGAGGGGCTGCTTGGGGGCGCCCTGGGGGCCCTTCAGGCCAGCTAGGTCTTTGGGTCCTGGCTCCTTCGCTTTGGGAGCTGTTGCTGCAGTTGGGCATGCTGGCCGGAGAGTGCTTGTCCGGCCGCGAACTGCAACCTTGCAGGATTCTCCCAGGTTCCCGGACCAACGAAAGCCCCCAGACCCAAATGGAGAGGGGCTGCTTGGGGGCCCCCTGGGGGCCCTTCAGGCCAGCTAGGTCTTTGGGTCCTGGCTCCTTCGCTTTGGGAGCTGTTGCTGCAGTTGGGCATGCTGGCCGGAGAGTGCTTCTCCGGCCGCGAACTGCAACCTTGCAGGTACCTCCCAGGTTCCCGGCCCAACTAAAGCCCCCAGACCCAAATGGAGATGAGCTCCTTGGGGGCCCCCTGGGGGCCCTTCAGGCCAGCTAGGTCTTTGGGTCCTGGCTCCTTCGCTTTGGGAGCTGTTGCTGCAGTTGGGCATGTTGGCCGGAGAGTGCTTCTCCGGCCGCGAACTGCAACCTCGCAGGAATCTCCCAGTTTCCCAGCCCAACGAAAGCCCCCAGACCCAAATGGAGAGGGGCTGCTTGGGGGCCCCCTGGGGGCCCTTCAGGCCAGCTAGGTCTTTGGGTCCTGGCTCCTTCGGTTTGGGAGCTGTTGCTGCAGTTGGGCATGTTGGCCGGAGAGTGCTTCTCGGGCCGCGAACTGCAACCTTGCAGGATTCTCCCAGGTTCCCGGCCCAACGAAAGCCCCCAGACCCAAATGGAGAGGGGCTGCTTGGGGGCCCCCTGGGGGCCCTTCAGGCCAGCTAGGTCTTTGTGTCCTGGCTCCTTCGCTTTGGGAGCTGTTGCTGCAGTTGGGCATGTTGGCCGGAGAGTGCTTCTCGGGCCGCGAACTGCAACCTCGCAGGAATCTCCCAGTTTCCCAGCCCAACGAAAGCCCCCAGACCCAAATTGAGAGGGGCTGCTTGGGGGCCCCCTGGGGGCCCTTCAGGCCAGCTAGGTCTTTGGGTCCTGGCTCCTTCGGTTTGGGAGCTGTTGCTGCAGTTGGGCATTTGGCCGGAGAGTGCTTCTCGGGCCTCGAACTGCAACCTTGCAGGAATCTCCCAGGTTCCCGGCCCAACGAAAGCCCCCAGACCCAAATGGAGAGGGGCTGCTTGGGGGCCCCCTGGGGGCCCTTCAGGCCAGCTAGGTCTTTGTGTCCTGGCTCCTTCGCTTTGGGAGCTGTTGCTGCAGTTGGGCATGTTGGCCGGAGAGTGCTTCTCGGGCCGCGAACTGTAACCTTGAAGGAATCTCCCAGGTTCCCGGCCCAACGAAAGCCCCCAGACCCAAATTGAGAGGGGCTGCTTGGGGGCCCCATGGGGGCCCTTCAGGCCAGCTAGGTCTTTGTGTCCTGGCTCATTCGGTTTGGGAGCTGTTGCTGCAGTTGGGCATGTTGGCCGGAGAGTGCTTCTCGGGCCGCGAACTGCAACCTTGCAGGAATCTCCCAGGTTCCCGGCCCAACGAAAGCCCCCAGACCCAAATTGAGAGGGGCTGCTTGGGGGCCCCCTGGGGGCCCTTCAGGCCAGCTAGGTCTTTGGGTCCTGGCTCCTTCGCTTTGGGAACTGTTGCTGCAGTTGGGCATGTTGGCCGGAGAGTGCTTCTCGGGCCGCGAACTGCAACCTTGCAGGAATCTCCCAGGTTCCCGGCCCAACGAAAACCTCCAGACCCAAATGGAGAGGGGCTGCTTGGGGGCCCCCTGGGGGCCCTTCAGGCCAGCTAGGTCTTTGGGTCCTGGCTCCTTCGCTTTGGGAGCTGTTGCTGGATATTGGGCATGCTGGCCGGAGAGTGCTTCTCGGGCCGCGAACTGCAACCTTGCAGGTACCTCCCAGGTTCCCGGCCCAACGAAAGACCCCAGACCCAAATGGAGAGGGGCTCCTTGGGTGCCCCATGGGGGCCCTTCAGGCCAGCTAGGTCTTTGGGTCCTGGCTCCTTCGGTTTGGGAGCTGTTGCTGCAGTTGGGCATGTTGGCCGGAGAGTGCTTCTCGGGCCGCGAACTGCAACCTTGCAGGAATCTCCCAGGTTCCCGGCCCAACGAAAGCCCCCAGACCCAAATTGAGAGGGGCTGCTTGGGGGCCCCTTGGGGGCCCTTCAGGCCAGCTAGGTCTTTGGGTCCTGGCTCCTTCGCTTTGGGAGCTGTTGCTGCAGTTGGGCATGTTGGCCGGAGAGTGCTTCTCGGACCGCGAACTGCAACCTTGCATGAATCTCCCAGGTTCCCCGCCAAACGAAAGCCCACAGACCCAAATGGAGAGGGGCTGCTTGGGGACCCCCTGGGGGCCCTTCAGGCCAGCTAGGTCTTTGGGTCCTGGCTCCTTCGCTTTGGGAGCTGTTGCTGCAGTTGGGCATGCTGGCCGGAGAGTGCTTCTCCGGCCGCGAACTGCAACCTTGCAGGTACCTCCCAGGTTCCCGGACCAAATAAAGCCCCCAGACCCAAATGGAGAGGAGCTCCTTGGGGGCCCCCTGGGGGCCCTTCAGGCCAGCTAGGTCTTTGGGTCCTGGCTCCTTCGCTTTGGGAGCTGTTGCTGCAGTTGGGCATGTTGGCCGGAGAGTGCTTCTCGGACCGCGAACTGCAACCTCGCAGGAATCTCCCAGGTTCCCAGCCCAACGAAAGACCCAGACCCAAATGGAGAGGGGCTGCTTGGGGGCCCCCTGGGGGCCCTTCAGGCCAGCTAGGTCTTTGGGTCCTGGCTCCTTCGGTTTGGGAGCTGTTGCTGCAGTTGGGCATGTTGGCCGGAGAGTGCTTCTCGGGCCGCGAACTGCAACCTTGCAGGTACCTCTCAGTTATACATGCCCAACGAAAGCCCCCAGACCCAAATGGAGAGGGGCTGCTTGGTGGCCTTCTGGGGGCCCTTCAGGCCAGCTAGGTCTTTGGGTCCTGGCTCCTTCGCTTTGGGAGCTGTTGCTGGATATTGGGCATGTTGGCCGGAGAGTGCTTCTCGGGCCGCGAACTGCAACCTTGCTGGTATCTCCCAGGTTCTCAGCCTAAAGAAAGCCCCCAGACCCAAATTGAGAGGGGCTGCTTGGGGGCCCCTTGGGGGCCCTTCAGGCCAGCTAGGTCTTTGGGTCCTGGCTCCTTCGCTTTGGGAGCTGTTGCTGCAGTTGGGCATGTTGGCCGGAGAGTGCTTCTCGGGCCGCGAACTGCAACCTTGCATGAATCTCCCAGGTTCCCCGCCCAACGAAAGCCCCCAGACCCAAATGGAGAGGGGCTGCTTGGGGACCCCCTGGGGGCACTTCAGGCCAGCTAGGTCTTTGGGTCCTGGCTCCTTCGCTTTGGGAGCTGTTGCTGCAGTTGGGCATGTTGGCCGGAGAGTGCTTCTCGGGCCGCGAACTGTAACCTTGCAGGTACCTCTCAGCTATACATGCCCAACGAAAGCCCCCAGACCCAAATTGAGAGGGGCTGCTTGGGGGCCCCATGGGGGCCCTTCAGGCCAGCTAGGTCTTTGGGTCCTGGCTCCTTCGCTTTGGGAGCTGTTGCTGCAGTTGGGCATGCTGGCCGGAGAGTGCTTGTCCGGCCGCGAACTGCAACCTTGCAGGATTCTCCCAGGTTCCCGGACCAACGAAAGCCCCCAGACCCAAATGGAGAGGGGCTGCTTGGGGGCCCCCTGGGGGCCCTTCAGGCCAGCTAGGTCTTTGGGTCCTGGCTCCTTCGCTTTGGGAGCTGTTGCTGCAGTTGGGCATGCTGGCCGGAGAGTGCTTCTCCGGCCGCGAACTGCAACCTTGCAGGTACCTCCCAGGTTCCCGGCCCAACTAAAGCCCCCAGACCCAAATGGAGATGAGCTCCTTGGGGGCCCCCTGGGGGCCCTTCAGGCCAGCTAGGTCTTTGGGTCCTGGCTCCTTCGCTTTGGGAGCTGTTGCTGCAGTTGGGCATGTTGGCCGGAGAGTGCTTCTCGGGCCGCGAACTGCAACCTCGCAGGAATCTCCCAGTTTCCCAGCCCAACGAAAGCCCCCAGACCCAAATTGAGAGGGGCTGCTTGGGGGCCCCCTGGGGGCCCTTCAGGCCAGCTAGGTCTTTGGGTCCTGGCTCCTTCGGTTTGGGAGCTGTTGCTGCAGTTGGGCATGTTGGCCGGAGAGTGCTTCTCGGGCCGCGAATTGCAACCTTGCAGGATTCTCCCAGGTTCCCGGCCCAACGAAAGCCCCCAGACCCAAATGGAGAGGGGCTGCTTGGGGGCCCCCTGGGGGCCCTTCAGGCCAGCTAGGTCTTTGGGTCCTGGCTCCTTCGGTTTGGGAGCTGTTGCTGCAGTTGGGCATGTTGGCCGGAGAGTGCTTCTCGGGCCGCGAACTTAAACCTTGCAGGAATCTCCCAGGTTCCATGCCCAACGAAAGCCCCCAGACCCAAATTGAGAGGGGCTGCTTGGGGGCCCCCTGGGGGCACTTCAGGCCAGCTAGGTCTTTGGGTCCTGGCTCCTTCGCTTTGGGAGCTGTTGCTGCAGTTGGGCATGTTGGCCGGAGAGTGCTTCTCGGGCCGCGAACTGCAACCTTGCAGGATTCTCCCAGGTTCCCGGCCCAACGAAAGCCCCCAGACCCAAATGGAGAGGGGCTGCTTGGGGGCCCCCTGGGGGCCCTTCAGGCCAGCTAGGTCTTTGTGTCCTGGCTCCTTCGCTTTGGGAACTGTTGCTGCAGTTGGGCATGTTGGCCGGAGAGTGCTTCTCGGGCCGCGAATTGCAACCTTGCAGGAATCTCCCAGGTTCCCGGCCCAACGAAAACCCCCAGACCCAAATGGAGAGGGGCTGCTTGGGGGCCCCCTGGGGGCCCTTCAGGCCAGCTAGGTCTTTGGGTCCTGGCTCCTTCGCTTTGGGAGCTGTTGCTGGATATTGGGCATGCTGGCCGGAGAGTGCTTCTCGGGCCGCGAACTGCAACCTTGCAGGTACCTCCCAGGTTCCCGGGCCAACGAAAGACCCCAGACCCAAATGGAGAGGGGCTCCTTGGGTGCCCCATGGGGGCCCTTCAGGCCAGCTAGGTCTTTGGGTCCTGGCTCCTTCGCTTTGGGAGCTGTTGCTGCAGTTGGGCATGTTGGCCGGAGAGTGCTTCTCGGGCCGCGAACTGCAACCTCGCAGGAATCTCCCAGGTTCCCGGCCCAACGAAAGCCCCCAGACCCAAATTGAGAGGGGCTGCTTGGGGGCCCCTTGGGGGCCCTTCAGGCCAGCTAGGTCTTTGGGTCCTGGCTCCTTCGCTTTGGGAGCTGTTGCTGCAGTTGGGCATGTTGGCCGGAGAGTGCTTCTCGGGCCGCGAACTGCAACCTTGCATGAATCTCCCAGGTTCCCCGCCCAACGAAAGCCCCCAGACCCAAATGGAGAGGGGCTGCTTGGGGACCCCCTGGGGGCCCTTCAGGCCAGCTAGGTCTTTGGGTCCTGGCTCCTTCGCTTTGGGAGCTGTTGCTGCAGTTGGGCATGCTGGCCGGAGAGTGCTTCTCCGGCCGCGAACTGCAACCTTGCAGGAATCTCCCAGGTTCCCGGACCAACTAAAGCCCCCAGACCCAAATGGAGAGGAGCTCCTTGGGGAGCCCATGGGGGCCCTTCAGGCCAGCTAGGTCTTTGGGTCCTGGCTCCTTCGCTTTGGGAGCTGTTGCTGCAGTTGGGCATGTTGGCCGGAGAGTGCTTCTCGGGCCGCGAACTGCAACCTCGCAGGAATCTCCCAGGTTCCCAGCCCAACGAAAGCCCCCAGACCCAAATTGAGAGGGGCTGCTTGGGGGCCCCCTGGGGGCCCTTCAGGCCAGCTAGGACTTTGGGTCCTGGCTCCTTCGCTTTGGGAGCTGTTGCTGCAGTTGGGCATGTTGGCCGGAGAGTGCTTCTCGGGCCGCGAACTGCAACCTTGCAGGATTCTCCCAGGTTCCCGGCCCAACGAAAGCCCCCAGACCCAACTGGAGAGGGGCTGCTTGGGGGCCCCCTGGGGGCCCTTCAGGCCAGCTAGGTCTTTGGGTCCTGGCTCCTTCGCTTTGGGAGCTGTTGCTGCAGTTGGGCATGTTGGCCGGAGAGTGCTTCTCGGGCCGCGAACTGCAACCTTGCTGGTATCTCCCAGGTTCTCAGCCCAACGAAAGCCCCCAGACCCAAATGGAGAGGGGCTACTTGGGGCCCCCTGGAGGCCCTTCAGGCCAGCTAGGTCTTTGTGTCCTGGCTCATTCGGTTTGGGAGCTGTTGCTGCAGTTGGGCATGTTGGCCGGAGAGTGCTTCTCGGGCCGCGAACTGCAACCTCGCAGGAATCTCCCAGGTTCCCAGCCCAATGAAAGCCCCCAGACCCAAATTGAGAGGGGCTGCTTGGGGGCCCCCTGGGGGCCCTTCAGGCCAGCTAGGTCTTTGGGTCCTGGCTCCTTCGCTTTGGGAGCTGTTGCTGCAGTTGGGCATGTTGGCCGGAGAGTGCTTCTCGGGCCGCGAACTGCAACCTTGCAGGATTCTCCCAGGTTCCCGGCCCAACGAAAGCCCCCAGACCCAAATGGAGAGGGGCTGCTTGGGGGCCCCCTGGGGGCCCTTCAGGCCAGCTAGGTCTTTGGGTCCTGGCTCCTTCGCTTTGGGAGCTGTTGCTGCAGTTGGGCATGTTGGCCGGAGAGTGCTTCTCGGGCCGCGAACTGCAACCTTGCAGGTACCTCCCAGGTTCCCGGCCCAACGAAAGCCCCCAGACCCAAATGGAGAGGGGCTGCTTGGGGGCCCCCTGGGGGCCCTTCAGGCCAGCTAGGTCTTTGGGTCCTGGCTCCTTCGGTTTGGGAGCTGTTGCTGCAGTTGGGCATGTTGGCCGGAGAGTGCTTCTCGGGCCGCGAACTGCAACCTTGCAGGATTCTCCCAGGTTCCCGGCCCAACGAAAGCCCCCAGACCCAAATTGAGAGGGGCTGCTTGGGGTCCCCCTTGGGGCCCTTCAGGCCAGCTAGGTCTTTGGGTCCTGGCTCCTTCGCTTTGGGAGCTGTTGCTGCAGTTGGGCATGTTGGCCGGAGAGTGCTTCTCGGGCCGCGAACTGCAACCTTGCAGGAATCTCCCAGTTTCCCAGCCCAACGAAAGCCCCCAGACCCAAATGGAGAGGGGCTGCTCGGGGGCCCCCTGGGGGCCCTTCAGGCCAGCTAGGTCTTTGGGTCCTGGCTCCTTCGCTTTGGGAGCTGTTGCTGCAGTTGGGCATGTTGGCCGGAGAGTGCTTCTCGGACCGCGAACTGCAACCTTGCAGGAATTTCCCAGGTTCCCGGCCCAACGAAAGCCCCCAGACCCAAATTGAGAGGGGCTCTTTGGGGGCCCCCTGGGGGCCCTTCAGGCCAGCTAGGTCTTTGGGTCCTGGCTCCTTCGCTTTGGGAGCTGTTGCTGCAGTTGAGCATGTTGGCCGGAGAGTGCTTCTCCGGCTGCGTACTCTAACCTTGCAGGTACCTCTCAGGTATCCATGCCCAACGAAAGCCCCCAGACCCAAATTGAGAGGGGCTGCTTGGTGGCCCCCTGGGGGCCCTTCAGGCCAGCTAGGTCTTTGTGTCCTGGCTCCTTCGCTTTGGGAGCTGTTGCTGCAGTTGGGCATGTTGGCCAGAGAGTGCTTCTTGGGCCGCGAACTGCAACCTTGCAGGATTCTCCCAGGTTCCCGGCCCAACGAAAGCCCCCAGACCCAAATTGAGAGGGGCTGCTTGGGGACCCCCTGGGGGCCCTTCAGGCCAGCTAGGTCTTTGGGTCCTGGCTCCTTCGCTTTGGGAGCTGTTGCTGCAGTTGGGCATGTTGGCCGGAGAGTGCTTCTCGGGCCGCGAACTGTAACTTGCAGGTACCTCTCAGGTATACATGCCCAACGAAAGCCCCCAGACCCAAATGGAGAGGGGCTGCTTGGTGGCCTTCTGGGGGCCCTTCAGGCCAGCTAGGTCTTTGGGTCCTGGCTCTTTCGCTTTGGGAGCTGTTGCTGGATATTGGGCATGTTGGCCGGAGAGTGCTTCTCGGGCCGCGAACTGCAACCTTGCAGGAATCTCCCAGGTTCCATGCCCAACGAAAGCCCCCAGACCCAAATGGAGAGGGGCTGCTTGGTGGCCCCCTGGGGGCCCTTCAGGCCAGCTAGGTCTTTGGGTCCTGGCTCCTTCGCTTTGGGAGCTGTTGCTGCAGTTGGGCATGTTGGCCGGAGAGTGCTTCTCGGGCCGCGAACTGTAACTTGCAGGTACCTCTCAGGTATACATGCCCAACGAAAGCCCCCAGACCCAAATGGAGAGGGGCTTCTTGTTGGCCTTCTGGGGGCCCTTCAGGCCAGCTAGGTCTTTGGGTCCTGGCTCCTTCGCTCTGGGAGCTGTTGCTGGATATTGGGCATGTTGGCCGGAGAGTGCTTCTCGGGCCGCGAACTGCAACCTTGCTGGTATCTCCCAGGTTCCCGGCCCAACAAAAGCCCCCAGACCCAAATGGAGAGGGGCTGCTTGGGGGCCCCCTGGGGGCCCTTCAGGCCAGCTAGGTCTTTGGGTCCTGGCTCCTTCGCTTTGGGAGCTGTTGCTGCAGTTGGGCATGTTGGCCGGAGAGTGCTTCTCCGGCCACGAACTGCAAACTTGCAGGTACCTCCCAGGTTCCCGGCCCAACGAAAGCCCCCAGACCCAAATTGAGAGGAGCTCCTTGGGGAGCCCATGGGGGCCCTTCAGGCCAGCTAGGTATTTCGGTCCTGGCTCCTTCGGTTTGGGAGCTGTTGCTGCAGTTGGGCATGTTGGCCGGAGAGTGCTTCTCGGGCCGCGAACTGCAACCTTGCAGGAATCTCCCAGGTTCCATGCCCAACGAAAGCCCCCAGACCCAAATGGAGAGGGGCTGCTTGGGGGCCCCCTGGGGGCCCTTCAGGCCAGCTAGGTCTTTGGGTCCTGGCTCCTTCGGTTTGGGAGCTGTTGCTGCAGTTGGGCATGTTGGCCGGAGAGTGCTTCTCGGGCCGCGAACTGCAACCTTGCAGGTACCTCTCAGTTATACATGCCCAACGAAAGCCCCCAGACCCAAATGGAGAGGGGCTGCTTGGTGGCCTTCTGGGGGCCCTTCAGGCCAGCTAGGTCTTTGGGTCCTGGCTCCTTCGCTTTGGGAGATGTTGCTAGATATTGGGCATGTTGGGCGGAGAGTGCTTCTCGGGCCGCGAACTGCAACCTTGCTGGTATCTCCCAGGTTCTCAGCCTAAAGAAAGCCCCCAGACCCAAATTGAGAGGGGCTGCTTGGGGGCCCCTTGGGGGCCCTTCAGGCCAGCTAGGTCTTTGGGTCCTGGCTCCTTCGCTTTGGGAGCTGTTGCTGCAGTTGGGCATGTTGGCCGGAGAGTGCTTCTCGGGCCGCGAACTGTAACCTTGCAGGTACCTCTCAGCTATACATGCCCAACGAAAGCCCCCAGACCCAAATTGAGAGGGGCTGCTTGGGGGCCCCCTGGGGGCCCTTCAGGCCAGCTAGGTCTTTGGGTCCTGGCTCCTTCGCTTTGGGAGCTGTTGCTGCAGTTGGGCATGCTGGCCGGAGAGTGCTTGTCCGGCCGCGAACTGCAACCTTGCAGGATTCTCCCAGGTTCCCGGACCAACGAAAGCCCCCAGACCCAAATGGAGAGGGGCTGCTTGGGGGCCCCCTGGGGGCCCTTCAGGCCAGCTAGGTCTTTGGGTCCTGGCTCCTTCGCTTTGGGAGCTGTTGCTGCAGTTGGGCATGTTGGCCGGAGAGTGCTTCTCGGGCCGCGAACTGCAACCTCGCAGGAATCTCCCAGGTTCCCAGCCCAACGAAAGCCCCCAGACCCAAATGGAGAGGGGCTGCTTGGGGGCCCCCTGGGGGCCCTTCAGGCCAGCTAGGACTTTGGGTCCTGGCTCCTTCGCTTTGGGAGCTGTTGCTGCAGTTGGGCATGTTGGCCGGAGAGTGCTTCTCGGGCCTCGAACTGCAACCTTGCAGGATTCTCCCAGGTTCCCGGCCCAACGAAAGCCCCCAGACCCAACTGGAGAGGGGCTGCTTGGGGGCCCCCTGGGGGCCCTTCAGGCCAGCTAGGTCTTTGGGTCCTGGCTCCTTCGCTTTGGGAGCTGTTGCTGCAGTTGGGCATGTTGGCCGGAGAGTGCTTCTCGGGCCGCGAACTGCAACCTTGCTGGTATCTCCCAGGTTCTCAGCCCAACGAAAGCCCCCAGACCCAAATGGAGAGGGGCTACTTGGGGCCCCCTGGAGGCCCTTCAGGCCAGCTAGGTCTTTGTGTCCTGGCTCCTTCGCTTTGGGAGCTGTTGCTGCAGTTGGGCATGTTGGCCGGAGAGTGCTTCTCGGGCCGCGAACTGCAACCTTGCAGGAATCTCCCAGGTTCCATGCCCAACGAAAGCCCCCAGACCCAAATGGAGAGGGGCTGCTTGGTGGCCCCCTGGGGGCCCTTCAGGCCAGCTAGGTCTTTGGGTCCTGGCTCCTTCGCTTTGGGAGCTGTTGCTGCAGTTGGGCATGTTGGCCGGAGAGTGCTTCTCGGACCGCGAACTGCAACCTTGCAGGAATTTCCCAGGTTCCCGGCCCAACGAAAGCCCCCAGACCCAAATTGAGAGGGGCTCTTTGGGGGCCCCATGGGGGCCCTTCAGGCCAGCTATGTCTTTGGGTCCTGGCTCCTTCGGTTTGGGAGCTGTTGCTGCAGTTGAGCATGTTGGCCGGAGAGTGCTTCTCCGGCAGCGTACTGTAACCTTGCAGGTACCTCTCAGGTATCCATGCCCAACGAAAGCCCCCAGACCCAAATTGAGAGGGGCTGCTTGGTGGCCCCCTGGGGGCCCTTCAGGCCAGCTAGGTCTTTGGGTCCTGGCTCCTTCGCTTTGGGAGCTGTTGCTGCAGTTGGGCATGTTGGCCAGAGAGTGCTTCTCGGGCCGCGAACTGCAACCTTGCAGGATTCTCCCAGGTTCCCGGCCCAACGAAAGCCCCCAGACCCAAATTGAGAGGGGCTGCTTGGGGGCCCCTTGGGGGCCCTTCAGGCCAGCTAGGTCTTTGGGTCCTGGCTCCTTCGCTTTGGGAGCTGTTGCTGCAGTTGGGCATGTTGGCCGGAGAGTGCTTCTCGGGCCGCGAACTGTAACTTGCAGGTACCTCTCAGGTATACATGCCCAACGAAAGCCCCCAGACCCAAATGGAGAGGGGCTGCTTGGGGACCCCCTGGGGGCACTTCAGGCCAGCTAGGTCTTTGGGTCCTGGCTCCTTCGGTTTGGGAGCTGTTGCTGCAGTTGGGCATGTTGGCCAGAGAGTGCTTCTCGGGCCGCGAACTGTAACCTTGCAGGTACCTCCCAGGTATACATGCCCAACGAAAGCCCCCAGACCCAAATTGAGAGGGGCTGCTTGGGGCCCCCTGGGGGCCCTTCAGGCCAGCTAGGTCTTTGGGTCCTGGCTCCTTCGCTTTGGGAGCTGTTGCTGCAGTTTGGCATGTTGGCCGGAGAGTGCTTCTCCGGCCGCGAACTGCAACCTTGCAGGTACCTCCCAGGTTCCCGGACCAACTAAAGCCCCCAGACCCAAATGGAGAGGAGCTCCTTGGGGGCCCCATGGGGGCCCTTCAGGCCAGCTAGGTCTTTGGGTCCTGGCTCCTTCGCTTTGGGAGCTGTTGCTGCAGTTGGGCATGTTGGCCGGAGAGTGCTTCTCGGGCCGCGAACTGCAACCTCGCAGGAATCTCCCAGGTTCCCAGCCCAACGAAAGCCCCCAGACCCAAATGGAGAGGGGCTGCTTGGGGGCCCCCTGGGGGCCCTTCAGGCCAGCTAGGTCTTTGGGTCCTGGCTCCTTCGCTTTGGGAGCTGTTGCTGCAGTTGGGCATGTTGGCCGGAGAGTGCTTCTCCGGCCGCGAACTGCAACCTTGCAGGATTCTCCCAGGTTCCCGGCCCAACGAAAGCCCCCAGACCCAAATGGAGAGGGGCTGCTTGGGGGCCCCCTGGGGGCCCTTCAGGCCAGCTAGGTCTTTGGGTCCTGGCTCCTTCGCTTTGGGAGCTGTTGCTGCAGTTGGGCATGTTGGCCGGAGAGTGCTTCTCGGGCCGCGAACTGCAACCTTGCAGGATTCTCCCAGGTTCCCGGCCCAACGAAAGCCCCCAGACCCAAATGGAGAGGGGCTGCTTGGGGGCCCCCTGGGGGCCCTTCAGGCCAGCTAGGTCTTTGGGTCCTGGCTCCTTCGCTTTGGGAGCTGTTGCTGCAGTTGGGCATGTTGGCCGGAGAGTGCTTCTCGGGCCGCAAACTGCAACCTTGCAGGATTCTCCCAGGTTCCCGGCCCAACGAAAGCCCCCAGACCCAAATTGAGAGGGGCTGCTTGGGGCCCCCCTTGGGGCCCTTCAGGCCAGCTAGGTCTTTGGGTCCTGGCTCCTTCGCTTTGGGAGCTGTTGCTGCAGTTGGGCATGTTGGCCGGAGAGTGCTTCTCGGGCCGCGAACTGCAACCTTGCAGGAATCTCCCAGGTTCCATGCCCAACGAAAGCCCCCAGACCCAAATGGAGAGGGGCTGCTTGGGGGCCCCCTGGGGGCCCTTCAGGCCAGCTAGGTCTTTGGGTCCTGGCTCCTTCGCTTTGGGAGCTGTTGCTGCAGTTGGGCATGTTGGCCGGAGAGTGCTTCTCGGACCGCGAACTGCAACCTTGCAGGAATTTCCCAGGTTCCCGGCCCAACGAAAGCCCCCAGACCCAAATTGAGAGGGGCTCTTTGGGGGCCCCATGGGGGCCCTTCAGGCCAGCTATGTCTTTGGGTCCTGGCTCCTTCGGTTTGGGAGCTGTTGCTGCAGTTGAGCATGTTGGCCGGAGAGTGCTTCTCCGGCTGCGTACTCTAACCTTGCAGGTACCTCTCAGGTATCCATGCCCAACGAAAGCCCCCAGACCCAAATTGAGAGGGGCTGCTTGGTGGCCCCCTGGGGGCCCTTCAGGCCAGCTAGGTCTTTGTGTCCTGGCTCCTTCGCTTTGGGAGCTGTTGCTGCAGTTGGGCATGTTGGCCGGAGAGTGCTTCTCGGGCCGCGAACTGCAACCTTGCAGGTACCTCTCAGGTATACATGCCCAACGAAAGCCCCCAGACCCAAATGGAGAGGGGCTGCTTGGTGGCCTTCTGGGGGCCCTTCAGGCCAGCTAGGTCTTTGGGTCCTGGCTCCTTCGCTTTGGGAGCTGTTGCTGGATATTGGGCATGTTGGCCGGAGAGTGCTTCTCGGGCCGCGAACTGCAACCTTGCTGGTATCTCCCAGGTTCTCAGCCTAAAGAAAGCCCCCAGACCCAAATTGAGAGGGGCTGCTTGGGGCCCCCCTGGAGGCCCTTCAGGCCAGCTAGGTCTTTGGGTCCTGGCTCCTTCGGTTTGGGAGCTGTTGCTGCAGTTGGGCATGTTGGCCGGAGAGTGCTTCTCGGGCCGCGAACTGCAACCTTGCAGGTACCTCCCAGGTTCCCGGCCCAACGAAAACCCCCAGACCCAAATTGAGAGGGGCTGCTTGGGGCCCCCTGGGGGCCCTTCAGGCCAGCTAGGTCTTTGGGTCCTGGCTCCTTCGGTTTGGGAGCTGTTGCTGCAGTTGGGCATGTTGGCCGGAGAGTGCTTCTCGGGCCGCGAACTGCAACCTTGCAGGATTCTCCCAGGTTACCGGCCCAACGAAAGCCCCCAGACCCAAATTGAGAGGGGCTGCTTGGGTCCCCCCTGGAGGCCCTTCAGGCCAGCTAGGTCTTTGGGTCCTGGCTCCTTCGGTTTGGGAGCTGTTGCTGCAGTTGGGCATGTTGGCCGGAGAGTGCTTCTCGGGCCGCGAACTGTAACTTGCAGGTACCTCTCAGGTATACATGCCCAACGAAAGCCCCCAGACCCAAATGGAGAGGGGCTGCTTGGTGGCCTTCTGGGGGCCCTTCAGGCCAGCTAGGTCTTTGGGTCCTGGCTCCTTCGCTTTGGGAGCTGTTGCTGGATATTGGGCATGTTGGCCGGAGAGTGCTTCTCGGGCCGCGAACTGCAACCTTGCTGGTATCTCCCAGGTTCTCAGCCCAACGAAAGCCCACAGACCCAAATTGAGAGGGGCTGCTTGGGGGCCCCATGGGGGCCCTTCAGGCCAGCTAGGTCTTTGGGTCCTGGCTCCTTCGCTTTGGGAGCTGTTGCTGCAGTTGGGCATGCTGGCCGGAGAGTGCTTCTCCGGCCGCGAACTGCAACCTTGCAGGTACCTCCCAGGTTCCCGGCCCAACGAAAGCCCCCAGACCCAAATGGAGAGGAGCTCCTTGGGGGCCCCCTGGGGGCCCTTCAGGCCAGCTAGGTCTTTGGGTCCTGGCTCCTTCGCTTTGGTAGCTGTTGCTGCAGTTGGGCATGTTGGCCGGAGAGTGCTTCTCGGGCCGCGAACTGCAACCTCGCAGGAATCTCCCAGGTTCCCAGCCCAACGAAAGCCCCCAGACCCAACTGGAGAGGGGCTGCTTGGGGGCCCCCTGGGGGCCCTTCAGGCCAGCTAGGTCTTTGGGTCCTGGCTCCTTCGGTTTGGGAGCTGTTGCTGCAGTTGGGCATGTTGGCCGGAGAGTGCTTCTCGGGCCGTGAACTGCAACCTTGCAGGATTCTCCCAGGTTCCCGGCCCAACAAAAGCCCCCAGACCCAACTGGAGAGGGGCTGCTTGGGGGCCCCCTGGGGGCCCTTCAGGCCAGCTAGGTCTTTGGGTCCTGGCTCCTTCGGTTTGGGAGCTGTTGCTGCAGTTGGGCATGTTGGCCGGAGAGTGCTTCTCGGGCCGCGAACTGCAACCTTGCAGGATTCTCCCAGGTTCCCGGCCCAACGAAAGCCCCCAGACCCAAATGGAGAGGGGCTGCTTGGGGCCCCCCTTGGGGCCCTTCAGGCCAGCTAGGTCTTTGGGTCCTGGCTCCTTCGCTTTGGGAGCTGTTGCTGCAGTTGGGCATGTTGGCCGGAGAGTGCTTCTCGGGCCGCGAACTGCAACCTTGCATGAATCTCCCAGGTTCCCAGCCCAACGAAAGCCCCCAGACCCAAATGGAGAGGGGCTGCTTGGGGGCCCCCTGGGGGCCCTTCAGGCCAGCTAGGTCTTTGGGTCCTGGCTCCTTCGGTTTGGGAGCTGTTGCTGCAGTTGGGCATGTTGGCCGGAGAGTGCTTCTCGGGCCGCGAACTGCAACCTTGCAGGATTCTCCCAGGATCCCGGCCCAACGAAAGCCCCAGACCCAAATTGAGAGGGGCTCTTTGGGGTCCCCATGGGGGCCCTTCAGGCCAGCTAGGTCTTTGGGTCCTGGCTCCTTCGCTTTGGGAGCTGTTGCTGCAGTTGAGCATGTTGGCCGGAGAGTGCTTCTCCGGCTGCGTACTGTAACCTTGCAGGTACCTCTCAGGTATCCATGCCCAACGAAAGCCCCCAGACCCAAATTGAGAGGGGCTGCTTGGTGGCCCCCTGGGGGCCCTTCAGGCCAGCTAGGTCTTTGTGTCCTGGCTCCTTCGCTTTGGGAGCTGTTGCTGCAGTTGGGCATGTTGGCCAGAGAGTGCTTCTCGGGCCGCGAACTGCAACCTTGCAGGATTCTCCCAGGTTCCCGGCCCAACGAAAACCCCCAGACCCAAATTGAGAGGGGCTGCTTGGGGGCCCCCTGGGGGCCCTTCAGGCCAGCTAGGTCTTTGGGTCCTGGCTCCTTCGCTTTGGGAGCTGTTGCTGCAGTTGGGCATGTTGGCCGGAGAGTGCTTCTCGGGCCGCGAACTGTAACTTGCAGGTACCTCTCAGGTATACATGCCCAACGAAAGCCCCCAGACCCAACTGGAGAGGGGCTGCTTGGGGGCCCCCTGGGGGCCCTTCAGGCCAGCTAGGTCTTTGGGTCCTGGCTCCTTCGCTTTGGGAGCTGTTGCTGGATATTGGGCATGTTGGCCGGAGAGTGCTTCTCGGGCCGCGAACTGCAACCTTGCTGGTATCTCCCAGGTTCTCAGCCTAAAGAAAGCCCCCAGACCCAAATGGAGAGGGGCTGCTTGGGGGCCCCCTGGGGGCCCTTCAGGCCAGCTAGGTCTTTGGGTCCTGGCTCCTTCGCTTTGGGAGCTGTTGCTGGATATTGGGCATGTTGGCCGGAGAGTGCTTCTCGGGCCGCGAACTGCAACCTTGCAGGTACCTCCCAGGTTCCCGGCCCAACGAAAGACCCCAGACCCAAATGGAGAGGGGCTCCTTGGGTGCCCCATGGGGGCCCTTCAGGCCAGCTAGGTCTTTGGGTCCTGGCTCCTTCGCTTTGGGAGCTGTTGCTGCAGTTGGGCATGTTGGCCGGAGAGTGCTTCTCGGGCCGCGAACTGCAACCTTGCAGGAATCTCCCAGGTTCTCGGCCCAACGAAAGCCCCCAGACCCAAATTGAGAGGGGCTGCTTGGGGGCCCCTTGGGGGCCCTTCAGGCCAGCTAGGTCTTTGGGTCCTGGCTCCTTCGCTTTGGGAGCTGTTGCTGCAGTTGGGCATGTTGGCCGGAGAGTGCTTCTCGGGCCGCGAACTGCAACCTTGCATGAATCTCCCAGGTTCCCCGCCCAACGAAAGCCCCCAGACCCAAATGGAGAGGGGCTGCTTGGGGACCCCCTGGGGGCACTTCAGGCCAGCTAGGTCTTTGGGTCCTGGCTCCTTCGCTTTGGGAGCTGTTGCTGCAGTTGGGCATGTTGGCCGGAGAGTGCTTCTCGGGCCGCGAACTGCAACCTTGCAGGTACCTCCCAGGTTCTCGGCCCAACTAAATCCCCCAGACCCAAATGGAGAGGGGCTGCTTGGGGGCCTTCTGGGGGCCCTTCAGGCCAGCTAGGTCTTTGGGTCCTGGCTCCTTCGGTTTGGGAGCTGTTGCTGCAGTTGGGCATGTTGGCCGGAGAGTGCTTCTCGGGCCGCGAACTTAAACCTTGCAGGAATCTCCCAGGTTCCATGCCCAACGAAAGCCCCCAGACCCAAATTGAGAGGGGCTGCTTGGGGGCCCCCTGTGGGCCCTTCAGGCCAGCTAGGTCTTTGGGTCCTGGCTCCTTCGCTTTGGGAGCTGTTGCTGCAGTTGGGCATGTTGGCCGGAGAGTGCTTCTCGGGCCGCGAACTGCAACCTTGCAGGATTCTCCCAGGTTCCCGGCCCAACGAAAGCCCCCAGACCCAAATGGAGAGGGGCTGCTTGGGGGCCCCCTGGGGGCCCTTCAGGCCAGCTAGGTCTTTGGGTCCTGGCTCCTTCGCTTTGGGAACTGTTGCTGCAGTTGGGCATGTTGGCCGGAGAGTGCTTCTCGGGCCGCGAATTGCAACCTTGCAGGAATCTCCCAGGTTCCCGGCCCAACGAAAACCCCCAGACCCAAATGGAGAGGGGCTGCTTGGGGGCCCCCTGGGGGCCCTTCAGGCCAGCTAGGTCTTTGGGTCCTGGCTCCTTCGCTTTGGGAGCTGTTGCTGGATATTGGGCATGCTGGCCGGAGAGTGCTTCTCGGGCCGCGAACTGCAACCTTGCAGGTACCTCCCAGGTTCCCGGCCCAACGAAAGCCCCCAGACCCAAATGGAGAGGGGCTCCTTGGGTGCCCCATGGGGGCCCTTCAGGCCAGCTAGGTCTTTGGGTCCTGGCTCCTTCGCTTTGGGAGCTGTTGCTGCAGTTGGGCATGTTGGCCGGAGAGTGCTTCTCGGGCCGCGAACTGCAACCTTGCAGGAATCTCCCAGGTTCCCGGCCCAACGAAAGCCCCCAGACCCAAATTGAGAGGGGCTGCTTGGGGGCCCCTTGGGGGCCCTTCAGGCCAGCTAGGTCTTTGGGTCCTGGCTCCTTCGCTTTGGGAGCTGTTGCTGCAGTTGGGCATGTTGGCCGGAGAGTGCTTCTCGGGCCGCGAACTGCAACCTTGCATGAATCTCCCAGGTTCCCCGCCCAACGAAAGCCCCCAGACCCAAATGGAGAGGGGCTGCTTGGGGACCCCCTGGGGGCCCTTCAGGCCAGCTAGGTCTTTGGGTCCTGGCTCCTTCGGTTTGGGAGCTGTTGCTGCAGTTGGGCATGCTGGCCGGAGAGTGCTTCTCCGGCCGCGAACTGCAACCTTGCAGGTACCTCCCAGGTTCCCGGACCAACTAAAGCCCCCAGACCCAAATGGAGAGGAGCTCCTTGGGGGCCCCATGGGGGCCCTTCAGGCCAGCTAGGTCTTTGGGTCCTGGCTCCTTCGCTTTGGGAGCTGTTGCTGCAGTTGGGCATGTTGGCCGGAGAGTGCTTCTCGGGCCGCGAACTGCAACCTCGCAGGAATCTCCCAGGTTCCCAGCCCAACGAAAGCCCCCAGACCCAAATTGAGAGGGGCTCCTTGGGGGCCCCCTGGGGGCCCTTCAGGCCAGCTAGGTCTTTGGGTCCTGGCTCCTTCGCTTTGGGAGCTGTTGCTGCAGTTGGGCATGTTGGCCGGAGAGTGCTTCTCGGGCCGCGAACTGCAACCTTGCAGGATTCTCCCAGGTTCCCGGCCCAACGAAAGCCCCCAGACCCAAATGGAGAGGGGCTGCTTGGGGGCCCCCTGGGGGCCCTTCAGGCCAGCTAGGTCTTTGGGTCCTGGCTCCTTCGCTTTGGGAGCTGTTGCTGCAGTTGGGCATGTTGGCCGGAGAGTGCTTCTCGGGCCGCGAACTGCAACCTTGCTGGTATCTCCCAGGTTCTCAGCCCAACGAAAGCCCCCAGACCCAAATGGAGAGGGGCTACTTGGGGCCCCCTGGAGGCCCTTCAGGCCAGCTAGGTCTTTGTGTCCTGGCTCCTTCGGTTTGGGAGCTGTTGCTGCAGTTGGGCATGTTGGCCGGAGAGTGCTTCTCGGGCCGCGAACTGCAACCTTGCAGGAATCTCCCAGGTTCCATGCCCAACGAAAGCCCCCAGACCCAAATGGAGAGGGGCTGCTTGGTGGCCCCCTGGGGGCCCTTCAGGCCAGCTAGGTCTTTGGGTCCTGGCTCCTTCGCTTTGGGAGCTGTTGTTGCAGTTGGGCATGTTGGCCGGAGAGTGCTTCTCGGACCGCGAACTGCAACCTTGCAGGAATTTCCCAGGTTCCCGGCCCAACGAAAGCCCCCAGACCCAAATTGAGAGGGGCTCTTTGGGGGCCCCATGGGGGCCCTTCAGGCCAGCTATGTCTTTGGGTCCTGGCTCCTTCGGTTTGGGAGCTGTTGCTGCAGTTGGGCATGTTGGCCGGAGAGTGCTTCTCGGGCCGCGAACTGTAACTTGCAGGTACCTCTCAGGTATACATGCCCAACGAAAGCCCCCAGACCCAAATGGAGAGGGGCTGCTTGGGGACCCCCTGGGGGCACTTCAGGCCAGCTAGGTCTTTGGGTCCTGGCTCCTTCGGTTTGGGAGCTGTTGCTGCAGTTGGGCATGTTGGCCGGAGAGTGCTTCTCGGGCCGCGAAATGTAACCTTGCAGGTACCTCCCAGGTATACATGCCCAACGAAAGCCCCCAGACCCAAATTGAGAGGGGCTGCTTGGGGGCCCCATGGGGGCCCTTCAGGCCAGCTAGGTCTTTGGGTCCTGGCTCCTTCGCTTTGGGAGCTGTTGCTGCAGTTGGGCATGTTGGCCGGAGAGTGCTTCTCCGGCCGCGAACTGCAACCTTGCAGGTACCTCCCAGGTTCCCGGACCAACTAAAGCCCCCAGACCCAAATGGAGAGGAGCTCCTTGGGGGCCCCATGGGGGCCCTTCAGGCCAGCTAGGTCTTTGGGTCCTGGCTCCTTCGCTTTGGGAGCTGTTGCTGCAGTTGGGCATGTTGGCCGGAGAGTGCTTCTCGGGCCGCGAACTGCAACCTCGCAGGAATCTCCCAGGTTCCCAGCCCAACGAAAGCCCCCAGACCCAAATGGAGAGGGGCTGCTTGGGGGCCCCCTGTGGGCCCTTCAGGCCAGCTAGGTCTTTGGGTCCTGGCTCCTTCGCTTTGGGAGCTGTTGCTGCAGTTGGGCATGTTGGCCGGAGAGTGCTTCTCGGGCCGCGAACTGCAACCTTGCAGGTACCTCCCAGGTTCCCGGCCCAACGAAAGCCCCCAGACCCAAATGGAGAGGGGCTGCTTGGGGGCCCCCTGGGGGCCCTTCAGGCCAGCTAGGTCTTTGGGTCCTGGCTCCTTCGCTTTGGGAGCTGTTGCTGCAGTTGGGCATGTTGGCCGGAGAGTGCTTCTCGGGCCGCGAACTGCAACCTTGCAGGATTCTCCCAGGTTCCCGGCCCAACGAAAGCCCCCAGACCCAAATTGAGAGGGGCTGCTTGGGGCCCCCCTTGGGGCCCTTCAGGCCAGCTAGGTCTTTGGGTCCTGGCTCCTTCGGTTTGGGAGCTGTTGCTGCAGTTGGGCATGTTGGCCGGAGAGTGCTTCTCGGGCCGCGAACTGCAACCTTGCAGGAATCTCCCAGGTTCCATGCCCAACGAAAGCCCCCAGACCCAAATGGAGAGGGGCTGCTTGGTGGCCCCCTGGGGGCCCTTCAGGCCAGCTAGGTCTTTGGGTCCTGGCTCCTTCGCTTTGGGAGCTGTTGCTGCAGTTGGGCATATTGGCCGGAGAGTGCTTCTCGGACCGCGAACTGCAACCTTGCAGGAATTTCCCAGGTTCCCGGCCCAACGAAAGCCCCCAGACCCAAATTGAGCGGGGCTCTTTGGGGGCCCCATGGGGGCCCTTCAGGCCAGCTAGGTCTTTGGGTCCTGGCTCCTTCGCTTTGGGAGCTGTTGCTGCAGTTGAGCATGTTGGCCGGAGAGTGCTTCTCCGGCTGCGTACTCTAACCTTGCAGGTACCTCTCAGGTATCCATGCCCAACGAAAGCCCCCAGACCCAAATTGAGAGGGGCTGCTTGGTGGCCCCCTGGGGGCCCTTCAGGCCAGCTAGGTCTTTGTGTCCTGGCTCCTTCGCTTTGGGAGCTGTTGCTGCAGTTGGGCATGTTGGCCAGAGAGTGCTTCTCGGGCCGCGAACTGCAACCTTGCAGGATTCTCCCAGGTTCCCGGCCCAACGAAAGCCCCCAGACCCAAATTGAGAGGGGCTGCTTGGGGACCCCCTGGGGGCCCTTCAGGCCAGCTAGGTCTTTGGGTCCTGGCTCCTTCGCTTTGGGAGCTGTTGCTGCAGTTGGGCATGTTGGCCGGAGAGTGCTTCTCGGGCCGCGAACTGTAACTTGCAGGTACCTCTCAGGTATACATGCCCAACGAAAGCCCCCAGACCCAAATGGAGAGGGGCTGCTTGGTGGCCTTCTGGGGGCCCTTCAGGCCAGCTAGGTCTTTGGGTCCTGGCTCCTTCGCTTTGGGAGCTGTTGCTGGATATTGGGCATGTTGGCCGGAGAGTGCTTCTCGGGCCGCGAACTGCAACCTTGCTGGTATCTCCCAGGTTCTCAGCCTAAAGAAAGCCCCCAGGCCCAAATGGAGAGGGGCTGCTTGGGGGCCCCCTGGGGGCCCTTCAGGCCAGCTAGGTCTTTGGGTCCTGGCTCCTTCGCTTTGGGAGCTGTTGCTGCAGTTGGGCATGTTGGCCGGAGAGTGCTTCTCGGGCCGCGAACTGTAACTTGCAGGTACCTCTCAGGTATACATGCCCAACGAAAGCCCCCAGACCCAAATGGAGAGGGGCTTCTTGGTGGCCTTCTGGGGGCCCTTCAGGCCAGCTAGGTCTTTGGGTCCTGGCTCCTTCGCTCTGGGAGCTGTTGCTGGATATTGGGCATGTTGGCCGGAGAGTGCTTCTCCGGCCGCGAACTGCAACCTTGCTGGTATCTCCCAGGTTCTCAGCCTAAAGAAAGCCCCCAGACCCAAATGGAGAGGGGCTACTTGGGGCCCCCTGGAGGCCCTTCAGGCCAGCTAGGTCTTTGTGTCCTGGCTCATTCGGTTTGGGAGCTGTTGCTGCAGTTGGGCATGTTGGCCGGAGAGTGCTTCTCGGGCCTCGAACTGCAACCTTGCAGGAATCTCCCAGGTTCCCGGCCCAACAAAATCCCCCAGAACCAAATGGAGAGGGGCTGCTTGGGGGCCCCCTGGGGGCCCTTCAGGCCAGCTAGGTCTTTGGGTCCTGGCTCCTTCGCTTTGGGAGCTGTTGCTGCAGTTGGGCATGTTGGCCGGAGAGTGCTTCTCCGGCCACGAACTGCAAACTTGCAGGTACCTCCCAGGTTCCCGGCCCAACTAAAGCCCCCAGACCCAAATGGAGAGGAGCTCCTTGGGGAGCCCATGGGGGCCCTTCAGGCCAGCTAGGTCTTTGGGTCCTGGCTCCTTCGGTTTGGGAGCTGTTGCTGCAGTTGGGCATGTTGGCCGGAGAGTGCTTCTCGGGCCGCGAACTGCAACCTTGCAGGTACCTCTCAGGTATACATGCCCAACGAAAGCCCCCAGACCCAAATGGAGAGGGGCTGCTTGGTGGCCTTCTGGGGGCCCTTCAGGCCAGCTAGGTCTTTGGGTCCTGGCTCCTTCGCTTTGGGAGCTGTTGCTGGATATTGGGCATGTTGGCCGGAGAGTGCTTCTCGGGCCGCGAACTGCAACCTTGCTGGTATCTCCCAGGTTCTCAGCCTAAAGAAAGCCCCCAGACCCAAATTGAGAGGGGCTGCTTGGGGCCCCCCTGGAGGCCCTTCAGGCCAGCTAGGTCTTTGGGTCCTGGCTCCTTCGGTTTGGGAGCTGTTGCTGCAGTTGGGCATGTTGGCCGGAGAGTGCTTCTCGGGCCGCGAACTGCAACCTTGCAGGTACCTCCCAGGTTGCCGGCCCAACGAAAGCCCCCAGACCCAAATGGAGAGGGGCTGCTTGGGGCCCCCTGGGGGCCCTTCAGGCCAGCTAGGTCTTTGGGTCCTGGCTCCTTCGGTTTGGGAGCTGTTGCTGCAGTTGGGCATGTTGGCCGGAGAGTGCTTCTCGGGCCGCGAACTGCAACCTTGCAGGATTCTCCCAGGTTCCCGGCCCAACGAAAGCCCCCAGACCCAAATTGAGAGGGGCTGCTTGGGTCCCCCCTGGAGGCCCTTCAGGCCAGCTAGGTCTTTGGGTCCTGGCTCCTTCGGTTTGGGAGCTGTTGCTGCAGTTGGGCATGTTGGCCGGAGAGTGCTTCTCGGGCCGCGAACTGTAACTTGCAGGTACCTCTCAGGTATACATGCCCAACGAAAGCCCCCAGACCCAAATGGAGAGGGGCTGCTTGGTGGCCTTCTGGGGGCCCTTCAGGCCAGCTAGGTCTTTGGGTCCTGGCTCCTTCGCTTTGGGAGCTGTTGCTGGATATTGGGCATGTTGGCCGGAGAGTGCTTCTCGGGCCGCGAACTGCAACCTTGCTGGTATCTCCCAGGTTCTCAGCCCAACGAAAGCCCACAGACCCAAATTGAGAGGGGCTGCTTGGGGGCCCCATGGGGGCCCTTCAGGCCAGCTAGGTCTTTGGGTCCTGGCTCCTTCGCTTTGGGAGCTGTTGCTGCAGTTGGGCATGCTGGCCGGAGAGTGCTTCTCCGGCCGCGAACTGCAACCTTGCAGGTACCTCCCAGGTTCCCGGCCCAACGAAAGCCCCCAGACCCAAATGGAGAGGAGCTCCTTGGGGGCCCCATGGGGGCCCTTCAGGCCAGCTAGGTCTTTGGGTCCTGGCTCCTTCGCTTTGGGAGCTGTTGCTGCAGTTGGGCATGTTGGCCGGAGAGTGCTTCTCGGGCCGCGAACTGCAACCTTGCATGAATCTCCCAGGTTCCCCGCCCAACGAAAGCCCCCAGACCCAAATGGAGAGGGGCTGCTTGGGGACCCCCTGGGGGCCCTTCAGGCCAGCTAGGTCTTTGGGTCCTGGCTCCTTCGCTTTGGGAGCTGTTGCTGCAGTTGGGCATGCTGGCCGGAGAGTGCTTCTCCGGCCGCGAACTGCAACCTTGCAGGTACCTCCCAGGTTCCCGGACCAACTAAAGCCCCCAGACCCAAATGGAGAGGAGCTCATTGGGGGCCCCATGGGGGCCCTTCAGGCCAGCTAGGTCTTTGGGTCCTGGCTCCTTCGCTTTGGGAGCTGTTGCTGCAGTTGGGCATGTTGGCCGGAGAGTGCTTCTCGGGCCGCGAACTGCAACCTCGCAGGAATCTCCCAGGTTCCCAGCCCAACGAAAGCCCCCAGACCCAAATTGAGAAAGGCTGCTTGGGGGCCCCCTGGGGGCCCTTCAGGCCAGCTAGGACTTTGGGTCCTGGCTCCTTCGCTTTGGGAGCTGTTGCTGCAGTTGGGCATGTTGGCCGGAGAGTGCTTCTCGGGCCGCGAACTGCAACCTTGCAGGATTCTCCCAGGTTCCCGGCCCAACGAAAGCCCCCAGACCCAACTGGAGAGGGGCTGCTTGGGGGCCCCCTGGGGGCCCTTCAGGCCAGCTAGGTCTTTGGGTCCTGGCTCCTTCGCTTTGGGAGCTGTTGCTGCAGTTGGGCATGTTGGCCGGAGAGTGCTTCTCGGGCCGCGAACTGCAACCTTGCTGGTATCTCCCAGGTTCTCAGCCCAACGAAAGCCCCCAGACCCAAATGGAGAGGGGCTACTTGGGGCCCCCTGGAGGCCCTTCAGGCCAGCTAGGTCTTTGTGTCCTGGCTCATTCGGTTTGGGAGCTGTTGCTGCAGTTGGGCATGTTGGCCGGAGAGTGCTTCTCGGGCCGCGAACTGCAACCTTGCAGGAATCTCCCAGGTTCCATGCCCAACGAAAGCCCCCAGACCCAAATGGAGAGGGGCTGCTTGGTGGCCCCCTGGGGGCCCTTCAGGCCAGCTAGGTCTTTGGGTCCTGGCTCCTTCGCTTTGGGAGCTGTTGCTGCAGTTGGGCATGTTGGCCGGAGAGTGCTTCTCGGGCCGCGAACTGTAACTTGCAGGTACCTCTCAGGTATACATGCCCAACGAAAGCCCCCAGACCCAAATGGAGAGGGGCTCCTTGGGTGCCCCATGAGGGCCCTTCAGGCCAGCTAGGTCTTTGGGTCCTGGCTCCTTCGCTTTGGGAGCTGTTGCTGCAGTTGGGCATGTTGGCCGGAGAGTGCTTCTCGGGCCGCGAACTGCAACCTTGCAGGAATCTCCCAGGTTCTCGGCCCAACGAAAGCCCCCAGACCCAAATTGAGAGGGGCTGCTTGGGGGCCCCTTGGGGGCCCTTCAGGCCAGCTAGGTCTTTGGGTCCTGGCTCCTTCGCTTTGGGAGCTGTTGCTGCAGTTGGGCATGTTGGCCGGAGAGTGCTTCTCGGGCCGCGAACTGCAACCTTGCATGAATCTCCCAGGTTCCCCGCCCAACGAAAGCCCCCAGACCCAAATGGAGAGGGGCTGCTTGGGGACCCCCTGGGGGCACTTCAGGCCAGCTAGGTCTTTGGGTCCTGGCTCCTTCGCTTTGGGAGCTGTTGCTGCAGTTGGGCATGTTGGCCGGAGAGTGCTTCTCGGGCCGCGAACTGCAACCTTGCAGGTACCTCCCAGGTTCTCGGCCCAACTAAATCCCCCAGACCCAAATGGAGAGGGGCTGCTTGGGGGCCTTCTGGGGGCCCTTCAGGCCAGCTAGGTCTTTGGGTCCTGGCTCCTTCGGTTTGGGAGCTGTTGCTGCAGTTGGGCATGTTGGCCGGAGAGTGCTTCTCGGGCCGCGAACTTAAACCTTGCAGGAATCTCCCAGGTTCCATGCCCAACGAAAGCCCCCAGACCCAAATTGAGAGGGGCTGCTTGGGGGCCCCCTGTGGGCCCTTCAGGCCAGCTAGGTCTTTGGGTCCTGGCTCCTTCGCTTTGGGAGCTGTTGCTGCAGTTGGGCATGTTGGCCGGAGAGTGCTTCTCGGGCCGCGAACTGCAACCTTGCAGGTACCTCCCAGGTTCCCGGCCCAACGAAAGCCCCCAGACCCAAATGGAGAGGGGCTGCTTGGGGGCCCCCTGGGGGCCCTTCAGGCCAGCTAGGTCTTTGGGTCCTGGCTCCTTCGCTTTGGGAACTGTTGCTGCAGTTGGGCATGTTGGCCGGAGAGTGCTTCTCGGGCCGCGAATTGCAACCTTGCAGGAATCTCCCAGGTTCCCGGCCCAACGAAAACCCCCAGACCCAAATGGAGAGGGGCTGCTTGGGGGCCCCCTGGGGGCCCTTCAGGCCAGCTAGGTCTTTGGGTCCTGGCTCCTTCGCTTTGGGAGCTGTTGCTGCAGTTGGGCATGCTGGCCGGAGAGTGCTTCTCCGGCCGCGAACTGCAACCTTGCAGGTACCTCCCAGGTTCCCGGACCAACGAAAGCCCCCAGACCCAAATTGAGAGGGGCTGCTTGGGGGCCCCCTGGGGGCCCTTCAGGCCAGCTAGGTCTTTGGGTCCTGGCTCCTTCGCTTTGGGAGCTGTTGCTGCAGTTGGGCATGTTGGCCGGAGAGTGCTTCTCGGGCCGCGAACTGCAACCTTGCAGGATTCTCCCAGGTTCCCGGCCCAACGAAAGCCCCCAGACCCAAATGGAGAGGGGCTGCTTGGGGGCCCCCTGGGGGCCCTTCAGGCCAGCTAGGTCTTTGGGTCCTGGCTCCTTCGCTTTGGGAGCTGTTGCTGCAGTTGGGCATGCTGGCCGGAGAGTGCTTCTCCGGCCGCGAACTGCATCCTTGCAGGTACCTCCCAGGTTCCCGGACCAACTAAAGCCCCCAGACCCAAATGGAGAGGAGCTCCTTGGGGGCCCCATGGGGGCCCTTCAGGCCAGCTAGGTCTTTGGGTCCTGGCTCCTTCGCTTTGGGAGCTGTTGCTGCAGTTGGGCATGTTGGCCGGAGAGTGCTTCTCGGGCCGCGAACTGCAACCTCGCAGGAATCTCCCAGGTTCCCAGCCCAACGAAAGCCCCCAGACCCAAATTGAGAAAGGCTGCTTGGGGGCCCCCTGGGGGCCCTTCAGGCCAGCTAGGACTTTGGGTCCTGGCTCCTTCGCTTTGGGAGCTGTTGCTGCAGTTGGGCATGTTGGCCGGAGAGTGCTTCTCGGGCCGCGAACTGCAACCTTGCAGGATTCTCCCAGGTTCCCGGCCCAACGAAAGCCCCCAGACCCAACTGGAGAGGGGCTGCTTGGGGGCCCCCTGGGGGCCCTTCAGGCCAGCTAGGTCTTTGGGTCCTGGCTCCTTCGCTTTGGGAGCTGTTGCTGCAGTTGGGCATGTTGGCCGGAGAGTGCTTCTCGGGCCGCGAACTGCAACCTTGCTGGTATCTCCCAGGTTCTCAGCCCAACGAAAGCCCCCAGACCCAAATGGAGAGGGGCTACTTGGGGCCCCCTGGAGGCCCTTCAGGCCAGCTAGGTCTTTGTGTCCTGGCTCATTCGGTTTGGGAGCTGTTGCTGCAGTTGGGCATGTTGGCCGGAGAGTGCTTCTCGGGCCGCGAACTGCAACCTTGCAGGAATCTCCCAGGTTCCATGCCCAACGAAAGCCCCCAGACCCAAATGGAGAGGGGCTGCTTGGTGGCCCCCTGGGGGCCCTTCAGGCCAGCTAGGTCTTTGGGTCCTGGCTCCTTCGCTTTGGGAGCTGTTGCTGCAGTTGGGCATGCTGGCCGGAGAGTGCTTCTCCGGCCGCGAACTGCAACCTTGCAGGTACCTCCCAGGTTCCCGGACCAACTAAAGCCCCCAGACCCAAATGGAGAGGAGCTCATTGGGGGCCCCATGGGGGCCCTTCAGGCCAGCTAGGTCTTTGGGTCCTGGCTCCTTCGCTTTGGGAGCTGTTGCTGCAGTTGGGCATGTTGGCCGGAGAGTGCTTCTCGGGCCGCGAACTGCAACCTCGCAGGAATCTCCCAGGTTCCCAGCCCAACGAAAGCCCCCAGACCCAAATTGAGAAAGGCTGCTTGGGGGCCCCCTGGGGGCCCTTCAGGCCAGCTAGGACTTTGGGTCCTGGCTCCTTCGCTTTGGGAGCTGTTGCTGCAGTTGGGCATGTTGGCCGGAGAGTGCTTCTCGGGCCGCGAACTGCAACCTTGCAGGATTCTCCCAGGTTCCCGGCCCAACGAAAGCC
Organism: Gallinula chloropus; assembly: GCF_964237585.1. Classification (NCBI taxonomy): domain Eukaryota; kingdom Metazoa; phylum Chordata; class Aves; order Gruiformes; family Rallidae; genus Gallinula; species Gallinula chloropus. The sequence continues at coordinate 461,202 of NW_028168177.1, read as the reverse complement.
CCCAGACCCAACTGGAGAGGGGCTGCTTGGGGGCCCCCTGGGGGCCCTTCAGGCCAGCTAGGTCTTTGGGTCCTGGCTCCTTCGCTTTGGGAGCTGTTGCTGCAGTTGGGCATGTTGGCCGGAGAGTGCTTCTCGGGCCGCGAACTGCAACCTTGCTGGTATCTCCCAGGTTCTCAGCCCAACGAAAGCCCCCAGACCCAAATGGAGAGGGGCTACTTGGGGCCCCCTGGAGGCCCTTCAGGCCAGCTAGGTCTTTGTGTCCTGGCTCATTCGGTTTGGGAGCTGTTGCTGCAGTTGGGCATGTTGGCCGGAGAGTGCTTCTCGGGCCGCGAACTGCAACCTTGCAGGAATCTCCCAGGTTCCATGCCCAACGAAAGCCCCCAGACCCAAATGGAGAGGGGCTGCTTGGTGGCCCCCTGGGGGCCCTTCAGGCCAGCTAGGTCTTTGGGTCCTGGCTCCTTCGCTTTGGGAGCTGTTGCTGCAGTTGGGCATGTTGGCCGGAGAGTGCTTCTCGGGCCGCGAACTGTAACTTGCAGGTACCTCTCAGGTATACATGCCCAACGAAAGCCCCCAGACCCAAATGGAGAGGGGCTGCTTGGTGGCCTTCTGGGGGCCCTTCAGGCCAGCTAGGTCTTTGGGTCCTGGCTCCTTCGCTTTGGGAGCTGTTGCTGGATATTGGGCATGTTGGCCGGAGAGTGCTTCTCGGGCCGCGAACTGCAACCTTGCTGGTATCTCCCAGGTTCTCAGCCTAAAGAAAGCCCCCAGACCCAAATGGAGAGGGGCTGCTTGGGGGCCCCCTGGGGGCCCTTCAGGCCAGCTAGGTCTTTGGGTCCTGGCTCCTTCGCTTTGGGAGCTGTTGCTGGATATTGGGCATGCTGGCCGGAGAGTGCTTCTCGGGCCGCGAACTGCAACCTTGCAGGTACCTCCCAGGTTCCCGGCCCAACGAAAGACCCCAGACCCAAATGGAGAGGGGCTCCTTGGGTGCCCCATGAGGGCCCTTCAGGCCAGCTAGGTCTTTGGGTCCTGGCTCCTTCGCTTTGGGAGCTGTTGCTGCAGTTGGGCATGTTGGCCGGAGAGTGCTTCTCGGGCCGCGAACTGCAACCTTGCAGGAATCTCCCAGGTTCTCGGCCCAACGAAAGCCCCCAGACCCAAATTGAGAGGGGCTGCTTGGGGGCCCCTTGGGGGCCCTTCAGGCCAGCTAGGTCTTTGGGTCCTGGCTCCTTCGCTTTGGGAGCTGTTGCTGCAGTTGGGCATGTTGGCCGGAGAGTGCTTCTCGGGCCGCGAACTGCAACCTTGCATGAATCTCCCAGGTTCCCCGCCCAACGAAAGCCCCCAGACCCAAATGGAGAGGGGCTGCTTGGGGACCCCCTGGGGGCACTTCAGGCCAGCTAGGTCTTTGGGTCCTGGCTCCTTCGCTTTGGGAGCTGTTGCTGCAGTTGGGCATGTTGGCCGGAGAGTGCTTCTCGGGCCGCGAACTGCAACCTTGCAGGTACCTCCCAGGTTCTCGGCCCAACTAAATCCCCCAGACCCAAATGGAGAGGGGCTGCTTGGGGGCCTTCTGGGGGCCCTTCAGGCCAGCTAGGTCTTTGGGTCCTGGCTCCTTCGGTTTGGGAGCTGTTGCTGCAGTTGGGCATGTTGGCCGGAGAGTGCTTCTCGGGCCGCGAACTTAAACCTTGCAGGAATCTCCCAGGTTCCATGCCCAACGAAAGCCCCCAGACCCAAATTGAGAGGGGCTGCTTGGGGGCCCCCTGTGGGCCCTTCAGGCCAGCTAGGTCTTTGGGTCCTGGCTCCTTCGCTTTGGGAGCTGTTGCTGCAGTTGGGCATGTTGGCCGGAGAGTGCTTCTCGGGCCGCGAACTGCAACCTTGCAGGTACCTCCCAGGTTCCCGGCCCAACGAAAGCCCCCAGACCCAAATGGAGAGGGGCTGCTTGGGGGCCCCCTGGGGGCCCTTCAGGCCAGCTAGGTCTTTGGGTCCTGGCTCCTTCGCTTTGGGAACTGTTGCTGCAGTTGGGCATGTTGGCCGGAGAGTGCTTCTCGGGCCGCGAATTGCAACCTTGCAGGAATCTCCCAGGTTCCCGGCCCAACGAAAACCCCCAGACCCAAATGGAGAGGGGCTGCTTGGGGGCCCCCTGGGGGCCCTTCAGGCCAGCTAGGTCTTTGGGTCCTGGCTCCTTCGCTTTGGGAGCTGTTGCTGCAGTTGGGCATGCTGGCCGGAGAGTGCTTCTCCGGCCGCGAACTGCAACCTTGCAGGTACCTCCCAGGTTCCCGGACCAACGAAAGCCCCCAGACCCAAATTGAGAGGGGCTGCTTGGGGGCCCCCTGGGGGCCCTTCAGGCCAGCTAGGTCTTTGGGTCCTGGCTCCTTCGCTTTGGGAGCTGTTGCTGCAGTTGGGCATGTTGGCCGGAGAGTGCTTCTCGGGCCGCGAACTGCAACCTTGCAGGATTCTCCCAGGTTCCCGGCCCAACGAAAGCCCCCAGACCCAAATGGAGAGGGGCTGCTTGGGGGCCCCCTGGGGGCCCTTCAGGCCAGCTAGGTCTTTGGGTCCTGGCTCCTTCGCTTTGGGAGCTGTTGCTGCAGTTGGGCATGCTGGCCGGAGAGTGCTTCTCCGGCCGCGAACTGCAACCTTGCAGGTACCTCCCAGGTTCCCGGACCAACTAAAGCCCCCAGACCCAAATGGAGAGGAGCTCCTTGGGGGCCCCATGGGGGCCCTTCAGGCCAGCTAGGTCTTTGGGTCCTGGCTCCTTCGCTTTGGGAGCTGTTGCTGCAGTTGGGCATGTTGGCCGGAGAGTGCTTCTCGGGCCGCGAACTGCAACCTCGCAGGAATCTCCCAGGTTCCCAGCCCAACGAAAGCCCCCAGACCCAAATTGAGAAAGGCTGCTTGGGGGCCCCCTGGGGGCCCTTCAGGCCAGCTAGGACTTTGGGTCCTGGCTCCTTCGCTTTGGGAGCTGTTGCTGCAGTTGGGCATGTTGGCCGGAGAGTGCTTCTCGGGCCGCGAACTGCAACCTTGCAGGATTCTCCCAGGTTCCCGGCCCAACGAAAGCCCCCAGACCCAACTGGAGAGGGGCTGCTTGGGGGCCCCCTGGGGGCCCTTCAGGCCAGCTAGGTCTTTGGGTCCTGGCTCCTTCGCTTTGGGAGCTGTTGCTGCAGTTGGGCATGTTGGCCGGAGAGTGCTTCTCGGGCCGCGAACTGCAACCTTGCTGGTATCTCCCAGGTTCTCAGCCCAACGAAAGCCCCCAGACCCAAATGGAGAGGGGCTACTTGGGGCCCCCTGGAGGCCCTTCAGGCCAGCTAGGTCTTTGTGTCCTGGCTCATTCGGTTTGGGAGCTGTTGCTGCAGTTGGGCATGTTGGCCGGAGAGTGCTTCTCGGGCCGCGAACTGCAACCTTGCAGGAATCTCCCAGGTTCCATGCCCAACGAAAGCCCCCAGACCCAAATGGAGAGGGGCTGCTTGGTGGCCCCCTGGGGGCCCTTCAGGCCAGCTAGGTCTTTGGGTCCTGGCTCCTTCGCTTTGGGAGGTGTTGCTGCAGTTGGGCATGTTGGCCGGAGAGTGCTTCTCGGGCCGCGAACTGTAACTTGCAGGTACCTCTCAGGTATACATGCCCAACGAAAGCCCCCAGACCCAAATGGAGAGGGGCTGCTTGGTGGCCTTCTGGGGGCCCTTCAGGCCAGCTAGGTCTTTGGGTCCTGGCTCCTTCGCTTTGGGAGCTGTTGCTGGATATTGGGCATGTTGGCCGGAGAGTGCTTCTCGGGCCGCGAACTGCAACCTTGCTGGTATCTCCCAGGTTCTCAGCCTAAAGAAAGCCCCCAGACCCAAATGGAGAGGGGCTGCTTGGGGGCCCCCTGGGGGCCCTTCAGGCCAGCTAGGTCTTTGGGTCCTGGCTCCTTCGCTTTGGGAGCTGTTGCTGGATATTGGGCATGCTGGCCGGAGAGTGCTTCTCGGGCCGCGAACTGCAACCTTGCAGGTACCTCCCAGGTTCCCGGCCCAACGAAAGACCCCAGACCCAAATGGAGAGGGGCTCCTTGGGTGCCCCATGGGGGCCCTTCAGGCCAGCTAGGTCTTTGGGTCCTGGCTCCTTCGCTTTGGGAGCTGTTGCTGCAGTTGGGCATGTTGGCCGGAGAGTGCTTCTCGGGCCGCGAACTGCAACCTTGCATGAATCTCCCAGGTTCCCCGCCCAACGAAAGCCCCCAGACCCAAATGGAGAGGGGCTGCTTGGGGACCCCCTGGGGGCACTTCAGGCCAGCTAGGTCTTTGGGTCCTGGCTCCTTCGCTTTGGGAGCTGTTGCTGCAGTTGGGCATGTTGGCCGGAGAGTGCTTCTCGGGCCGCGAACTGCAACCTTGCAGGTACCTCCCAGGTTCTCGGCCCAACTAAATCCCCCAGACCCAAATGGAGAGGGGCTGCTTGGGGGCCTTCTGGGGGCCCTTCAGGCCAGCTAGGTCTTTGGGTCCTGGCTCCTTCGGTTTGGGAGCTGTTGCTGCAGTTGGGCATGTTGGCCGGAGAGTGCTTCTCGGGCCGCGAACTTAAACCTTGCAGGAATCTCCCAGGTTCCATGCCCAACGAAAGCCCCCAGACCCAAATTGAGAGGGGCTGCTTGGGGGCCCCCTGTGGGCCCTTCAGGCCAGCTAGGTCTTTGGGTCCTGGCTCCTTCGCTTTGGGAGCTGTTGCTGCAGTTGGGCATGTTGGCCGGAGAGTGCTTCTCGGGCCGCGAACTGCAACCTTGCAGGATTCTCCCAGGTTCCCGGCCCAACGAAAGCCCCCAGACCCAAATGGAGAGGGGCTGCTTGGGGGCCCCCTGGGGGCCCTTCAGGCCAGCTAGGTCTTTGGGTCCTGGCTCCTTCGCTTTGGGAACTGTTGCTGCAGTTGGGCATGTTGGCCGGAGAGTGCTTCTCGGGCCGCGAATTGCAACCTTGCAGGAATCTCCCAGGTTCCCGGCCCAACGAAAACCCCCAGACCCAAATGGAGAGGGGCTGCTTGGGGGCCCCCTGGGGGCCCTTCAGGCCAGCTAGGTCTTTGGGTCCTGGCTCCTTCGCTTTGGGAGCTGTTGCTGGATATTGGGCATGCTGGCCGGAGAGTGCTTCTCGGGCCGCGAACTGCAACCTTGCAGGTACCTCCCAGGTTCCCGGCCCAACGAAAGCCCCCAGACCCAAATGGAGAGGGGCTCCTTGGGTGCCCCATGGGGGCCCTTCAGGCCAGCTAGGTCTTTGGGTCCTGGCTCCTTCGCTTTGGGAGCTGTTGCTGCAGTTGGGCATGTTGGCCGGAGAGTGCTTCTCGGGCCGCGAACTGCAACCTTGCAGGAATCTCCCAGGTTCCCCGCCCAACGAAAGCCCCCAGACCCAAATGGAGAGGGGCTGCTTGGGGACCCCCTGGGGGCCCTTCAGGCCAGCTAGGTCTTTGGGTCCTGGCTCCTTCGCTTTGGGAGCTGTTGCTGCAGTTGGGCATGTTGGCCGGAGAGTGCTTCTCCGGCCGCGAACTGCAACCTTGCAGGTACCTCCCAGGTTCCCGGACCAACTAAAGCCCCCAGACCCAAATGGAGAGGAGCTCCTTGGGGGCCCCATGGGGGCCCTTCAGGCCAGCTAGGTCTTTGGGTCCTGGCTCCTTCGCTTTGGGAGCTGTTGCTGCAGTTGGGCATGTTGGCCGGAGAGTGCTTCTCGGGCCGCGAACTGCAACCTCGCAGGAATCTCCCAGGTTCCCAGCCCAACGAAAGCCCCCAGACCCAAATTGAGAGGGGCTGCTTGGGGGCCCCCTGGGGGCCCTTCAGGCCAGCTAGGTCTTTGGGTCCTGGCTCCTTCGCTTTGGGAGCTGTTGCTGCAGTTGGGCATGTTGGCCGGAGAGTGCTTCTCGGGCCGCGAACTGCAACCTTGCAGGATTCTCCCAGGTTCCCGGCCCAACGAAAGCCCCCAGACCCAAATGGAGAGGGGCTGCTTGGGGGCCCCCTGGGGGCCCTTCAGGCCAGCTAGGTCTTTGGGTCCTGGCTCCTTCGCTTTGGGAGCTGTTGCTGCAGTTGGGCATGTTGGCCGGAGAGTGCTTCTCGGGCCGCGAACTGCAACCTTGCTGGTATCTCCCAGGTTCTCAGCCCAACGAAAGCCCCCAGACCCAAATGGAGAGGGGCTACTTGGGGCCCCCTGGAGGCCCTTCAGGCCAGCTAGGTCTTTGTGTCCTGGCTCATTCGGTTTGGGAGCTGTTGCTGCAGTTGGGCATGTTGGCCGGAGAGTGCTTCTCGGGCCGCGAACTGCAACCTTGCAGGAATCTCCCAGGTTCCATGCCCAACGAAAGCCCCCAGACCCAAATGGAGAGGGGCTGCTTGGTGGCCCCCTGGGGGCCCTTCAGGCCAGCTAGGTCTTTGGGTCCTGGCTCCTTCGCTTTGGGAGCTGTTGCTGCAGTTGGGCATGTTGGCCGGAGAGTGCTTCTCGGACCGCGAACTGCAACCTTGCAGGAATTTCCCAGGTTCCCGGCCCAACGAAAGCCCCCAGACCCAAATTGAGAGGGGCTCTTTGGGGGCCCCATGGGGGCCCTTCAGGCCAGCTATGTCTTTGGGTCCTGGCTCCTTCGGTTTGGGAGCTGTTGCTGCAGTTGGGCATGTTGGCCGGAGAGTGCTTCTCGGGCCGCGAACTGTAACTTGCAGGTACCTCTCAGGTATACATGCCCAACGAAAGCCCCCAGACCCAAATGGAGAGGGGCTGCTTGGGGACCCCCTGGGGGCACTTCAGGCCAGCTAGGTCTTTGGGTCCTGGCTCCTTCGGTTTGGGAGCTGTTGCTGCAGTTGGGCATGTTGGCCGGAGAGTGCTTCTCGGGCCGCGAACTGCAACCTTGCTGGTATCTCCCAGATTCTCAGCCTAAAGAAAGCCCCCAGACCCAAATGGAGAGGGGCTGCTTGGGGGCCCCCTGGGGGCCCTTCAGGCCAGCTAGGTCTTTGGGTCCTGGCTCCTTCGCTTTGGGAGCTGTTGCTGCAGTTGGGCATGTTGGCCGGAGAGTGCTTCTCGGGCCTCGAACTGCAATCTTGCAGGAATCTCCCAGGTTCCCGGCCCAACAAAAGCCCCCAGAACCAAATGGAGAGGGGCTGCTTGGGGGCCCCCTGGGGGCCCTTCAGGCCAGCTAGGTCTTTGGGTCCTGGCTCCTTCGCTTTGGGAGCTGTTGCTGCAGTTGGGCATGTTGGCCGGAGAGTGCTTCTCCGGCCACGAACTGCAAACTTGCAGGCACCTCCCAGGTTCCCGGCCCAACTAAAGCCCCCAGACCCAAATGGAGAGGAGCTCCTTGGGGAGCGCATGGGGGCCCTTCAGGCCAGCTAGGTCTTTGGGTCCTGGCTCCTTCGCTTTGGGAGCTGTTGCTGCAGTTGGGCATGTTGGCCGGAGAGTGCTTCTCGGGCCGCGAACTGCAACCTTGCAGGTACCTCTCAGGTATACATGCCCAACGAAAGCCCCCAGACCCAAATGGAGAGGGGCTGCTTGGTGGCCTTCTGGGGGCCCTTCAGGCCAGCTAGGTCTTTGGGTCCTGGCTCCTTCGCTTTGGGAGCTGTTGCTGGATATTGGGCATGTTGGCCGGAGAGTGCTTCTCGGGCCGCGAACTGCAACCTTGCTGGTATCTCCCAGGTTCTCAGCCTAAAGAAAGCCCCCAGACCCAAATTGAGAGGGGCTGCTTGGGGCCCCCCTGGAGGCCCTTCAGGCCAGCTAGGTCTTTGGGTCCTGGCTCCTTCGCTTTGGGAGCTGTTGCTGCAGTTGGGCATGTTGGCCGGAGAGTGCTTCTCGGGCCGCGAACTGCAACCTTGCAGGTACCTCCCAGGTTCCCGGCCCAACGAAAACTCCCAGACCCAAATTGAGAGGGGCTGCTTGGGGCCCCCTGGGGGCCCTTCAGGCCAGCTAGGTCTTTGGGTCCTGGCTCCTTCGGTTTGGGAGCTGTTGCTGCAGTTGGGCATGTTGGCCGGAGAGTGCTTCTCGGGCCGCGAACTGCAACCTTGCAGGATTCTCCCAGGTTCCCGGCCCAACGAAAGCCCCCAGACCCAAATTGAGAGGGGCTGCTTGGGTCCCCCCTGGAGGCCCTTCAGGCCAGCTAGGTCTTTGGGTCCTGGCTCCTTCGGTTTGGGAGCTGTTGCTGCAGTTGGGCATGTTGGCCGGAGAGTGCTTCTCGGGCCGCGAACTGTAACTTGCAGGTACCTCTCAGGTATACATGCCCAACGAAAGCCCCCAGACCCAAATGGAGAGGGGCTGCTTGGTGGCCTTCTGGGGGCCCTTCAGGCCAGCTAGGTCTTTGGGTCCTGGCTCCTTCGCTTTGGGAGCTGTTGCTGGATATTGGGCATGTTGGCCGGAGAGTGCTTCTCCGGCCGCGAACTGCAACCTTGCTGGTATCTCCCAGGTTCTCAGCCCAACGAAAGCCCACAGACCCAAATTGAGAGGGGCTGCTTGGGGGCCCCATGGGGGCCCTTCAGGCCAGCTAGGTCTTTGGGTCCTGGCTCCTTCGCTTTGGGAGCTGTTGCTGCAGTTGGGCATGCTGGCCGGAGAGTGCTTCTCCGGCCGCGAACTGCAACCTTGCAGGTACCTCCCAGGTTCCCGGCCCAACGAAAGCCCCCAGACCCAAATGGAGAGGAGCTCCTTGGGGGCCCCATGGGGGCCCTTCAGGCCAGCTAGGTCTTTGGGTCCTGGCTCCTTCGCTTTGGGAGCTGTTGCTGCAGTTGGGCATGTTGGCCGGAGAGTGCTTCTCGGGCCGCGAACTGCAACCTCGCAGGAATCTCCCAGGTTCCCAGCCCAACGAAAGCCCCCAGACCCAACTGGAGAGGGGCTGCTTGGGGGCCCCCTGGGGGCCCTTCAGGCCAGCTAGGTCTTTGGGTCCTGGCTCCTTCGGTTTGGGAGCTGTTGCTGCAGTTGGGCATGTTGGCCGGAGAGTGCTTCTCGGGCCGCGAACTGCAACCTTGCAGGATTCTCCCAGGTTCCCGGCCCAACAAAAGCCCCCAGACCCAACTGGAGAGGGGCTGCTTGGGGGCCCCCTGGGGGCCCTTCAGGCCAGCTAGGTCTTTGGGTCCTGGCTCCTTCGGTTTGGGAGCTGTTGCTGCAGTTGGGCATGTTGGCCGGAGAGTGCTTCTCGGGCCGCGAACTGCAACCTTGCAGGATTCTCCCAGGTTCCCGGCCCAACGAAAGCCCCCAGACCCAAATTGAGAGGGGCTGCTTGGGGCCCCCCTTGGGGCCCTTCAGGCCAGCTAGGTCTTTGGGTCCTGGCTCCTTCGCTTTGGGAGCTGTTGCTGCAGTTGGGCATGTTGGCCGGAGAGTGCTTCTCGGGCCGCGAACTGCAACCTTGCAGGAATCTCCCAGGTTCCCAGCCCAACGAAAGCCCCCAGACCCAAATGGAGAGGGGCTGCTTGGGGGCCCCCTGGGGGCCCTTCAGGCCAGCTAGGTCTTTGGGTCCTGGCTCCTTCGCTTTGGGAGCTGTTGCTGCAGTTGGGCATGTTGGCCGGAGAGTGCTTCTCGGACCGCGAACTGCAACCTTGCAGGAATTTCCCAGGTTCCCGGCCCAACGAAAGCCCCCAGACCCAAATTGAGAGGGGCTCTTTGGGGTCCCCATGGGGGCCCTTCAGGCCAGCTAGGTCTTTGGGTCCTGGCTCCTTCGGTTTGGGAGCTGTTGCTGCAGTTGAGCATGTTGGCCGGAGAGTGCTTCTCCGGCTGCGTACTGTAACCTTGCAGGTACCTCTCAGGTATCCATGCCCAACGAAAGCCCCCAGACCCAAATTGAGAGGGGCTGCTTGGTGGCCCCCTGGGGGCCCTTCAGGCCAGCTAGGTCTTTGTGTCCTGGCTCCTTCGCTTTGGGAGCTGTTGCTGCAGTTGGGCATGTTGGCCAGAGAGTGCTTCTCGGGCCGCGAACTGCAACCTTGCAGGATTCTCCCAGGTTCCCGGCCCAACGAAAACCCCCAGACCCAAATTGAGAGGGGCTGCTTGGGGACCCCCTGGGGGCCCTTCAGGCCAGCTAGGTCTTTGGGTCCTGGCTCCTTCGCTTTGGGAGCTGTTGCTGCAGTTGGGCATGTTGGCCGGAGAGTGCTTCTCGGGCCGCGAACTGTAACTTGCAGGTACCTCTCAGGTATACATGCCCAACGAAAGCCCCCAGACCCAAATGGAGAGGGGCTGCTTGGTGGCCTTCTGGGGGCCCTTCAGGCCAGCTAGGTCTTTGGGTCCTGGCTCCTTCGCTTTGGGAGCTGTTGCTGGATATTGGGCATGTTGGCCGGAGAGTGCTTCTCGGGCCGCGAACTGCAACCTTGCTGGTATCTCCCAGGTTCTCAGCCTAAAGAAAGCCCCCAGACCCAAATGGAGAGGGGCTGCTTGGGGGCCCCCTGGGGGCCCTTCAGGCCAGCTAGGTCTTTGGGTCCTGGCTCCTTCGCTTTGGGAGCTGTTGCTGGATATTGGGCATGCTGGCCGGAGAGTGCTTCTCGGGCCGCGAACTGCAACCTTGCAGATACCTCCCAGGTATCCATGCCCAACGAAAGCCCCCAGACCCAAATGGAGAGGGGCTGCTTGGGGGCCCCCTGTGGGCCCTTCAGGCCAGCTAGGTCTTTGGGTCCTGGCTCCTTCGCTTTGGGAGCTGTTGCTGCAGTTGGGCATGTTGGCCGGAGAGTGCTTCTCGGGCCGCGAACTGCAACCTTGCAGGATTCTCCCAGGTTCCCGGCCCAACGAAAGCCCCCAGACCCAAATGGAGAGGGGCTGCTTGGGGGCCCCCTGGGGGCCCTTCAGGCCAGCTAGGTCTTTGTGTCCTGGCTCCTTCGCTTTGGGAGCTGTTGCTGCAGTTGGGCATGTTGGCCGGAGAGTGCTTCTCGGGCCGCGAACTGCAACCTTGCAGGAATCTCCCAGGTTCCATGCCCAACGAAAGCCCCCAGACCCAAATTGAGAGGGGCTGCTTGGGGGCCCCCTGGGGGCCCTTCAGGCCAGCTAGGTCTTTGGGTCCTGGCTCCTTCGCTTTGGGAGCTGTTGCTGCAGTTGAGCATGTTGGCCGGAGAGTGCTTCTCCGGCTGCGTACTCTAACCTTGCAGGTACCTCTCAGGTATCCATGCCCAACGAAAGCCCCCAGACCCAAATTGAGAGGGGCTGCTTGGTGGCCCCCTGGGGGCCCTTCAGGCCAGCTAGGTCTTTGTGTCCTGGCTCCTTCGCTTTGGGAGCTGTTGCTGCAGTTGGGCATGTTGGCCAGAGAGTGCTTCTCGGGCCGCGAACTGCAACCTTGCAGGATTCTCCCAGGTTCCCGGCCCAACGAAAGCCCCCAGACCCAAATTGAGAGGGGCTGCTTGGGGACCCTCTGGGGGCCCTTCAGGCCAGCTAGGTCTTTGGGTCCTGGCTCCTTCGGTTTGGGAGCTGTTGCTGCAGTTGGGCATGTTGGCCGGAGAGTGCTTCTCGGGCCGCGAACTGTAACTTGCAGGTACCTCTCAGGTATACATGCCCAACGAAAGCCCCCAGACCCAAATGGAGAGGGGCTGCTTGGGGGCCCCCTGGGGGCCCTTCAGGCCAGCTAGGTCTTTGGGTCCTGGCTCCTTCGCTTTGGGAGCTGTTGCTGGATATTGGGCATGTTGGCCGGAGAGTGCTTCTCGGGCCGCGAACTGCAACCTTGCTGGTATCTCCCAGATTCTCAGCCTAAAGAAAGCCCCCAGACCCAAATGGAGAGGGGCTGCTTGGGGGCCCCCTGGGGGCCCTTCAGGCCAGCTAGGTCTTTGGGTCCTGGCTCCTTCGCTTTGGGAGCTGTTGCTGCAGTTGGGCATGTTGGCCGGAGAGTGCTTCTCGGGCCGCGAACTGTAACTTGCAGGTACCTCTCAGGTATACATGCCCAACGAAAGCCCCCAGACCCAAATGGAGAGGGGCTTCTTGGTGGCCTTCTGGGGGCCCTTCAGGCCAGCTAGGTCTTTGGGTCCTGGCTCCTTCGCTTTGGGAGCTGTTGCTGGATATTGGGCATGTTGGCCGGAGAGTGCTTCTCCGGCCGCGAACTGCAACCTTGCTGGTATCTCCCAGGTTCTCAGCCCAACGAAAGCCCACAGACCCAAATTGAGAGGGGCTGCTTGGGGGCCCCATGGGGGCCCTTCAGGCCAGCTAGGTCTTTGGGTCCTGGCTCCTTCGCTTTGGGAGCTGTTGCTGCAGTTGGGCATGCTGGCCGGAGAGTGCTTCTCCGGCCGCGAACTGCAACCTTGCAGGTACCTCCCAGGTTCCCGGCCCAACGAAAGCCCCCAGACCCAAATGGAGAGGAGCTCCTTGGGTGCCCCATGGGGGCCCTTCAGCCCAGCTAGGTCTTTGGGTCCTGGCTCCTTCGCTTTGGGAGCTGTTGCTGCAGTTGGGCATGTTGGCCGGAGAGTGCTTCTCGGGCCGCGAACTGCAACCTCGCAGGAATCTCCCAGGTTCCCAGCCCAACGAAAGCCCCCAGACCCAACTGGAGAGGGGCTGCTTGGGGGCCCCCTGGGGGCCCTTCAGGCCAGCTAGGTCTTTGGGTCCTGGCTCCTTCGGTTTGGGAGCTGTTGCTGCAGTTGGGCATGTTGGCCGGAGAGTGCTTCTCGGGCCGCGAACTGCAACCTTGCAGGATTCTCCCAGGTTCCCGGCCCAACAAAAGCCCCCAGACCCAACTGGAGAGGGGCTGCTTGGGGGCCCCCTGGGGGCCCTTCAGGCCAGCTAGGTCTTTGGGTCCTGGCTCCTTCGGTTTGGGAGCTGTTGCTGCAGTTGGGCATGTTGGCCGGAGAGTGCTTCTCGGGCCGCGAACTGCAACCTTGCAGGATTCTCCCAGGTTCCCGGCCCAACGAAAGCCCCCAGACCCAAATTGAGAGGGGCTGCTTGGGGCCCCCCTTGGGGCCCTTCAGGCCAGCTAGGTCTTTGGGTCCTGGCTCCTTCGCTTTGGGAGCTGTTGCTGCAGTTGGGCATGTTGGCCGGAGAGTGCTTCTCGGGCCGCGAACTGCAACCTTGCAGGAATCTCCCAGGTTCCCAGCCCAACGAAAGCCCCCAGACCCAAATGGAGAGGGGCTGCTTGGGGGCCCCCTGGGGGCCCTTCAGGCCAGCTAGGTCTTTGGGTCCTGGCTCCTTCGCTTTGGGAGCTGTTGCTGCAGTTGGGCATGTTGGCCGGAGAGTGCTTCTCGGGCCGCGAACTGCAACCTTGCAGGAATTTCCCAGGTTCCCGGCCCAACGAAAGCCCCCAGACCCAAATTGAGAGGGGCTCTTTGGGGTCCCCATGGGGGCCCTTCAGGCCAGCTAGGTCTTTGGGTCCTGGCTCCTTCGGTTTGGGAGCTGTTGCTGCAGTTGAGCATGTTGGCCGGAGAGTGCTTCTCCGGCTGCGTACTGTAACCTTGCAGGTACCTCTCAGGTATCCATGCCCAACGAAAGCCCCCAGACCCAAATTGAGAGGGGCTGCTTGGTGGCCCCCTGGGGGCCCTTCAGGCCAGCTAGGTCTTTGTGTCCTGGCTCCTTCGCTTTGGGAGCTGTTGCTGCAGTTGGGCATGTTGGCCAGAGAGTGCTTCTCGGGCCGCGAACTGCAACCTTGCAGGATTCTCCCAGGTTCCCGGCCCAACGAAAACCCCCAGACCCAAATTGAGAGGGGCTGCTTGGGGACCCCCTGGGGGCCCTTCAGGCCAGCTAGGTCTTTGGGTCCTGGCTCCTTCGCTTTGGGAGCTGTTGCTGCAGTTGGGCATGTTGGCCGGAGAGTGCTTCTCGGGCCGCGAACTGTAACTTGCAGGTACCTCTCAGGTATACATGCCCAACGAAAGCCCCCAGACCCAAATGGAGAGGGGCTGCTTGGTGGCCTTCTGGGGGCCCTTCAGGCCAGCTAGGTCTTTGGGTCCTGGCTCCTTCGCTTTGGGAGCTGTTGCTGGATATTGGGCATGTTGGCCGGAGAGTGCTTCTCGGGCCGCGAACTGCAACCTTGCTGGTATCTCCCAGGTTCTCAGCCTAAAGAAAGCCCCCAGACCCAAATGGAGAGGGGCTGCTTGGGGGCCCCCTGGGGGCCCTTCAGGCCAGCTAGGTCTTTGGGTCCTGGCTCCTTCGCTTTGGGAGCTGTTGCTGGATATTGGGCATGCTGGCCGGAGAGTGCTTCTCGGGCCGCGAACTGCAACCTTGCAGGTACCTCCCAGGTTCCCGGCCCAACGAAAGACCCCAGACCCAAATGGAGAGGGGCTCCTTGGGTGCCCCATGGGGGCCCTTCAGGCCAGCTAGGTCTTTGGGTCCTGGCTCCTTCGCTTTGGGAGCTGTTGCTGCAGTTGGGCATGTTGGCCGGAGAGTGCTTCTCGGGCCGCGAACTGCAACCTTGCAGGAATCTCCCAGGTTCTCGGCCCAACGAAAGCCCCCAGACCCAAATTGAGAGGGGCTGCTTGGGGGCCCCTTGGGGGCCCTTCAGGCCAGCTAGGTCTTTGGGTCCTGGCTCCTTCGCTTTGGGAGCTGTTGCTGCAGTTGGGCATGTTGGCCGGAGAGTGCTTCTCGGTCCGCGAACTGCAACCTTGCATGAATCTCCCAGGTTCCCCGCCCAACGAAAGCCCCCAGACCCAAATGGAGAGGGGCTGCTTGGGGACCCCCTGGGGGCCCTTCAGGCCAGCTAGGTCTTTGGGTCCTGGCTCCTTCGCTTTGGGAGCTGTTGCTGCAGTTGGGCATGTTGGCCGGAGAGTGCTTCTCGGGCCGCGAACTGTAACCTTGCAGGTACCTCTCAGCTATACATGCCCAACGAAAGCCCCCAGACCCAAATTGAGAGGGGCTGCTTGGGGGCCCCATGGGGGCCCTTCAGGCCAGCTAGGTCTTTGGGTCCTGGCTCCTTCGCTTTGGGAGCTGTTGCTGCAGTTGGGCATGCTGGCCGGAGAGTGCTTGTCCGGCCGCGAACTGCAACCTTGCAGGATTCTCCCAGGTTCCCGGACCAACGAAAGCCCCCAGACCCAAATGGAGAGGAGCTCCTTGGGGGCCCCATGGGGGCCCTTCAGGCCAGCTAGGTCTTTGGGTCCTGGCTCCTTCGCTTTGGGAGCTGTTGCTGCAGTTGGGCATGTTGGCCGGAGAGTGCTTCTCGGGCCGCGAACTGCAACCTCGCAGGAATCTCCCAGGTTCCCAGCCCAACGAAAGCCCCCAGACCCAAATTGAGAGGGGCTGCTTGGGGGCCCCCTGGGGGCCCTTCAGGCCAGCTAGGTCTTTGGGTCCTGGCTCCTTCGCTTTGGGAGCTGTTGCTGCAGTTGGGCATGTTGGCCGGAGAGTGCTTCTCGGGCCGCGAACTGCAACCTTGCAGGTACCTCT
The DNA here is from genome assembly GCF_964237585.1 of Gallinula chloropus. Taxonomy (NCBI): domain Eukaryota; kingdom Metazoa; phylum Chordata; class Aves; order Gruiformes; family Rallidae; genus Gallinula; species Gallinula chloropus. Next base: position 446,011 of record NW_028168177.1, on the reverse strand, counting down.
CAGGTATACATGCCCAACGAAAGCCCCCAGACCCAACTGGAGAGGGGCTGCTTGGTGGCCTTCTGGGGGCCCTTCAGGCCAGCTAGGTCTTTGGGTCCTGGCTCCTTCGCTTTGGGAGCTGTTGCTGGATATTGGGCATGTTGGCCGGAGAGTGCTTCTCGGGCCGCGAACTGCAACCTTGCTGGTATCTCCCAGGTTCTCAGCCTAAAGAAAGCCCCCAGACCCAAATGGAGAGGGGCTGCTTGGGGGCCCCCTGGGGGCCCTTCATGCCAGCTAGGTCTTTGGGTCCTGGCTCCTTCGCTTTGGGAGCTGTTGCTGGATATTGGGCATGCTGGCCGGAGAGTGCTTCTCGGGCCGCGAACTGCAACCTTGCAGGTACCTCCCAGGTTCCCGGCCCAACGAAAGACCCCAGACCCAAATGGAGAGGGGCTCCTTGGGTGCCCCCTGGGGGCCCTTCAGGCCAGCTAGGTCTTTGGGTCCTGGCTCCATCGCTTTGGGAGCTGTTGCTGCAGTTGGGCATGTTGGCCGGAGAGTGCTTCTCGGGCCGCGAACTGCAACCTCGCAGGAATTTCCCAGGTTCCCGGCCCAACGAAAGCCCCCAGACCCAAATGGAGAGGGGCTGCTTGGGGGCCCCTTGGGGGCCCTTCAGGCCAGCTAGGTCTTTGGGTCCTGGCTCCTTCGCTTTGGGAGCTGTTGCTGCAGTTGTGCATGTTGGCCGGAGAGTGCTTCTCGGGCCGCGAACTGCAACCTTGCATGAATCTCCCAGGTTCCCCGCCCAACGAAAGCCCCCAGACCCAAATGGAGAGGGGCTGCTTGGGGACCCCCTGGGGGCACTTCAGGCCAGCTAGGTCTTTGGGTCCTGGCTCCTTCGCTTTGGGAGCTGTTGCTGCAGTTGGGCATGTTGGCCGGAGAGTGCTTCTCGGGCCGCGAACTGTAACCTTGCAGGTACCTCTCAGCTATACATGCCCAACGAAAGCCCCCAGACCCAAATTGAGAGGGGCTGCTTGGGGGCCCCATGGGGGCCCTTCAGGCCAGCTAGGTCTTTGGGTCCTGGCTCCTTCGCTTTGGGAGCTGTTGCTGCAGTTGGGCATGTTGGCCGGAGAGTGCTTCTCCGGCCGCGAACTGCAACCTTGCAGGATTCTCCCAGGTTCCCGGACCAACGAAAGCCCCCAGACCCAAATGGAGAGGAGCTCCTTGGGGGCCCCATGGGGGCCCTTCAGGCCAGCTAGGTCTTTGGGTCCTGGCTCCTTCGCTTTGGGAGCTGTTGCTGCAGTTGGGCATGTTGGCCGGAGAGTGCTTCTCGGGCCGCGAACTGCAACCTCGCAGGAATCTCCCAGGTTCCCAGCCCAACGAAAGCCCCCAGACCCAAATTGAGAGGGGCTGCTTGGGGGCCCCCTGGGGGCCCTTCAGGCCAGCTAGGTCTTTGGGTCCTGGCTCCTTCGGTTTGGGAGCTGTTGCTGCAGTTGGGCATGTTGGCCGGAGAGTGCTTCTCGGGCCGCGAACTGCAACCTTGCAGGAATCTCCCAGGTTCCATGCCCAACGAAAGCCCCCAGACCCAAATGGAGAGGGGCTGCTTGGGGGCCCCCTGGGGGCCCTTCAGGCCAGCTAGGTCTTTGTGTCCTGGCTCCTTCGCTTTGGGAGCTGTTGCTGCAGTTGGGCATGTTGGCCAGAGAGTGCTTCTCGGGCCGCGAACTGCAACCTTGCAGGATTCTCCCAGGTTCCCGGCCCAACGAAAGCCCCCAGACCCAAATGGAGAGGGGCTGCTTGGGGACCCCCTGGGGGCCCTTCAGGCCAGCTAGGTCTTTGGGTCCTGGCTCCTTCGCTTTGGGAGCTGTTGCTGCAGTTGGGCATGTTGGCCGGAGAGTGCTTCTCGGGCCGCGAACTGTAACTTGCAGGTACCTCTCAGGTATACATGCCCAACGAAAGCCCCCAGACCCAAATGGAGAGGGGCTGCTTGGTGGCCTTCTGGGGGCCCTTCAGGCCAGCTAGGTCTTTGGGTCCTGGCTCTTTCGCTTTGGGAGCTGTTGCTGGATATTGGGCATGTTGGCCGGAGAGTGCTTCTCGGGCCGCGAACTGCAACCTTGCTGGTATCTCCCAGATTCTCAGCCTAAAGAAAGCCCCCAGACCCAAATGGAGAGGGGCTGCTTGGGGGCCCCCTGGGGGCCCTTCAGGCCAGCTAGGTCTTTGGGTCCTGGCTCCTTCGCTTTGGGAGCTGTTGCTGCAGTTGGGCATGTTGGCCGGAGAGTGCTTCTCGGGCCGCGAACTGTAACTTGCAGGTACCTCTCAGGTATACATGCCCAACGAAAGCCCCCAGACCCAAATGGAGAGGGGCTTCTTGTTGGCCTTCTGGGGGCCCTTCAGGCCAGCTAGGTCTTTCGGTCCTGGCTCCTTCGCTCTGGGAGCTGTTGCTGGATATTGGGCATGTTGGCCGGAGAGTGCTTCTCGGGCCGCGAACTGCAACCTCGCAGGAATCTCCCAGGTTCCCAGCCCAACGAAAGCCCCCAGACCCAAATTGAGAGGGGCTGCTTGGGGGCCCCCTGGGGGCCCTTCAGGCCAGCTAGGTCTTTGGGTCCTGGCTCCTTCGCTTTGGGAGCTGTTGCTGCAGTTGGGCATGTTGGCCGGAGAGTGCTTCTCGGGCCGCGAACTGCAACCTTGCAGGATTCTCCCAGGTTCCCGGCCCAACGAAAGCCCCCAGACCCAAATGGAGAGGGGCTGCTTGGGGGCCCCCTGGGGGCCCTTCAGGCCAGCTAGGTCTTTGGGTCCTGGCTCCTTCGCTTTGGGAGCTGTTGCTGCAGTTGGGCATGTTGGCCGGAGAGTGCTTCTCGGGCCGCGAACTGCAACCTTGCTGGTATCTCCCAGGTTCCCGGCCCAACGAAAGCCCCCAGACCCAAATTGAGAGGGGCTGCTTGGGGCCCCCCTTGGGGCCCTTCAGGCCAGCTAGGTCTTTGGGTCCTGGCTCCTTCGGTTTGGGAGCTGTTGCTGCAGTTGGGCATGTTGGCCGGAGAGTGCTTCTCGGGCCGCGAACTGCAACCTTGCAGGAATCTCCCAGGTTCCATGCCCAACGAAAGCCCCCAGACCCAAATGGAGAGGGGCTGCTTGGGGGCCCCCTGGGGGCCCTTCAGGCCAGCTAGGTCTTTGTGTCCTGGCTCCTTCGCTTTGGGAGCTGTTGCTGCAGTTGGGCATGTTGGCCAGAGAGTGCTTCTCGGGCCGCGAACTGCAACCTTGCAGGATTCTCCCAGGTTCCCGGCCCAACGAAAGCCCCCAGACCCAAATGGAGAGGGGCTGCTTGGGGACCCCCTGGGGGCCCTTCAGGCCAGCTAGGTCTTTGGGTCCTGGCTCCTTCGGTTTGGGAGCTGTTGCTGCAGTTGGGCATGTTGGCCGGAGAGTGCTTCTCGGGCCGCGAACTGTAACTTGCAGGTACCTCTCAGGTATACATGCCCAACGAAAGCCCCCAGACCCAAATGGAGAGGGGCTGCTTGGTGGCCTTCTGGGGGCCCTTCAGGCCAGCTAGGTCTTTGGGTCCTGGCTCTTTCGCTTTGGGAGCTGTTGCTGGATATTGGGCATGTTGGCCGGAGAGTGCTTCTCGGGCCGCGAACTGCAACCTTACTGGTATCTCCCAGATTCTCAGCCTAAAAAAGCCCCCAGACCCAAATGGAGAGGGGCTGCTTGGGGGCCCCCTGGGGGCCCTTCAGGCCAGCTAGGTCTTTGGGTCCTGGCTCCTTCGCTTTGGGAGCTGTTGCTGCAGTTGGGCATGTTGGCCGGAGAGTGCTTCTCGGGCCGCGAACTGTAACTTGCAGGTACCTCTCAGGTATACATGCCCAACGAAAGCCCCCAGACCCAAATGGAGAGGGGCTTCTTGTTGGCCTTCTGGGGGCCCTTCAGGCCAGCTAGGTCTTTGGGTCCTGGCTCCTTCGCTCTGGGAGCTGTTGCTGGATATTGGGCATGTTGGCCGGAGAGTGCTTCTCGGGCCGCGAACTGCAACCTTGCAGGAATCTCCCAGGTTCCCGGCCCAACAAAAGCCCCCAGAACCAAATGGAGAGGGGCTGCTTGGGGGCCCCCTGGGGGCCCTTCAGGCCAGCTAGGTCTTTGGGTCCTGGCTCCTTCGCTTTGGGAGCTGTTGCTGCAGTTGGGCATGTTGGCCGGAGAGTGCTTCTCCGGCCACGAACTGCAAACTTGCAGGTACCTCCCAGGTTCCCGGCCCAACGAAAGCCCCCAGACCCAAATTGAGAGGAGCTCCTTGGGGAGCCCATGGGGGCCCTTCAGGCCAGCTAGGTATTTCGGTCCTGGCTCCTTCGGTTTGGGAGCTGTTGCTGCAGTTGGGCATGTTGGCCGGAGAGTGCTTCTCGGGCCGCGAACTGCAACCTTGCAGGAATCTCCCAGGTTCCATGCCCAACGAAAGACCCAGACCCAAATGGAGAGGGGCTGCTTGGGGGCCCCCTTGGGGCCCTTCAGGCCAGCTAGGTCTTTGGGTCCTGGCTCCTTCGCTTTGGGAGCTGTTGCTGCAGTTGGGCATGTTGGCCGGAGAGTGCTTCTCGGGCCGCGAACTGCAACCTTGCAGGTACCTCTCAGTTATACATGCCCAACGAAAGCCCCCAGACCCAAATGGAGAGGGGCTGCTTGGTGGCCTTCTGGGGGCCCTTCAGGCCAGCTAGGTCTTTGGGTCCTGGCTCCTTCGCTTTGGGAGCTGTTGCTGGATATTGGGCATGTTGGGCGGAGAGTGCTTCTCGGGCCGCGAACTGCAACCTTGCTGGTATCTCCCAGGTTCTCAACCTAAAGAAAGCCCCCAGACCCAAATTGAGAGGGGCTGCTTGGGGGCCCCTTGGGGGCCCTTCAGGCCAGCTAGGTCTTTGGGTCCTGGCTCCTTCGCTTTGGGAGCTGTTGCTGCAGTTGGGCATGTTGGCCGGAGAGTGCTTCTCGGGCCGCGAACTGCAACCTTGCATGAATCTCCCAGGTTCCCCGCCCAACGAAAGCCCCCAGACCCAAATGGAGAGGGGCTGCTTGGGGACCCCCTGGGGGCCCTTCAGGCCAGCTAGGTCTTTGGGTCCTGGCTCCTTCGCTTTGGGAGCTGTTGCTGCAGTTGGGCATGTTGGCCGGAGAGTGCTTCTCGGGCCGCGAACTGCAACCTTGCAGGATTCTCCCAGGTTCCCGGCCCAACGAAAGCCCCCAGACCCAAATTGAGAGGGGCTGCTTGGGGCCCCCCTGGGGGCCCTTCAGGCCAGCTAGGTCTTTGGGTCCTGGCTCCTTCGCTTTGGGAGCTGTTGCTGCAGTTGGGCATGTTGGCCGGAGAGTGCTTCTCGGGCCGCGAACTGCAACCTTGCAGGAATCTCCCAGGTTCCATGCCCAACGAAAGCCCCCAGACCCAAATGGAGAGGGGCTGCTTGGGGGCCCCCTGGGGGCCCTTCAGGCCAGCTAGGTCTTTGGGTCCTGGCTCCTTCGCTTTGGGAGCTGTTGCTGCAGTTGGGCATGTTGGCCGGAGAGTGCTTCTCGGACCGCGAACTGCAACCTTGCAGGAATTTCCCAGGTTCCCGGCCCAACGAAAGCCCCCAGACCCAAATTGAGAGGGGCTCTTTGGGGGCCTCATGGGGGCCCTTCAGGCCAGCTAGGTCTTTGGGTCCTGGCTCCTTCGCTTTGGGAGCTGTTGCTGCAGTTGAGCATGTTGGCCGGAGAGTGCTTCTCGGGCTGCGTACTCTAACCTTGCAGGTACCTCTCAGGTATCCATGCCCAACGAAAGCCCCCAGACCCAAATTGAGAGGGGCTGCTTGGTGGCCCCCTGGGGGCCCTTCAGGCCAGCTAGGTCTTTGTGTCCTGGCTCCTTCGCTTTGGGAGCTGTTGCTGCAGTTGGGCATGTTGGCCAGAGAGTGCTTCTCGGGCCGCGAACTGCAACCTTGCAGGATTCTCCCAGGTTCCCGGCCCAACGAAAGCCCCCAGACCCAAATTGAGAGGGGCTGCTTGGGGACCCCCTGGGGGCCCTTCAGGCCAGCTAGGTCTTTGGGTCCTGGCTCCTTCGCTTTGGGAGCTGTTGCTGCAGTTGGGCATGTTGGCCGGAGAGTGCTTCTCGGGCCGCGAACTGTAACTTGCAGGTACCTCTCAGGTATACATGCCCAACGAAAGCCCCCAGACCCAAATGGAGAGGGGCTGCTTGGTGGCCTTCTGGGGGCCCTTCAGGCCAGCTAGGTCTTTGGGTCCTGGCTCCTTCGCTTTGGGAGCTGTTGCTGGATATTGGGCATGTTGGCCGGAGAGTGCTTCTCGGGCCGCGAACTGCAACCTTGCTGGTATCTCCCAGATTCTCAGCCTAAAGAAAGCCCCCAGACCCAAATGGAGAGGGGCTGCTTGGGGGCCCCCTGGGGGCCCTTCAGGCCAGCTAGGTCTTTGGGTCCTGGCTCCTTCGCTTTGGGAGCTGTTGCTGCAGTTGGGCATGTTGGCCGGAGAGTGCTTCTCGGGCCGCGAACTGTAACTTGCAGGTACCTCTCAGGTATACATGCCCAACGAAAGCCCCCAGACCCAAATGGAGAGGGGCTTCTTGTTGGCCTTCTGGGGGCCCTTCAGGCCAGCTAGGTCTTTGGGTCCTGGCTCCTTCGCTCTGGGAGCTGTTGCTGGATATTGGGCATGTTGGCCGGAGAGTGCTTCTCGGGCCGCGAACTGCAACCTTGCTGGTATCTCCCAGGTTCTCAGCCTAAAGAAAGCCCCCAGACCCAAATGGAGAGGGGCTACTTGGGGCCCCCTGGAGGCCCTTCAGGCCAGCTAGGTCTTTGTGTCCTGGCTCATTCGGTTTGGGAGCTGTTGCTGCAGTTGGGCATGTTGGCCGGAGAGTGCTTCTCGGGCCGCGAACTGCAACCTTGCAGGAATCTCCCAGGTTCCCGGCCCAACAAAAGCCCCCAGAACCAAATGGAGAGGGGCTGCTTGGGGGCCCCCTGGGGGCCCTTCAGGCCAGCTAGGTCTTTGGGTCCTGGCTCCTTCGCTTTGGGAGCTGTTGCTGCAGTTGGGCATGTTGGCCGGAGAGTGCTTCTCCGGCCACGAACTGCAAACTTGCAGGTACCTCCCAGGTTCCCGGCCCAACGAAAGCCCCCAGACCCAAATTGAGAGGAGCTCCTTGGGGAGCCCATGGGGGCCCTTCAGGCCAGCTAGGTCTTTGGGTCCTGGCTCCTTCGCTTTGGGAGCTGTTGCTGCAGTTGGGCATGTTGGCCGGAGAGTGCTTCTCGGGCCGCGAACTGCAACCTTGCAGGCATCTCCCAGGTTCCATGCCCAACGAAAGACCCAGACCCAAATGGAGAGGGGCTGCTTGGGGGCCCCCTGGGGGCCCTTCAGGCCAGCTAGGTCTTTGGGTCCTGGCTCCTTCGGTTTGGGAGCTGTTGCTGCAGTTGGGCATGTTGGCCGGAGAGTGCTTCTCGGGCCGCGAACTGCAACCTTGCAGGTATCTCCCAGGTTCTCAGCCCAACGAAAGCCCCCAGACCCAAATTGAGAGGGGCTGCTTGGGGGCCCCATGGGGGCCCTTCAGGCCAGCTAGGTCTTTGGGTCCTGGCTCCTTCGCTTTGGGAGCTGTTGCTGCAGTTGGGCATGCTGGCCGGAGAGTGCTTCTCCGGCCGCGAACTGCAACCTTGCAGGTACCTCCCAGGTTCCCGGACCAACTAAAGCACCCAGACCCAAATGGAGAGGAGCTCCTTGGGGGCCCCCTGGGGGCCCTTCAGGCCAGCTAGGTCTTTGGGTCCTGGCTCCTTCGCTTTGGGAGCTGTTGCTGCAGTTGGGCATGTTGGCCAGAGAGTGCTTCTCGGGCCGCGAACTGCAACCTTGCAGGAATCTCCCAGGTTCCCAGCCCAACGAAAGCCCCCAGACCCAAATTGAGAGGGGCTGCTTGGGGGCCCCCTGGGGGCCCTTCAGGCCAGCTAGGTCTTTGGGTCCTGGCTCCTTCGCTTTGGGATCTGTTGCTGCAGTTGGGCATGTTGGCCGGAGAGTGCTTCTCGGGCCGCGAACTGCAACCTTGCAGGATTCTCCCAGGTTCCCGGCCCAACGAAAGCCCCCAGACCCAACTGGAGAGGGGCTGCTTGGGGGCCCCCTGGGGGCCCTTCAGGCCAGCTAGGTCTTTGGGTCCTGGCTCCTTCGCTTTGGGAGCTGTTGCTGCAGTTGGGCATGTTGGCCGGAGAGTGCTTCTCGGGCCGCGAACTGCAACCTTGCAGGATTCTCCCAGGTTCCCGGCCCAACGAAAGCCCCCAGACGCAAATGGAGAGGGGCTGCTTGGTGGCCTTCTGGGGGCCCTTCAGGCCAGCTAGGTCTTTGGGTCCTGGCTCCTTCGCTTTGGGAGCTGTTGCTGCAGTTGGGCATGTTGGCCGGAGAGTGCTTCTCGGGCCGCGAACTGCAACCTTGCAGGAATCTCCCAGGTTCCCGGCCCAACGAAAGCCCCCAGACCCAAATGGAGAGGGGCTGCTTGGGGGCCCCCTGGGGGCCCTTCAGGCCAGCTAGGTCTTTGGGTCCTGGCTCCTTCGGTTTGGGAGCTGTTGCTGCAGTTGGGCATGTTGGCCGGAGAGTGCTTCTCGGGCCGCGAACTGCAACCTTGCAGGAATCTCCCAGGTTCCCGGCCCAACGAAAGCCCCCAGACCCAAATGGAGAGGGGCTCTTTGGGGGCCCCATGGGGGCCCTTCAGGCCAGCTAGGTCTTTGGGTCCTGGCTCCTTCGGTTTGGGAGCTGTTGCTGCAGTTGAGCATGTTGGCCGGAGAGTGCTTCTCCGGCTGCGTACTGTAACCTTGCAGGTACCTCTCAGGTATCCATGCCCAATGAAAGCCCCCAGACCCAAATTGAGAGGGGCTGCTTGGTGGCCCCCTGGGGGCCCTTCAGGCCAGCTAGGTCTTTGTGTCCTGGCTCCTTCGCTTTGGGAGCTGTTGCTGCAGTTGGGCATGTTGGCCAGAGAGTGCTTCTCGGGCCGCGAACTGCAACCTTGCAGGATACTCCCAGGTTCCCGGCCCAACGAAAGCCCCCAGACCCAAATTGAGAGGGGCTGCTTGGGGACCCCCTGGGGGCCCTTCAGGCCAGCTAGGTCTTTGGGTCCTGGCTCCTTCGCTTTGGGAGCTGTTGCTGCAGTTGGGCATGTTGGCCGGAGAGTGCTTCTCGGGCCGCGAACTGTAACTTTCAGGTACCTCTCAGGTATACATGCCCAACGAAAGCCCCCAGACGCAAATGGAGAGGGGCTGCTTGGTGGCCTTCTGGGGGCCCTTCAGGCCAGCTAGGTCTTTGGGTCCTGGCTCCTTCGCTTTGGGAGCTGTTGCTGGATATTGGGCATGTTGGCCGGAGAGTGCTTCTCGGGCCGCGAACTGCAACCTTGCTGGTATCTCCCAGGTTCTCAGCCTAAAGAAAGCCCCCAGACCCAAATTGAGAGGGGCTGCTTGGGGCCCCCCTGGAGGCCCTTCAGGCCAGCTAGGTCTTTGGGTCCTGGCTCCTTCGGTTTGGGAGCTGTTGCTGCAGTTGGGCATGTTGGCCGGAGAGTGCTTCTCGGGCCGCGAACTGCAACCTTGCAGGTACCTCCCAGGTTCCCGGCCCAACGAAAACCCCCAGACCCAAATTGAGAGGGGCTGCTTGGGGGCCCCCTGGGGGCCCTTCAGGCCAGCTAGGTCTTTGGGTCCTGGCTCCTTCGCTTTGGGAGCTGTTGCTGCAGTTGGGCATGTTGGCCGGAGAGTGCTTCTCGGGCCGCGAACTGCAACCTTGCAGGATTCTCCCAGGTTCCCGGCCCAACGAAAGCCCCCAGACCCAAATTGAGAGGGGCTGCTTGGGGCCCCCCTGGAGGCCCTTCAGGCCAGCTAGGTCTTTGGGTCCTGGCTCCTTCGGTTTGGGAGCTGTTGCTGCAGTTGGGCATGTTGGCCGGAGAGTGCTTCTCGGGCCGCGAACTGTAACTTGCAGGTACCTCTCAGGTATACATGCCCAACGAAAGCCCCCAGACCCAAATGGAGAGGGGCTGCTTGGTGGCCTTCTGGGGGCCCTTCAGGCCAGCTAGGTCTTTGGGTCCTGGCTCCTTCGCTTTGGGAGCTGTTGCTGGATATTGGGCATGTTGGCCGGAGAGTGCTTCTCGGGCCGCGAACTGCAACCTTGCTGGTATCTCCCAGGTTCTCAGCCTAAAGAAAGCCCCCAGACCCAAATTGAGAGGGGCTGCTTGGGGGCCCCTGGAGGCCCTTCAGGCCAGCTAGGTCTTTGGGTCCTGGCTCCTTCGGTTTGGGAGCTGTTGCTGCAGTTGGGCATGTTGGCCGGAGAGTGCTTCTCGGGCCGCGAACTGCAACCTTGCAGGATTCTCCCAGGTTCCCGGCCCAACGAAAGCCCCCAGACCCAAATTGAGAGGGGCTGCTTGGGGCCCCCCTGGAGGCCCTTCAGGCCAGCTAGGTCTTTGGGTCCTGGCTCCTTCGGTTTGGGAGCTGTTGCTGCAGTTGGGCATGTTGGCCGGAGAGTGCTTCTCGGGCCGCGAACTGTAACTTGCAGGTACCTCTCAGGTATACATGCCCAACGAAAGCCCCCAGACCCAAATGGAGAGGGGCTGCTTGGTGGCCTTCTGGGGGCCCTTCAGGCCAGCTAGGTCTTTGGGTCCTGGCTCCTTCGCTTTGGGAGCTGTTGCTGGATATTGGGCATGTTGGCCGGAGAGTGCTTCTCGGGCCGCGAACTGCAACCTTGCTGGTATCTCCCAGGTTCTCAGCCTAAAGAAAGCCCCCAGACCCAAATTGAGAGGGGCTGCTTGGGGGCCCCTGGAGGCCCTTCAGGCCAGCTAGGTCTTTGGGTCCTGGCTCCTTCGCTTTGGGAGCTGTTGCTGCAGTTGGGCATGTTGGCCGGAGAGTGCTTCTCGGGCCGCGAACTGCAACCTTGCAGGTACCTCCCAGGTTCCCGGCCCAACGAAAACCCCCAGACCCAAATGGAGAGGGGCTGCTTGGGGGCCCCCTGGGGGCCCTTCAGGCCAGCTAGGTCTTTGTGTCCTGGCTCATTCGCTTTGGGAGCTGTTGCTGCAGTTGGGCATGTTGGGCGGAGAGTGCTTCTCGGGCCGCGAACTGTAACTTGCAGGTACCTCTCAGGTATACATGCCCAACGAAAGCCCCCAGACCCAAATGGAGAGGGGCTGCTTGGGGGCCTTCTGGGGGCCCTTCAGGCCAGCTAGGTCTTTGGGTCCTGGCTCCTTCACTTTGGGAGCTGTTGCTGGATATTGGGCATGTTGGCCGGAGAGTGCTTCTCGGGCCGCGAACTGCAACCTTGCTGGTATCTCCCAGGTTCTCAGCCTAAAGAAAGCCCCCAGACCCAAATGGAGAGGGGCTGCTTGGGGGCCCCCTTGGGGCCCTTCAGGCCAGCTAGGTCTTTGGGTCCTGGCTCCTTCGCTTTGGGAGCTGTTGCTGCAGTTGGGCATGTTGGCCGGAGAGTGCTTCTCCGGCCGCGAACTGCAACCTTGCAGGAATCTCCCAGGTTCCCGGCCCAACGAAAGCCCCCAGACCCAAATTGAGAGGGGTTGCTTGGGGGCCCCCTTGGGGCCCTTCAGGCCAGCTAGGTCTTTGGGTCCTGGCTCCTTCGCTTTGGGAGCTGTTGCTGCAGTTGGGCATGTTGGCCGGAGAGTGCTTCTCGGGCCGCGAACTGCAACCTTGCATGAATCTCCCAGGTTCCCCGCCCAACGAAAGCCCCCAGACCCAACTGGAGAGGGGCTGCTTGGGGGCCCCCTGGGGGCCCTTCAGGCCAGCTAGGTCTTTGGGTCCTGGCTCCTTCGCTTTGGGAGCTGTTGCTGCAGTTGGGCATGTTGGCCGGAGAGTGCTTCTCGGGCCGCGAACTGCAACCTTGCAGGAATCTCCCAGGTTCCATGCCCAACGAAAGCCCCCAGACCCAAATGGAGAGGGGCTGCTTGGGGGCCCCCTGGGGGCCCTTCAGGCCAGCTAGGTCTTTGGGTCCTGGCTCCTTCGCTTTGGGAGCTGTTGCTGCAGTTGGGCATGTTGGCCGGAGAGTGCTTCTCGGGCCGCGAACTGCAACCTTGCAGGTACCTCCCAGGTTCCCAGCCCAACGAAAGCCCCCAGACACAAATTGAGAGGGGCTGCTTGGGGACCCCCTGGGGGCCCTTCAGGCCAGCTAGGTCTTTGGGTCCTGGCTCCTTCGCTTTGGGAGCTGTTTCTGCAGTTGGGCATGTTGGCCGGAGAGTGCTTCTCGGGCCGCGAACTGTAACTTGCAGGTACCTCTCAGGTATACATGCCCAACGAAAGCCCCCAGACCCAAATGGAGAGGGGCTGCTTGGTGGCCTTCTGGGGGCCCTTCAGGCCAGCTAGGTCTTTGGGTCCTGGCTCCTTCGCTTTGGGAGCTGTTGCTGGATATTGGGCATGTTGGCCGGAGAGTGCTTCTCGGGCCGCGAACTGCAACCTTGCTGGTATCTCCCAGGTTCTCAGCCTAAAGAAAGCCCCCAGACCCAAATTGAGAGGGGCTGCTTGGGGGCCCCCTGGGGGCCCTTCAGGCCAGCTAGGTCTTTGGGTCCTGGCTCCTTCGCTTTGGGAGCTGTTGCTGCATTTGTGCATGTTGGCCGGAGAGTGCTTCTCGGGCCGCGAACTGCAACCTTGCTGGTATCTCCCAGGTTCTCAGCCTAAAGAAAGCCCCCAGACCCAAATGGAGAGGGGCTGCTTGGGGCCCCCTGGAGGCCCTTCAGGCCAGCTAGGTCTTTGTGTCCTGGCTCATTCGGTTTGGGAGCTGTTGCTGCAGTTGGGCATGTTGGCCGGAGAGTGCTTCTCGGGCCGCGAACTGCAACCTTGCAGGAATCTCCCAGGTTCCCGGCCCAACTAAAGCCCCCAGACCCAAATGGAGAGGAGCTCCTTGGGTGCCCCATGGGGGCCCTTCAGGCCAGCTAGGTATTTCGGTCCTGGCTCCTTCGGTTTGGGAGCTGTTGCTGCAGTTGGGCATGTTGGCCGGAGAGTGCTTCTCGGGCCGCGAACTGCAACCTTGCAGGAATCTCCCAGGTTCCCGGCCCAACGAAAGCCCCCAGACCCAAATTGAGAGGGGCTCCTTGGGGGCCCCCTGGGGGCCCTTCAGGCCAGCTAGGTCTTTGGGTCCTGGCTCCTTCGGTTTGGGAGCTGTTGCTGCAGTTGGGCATGTTGGCCGGAGAGTGCTTCTCGGGCCGCGAACTGCAACCTTGCAGGAATCTCCCAGGTTCCCCGCCCAACGAAAGCCCCCAGACCCAAATGGAGAGGGGCTGCTTGGGGGCCCCCTGGGGGCCCTTCAGGCCAGCTAGGTCTTTGGGTCCTGGCTCCTTCGCTTTGGGAGCTGTTGCTGCAGTTGGGCATTTTGGCCGGAGAGTGCTTCTCGGGCCACGAACTGCAACCTTGCATGAATCTCCCAGGTTCCCGGCCCAACGAAAGCCCCCAGACCCAAATTGAGAGGGGCTGCTTGGGGGCCCCCTGGGGGCCCTTCAGGCCAGCTAGGTCTTTGGGTCCTGGCTCCTTCGGTTTGGGAGCTGTTGCTGCAGTTGGGCATGTTGGCCGGAGAGTGCTTCTCGGGCCGCGAACTGCAACCTTGCAGGATTCTCCCAGGTTCCCGGCCCAACGAAAGCCCCCAGACCCAAATGGAGAGGGGCTGCTTGGGGCCCCCCTGGAGGCCCTTCAGGCCAGCTAGGTCTTTGGGTCCTGGCTCCTTCGCTTTGGGAGCTGTTGCTGCAGTTGGGCATGTTGGCCGGAGAGTGCTTCTCGGGCCGCGAACTGTAACTTGCAGGTACCTCTCAGGTATACATGCCCAACGAAAGCCCCCAGACCCAAATGGAGAGGGGCTGCTTGGTGGCCTTCTGGGGGCCCTTCAGGCCAGCTAGGTCTTTGGGTCCTGGCTCCTTCGCTCTGGGAGCTGTTGCTGGATATTGGGCATGTTGGCCGGAGAGTGCTTCTCGGGCCGCGAACTGCAACCTTGCTGGTATCTCCCAGGTTCTCAGCCTAAAGAAAGCCCCCAGACCCAAATTGAGAGGGGCTGCTTGGGGGCCCCCTGGGGGCCCTTCAGGCCAGCTAGGTCTTTGGGTCCTGGCTCCTTCGCTTTGGGAGCTGTTGCTGCATTTGTGCATGTTGGCCGGAGAGTGCTTCTCGGGCCGCGAACTGCAACCTTGCTGGTATCTCCCAGGTTCTCAGCCTAAAGAAAGCCCCCAGACCCAAATGGAGAGGGGCTGCTTGGGGCCCCCTGGAGGCCCTTCAGGCCAGCTAGGTCTTTGTGTCCTGGCTCATTCGGTTTGGGAGCTGTTGCTGCAGTTGGGCATGTTGGCCGGAGAGTGCTTCTCGGGCCGCGAACTGCAACCTTGCAGGAATCTCCCAGGTTCCCGGCCCAACTAAAGCCCCCAGACCCAAATGGAGAGGAGCTCCTTGGGTGCCCCATGGGGGCCCTTCAGGCCAGCTAGGTATTTCGGTCCTGGCTCCTTCGGTTTGGGAGCTGTTGCTGCAGTTGGGCATGTTGGCCGGAGAGTGCTTCTCGGGCCACGAACTGCAACCTTGCATGAATCTCCCAGGTTCCCGGCCCAACGAAAGCCCCCAGACCCAAATTGAGAGGGGCTGCTTGGGGGCCCCCTGGGGGCCCTTCAGGCCAGCTAGGTCTTTGGGTCCTGGCTCCTTCGGTTTGGGAGCTGTTGCTGCAGTTGGGCATGTTGGCCGGAGAGTGCTTCTCGGGCCGCGAACTGCAACCTTGCAGGATTCTCCCAGGTTCCCGGCCCAACGAAAGCCCCCAGACCCAAATTGAGAGGGGCTGCTTGGGGGCCCCCTGGGGGCCCTTCAGGCCAGCTAGGTCTTTGGGTCCTGGCTCCTTCGCTTTGGGAGCTGTTGCTGCAGTTGGGCATGTTGGCCGGAGAGTGCTTCTCGGGCCGCGAACTGCAACCTTGCAGGAATCTCCCAGGTTCCCGGCCCAACGAAAGCCCCCAGACCCAAATTGAGAGGGGCTCCTTGGGGGCCCCCTGGGGGCCCTTCAGGCCAGCTAGGTCTTTGGGTCCTGGCTCCTTCGGTTTGGGAGCTGTTGCTGCAGTTGGGCATGTTGGCCGGAGAGTGCTTCTCGGGCCGCGAACTGCAACCTTGCAGGAATCTCCCAGGTTCCCAGCCCAACGAAAGCCCCCAGACCCAAATGGAGAGGGGCTGCTTGGGGGCCCCCTGGGGGCCCTTCAGGCCAGCTAGGTCTTTGGGTCCTGGCTCCTTCGCTTTGGGAGCTGTTGCTGCAGTTGAGCATGTTGGCCGGAGAGTGCTTCTCGGGCCACGAACTGCAACCTTGCATGAATCTCCCAGGTTCCCGGCCCAACGAAAGCCCCCAGACCCAAATTGAGAGGGGCTGCTTGGGGGCCCCCTGGGGGCCCTTCAGGCCAGCTAGGTCTTTGGGTCCTGGCTCCTTCGGTTTGGGAGCTGTTGCTGCAGTTGGGCATGTTGGCCGGAGAGTGCTTCTCGGGCCGCGAACTGCAACCTTGCAGGATTCTCCCAGGTTCCCGGCCCAACGAAAGCCCCCAGACCCAAATTGAGAGGGGCTGCTTGGGGCCCCCCTGGAGGCCCTTCAGGCCAGCTAGGTCTTTGGGTCCTGGCTCCTTCGGTTTGGGAGCTGTTGCTGCAGTTGGGCATGTTGGCCGGAGAGTGCTTCTCGGGCCGCGAACTGTAACTTGCAGGTACCTCTCAGGTATACATGCCCAACGAAAGCCCCCAGACCCAAATGGAGAGGGGCTGCTTGGTGGCCTTCTGGGGGCCCTTCAGGCCAGCTAGGTCTTTGGGTCCTGGCTCCTTCGCTTTGGGAGCTGTTGCTGGATATTGGGCATGTTGGCCGGAGAGTGCTTCTCGGGCCGCGAACTGCAACCTTGCTGGTATCTCCCAGGTTCTCAGCCTAAAGAAAGCCCCCAGACCCAAATTGAGAGGGGCTGCTTGGGGGCCCCCTGGGGGCCCTTCAGGCCAGCTAGGTCTTTGGGTCCTGGCTCCTTCGCTTTGGGAGCTGTTGCTGGATATTGGGCATGTTGGCCGGAGAGTGCTTCTCGGGCCGCGAACTGCAACCTTGCTGGTATCTCCCAGGTTCTCAGCCTAAAGAAAGCCCCCAGACCCAAATGGAGAGGGGCTGCTTGGGGCCCCCTGGAGGCCCTTCAGGCCAGCTAGGTCTTTGTGTCCTGGCTCATTCGGTTTGGGAGCTGTTGCTGCAGTTGGGCATGTTGGCCGGAGAGTGCTTCTCGGGCCGCGAACTGCAACCTTGCAGGAATCTCCCAGGTTCCCGGCCCAACTAAAGCCCCCAGACCCAAATGGAGAGGAGCTCCTTGGGTGCCCCATGGGGGCCCTTCAGGCCAGCTAGGTATTTCGGTCCTGGCTCCTTCGGTTTGGGAGCTGTTGCTGCAGTTGGGCATGTTGGCCGGAGAGTGCTTCTCGGGCCACGAACTGCAACCTTGCATGAATCTCCCAGGTTCCCGGCCCAACGAAAGCCCCCAGACCCAAATTGAGAGGGGCTGCTTGGGGGCCCCCTGGGGGCCCTTCAGGCCAGCTAGGTCTTTGGGTCCTGGCTCCTTCGCTTTGGGAGCTGTTGCTGCAGTTGGGCATGTTGGCCGGAGAGTGCTTCTCGGGCCGCGAACTGCAACCTTGCAGGATTCTCCCAGGTTCCCGGCCCAACGAAAGCCCCCAGACCCAAATTGAGAGGGGCTGCTTGGGGCCCCCCTGGAGGCCCTTCAGGCCAGCTAGGTCTTTGGGTCCTGGCTCCTTCGGTTTGGGAGCTGTTGCTGCAGTTGGGCATGTTGGCCGGAGAGTGCTTCTCGGGCCGCGAACTGTAACTTGCAGGTACCTCTCAGGTATACATGCCCAACGAAAGCCCCCAGACCCAAATGGAGAGGGGCTGCTTGGTGGCCTTCTGGGGGCCCTTCAGGCCAGCTAGGTCTTTGGGTCCTGGCTCCTTCGCTTTGGGAGCTGTTGCTGGATATTGGGCATGTTGGCCGGAGAGTGCTTCTCGGGCCGCGAACTGCAACCTTGCTGGTATCTCCCAGGTTCTCAGCCTAAAGAAAGCCCCCAGACCCAAATTGAGAGGGGCTGCTTGGGGGCCCCTGGAGGCCCTTCAGGCCAGCTAGGTCTTTGGGTCCTGGCTCCTTCGCTTTGGGAGCTGTTGCTGCAGTTGGGCATGTTGGCCAGAGAGTGCTTCTCGGGCCGCGAACTGCAACCTTGCAGGATTCTCCCAGGTTCCCGGCCCAACGAAAGCCCCCAGACCCAAATTGAGAGGGGCTGCTTGGGGCCCCCCTGGAGGCCCTTCAGGCCAGCTAGGTCTTTGGGTCCTGGCTCCTTCGGTTTGGGAGCTGTTGCTGCAGTTGGGCATGTTGGCCGGAGAGTGCTTCTCGGGCCGCGAACTGTAACTTGCAGGTACCTCTCAGGTATACATGCCCAACGAAAGCCCCCAGACCCAAATGGAGAGGGGCTGCTTGGTGGCCTTCTGGGGGCCCTTCAGGCCAGCTAGGTCTTTGGGTCCTGGCTCCTTCGCTTTGGGAGCTGTTGCTGGATATTGGGCATGTTGGCCGGAGAGTGCTTCTCGGGCCGCGAACTGCAACCTTGCTGGTATCTCCCAGGTTCTCAGCCTAAAGAAAGCCCCCAGACCCAAATTGAGAGGGGCTGCTTGGGGGCCCCTGGAGGCCCTTCAGGCCAGCTAGGTCTTTGGGTCCTGGCTCCTTCGGTTTGGGAGCTGTTGCTGCAGTTGGGCATGTTGGCCGGAGAGTGCTTCTCGGGCCGCGAACTGCAACCTTGCAGGTACCTCCCAGGTTCCCGGCCCAACGAAAACCCCCAGACCCAAATGGAGAGGGGCTGCTTGGGGGCCCCCTGGGGGCCCTTCAGGCCAGCTAGGTCTTTGTGTCCTGGCTCATTCGCTTTGGGAGCTGTTGCTGCAGTTGGGCATGTTGGGCGGAGAGTGCTTCTCGGGCCGCGAACTGTAACTTGCAGGTACCTCTCAGGTATACATGCCCAACGAAAGCCCCCAGACCCAAATGGAGAGGGGCTGCTTGGGGGCCTTCTGGGGGCCCTTCAGGCCAGCTAGGTCTTTGGGTCCTGGCTCCTTCACTTTGGGAGCTGTTGCTGGATATTGGGCATGTTGGCCGGAGAGTGCTTCTCGGGCCGCGAACTGCAACCTTGCTGGTATCTCCCAGGTTCTCAGCCTAAAGAAAGCCCCCAGACCCAAATGGAGAGGGGCTGCTTGGGGGCCCCCTTGGGGCCCTTCAGGCCAGCTAGGTCTTTGGGTCCTGGCTCCTTCGCTTTGGGAGCTGTTGCTGCAGTTGGGCATGTTGGCCGGAGAGTGCTTCTCCGGCCGCGAACTGCAACCTTGCAGGAATCTCCCAGGTTCCCGGCCCAACGAAAGCCCCCAGACCCAAATTGAGAGGGGTTGCTTGGGGGCCCCCTTGGGGCCCTTCAGGCCAGCTAGGTCTTTGGGTCCTGGCTCCTTCGCTTTGGGAGCTGTTGCTGCAGTTGGGCATGTTGGCCGGAGAGTGCTTCTCGGGCCGCGAACTGCAACCTTGCATGAATCTCCCAGGTTCCCCGCCCAACGAAAGCCCCCAGACCCAACTGGAGAGGGGCTGCTTGGGGGCCCCCTGGGGGCCCTTCAGGCCAGCTAGGTCTTTGGGTCCTGGCTCCTTCGCTTTGGGAGCTGTTGCTGCAGTTGGGCATGTTGGCCGGAGAGTGCTTCTCGGGCCGCGAACTGCAACCTTGCAGGAATCTCCCAGGTTCCATGCCCAACGAAAGCCCCCAGACCCAAATGGAGAGGGGCTGCTTGGGGGCCCCCTGGGGGCCCTTCAGGCCAGCTAGGTCTTTGGGTCCTGGCTCCTTCGGTTTGGGAGCTGTTGCTGCAGTTGGGCATGTTGGCCGGAGAGTGCTTCTCGGGCCGCGAACTGCAACCTTGCAGGTACCTCCCAGGTTCCCAGCCCAACGAAAGCCCCCAGACCCAAATTGAGAGGGGCTGCTTGGGGACCCCCTGGGGGCCCTTCAGGCCAGCTAGGTCTTTGGGTCCTGGCTCCTTCGCTTTGGGAGCTGTTGCTGCAGTTGGGCATGTTGGCCGGAGAGTGCTTCTCGGGTCTCGAACTGCAACCTTGAAGGAATCTCCCAGGTTCCCGGCCCAACGAAAGCCCCCAGACCCAAATTGAGAGGGGCTGCTTGGGGGCCTCCTGGGGGCCCTTCAGGCCAGCTAGGTCTTTGGGTCCTGGCTCCTTCGGTTTGGGAGCTGTTGCTGCAGTTGGGCATGTTGGGCGGAGAGTGCTTCTCCGGCCGCGAACTGCAACCTTGCAGGATTCTCCCAGGTTCCCGGCCCAACGAAAGCCCCCAGACCCAAATTGAGAGGGGCTGCTTGGGGGCCCCCTGGGGGCCCTTCAGGCCAGCTAGGTCTTTGTGTCCTGGCTCCTTCGGTTTGGGAGCTGTTGCTGCAGTTGGGCATGTTGGCCGGAGAGTGCTTCTCGGGCCTCGAACTGCAACCTTGCAGGAATCTCCCAGGTTCCATGCCCAACAAAAGCCCCCAGACCCAAATGGAGAGGGGCTGCTTGGGGGCCCCCTGGGGGCCCTTCAGGCCAGCTAGGTCTTTGTGTCCTGGCTCCTTCGGTTTGGGAGCTGTTGCTGCAGTTGGGCATGTTGGCCGGAGAGTGCTTCTCGGGCCTCGAACTGCAACCTTGCAGGAATCTCCCAGGTTCCATGCCCAACAAAAGCCCCCAGACCCAAATGGAGAGGGGCTGCTTGGGGGCCCCCTGGGGGCCCTTCAGGCCAGCTAGGTCTTTGGGTCCTGGCTCCTTCGCTTTGGGAGCTGTTGCTGCAGTTGGGCATGTTGGCCGGAGAGTGCTTCTCCGGCCGCGAACTGCAACATTGCTGGTACCTCCCAGGTTCCCGGCCCAACTAAAGCCCCCAGACCCAAATTGAGAGGGGCTGCTTGGTGGCCCCCTGGGGGCCCTTCAGGCCAGCTAGGTCTTTGGGTCCTGGCTCCTTCGGTTTGGGAGCTGTTGCTGCAGTTGGGCATGTTGGCCGGAGAGTGCTTCTTGGGCCGCGAACTGCAACCTTGCAGGATTCTCCCAGGTTCCCGGCCCAACGAAAGCCCCCAGACCCAAATGGAGAGGGGCTGCTTGGGGCCCCCCTGGGGGCCCTTCAGGCCAGCTAGGTCTTTGGGTCCTGGCTCCTTCGCTTTGGGAGCTGTTGCTGCAGTTGGGCATGTTGGCCGGAGAGTGCTTCTCGGGCCGCGAACTGCAACCTTGCAGGTACCTCCCAGGTTCCCGGCCCAACGAAAGCCCCCAGACCCAAATGGAGAGGGGCTGCTTGGGGGCCCCCTGGGGGCCCTTCAGGCCAGCTAGGTCTTTGGGTCCTGGCTCCTTCGGTTTGGGAGCTGTTGCTGCAGTTGGGCATGTTGGCCGGAGAGTGCTTCTCGGGCCGCGAACTGCAACCTTGCAGGATTCTCCCAGGTTCCCGGCCCAACGAAAGCCCCCAGACCCAAATTGAGAGGGGCTGCTTGGGGGCCCCCTGGGGGCCCCTCAGGCCAGCTAGGTCTTTGGGTCCTGGCTCCTTCGGTTTGGGAGCTGTTGCTGCAGTTGGGCATGTTGGCCGGAGAGTGCTTCTCCGGCCGCGAACTGTAACCTTGCAGGTACCTCTCAGGTATCCATGCCGAACGAAAGCCCCCAGACCCAAATTGAGAGGGGCTGCTTGGGGGCCCCCTGGGGGCCCTTCAGGCCAGCTAGGTCTTTGGGTCCTGGCTCCTTCGCTTTGGGAGCTGTTGCTGCAGTTGGGCATGTCGGCCAGAGAGTGCTTCTCGGGCCGCGAACTGCAACCTTGCAGGTACCTCTCAGGTATACATGCCCAACGAAAGCCCCCAGACCCAAATGGAGAGGGGCTGCTTGGGGACCCCCTGGGGGCACTTCAGGCCAGCTAGGTCTTTGGGTCCTGGCTCCTTCGCTTTGGGAGCTGTTGCTGCAGTTGGGCATGTTGGCCGGAGAGTGCTTCTCGGGCCGCGAACTGTAACCTTGCAGGTACCTCCCAGGTATACATGCCCAACGAAAGCCCCCAGACCCAAATTGAGAGGGGCTGCTTGGGGGCCCCCTGGGGGCCCTTCAGGCCAGCTAGGTCTTTGGGTCCTGGCTCCTTCGCTTTGGGAGCTGTTGCTGCAGTTGGGCATGCTGGCCGGAGAGTGCTTCTCGGGCCGCGAACTGCAACCTTGCAGGATTCTCCCAGGTTCCCGGCCCAACGAAAGCCCCCAGACCCAAATGGAGAGGAGCTCCTTGGGTGCCCCATGGGGGCCCTTCAGGCCAGCTAGGTCTTTGTGTCCTGGCTCCTTCGCTTTGGGAGCTGTTGCTGCAGTTGTGCATGTTGGACGGAGAGTGCTTCTCGGGCCGCGAACTGCAACCTTGCAGGAATCTCCCAGGTTCCATGCCCAACGAAAGCCCCCAGACCCAAATTGAGAGGGGCTGCTTGGGGCCCCCCTGGAGGCCCTTCAGGCCAGCTAGGTCTTTGGGTCCTGGCTCCTTCGGTTTGGGAGCTGTTGCTGCAGTTGGGCATGTTGGCCGGAGAGTGCTTCTCGGGCCGCGAACTGCAACCTTGCAGGTACCTCCCAGGTTCCCGGCCCAACGAAAACCCCCAGACCCAAATGGAGAGGGGCTGCTTGGGGGCCTTCTGGGGGCCCTTCAGGCCAGCTAGGTCTTTGGGTCCTGGCTCCTTCGCTTTGGGAGCTGTTGCTGGATATTGGGCATGTTGGCCGGAGAGTGCTTCTCGGGCCGCGAACTGCAACCTTGCAGGAATCTCCCAGGTTCTCAGCCTAAAGAAAGCCCCCAGACCCAAATGGAGAGGGGCTGCTTGGGGGCCCCCTGGGGGCCCTTCAGGCCAGCTAGGTCTTTGGGTCCTGGCTCCTTCGCTTTGGGAGCTGTTGCTGCAGTTGGGCATGTTGGCCGGAGAGTGCTTCTCCGGCCGCGAACTGCAACCTTGCAGGAATCTCCCAGGTTCCCGGCCCAACGAAAGCCCCCAGACCCAAATTGAGAGGGGCTGCTTGGGGGCCCCCTGGGGGCCCTTCAGGCCAGCTAGGTCTTTGGGTCCTGGCTCCTTCGCTTTGGGAGCTGTTGCTGCAGTTGGGCATGCTGGCCGGAGAGTGCTTCTCCGGCCGCGAACTGCAACCTTGCAGGTACCTCCCAGGTTCCCGGCCCAACTAAAGCCCCCAGACCCAAATGGAGATGAGCTCCTTGGGGGCCCCATGGGGGCCCTTCAGGCCAGCTAGGTCTTTGGGTCCTGGCTCCTTCGCTTTGGGAGCTGTTGCTGCAGTTGGGCATGTTGGCCGGAGAGTGCTTCTCGGGCCGCGAACTGCAACCTTGCAGGATTCTCCCAGGTTCCCGGCCCAACGAAAGCCCCCAGACCCAAATGGAGAGGGGCTGCTTGGGGCCCCCCTGGAGGCCCTTCAGGCCAGCTAGGTCTTTGGGTCCTGGCTCCTTCGGTTTGGGAGCTGTTGCTGCAGTTGGGCATGTTGGCCGGAGAGTGCTTCTCGGGCCGCGAACTGTAACTTGCAGGTACCTCTCAGGTATACATGCCCAACGAAAGCCCCCAGACCCAAATGGAGAGGGGCTGCTTGGTGGCCTTCTGGGGGCCCTTCAGGCCAGCTAGGTCTTTGGGTCCTGGCTCCTTCGCTTTGGGAGCTGTTGCTGGATATTGGGCATGTTGGCCGGAGAGTGCTTCTCGGGCCGCGAACTGCAACCTTGCTGGTATCTCCCAGGTTCTCAGCCTAAAGAAAGCCCCCAGACCCAAATGGAGAGGGGCTGCTTGGGGGCCCCCTGGGGGCCCTTCAGGCCAGCTAGGTCTTTGGGTCCTGGCTCCTTCGCTTTGGGAGCTGTTGCTGCAGTTGGGCATGTTGGCCGGAGAGTGCTTCTCGGGCCGCGAACTGCAACCTTGCTGGTATCTCCCAGGTTCTCAGCCTAAAGAAAGCCCCCAGACCCAAATGGAGAGGGGCTGCTTGGGGCCCCCTGGAGGCCCTTCAGGCCAGCTAGGTCTTTGTGTCCTGGCTCATTCGGTTTGGGAGCTGTTGCTGCAGTTGCGCATGTTGGCCGGAGAGTGCTTCTCCGGCTGCGTACTGTAACCTTGCAGGTACCTCTCAGGTATCCATGCCCAACGAAAGCCCCCAGACCCAAATTGAGAGGGGCTGCTTGGTGGCCCCCTGGGGGCCCTTCAGGCCAGCTAGGTCTTTGTGTCCTGGCTCCTTCGCTTTGGGAGCTGTTGCTGCAGTTGGGCATGTTGGCCGGAGAGTGCTTCTCGGGCCGCGAACTGCAACCTTGCAGGTACCTCCCAGGTTCCCGGCCCAACGAAAACCCCCAGACCCAAATGGAGAGGGGCTGCTTGGGGGCCCCCTGGGGGCCCTTCAGGCCAGCTAGGTCTTTGGGTCCTGGCTCCTTCGCTTTGGGAGCTGTTGCTGCAGTTGGGCATGTTGGCCGGAGAGTGCTTCTCGGGCCGCGAACTGCAACCTTGCAGGTACCTCTCAGGTATACATGCCCAACGAAAGCCCCCAGACCCAAATGTTGAGGGGCTGCTTGGTGGCCTTCTGGGGGCCCTTCAGGCCAGCTAGGTCTTTGGGTCCTGGCTCCTTCGCTTTGGGAGCTGTTGCTGGATATTGGGCATGTTGGCCGGAGAGTGCTTCTCGGGCCGCGAACTGCAACCTTGCTGGTATCTCCCAGGTTCTCAGCCTAAAGAAAGCCCCCAGACCCAAATTGAGAGGGGCTGCTTGGGGGCCCCCTGGGGGCCCTTCAGGCCAGCTAGGTCTTTGGGTCCTGGCTCCTTCGCTTTGGGAGCTGTTGCTGCAGTTGGGCATGTTGGCCGGAGAGTGCTTCTCCGGCCGCGAACTGCAACCTTGCAGGAATCTCCCAGGTTCCTGGCCCAACAAAAGCCCCCAGACCCAAATTGAGAGGGGCTGCTTGGGGGCCCCCTGGGGGCCCTTCAGGCCAGCTAGGTCTTTGGGTCCTGGCTCCTTCGCTTTGGGAGCTGTTGCTGCAGTTGGGCATGTTGGCCGGAGAGTGCTTCTCGGGCCGCGAACTGCAACCTTGCATGAATCTCCCAGGTTCCCCGCCCAACGAAAGCCCCCAGACCCAAATGGAGAGGGGCTGCTTGGGGACCCCCTGGGGGCACTTCAGGCCAGCTAGGTCTTTGGGTCCTGGCTCCTTCGCTTTGGGAGCTGTTGCTGCAGTTGGGCATGTTGGCCGGAGAGTGCTTCTCGGGCCGCGAACTGTAACCTTGCAGGTACCTCCCAGGTTCCCGGCCCAACGAAAGCCCCCAGACCCAAATTGAGAGGGGCTGCTTGGGGGCCCCCTGGGGGCCCTTCAGGCCAGCTAGGTCTTTGGGTCCTGGCTCCTTCGCTTTGGGAGCTGTTGCTGCAGTTGGGCATGTTGGCCGGAGAGTGCTTCTCGGACCGCGAACTGCAACCTTGCAGGAATTTCCCAGGTTCTCAGCCTAAAGAAAGCCCCTAGACCCAAATTGAGAGGGGCTCCTTGGGGGCCCCATGGGGGCCCTTCAGGCCAGCTAGGTATTTCGGTCCTGGCTCCTTCGGTTTGGGAGCTGTTGCTGCAGTTGGGCATGTTGGCCGGAGAGTGCTTCTCGGGCCGCGAACTGCAACCTTGCAGGAATCTCCCAGGTTCCCGGCCCAACGAAAGCCCCCAGACCCAAATTGAGAGGGGCTGCTTGGGGCCCCCCTGGAGGCCCTTCAGGCCAGCTAGGTCTTTGGGTCCTGGCTCCTTCGCTTTGGGAGCTGTTGCTGCAGTTGGGCATGTTGGCCGGAGAGTGCTTCTCGGGCCGCGAACTGTAACTTGCAGGTACCTCTCAGGTATACATGCCCAACGAAAGTCCCCAGACCCAAATGGAGAGGGGCTGCTTGGTGGCCTTCTGGGGGCCCTTCAGGCCAGCTAGGTCTTTGGGTCCTGGCTCCTTCGCTTTGGGAGCTGTTGCTGCAGTTGGGCATGTTGGCCGGAGAGTGCTTCTCGGGCCGCGAACTGCAACCTTGCTGGTATCTCCCAGGTTCTAAGCCTAAAGAAAGCCCCCAGACCCAAATTGAGAGGGGCTGCTTGGGGGCCCCCTGGGGGCCCTTCAGGCCAGCTAGGTCTTTGGGTCCTGGCTCCTTCGCTTTGGGAGCTGTTGCTGCAGTTAGGCATGTTGGCCGGAGAGTGCTTCTCGGGCCGCGAACTGCAACCTCGCAGGAATCTCCCAGGTTCCCGGCCCAACGAAAGCCCCCAGACCCAAATTGAGAGGGGCTGCTTGGGGGCCCCCTGGAGGCCCTTCAGGCCAGCTAGGTCTTTGTGTCCTGGCTCCTTCGGTTTGGGAGCTGTTGCTGCAGTTGGGCATGTTGGCCGGAGAGTGCTTCTCGGGCCGCGAACTGCAACCTTGCAGGATTCTCCCAGGTTCCCGGCCCAACGAAAGCCCCCAGACCCAAATTGAGAGGGGCTGCTTGGGGACCCCCTGGGGGCCCTTCAGGCCAGCTAGGTCTTTGGGTCCTGGCTCCTTCGCTTTGGGAGCTGTTGCTGCAGTTGGGCATGTTGGCCGGAGAGTGCTTCTCGGGCCGCGAACTGTAACTTGCAGGTACCTCTCAGGTATACATGCCCAACGAAAGCCCCCAGACCCAAATGGAGAGGGGCTGCTTGGTGGCCTTCTGGGGGCCCTTCAGGCCAGCTAGGTCTTTGGGTCCTGGCTCCTTCGGTTTGGGAGCTGTTGCTGCATTTGTGCATGTTGGCCGGAGAGTGCTTCTCGGGCCGCGAACTGCAACCTTGCAGGATTCTCCCAGGTTCCCGGCCCAACGAAAGCCCCCAGAACCAAATGGAGAGGGGCTGCTTGGGGGCCCCCTGGGGGCCCTTCAGGCCAGCTAGGTCTTTGGGTCCTGGCTCCTTCGCTTTGGGAGCTGTTGCTGCAGTTGGGCATGTTGGCCGGAGAGTGCTTCTCGGACCGCGAACTGCAACCTTGCAGGTACCTCCCAGGTTCCCGGCCCAACTAAAGTCCCCAGACCCAAATGGAGATGAGCTCCTTGGGGGCCCCATGGGGGCCCTTCAGGCCAGCTAGGTCTTTGGGTCCTGGCTCCTTCGCTTTGGGAGCTGTTGCTGCAGTTGGGCATGTTGGCCGGAGAGTGCTTCTCGGGCCGCGAACTGTAACTTGCAGGTACCTCTCAGGTATACATGCCCAACGAAAGCCCCCAGACCCAAATGGAGAGGGGCTGCTTGGTGGCCTTCTGGGGGCCCTTCAGGCCAGCTAGGTCTTTGGGTCCTGGCTCCTTCGCTTTGGGAGCTGTTGCTGGATATTGGGCATGTTGGCCGGAGAGTGCTTCTCGGGCCGCGAACTGCAACCTTGCTGGTATCTCCCAGGTTCTCAGCCTAAAGAAAGCCCCCAGACCCAAATGGAGAGGGGCTGCTTGGGGGCCCCCTGGGGGCCCTTCAGGCCAGCTAGGTCTTTGGGTCCTGGCTCCTTCGCTTTGGGAGCTGTTGCTGCAGTTGGGCATGTTGGCCGGAGAGTGCTTCTCGGGCCGTGAACTGCAACCTTGCTGGTATCTCCCAGGTTCTCAGCCTAAAGAAAGCCCCCAGACCCAAATGGAGAGGGGCTGCTTGGGGCCCCCTGGAGGCCCTTCAGGCCAGCTAGGTCTTTGTGTCCTGGCTCATTCGGTTTGGGAGCTGTTGCTGCAGTTGCGCATGTTGGCCGGAGAGTGCTTCTCGGGCCGCGAACTGCAACCTTGCAGGAATCTCCCAGGTTCCCGGCCCAACTAAAGCCCCCAGACCCAAATGGAGAGGAGCTCCTTGGGGGCCCCATGGGGGCCCTTCAGGCCAGCTAGGTATTTCGGTCCTGGCTCCTTCGCTTTGGGAGCTGTTGCTGCAGTTGGGCATGTTGGCCGGAGAGTGCTTCTCGGGCCGCGAACTGCAACCTTGCAGGTACCTCCCAGGTTCCCGGCCCAACGAAAACCCCCAGACCCAAATGGAGAGGGGCTGCTTGGGGGCCCCCTGGGGGCCCTTCAGGCCAGCTAGGTCTTTGGGTCCTGGCTCCTTCGCTTTGGGAGCTGTTGCTGCAGTTGGGCATGTTGGCCGGAGAGTGCTTCTCGGGCCGCGAACTGCAACCTTGCAGGTACCT
This sequence comes from Gallinula chloropus, assembly GCF_964237585.1. Taxonomy (NCBI): domain Eukaryota; kingdom Metazoa; phylum Chordata; class Aves; order Gruiformes; family Rallidae; genus Gallinula; species Gallinula chloropus. The sequence goes on along the minus strand of NW_028168177.1, from coordinate 419,012 downwards.
CTCAGGTATACATGCCCAACGAAAGCCCCCAGACCCAAATGTTGAGGGGCTGCTTGGTGGCCTTCTGGGGGCCCTTCAGGCCAGCTAGGTCTTTGGGTCCTGGCTCCTTCGCTTTGGGAGCTGTTGCTGGATATTGGGCATGTTGGCTGGAGAGTGCTTCTCGGGCCGCGAACTGCAACCTTGCTGGTATCTCCCAGGTTCTCAGCCTAAAGAAAGCCCCCAGACCCAAATTGAGAGGGGCTGCTTGGGGGCCCCCTGGGGGCCCTTCAGGCCAGCTAGGTCTTTGGGTCCTGGCTCCTTCGCTTTGGGAGCTGTTGCTGCAGTTGGGCATGTTGGCCGGAGAGTGCTTCTCCGGCCGCGAACTGCAACCTTGCAGGAATCTCCCAGGTTCCCGGCCCAACGAAAGCCCCCAGACCCAAATTGAGAGGGGCTGCTTGGGGGCCCCCTGGGGGCCCTTCAGGCCAGCTAGGTCTTTGGGTCCTGGCTCCTTCGCTTTGGGAGCTGTTGCTGCAGTTGGGCATGTTGGCCGGAGAGTGCTTCTCGGGCCGCGAACTGCAACCTTGCATGAATCTCCCAGGTTCCCCGCCCAACGAAAGCCCCCAGACCCAAATGGAGAGGGGCTGCTTGGGGACCCCCTGGGGGCACTTCAGGCCAGCTAGGTCTTTGGGTCCTGGCTCCTTCGCTTTGGGAGCTGTTGCTGCAGTTGGGCATGTTGGCCGGAGAGTGCTTCTCGGGCCGCGAACTGTAACCTTGCAGGTACCTCCCAGGTTCCCGGCCCAACGAAAGCCCCCAGACCCAAATTGAGAGGGGCTGCTTGGGGGCCCCCTGGGGGCCCTTCAGGCCAGCTAGGTCTTTGGGTCCTGGCTCCTTCGCTTTGGGAGCTGTTGCTGCAGTTGGGCATGTTGGCCGGAGAGTGCTTCTCGGGCCGCGAACTGCAACCTTGCAGGATTCTCCCAGGTTCCCGGCCCAACGAAAGCCCCCAGACCCAAATGGAGAGGGGCTGCTTGGGGCCCCCCTGGAGGCCCTTCAGGCCAGCTAGGTCTTTGGGTCCTGGCTCCTTCGCTTTGGGAGCTGTTGCTGCATTTGTGCATGTTGGCCGGAGAGTGCTTCTCGGGCCGCGAACTGCAACCTTGCAGGATTCTCCCAGGTTCCCGGCCCAACGAAAGCCCCCAGAACCAAATGGAGAGGGGCTGCTTGGGGGCCCCCTGGGGGCCCTTCAGGCCAGCTAGGTCTTTGGGTCCTGGCTCCTTCGCTTTGGGAGCTGTTGCTGCAGTTGGGCATGTTGGCCGGAGAGTGCTTCTCGGGCCGCGAACTGCAACCTTGCAGGAATTTCCCAGGTTCCCGGCCCAACGAAAGCCCCTAGACCCAAATTGAGAGGGGCTCCTTGGGGGCCCCATGGGGGCCCTTCAGGCCAGCTAGGTATTTCGGTCCTGGCTCCTTCGGTTTGGGAGCTGTTGCTGCAGTTGGGCATGTTGGCCGGAGAGTGCTTCTCGGGCCGCGAACTGCAACCTTGCAGGAATCTCCCAGGTTCCCGGCCCAACGAAAGCCCCCAGACCCAAATTGAGAGGGGCTGCTTGGGGCCCCCCTGGAGGCCCTTCAGGCCAGCTAGGTCTTTGGGTCCTGGCTCCTTCGCTTTGGGAGCTGTTGCTGCAGTTGGGCATGTTGGCCGGAGAGTGCTTCTCGGGCCGCGAACTGCAACCTTGCAGGTACCTCCCAGGTTCCCGGCCCAACGAAAACCCCCAGACCCAAATGGAGAGGGGCTGCTTGGGGGCCCCCTGGGGGCCCTTCAGGCCAGCTAGGTCTTTGGGTCCTGGCTCCTTCGCTTTGGGAGCTGTTGCTGCAGTTGGGCATGTTGGCCGGAGAGTGCTTCTCGGGCCGCGAACTGTAACTTGCAGGTACCTCTCAGGTATACATGCCCAACGAAAGTCCCCAGACCCAAATGGAGAGGGGCTGCTTGGTGGCCTTCTGGGGGCCCTTCAGGCCAGCTAGGTCTTTGGGTCCTGGCTCCTTCGCTTTGGGAGCTGTTGCTGGATATTGGGCATGTTGGCCGGAGAGTGCTTCTCGGGCCGCGAACTGCAACCTTGCTGGTATCTCCCAGGTTCTAAGCCTAAAGAAAGCCCCCAGACCCAAATTGAGAGGGGCTGCTTGGGGGCCCCCTGGGGGCCCTTCAGGCCAGCTAGGTCTTTGGGTCCTGGCTCCTTCGCTTTGGGAGCTGTTGCTGCAGTTGGGCATGTTGGCCGGAGAGTGCTTCTCGGGCCGCGAACTGCAACCTCGCAGGAATCTCCCAGGTTCCCGGCCCAACGAAAGCCCCCAGACCCAAATGGAGAGGGGCTGCTTGGGGGCCCCCTGGGGGCCCTTCAGGCCAGCTAGGTCTTTGGGTCCTGGCTCCTTCGGTTTGGGAGCTGTTGCTGCAGTTGGGCATGTTGGCCGGAGAGTGCTTCTCGGGCCGCGAACTGCAACCTTGCAGAATTCTCCCAGGTTCCCGGCCCAACGAAAGCCCCCAGACCCAAATTGAGAGGGGCTGCTTGGGGACCCCATGGGGGCCCTTCAGGCCAGCTAGGTCTTTGGGTCCTGGCTCCTTCGCTTTGGGAGCTGTTGCTGCAGTTGGGCATGTTGGGCGGAGAGTGCTTCTCGGGCCGCGAACTGTAACTTGCAGGTACCTCTCAGGTATACATGCCCAACGAAAGCCCCCAGACCCAAATGGAGAGGGGCTGCTTGGTGGCCTTCTGGGGGCCCTTCAGGCCAGCTAGGTCTTTGGGTCCTGGCTCCTTCGCTTTGGGAGCTGTTGCTGCATTTGTGCATGTTGGCCGGAGAGTGCTTCTCGGGCCGCGAACTGCAACCTTGCAGGATTCTCCCAGGTTCCCGGCCCAACGAAAGCCCCCAGAACCAAATGGAGAGGGGCTGCTTGGGGGCCCCCTGGGGGCCCTTCAGGCCAGCTAGGTCTTTGGGTCCTGGCTCCTTCGCTTTGGGAGCTGTTGCTGCAGTTGGGCATGTTGGCCGGAGAGTGCTTCTCGGACCGCGAACTGCAACCTTGCAGGAATTTCCCAGGTTCCCGGCCCAACGAAAGCCCCTAGACCCAAATTGAGAGGGGCTCCTTGGGGGCCCCATGGGGGCCCTTCAGGCCAGCTAGGTATTTCGGTCCTGGCTCCTTCGCTTTGGGAGCTGTTGCTGCAGTTGGGCATGTTGGCCGGAGAGTGCTTTTCGGGCCGCGAACTGCAACCTTGCAGGTACCTCCCAGGTTCCCGGCCCAACGAAAACCCCCAGACCCAAATGGAGAGGGGCTCCTTGGGGGCCCCCTGGGGGCCCTTCAGGCCAGCTAGGTCTTTGGGTCCTGGCTCCTTCGGTTTGGGAGCTGTTGCTGCAGTTGGGCATGTTGGCCGGAGAGTGCTTCTCGGGCCGCGAACTGTAACTTGCAGGTACCTCTCAGGTATACATGCCCAACGAAAGTCCCCAGACCCAAATGGAGAGGGGCTGCTTGGTGGCCTTCTGGGGGCCCTTCAGGCCAGCTAGGTCTTTGGGTCCTGGCTCCTTCGCTTTGGGAGCTGTTGCTGGATATTGGGCATGTTGGCCGGAGAGTGCTTCTCGGGCCGCGAACTGCAACCTTGCTGGTATCTCCCAGGTTCTCAGCCTAAAGAAAGCCCCCAGACCCAAATGGAGAGGGGCTGCCTGGGGGCCCCCTGGGGGCCCTTCAGGCCAGCTAGGTCTTTGGGTCCTGGCTCCTTCGCTTTGGGAGCTGTTGCTGCAGTTGGGCATGTTGGCCGGAGAGTGCTTCTCGGGCCGCGAACTGCAACCTCGCAGGAATCTCCCAGGTTCCCGGCCCAACGAAAGCCCCCAGACCCAAATTGAGAGGGGCTGCTTGGGGGCCCCCTGGGGGCCCTTCAGGCCAGCTAGGTCTTTGTGTCCTGGCTCCTTCGCTTTGGGAGCTGTTGCTGCAGTTGGGCATGTTGGCCGGAGAGTGCTTCTCGGGCCGCGAACTGCAACCTCGCAGGAATCTCCCAGTTTCCCGGCCCAACGAAAGCCCCCAGACCCAAATTGAGAGGGGCTGCTTGGGGGCCCCCTGGGGGCCCTTCAGGCCAGCTAGGTCTTTGGGTCCTGGCTCCTTCGCTTTGGGAGCTGTTGCTGCAGTTGGGCATGTTGGCCGGAGAGTGCTTCACCGGCCGCGAACTCTAACCTTGCAGGATTCTCCCAGGTTCCCGGCCCAACGAAAGCCCCCAGACCCAAATGGAGAGGGGCTGCTTGGGGGCCCCCTGGGGGCCCTTCAGGCCAGCTAGGTCTTTGGGTCCTGGCTCCTTCGGTTTGGGAGCTGTTGCTGCAGTTGGGCATGTTGGCCGGAGAGTGCTTCTCGGGCCGCGAACTGCAACCTTGCAGGATTCTCCCAGGTTCCCGGCCCAACGAAAGCCCCCAGACCCAAATTGAGAAGGGCTGCTTGGGGACCCCCTGGGGGCCCTTCAGGCCAGCTAGGTCTTTGGGTCCTGGCTCCTTCGCTTTGGGAGCTGTTGCTGCAGTTGGGCATGTTGGCCGGAGAGTGCTTCTCGGGCCGCGAACTGTAACTTGCAGGTACCTCTCAGGTATACATGCCCAACGAAAGCCCCCAGACCCAAATGGAGAGGGGCTGCTTGGTGGCCTTCTGGGGGCCCTTCAGGCCAGCTAGGTCTTTGGGTCCTGGCTCCTTCGCTTTGGGAGCTGTTGCTGGATATTGGGCATGTTGGCCGGAGAGTGCTTCTCGGGCCGCGAACTGCAACCTTGCTGGTATCTCCCAGGTTCTCAGCCTAACGAAAGACCCCAGACCCAAATGGAGAGGGGCTGCTTGGGGGCCCCCTGGGGGCCCTTCAGGCCAGCTAGGTCTTTGGGTCCTGGCTCCTTCGCTTTGGGAGCTGTTGCTGCAGTTGGGCATGTTGGCCGGAGAGTGCTTCTCCGGCCGCGAACTGCAACCTTGCAGGAATCTCCCAGGTTCCCGGCCCAACTAAAGCCCCCAGACCCAAATGGAGAGGGGCTGCTTGGGGGCCCCCTGGGGGCCCTTCAGGCCAGCTAGGTCTTTGGGTCCTGGCTCCTTCGGTTTGGGAGCTGTTGCTGCAGTTGGGCATGTTGGCCGGAGAGTGCTTCTCGGGCCGCGAACTGCAACCTTGCATGAATCTCCCAGGTTCCCCGCCCAACGAAAGCCCCCAGACCCAAATGGAGAGGGGCTGCTTGGGGACCCCCTGGGGGCACTTCAGGCCAGCTAGGTCTTTGGGTCCTGGCTCCTTCGCTTTGGGAGCTGTTGCTGCAGTTGGGCATGTTGGCCGGAGAGTGCTTCTCGGGCCGCGAACTGTAACCTTGCAGGTACCTCCCAGGTATAAATGCCCAACAAAAGCCCCCAGACCCAAATTGAGAGGGGCTGCTTGGGGGCCCCCTGGGGGCCCTTCAGGCCAGCTAGGTCTTTGGGTCCTGGCTCCTTCGGTTTGGGAGCTGTTGCTGCAGTTGGGCATGCTGGCCGGAGAGTGCTTCTCCGGCCGCGAACTGCAACCTTGCAGGTACCTCCCAGGTTCCCGGCCCAACTAAAGCCCCCAGACCCAAATGGAGATGAGCTCCTTGGGGGCCCCATGGGGGCCCTTCAGGCCAGCTAGGTCTTTGGGTCCTGGCTCCTTCGCTTTGGGAGCTGTTGCTGCAGTTGGGCATGTTGGCCGGAGAGTGCTTCTTGGGCCGCGAACTGCAACCTCGCAGGAATCTCCCAGGTTCCCGGCCCAACGAAAGCCCCCAGACCCAAATTGAGAGGGGCTGCTTGGGGGCCCCCTGGGGGCCCTTCAGGCCAGCTAGGTCTTTGGGTCCTGGCTCCTTCGCTTTGGGAGCTGTTGCTGCAGTTGGGCATGTTGGCCGGAGAGTGCTTCTCGGGCCGCGAACTGCAACCTCGCAGGAATCTCCCAGTTTCCCGGCCCAACGAAAGCCCCCAGACCCAAATTGAGAGGGGCTGCTTGGGGGCCCCCTGGGGGCCCTTCAGGCCAGCTAGGTCTTTGGGTCCTGGCTCCTTCGCTTTGGGAGCTGTTGCTGCAGTTGGGCATGTTGGCCGGAGAGTGCTTCACCGGCCGCGAACTCTAACCTTGCAGGATTCTCCCAGGTTCCCAGCCCAACGAAAGCCCCCAGACCCAAATGGAGAGGGGCTGCTTGGGGGCCCCCTGGGGGCCCTTCAGGCCAGCTAGGTCTTTGGGTCCTGGCTCCTTCGCTTTGGGAGCTGTTGCTGCAGTTGGGCATGTTGGCCGGAGAGTGCTTCTCGGGCCGCGAACTGCAACCTTGCAGGTACCTCCCAGGTTCCCGGCCCAACGAAAGCCCCCAGACCCAAATTGAGAAGGGCTGCTTGGGGACCCCCTGGGGGCCCTTCAGGCCAGCTAGGTCTTTGGGTCCTGGCTCCTTCGCTTTGGGAGCTGTTGCTGCAGTTGGGCATGTTGGCCGGAGAGTGCTTCTCGGGCCGCGAACTGTAACTTGCAGGTACCTCTCAGGTATACATGCCCAACGAAAGCCCCCAGACCCAAATGGAGAGGGGCTGCTTGGTGGCCTTCTGGGGGCCCTTCAGGCCAGCTAGGTCTTTGGGTCCTGGCTCCTTCGCTTTGGGAGCTGTTGCTGGATATTGGGCATGTTGGCCGGAGAGTGCTTCTCGGGCCGCGAACTGCAACCTTGCTGGTATCTCCCAGGTTCTCAGCCTAAAGAAAGCCCCCAGACCCAAATTGAGAGGGGCTGCTTGGGGGCCCCCTGGGGGCCCTTCAGGCCAGCTAGGTCTTTGGGTCCTGGCTCCTTCGCTTTGGGAGCTGTTGCTGCAGTTGGGCATGCTGGCCGGAGAGTGCTTCTCCGGCCGTGAACTGCAACCTTGCAGGTACCTCCCAGGTTCCCGGCCCAACTAAAGCCCCCAGACCCAAATGGAGAGGAGCTCCTTGGGGGCCCCCTGGGGGCCCTTCAGGCCAGCTAGGTCTTTGGGTCCTGGCTCCTTCGCTTTGGGAGCTGTTGCTGCAGTTGGGCATGTTGGCCGGAGAGTGCTTCTCGGGCCGCGAACTGCAACCTTGCAGGATTCTCCCAGGTTCCCGGCCCAACGAAAGCCCCCAGACCCAAATGGAGAGGGGCTGCTTGGGGGCCCCCTGGGGGCCCTTCAGGCCAGCTAGGTCTTTGGGTCCTGGCTCCTTCGCTTTGGGAGCTGTTGCTGCAGTTGGGCATGTTGGCCGGAGAGTGCTTCTCGGACCGCGAACTGCAACCTTGCAGGTACCTCTCAGGTATCCATGCCCAACGAAAGCCCCCAGACCCAAATTGAGAGGGGCTGCTTGGTGGCCCCCTGGGGGCCCTTCAGGCCAGCTAGGTCTTTGTGTCCTGGCTCCTTCGCTTTGGGAGCTGTTGCTGCAGTTGGGCATGTTGGCCAGAGAGTGCTTCTTGGGCCGCGAACTGCAACCTTGCATGAATCTCCCAGTTTCCCCGCCCAACGAAAGCCCCCAGACCCAAATGGAGAGGGGCTGCTTGGGGACCCCCTGGGGGCACTTCAGGCCAGCTAGGTCTTTGGGTCCTGGCTCCTTCGCTTTGGGAGCTGTTGCTGCAGTTGGGCATGTTGGCCGGAGAGTGCTTCTCGGACCGCGAACTGCAACCTTGCAGGAATTTCCCAGGTTCCCGGCCCAACGAAAGCCCCTAGACCCAAATGGAGAGGGGCTGCTTGGGGGCCCCCTGGGGGCCCTTCAGGCCAGCTAGGTCTTTGGGTCCTGGCTCCTTCGGTTTGGGAGCTGTTGCTGCAGTTGGGCATGTTGGCCGGAGAGTGCTTCTCGGGCCTCGAACTGCAACCTTGCAGGAATCTCCCAGGTTCCCGGCCCAACGAAAGCCCCCAGACCCAAATTGAGAGGGGCTGCTTGGTGGCCCCCTGGGGGCCCTTCAGGCCAGCTAGGTCTTTGGGTCCTGGCTCCTTCGCTTTGGGAGCTGTTGCTGCAGTTGGGCATGTTGGCCGGAGAGTGCTTCTCGGGCCGCGAACTGCAACCTTGCATGAATCTCCCAGGTTCCCCGCCCAACGAAAGCCCCCAGACCCAAATGGAGAGGGGCTGCTTGGGGACCCCCTGGGGGCACTTCAGGCCAGCTAGGTCTTTGGGTCCTGGCTCCTTCGGTTTGGGAGCTGTTGCTGCAGTTGGGCATGTTGGCCGGAGAGTGCTTCTCGGGCCGCGAACAGTAACCTTGCAGGTCCCTCCCAGGTATACATGCCCGACGAAAGCCCCCAGACCCAAATGGAGAGGGGCTGCTTGGGGGCCCCCTGGGGGCCCTTCAGGCCAGCTAGGTCTTTGGGTCCTGGCTCCTTCGGTTTGGGATCTGTTGCTGCAGTTGGGCATGCTGGCCGGAGAGTGCTTCTCCGGCCGCGAACTGCAACCTTGCAGGTACCTCCCAGGTTCCCGGCCCAACTAAAGCCCCCAGACCCAAATGGAGAGGAGCTCCTTGGGGGCCACTGGAGGCCCTTCAGGCCAGCTAGGTCTTTGGGTCCTGGCTCCTTCGCTTTGGGAGCTGTTGCTGCAGTTGGGCATGTTGGCCGGAGAGTGCTTCTCGGGCCGCGAACTGCAACCTTGCAGGATTCTCCCAGGTTCCCGGCCCAACGAAAGCCCCCAGACCCAAATGGAGAGGGGCTGCTTGGGGACCCCCTTGGGACCCCTTCAGGCCAGCTAGGTCTTTGGGTCCTGGCTCCTTCGGTTTGGGAGCTGTTGCTGCAGTTGGGCATGTTGGCCGGAGAGTGCTTCTCGGGCCGCGAACTGCAACCTTGCAGGAATCTCCAAGGTTCCCGGCCCAACGAAAGCCCCTAGACCCAAATTGAGAGGGGCTGCTTGGGGGCCCCCTGGGGGCCCTTCAGGCCAGCTAGGTCTTTGGGTCCTGGCTCCTTCGCTTTGGGAGCTGTTGCTGCAGTTGGGCATGTTGGCCGGAGAGTGCTTCTTCGGCCGCGAACTGCAACCTTGCAGGTACCTCTCAGGTATACATGCCCAACGAAAGCCCCCAGACCCAAATGGAGAGGAGCTCCTTGGGTGCCCCCTGGGGGCCCTTCAGGCCAGCTAGGTCTTTGGGTCCTGGCTCCTTCGCTTTGGGAGCTGTTGCTGCAGTTGGGCATGTTGGCCGGAGAGTGCTTCTCGGGCCGCGAACTGCAACCTCGCAGGAATCTCCCAGGTTCCCGGCCCAACGAAAGCCCCCAGACCCAAATGGAGAGGGGCTGCTTGGGGGCCCCCTGGGGGCCCTTCAGGCCAGCTAGGTCTTTGGGTCCTGGCTCCTTCGCTTTGGGAGCTGTTGCTGCAGTTGGGCATGTTGGCCGGAGAGTGCTTCTCGGGCCGCGAACTGCAACCTTGCAGGTACCTCCCAGGTTCCCGGCCCAACGAAAACCCCCAGACCCAAATGGAGAGGGGCTGCTTGGGGGGCCCCTGGGGGCCATTCAGGCCAGCTAGGTCTTTGGGTCCTGGCTCCTTCGGTTTGGGAGCTGTTGCTGCAGTTGGGCACGTTGGCCGGAGAGTGCTTCTCGGGCCGCGAACTGTAACTTGCAGGTACCTCTCAGGTATACATGCCCAACGAAAGCCCCCAGACCCAAATGGAGAGGGGCTGCTTGGGGGCCTTCTGGGGGCCCTTCAGGCCAGCTAGGTCTTTGGGTCCTGGCTCCTTCGCTTTGGGAGCTGTTGCTGGATATTGGGCATGTTGGCCGGAGAGTGCTTCTCGGGCCGCGAACTGCAACCTTGCTGGTATCTCCCAGGTTCTCAGCCTAAAGAAAGCCCCCAGACCCAAATTGAGAGGGGCTGCTTGGGGGCCCCCTGGGGGCCCTTCAGGCCAGCTAGGTCTTTGTGTCCTGGCTCCTTCGCTTTGGGAGCTGTTGCTGCAGTTGGGCATGTTGGCCGGAGAGTGCTTCTCCGGCCGCGAACTGCAACCTTGCAGGTACCTCCCAGGTTCCCGGCCCAACGAAAGCCCCCAGACCCAAATGGAGAGGAGCTCCTTGGGTGCCCCATGGGGGCCCTTCAGCCCAGCTAGGTCTTTGTGTCCTGGCTCCTTCGCTTTGGGAGCTGTTGCTGCAGTTGGGCATGTTGGGCGGAGAGTGCTTCTCGGGCCGCGAACTGCAACCTCGCAGGAATCTCCCAGGTTCCCGGCCCAACGAAAGCCCCCAGACCCAAATGGAGAGGGGCTGCTTGGGGGCCCCCTGGGGGCCCTTCAGGCCAGCTAGGTCTTTGGGTCCTGGCTCCTTCGGTTTGGGAGCTGTTGCTGCATTTGGGCATGTTGGCTGGAGAGTGCTTCTCGGGCCGCGAACTGCAACCTTGCAGGAATCTCCCAGGTTCCATGCCCAAAGAAAGCCCCCAGACCCAAATGGAGAGGGGCTGCTTGGTGGCCCCCTGGGGGCCCTTCAGGCCAGCTAGGTCTTTGGGTCCTGGCTCCTTCGCTTTGGGAGCTGTTGCTGCAGTTGTGCATGTTGGCCGGAGAGTGCTTCTCAGACTGCGAACTGCAACCTTGCAGGAATCTCCCAGGTTCCCGGCCCAACGAAAGCCCCCAGACCCAAATGGAGAGGGGCTGCTTGGTGGCCCCCTGGGGGCCCTTCAGGCCAGCTAGGTCTTTGGGTCCTGGCTCCTTCGCTTTGGGAGCTGTTGCTGCAGTTGGGCATGTTGGCTGGAGAGTGCTTCTCGGGCCGCGAACTGTAACTTGCAGGTACCTCTCAGGTATACATGCCCAACGAAAGCCCCCAGACCCAAATGGAGAGGGGCTGCTTGGGGGCCTTCTGGGGGCCCTTCAGGCCAGCTAGGTCTTTGGGTCCTGGCTCCTTCGCTTTGGGAGCTGTTGCTGCAGTTGGGCATGTTGGCCGGAGAGTGCTTCTCGGGCCGCGAACTGCAACCTTGCATGAATCTCCCAGGTTCCCCGCCCAACGAAAGCCCCCAGACCCAAATGGAGAGGGGCTGCTTGGGGACCCCCTGGGGGCACTTCAGGCCAGCTAGGTCTTTGGGTCCTGGCTCCTTCGCTTTGGGAGCTGTTGCTGCAGTTGGGCATGTTGGCCGGAGAGTGCTTCTCGGGCCGCGAACTGTAACCTTGCAGGTACCTCCCAGGTATACATGCCCAACGAAAGCCCCCAGACCCAAATTGAGAGGGGCTGCTTGGGGGCCCCCTGGGGGCCCTTCAGGCCATCTAGGTCTTTGGGTCCTGGCTCCTTCGCTTTGGGAGCTGTTGCTGCAGTTGGGCATGCTGGCCAGAGAGTGCTTCTCCGGCCGCGAACTGCAATCTTGCAGGTACCTCCCAGGTTCCCGGCCCAACGAAAGCCCCCAGACCCAAATGGAGAGGAGCTCCTTGGGGGCCCCCTGGGGGCCCTTCAGGCCAGCTAGGTCTTTGGGTCCTGGCTCCTTCGCTTTGGGAGCTGTTGCTGCAGTTGGGCATGTTGGCCGGAGAGTGCTTCTCGGGCCGCGAACTGCAACCTCGCAGGAATCTCCCAGGTTCCCAGCCCAACGAAAGCCCCCAGACCCAAATTGAGATGGGCTGCTTGGGGGCCCCCTGGGGGCCCTTCAGGCCAGCTAGGTCTTTGTGTCCTGGCTCCTTCGCTTTGGGAGCTGTTGCTGCAGTTGTGCATGTTGGGCGGAGAGTGCTTCTCGGGCCGCGAACTGCAACCTCTCAGGAATCTCCCAGGTTCCCGGCCCAACGAAAGCCCCCAGACCCAAATTGAGAGGGGCTGCTTGGTGGCCCCCTGGGGGCCCTTCAGGCCAGCTAGGTCTTTGGGTCCTGGCTCCTTCGGTTTGGGAGCTGTTGCTGCAGTTGGGCATGTTGGCCGGAGAGTGCTTCTCGGGCCGCGAACTGCAACCTTGCAGGAATCTCCCAGGTTCCCGGCCCAACGAAAGCCCCCAGACCCAAATGGAGAGGGGCTGCTTGGTGGCCCCCTGGGGGCCCGTCAGGCCAGCTAGGTCTTTGGGTCCTGGCTCCTTCGCTTTGGGAGCTGTTGCTGCAGTTGGGCATGTTGGCTGGAGAGTGCTTCTCGGGCCGCGAACTGTAACTTGCAGGTACCTCTCAGGTATACATGCCCAACGAAAGCCCCCAGACCCAAATGGAGAGGGGCTACTTGGTGACCTTCTGGGGGCCCTTCAGGCCAGCTAGGTCTTTGGGTCCTGGCTCTTTCGCTTTGGGAGCTGTTGCTGGATATTGGGCATGTTGGCCGGAGAGTGCTTCTCGGGCCGCGAACTGCAACCTTGCTGGTATCTCCCAGGTTCTCAGCCTAAAGAAAGCCCCCAGACCCAAATGGAGAGGGGCTGCTTGGGGGCCCCCTGGGGGCCCTTCAGGCCAGCTAGGTCTTTGGGTCCTGGCTCCTTCGCTTTGGGAGCTGTTGCTGCAGTTGGGCATGTTGGCTGGAGAGTGCTTCTCGGGCCGTGAACTGCAACCTTGCTGGTATCTCCCAGGTTCTCAGCCTAAAGAAAGCCCCCAGACCCAAATGGAGAGGGGCTGCTTGGGGCCCCCTGGAGGCCCTTCAGGCCAGCTAGGTCTTTGTGTCCTGGCTCATTCGGTTTGGGAGCTGTTGCTGCAGTTGGGCATGTTGGCCGGAGAGTGCTTCTCGGGCCGCGAACTGCAACCTTGCAGGAATCTCCCAGGTTCCCGGCCCAACTAAAGCCCCCAGACCCAAATGGAGAGGAGCTCCTTGGGGGCCCCATGGGGGCCCTTCAGGCCAGCTAGGTATTTCGGTCCTGGCTCCTTCGGTTTGGGAGCTGTTGCTGCAGTTGGGCATGTTGGCCGGAGAGTGCTTCTCGGGCCGCGAACTGCAACCTTGCAGGTACCTCCCAGGTTCCCGGCCCAACGAAAACCCCCAGACCCAAATGGAGAGGGGCTGCTTGGGGGCCCCCTGGGGGCCCTTCAGGCCAGCTAGGTCTTTGGGTCCTGGCTCCTTCGCTTTGGGAGCTGTTGCTGCAGTTGGGCATGTTGGCCGGAGAGTGCTTCTCGGGCCGCGAACTGCAACCTTGCAGGTACCTCTCAGGTATACATGCCCAACGAAAGCCCCCAGACCCAAATGTTGAGGGGCTGCTTGGTGGCCTTCTGGGGGCCCTTCAGGCCAGCTAGGTCTTTGGGTCCTGGCTCCTTCGCTTTGGGAGCTGTTGCTGGATATTGGGCATGTTGGCCGGAGAGTGCTTCTCGGGCCGCGAACTGCAACCTTGCAGGATTCTCCCAGGTTCCCGGCCCAACGAAAGCCCCCAGACCCAAATTGAGAGGGGCTCCTTGGGGGCCCCATGGGGGCCCTTCAGGCCAGCTAGGTCTTTGGGTCCTGGCTCCTTCGGTTTGGGAGCTGTTGCTGCAGTTGAGCATGTTGGCCGGAGAGTGCTTCTTCGGCCGCGAACTGCAACCTTGCAGGTACCTCTCAGGTATACATGCCCAACGAAAGCCCCCAGACCCAAATGGAGAGGAGCTCCTTGGGTGCCCCCTGGGGGCCCTTCAGGCCAGCTAGGTCTTTGTGTCCTGGCTCCTTCGCTTTGGGAGCTGTTGCTGCAGTTGGGCATGTTGGGCGGAGAGTGCTTCTCGGGCCGCGAACTGCAACCTCGCAGGAATCTCCCAGGTTCCCGGCCCAACGAAAGCCCCCAGACCCAAATGGAGAGGGGCTGCTTGGGGGCCCCCTGGGGGCCCTTCAGGCCAGCTAGGTCTTTGGGTCCTGGCTCCTTCGCTTTGGGAGCTGTTGCTGCAGTTGGGCATGTTGGCCGGAGAGTGCTTCTCGGGCCGCGAACTGCAACCTTGCAGGTACCTCCCAGGTTCCCGGCCCAACGAAAACCCCCAGACCCAAATGGAGAGGGGCTGCTTGGGGGGCCCCTGGGGGCCATTCAGGCCAGCTAGGTCTTTGGGTCCTGGCTCCTTCGGTTTGGGAGCTGTTGCTGCAGTTGGGCACGTTGGCCGGAGAGTGCTTCTCGGGCCGCGAACTCTAACTTGCAGGTACCTCTCAGGTATACATGCCCAACGAAAGCCCCCAGACCCAAATGGAGAGGGGCTGCTTGGGGGCCTTCTGGGGGCCCTTCAGGCCAGCTAGGTCTTTGGGTCCTGGCTCCTTCGCTTTGGGAGCTGTTGCTGGATATTGGGCATGTTGGCCGGAGAGTGCTTCTCGGGCCGCGAACTGCAACCTTGCTGGTATCTCCCAGGTTCTCAGCCTAAAGAAAGCCCCCAGACCCAAATTGAGAGGGGCTGCTTGGGGGCCCCCTGGGGGCCCTTCAGGCCAGCTAGGTCTTTGTGTCCTGGCTCCTTCGCTTTGGGAGCTGTTGCTGCAGTTGGGCATGTTGGCCGGAGAGTGCTTCTCGGGCCGCGAACTGTAACCTTGCAGGTACCTCCCAGGTATACATGCCCAACGAAAGCCCCCAGACCCAAATTGAGAGGGGCTGCTTGGGGGCCCCCTGGGGGCCCTTCAGGCCAGCTAGGTCTTTGGGTCCTGGCTCCTTCGCTTTGGGAGCTGTTGCTGCAGTTGGGCATGCTGGCCAGAGAGTGCTTCTCCGGCCGCGAACTGCAACCTTGCAGGTACCTCCCAGGTTCCCGGCCCAACGAAAGCCCCCAGACCCAAATGGAGAGGGGCTGCTTGGGGCCCCCCTGGAGGCCCTTCAGGCCAGCTAGGTCTTTGGGTCCTGGCTCCTTCGCTTTGGGAGCTGTTGCTGCAGTTGGGCATGTTGGGCGGAGAGTGCTTCTCGGGCCGCGAACTGCAACCTCGCAGGAATCTCCCAGGTTCCCAGCCCAACGAAAGCCCCCAGACCCAAATTGAGATGGGCTGCTTGGGGGCCCCCTGGGGGCCCTTCAGGCCAGCTAGGTCTTTGTGTCCTGGCTCCTTCGCTTTGGGAGCTGTTGCTGCAGTTGGGCATGTTGGGCGGAGAGTGCTTCTCGGGCCGCGAACTGCAACCTCTCAGGAATCTCCCAGGTTCCCGGCCCAACGAAAGCCCCCAGACCCAAATGGAGAGGGGCTGCTTGGTGGCCCCCTGGGGGCCCTTCAGGCCAGCTAGGTCTTTGGGTCCTGGCTCCTTCGGTTTGGGAGCTGTTGCTGCAGTTGGGCATGTTGGCCGGAGAGTGCTTCTCGGGCCGCGAACTGCAACCTTGCAGGATTCTCCCAGGTTCCCGGCCCAACGAAAGCCCCCAGACCCAAATGGAGAGGGGCTGCTTGGGGCCCCCCTGGGGGCCCTTCAGGCCAGCTAGGTCTTTGGGTCCTGGCTCCTTCGCTTTGGGAGCTGTTGCTGCAGTTGGGCATGTTGGCTGGAGAGTGCTTCTCGGGCCGCGAACTGCAACCTTGCAGGATTCTCCCAGGTTCCATGCCCAACGAAAGCCCCCAGACCCAAATGGAGAGGGGCTGCTTGGGGGCCCCCTGGGGGCCCTTCAGGCCAGCTAGGTCTTTGGGTCCTGGCTCCTTCGCTTTGGGAGCTGTTGCTGCAGTTGTGCATGTTGGCCGGAGAGTGCTTCTCGGACTGCGAACTGCAACCTTGCAGGAATCTCCCAGGTTCCCGGCCCAACGAAAGCCCCCAGACCCAAATTGAGAGGGGCTGCTTGGTGGCCCCCTGGGGGCCCTTCAGGCCAGCTAGGTCTTTGGGTCCTGGCTCCTTCGCTTTGGGAGCTGTTGCTGCAGTTGGGCATGTTGGCTGGAGAGTGCTTCTCGGGCCGCGAACTGTAACTTGCAGGTACCTCTCAGGTATACATGCCCAACGAAAGCCCCCAGACCCAAATGGAGAGGGGCTACTTGGTGACCTTCTGGGGGCCCTTCAGGCCAGCTAGGTCTTTGGGTCCTGGCTCTTTCGCTTTGGGAGCTGTTGCTGGATATTGGGCATGTTGGCCGGAGAGTGCTTCTCGGGCCGCGAACTGCAACCTTGCTGGTATCTCCCAGGTTCTCAGCCTAAAGAAAGCCCCCAGACCCAAATGGAGAGGGGCTGCTTGGGGGCCCCCTGGGGGCCCTTCAGGCCAGCTAGGTCTTTGGGTCCTGGCTCCTTCGCTTTGGGAGCTGTTGCTGCAGTTGGGCATGTTGGCTGGAGAGTGCTTCTCGGGCCGTGAACTGCAACCTTGCTGGTATCTCCCAGGTTCTCAGCCTAAAGAAAGCCCCCAGACCCAAATGGAGAGGGGCTGCTTGGGGCCCCCTGGAGGCCCTTCAGGCCAGCTAGGTCTTTGTGTCCTGGCTCATTCGGTTTGGGAGCTGTTGCTGCAGTTGGGCATGTTGGCCGGAGAGTGCTTCTCGGGCCGCGAACTGCAACCTTGCAGGAATTTCCCAGGTTCCCGGCCCAACGAAAGCCCCTAGACCCAAATGGAGAGGGGCTGCTTGGGGGCCCCCTGGGGGCCCTTCAGGCCAGCTAGGTCTTTGGGTCCTGGCTCCTTCGGTTTGGGAGCTGTTGCTGCAGTTGGGCATGTTGGCCGGAGAGTGCTTCTCGGGCCTCGAACTGCAACCTTGCAGGAATCTCCCAGGTTCCCGGCCCAACGAAAGCCCCCAGACCCAAATTGAGAGGGGCTGCTTGGTGGCCCCCTGGGGGCCCTTCAGGCCAGCTAGGTCTTTGGGTCCTGGCTCCTTCGCTTTGGGAGCTGTTGCTGCAGTTGGGCATGTTGGCCGGAGAGTGCTTCTCGGGCCGCGAACTGCAACCTTGCATGAATCTCCCAGGTTCCCCGCCCAACGAAAGCCCCCAGACCCAAATGGAGAGGGGCTGCTTGGGGACCCCCTGGGGGCACTTCAGGCCAGCTAGGTCTTTGGGTCCTGGCTCCTTCGGTTTGGGAGCTGTTGCTGCAGTTGGGCATGTTGGCCGGAGAGTGCTTCTCGGGCCGCGAACAGTAACCTTGCAGGTCCCTCCCAGGTATACATGCCCGACGAAAGCCCCCAGACCCAAATGGAGAGGGGCTGCTTGGGGGCCCCCTGGGGGCCCTTCAGGCCAGCTAGGTCTTTGGGTCCTGGCTCCTTCGGTTTGGGATCTGTTGCTGCAGTTGGGCATGCTGGCCGGAGAGTGCTTCTCCGGCCGCGAACTGCAACCTTGCAGGTACCTCCCAGGTTCCCGGCCCAACTAAAGCCCCCAGACCCAAATGGAGAGGAGCTCCTTGGGGGCCACTGGAGGCCCTTCAGGCCAGCTAGGTCTTTGGGTCCTGGCTCCTTCGCTTTGGGAGCTGTTGCTGCAGTTGGGCATGTTGGCCGGAGAGTGCTTCTCGGGCCGCGAACTGCAACCTTGCAGGATTCTCCCAGGTTCCCGGCCCAACGAAAGCCCCCAGACCCAAATGGAGAGGGGCTGCTTGGGGACCCCCTTGGGACCCCTTCAGGCCAGCTAGGTCTTTGGGTCCTGGCTCCTTCGGTTTGGGAGCTGTTGCTGCAGTTGGGCATGTTGGCCGGAGAGTGCTTCTCGGGCCGCGAACTGCAACCTTGCAGGAATCTCCAAGGTTCCCGGCCCAACGAAAGCCCCTAGACCCAAATTGAGAGGGGCTGCTTGGGGGCCCCCTGGGGGCCCTTCAGGCCAGCTAGGTCTTTGGGTCCTGGCTCCTTCGCTTTGGGAGCTGTTGCTGCAGTTGGGCATGTTGGCCGGAGAGTGCTTCTTCGGCCGCGAACTGCAACCTTGCAGGTACCTCTCAGGTATACATGCCCAACGAAAGCCCCCAGACCCAAATGGAGAGGAGCTCCTTGGGTGCCCCCTGGGGGCCCTTCAGGCCAGCTAGGTCTTTGGGTCCTGGCTCCTTCGCTTTGGGAGCTGTTGCTGCAGTTGGGCATGTTGGCCGGAGAGTGCTTCTCGGGCCGCGAACTGCAACCTCGCAGGAATCTCCCAGGTTCCCGGCCCAACGAAAGCCCCCAGACCCAAATGGAGAGGGGCTGCTTGGGGGCCCCCTGGGGGCCCTTCAGGCCAGCTAGGTCTTTGGGTCCTGGCTCCTTCGCTTTGGGAGCTGTTGCTGCAGTTGGGCATGTTGGCCGGAGAGTGCTTCTCGGGCCGCGAACTGCAACCTTGCAGGTACCTCCCAGGTTCCCGGCCCAACGAAAACCCCCAGACCCAAATGGAGAGGGGCTGCTTGGGGGGCCCCTGGGGGCCATTCAGGCCAGCTAGGTCTTTGGGTCCTGGCTCCTTCGGTTTGGGAGCTGTTGCTGCAGTTGGGCACGTTGGCCGGAGAGTGCTTCTCGGGCCGCGAACTGTAACTTGCAGGTACCTCTCAGGTATACATGCCCAACGAAAGCCCCCAGACCCAAATGGAGAGGGGCTGCTTGGGGGCCTTCTGGGGGCCCTTCAGGCCAGCTAGGTCTTTGGGTCCTGGCTCCTTCGCTTTGGGAGCTGTTGCTGGATATTGGGCATGTTGGCCGGAGAGTGCTTCTCGGGCCGCGAACTGCAACCTTGCTGGTATCTCCCAGGTTCTCAGCCTAAAGAAAGCCCCCAGACCCAAATTGAGAGGGGCTGCTTGGGGGCCCCCTGGGGGCCCTTCAGGCCAGCTAGGTCTTTGTGTCCTGGCTCCTTCGCTTTGGGAGCTGTTGCTGCAGTTGGGCATGTTGGCCGGAGAGTGCTTCTCCGGCCGCGAACTGCAACCTTGCAGGTACCTCCCAGGTTCCCGGCCCAACGAAAGCCCCCAGACCCAAATGGAGAGGAGCTCCTTGGGTGCCCCATGGGGGCCCTTCAGCCCAGCTAGGTCTTTGTGTCCTGGCTCCTTCGCTTTGGGAGCTGTTGCTGCAGTTGGGCATGTTGGGCGGAGAGTGCTTCTCGGGCCGCGAACTGCAACCTCGCAGGAATCTCCCAGGTTCCCGGCCCAACGAAAGCCCCCAGACCCAAATGGAGAGGGGCTGCTTGGGGGCCCCCTGGGGGCCCTTCAGGCCAGCTAGGTCTTTGGGTCCTGGCTCCTTCGGTTTGGGAGCTGTTGCTGCATTTGGGCATGTTGGCTGGAGAGTGCTTCTCGGGCCGCGAACTGCAACCTTGCAGGAATCTCCCAGGTTCCATGCCCAAAGAAAGCCCCCAGACCCAAATGGAGAGGGGCTGCTTGGTGGCCCCCTGGGGGCCCTTCAGGCCAGCTAGGTCTTTGGGTCCTGGCTCCTTCGCTTTGGGAGCTGTTGCTGCAGTTGTGCATGTTGGCCGGAGAGTGCTTCTCAGACTGCGAACTGCAACCTTGCAGGAATCTCCCAGGTTCCCGGCCCAACGAAAGCCCCCAGACCCAAATGGAGAGGGGCTGCTTGGTGGCCCCCTGGGGGCCCTTCAGGCCAGCTAGGTCTTTGGGTCCTGGCTCCTTCGCTTTGGGAGCTGTTGCTGCAGTTGGGCATGTTGGCTGGAGAGTGCTTCTCGGGCCGCGAACTGTAACTTGCAGGTACCTCTCAGGTATACATGCCCAACGAAAGCCCCCAGACCCAAATGGAGAGGGGCTGCTTGGGGGCCTTCTGGGGGCCCTTCAGGCCAGCTAGGTCTTTGGGTCCTGGCTCCTTCGCTTTGGGAGCTGTTGCTGCAGTTGGGCATGTTGGCCGGAGAGTGCTTCTCGGGCCGCGAACTGCAACCTTGCATGAATCTCCCAGGTTCCCCGCCCAACGAAAGCCCCCAGACCCAAATGGAGAGGGGCTGCTTGGGGACCCCCTGGGGGCACTTCAGGCCAGCTAGGTCTTTGGGTCCTGGCTCCTTCGCTTTGGGAGCTGTTGCTGCAGTTGGGCATGTTGGCCGGAGAGTGCTTCTCGGGCCGCGAACTGTAACCTTGCAGGTACCTCCCAGGTATACATGCCCAACGAAAGCCCCCAGACCCAAATTGAGAGGGGCTGCTTGGGGGCCCCCTGGGGGCCCTTCAGGCCATCTAGGTCTTTGGGTCCTGGCTCCTTCGCTTTGGGAGCTGTTGCTGCAGTTGGGCATGCTGGCCAGAGAGTGCTTCTCCGGCCGCGAACTGCAATCTTGCAGGTACCTCCCAGGTTCCCGGCCCAACGAAAGCCCCCAGACCCAAATGGAGAGGAGCTCCTTGGGGGCCCCCTGGGGGCCCTTCAGGCCAGCTAGGTCTTTGTGTCCTGGCTCCTTCGCTTTGGGAGCTGTTGCTGCAGTTGTGCATGTTGGGCGGAGAGTGCTTCTCGGGCCGCGAACTGCAACCTCTCAGGAATCTCCCAGGTTCCCGGCCCAACGAAAGCCCCCAGACCCAAATTGAGAGGGGCTGCTTGGTGGCCCCCTGGGGGCCCTTCAGGCCAGCTAGGTCTTTGGGTCCTGGCTCCTTCGGTTTGGGAGCTGTTGCTGCAGTTGGGCATGTTGGCCGGAGAGTGCTTCTCGGGCCGCGAACTGCAACCTTGCAGGAATCTCCCAGGTTCCCGGCCCAACGAAAGCCCCCAGACCCAAATGGAGAGGGGCTGCTTGGTGGCCCCCTGGGGGCCCGTCAGGCCAGCTAGGTCTTTGGGTCCTGGCTCCTTCGCTTTGGGAGCTGTTGCTGCAGTTGGGCATGTTGGCTGGAGAGTGCTTCTCGGGCCGCGAACTGTAACTTGCAGGTACCTCTCAGGTATACATGCCCAACGAAAGCCCCCAGACCCAAATGGAGAGGGGCTACTTGGTGACCTTCTGGGGGCCCTTCAGGCCAGCTAGGTCTTTGGGTCCTGGCTCTTTCGCTTTGGGAGCTGTTGCTGGATATTGGGCATGTTGGCCGGAGAGTGCTTCTCGGGCCGCGAACTGCAACCTTGCTGGTATCTCCCAGGTTCTCAGCCTAAAGAAAGCCCCCAGACCCAAATGGAGAGGGGCTGCTTGGGGGCCCCCTGGGGGCCCTTCAGGCCAGCTAGGTCTTTGGGTCCTGGCTCCTTCGCTTTGGGAGCTGTTGCTGCAGTTGGGCATGTTGGCTGGAGAGTGCTTCTCGGGCCGTGAACTGCAACCTTGCTGGTATCTCCCAGGTTCTCAGCCTAAAGAAAGCCCCCAGACCCAAATGGAGAGGGGCTGCTTGGGGCCCCCTGGAGGCCCTTCAGGCCAGCTAGGTCTTTGTGTCCTGGCTCATTCGGTTTGGGAGCTGTTGCTGCAGTTGGGCATGTTGGCCGGAGAGTGCTTCTCGGGCCGCGAACTGCAACCTTGCAGGAATCTCCCAGGTTCCCGGCCCAACTAAAGCCCCCAGACCCAAATGGAGAGGAGCTCCTTGGGGGCCCCATGGGGGCCCTTCAGGCCAGCTAGGTATTTCGGTCCTGGCTCCTTCGGTTTGGGAGCTGTTGCTGCAGTTGGGCATGTTGGCCGGAGAGTGCTTCTCGGGCCGCGAACTGCAACCTTGCAGGTACCTCCCAGGTTCCCGGCCCAACGAAAACCCCCAGACCCAAATGGAGAGGGGCTGCTTGGGGGCCCCCTGGGGGCCCTTCAGGCCAGCTAGGTCTTTGGGTCCTGGCTCCTTCGCTTTGGGAGCTGTTGCTGCAGTTGGGCATGTTGGCCGGAGAGTGCTTCTCGGGCCGCGAACTGCAACCTTGCAGGTACCTCTCAGGTATACATGCCCAACGAAAGCCCCCAGACCCAAATGTTGAGGGGCTGCTTGGTGGCCTTCTGGGGGCCCTTCAGGCCAGCTAGGTCTTTGGGTCCTGGCTCCTTCGCTTTGGGAGCTGTTGCTGGATATTGGGCATGTTGGCCGGAGAGTGCTTCTCGGGCCGCGAACTGCAACCTTGCAGGATTCTCCCAGGTTCCCGGCCCAACGAAAGCCCCCAGACCCAAATTGAGAGGGGCTCCTTGGGGGCCCCATGGGGGCCCTTCAGGCCAGCTAGGTCTTTGGGTCCTGGCTCCTTCGGTTTGGGAGCTGTTGCTGCAGTTGAGCATGTTGGCCGGAGAGTGCTTCTTCGGCCGCGAACTGCAACCTTGCAGGTACCTCTCAGGTATACATGCCCAACGAAAGCCCCCAGACCCAAATGGAGAGGAGCTCCTTGGGTGCCCCCTGGGGGCCCTTCAGGCCAGCTAGGTCTTTGTGTCCTGGCTCCTTCGCTTTGGGAGCTGTTGCTGCAGTTGGGCATGTTGGGCGGAGAGTGCTTCTCGGGCCGCGAACTGCAACCTCGCAGGAATCTCCCAGGTTCCCGGCCCAACGAAAGCCCCCAGACCCAAATGGAGAGGGGCTGCTTGGGGGCCCCCTGGGGGCCCTTCAGGCCAGCTAGGTCTTTGGGTCCTGGCTCCTTCGCTTTGGGAGCTGTTGCTGCAGTTGGGCATGTTGGCCGGAGAGTGCTTCTCGGGCCGCGAACTGCAACCTTGCAGGTACCTCCCAGGTTCCCGGCCCAACGAAAACCCCCAGACCCAAATGGAGAGGGGCTGCTTGGGGGGCCCCTGGGGGCCATTCAGGCCAGCTAGGTCTTTGGGTCCTGGCTCCTTCGGTTTGGGAGCTGTTGCTGCAGTTGGGCACGTTGGCCGGAGAGTGCTTCTCGGGCCGCGAACTCTAACTTGCAGGTACCTCTCAGGTATACATGCCCAACGAAAGCCCCCAGACCCAAATGGAGAGGGGCTGCTTGGGGGCCTTCTGGGGGCCCTTCAGGCCAGCTAGGTCTTTGGGTCCTGGCTCCTTCGCTTTGGGAGCTGTTGCTGGATATTGGGCATGTTGGCCGGAGAGTGCTTCTCGGGCCGCGAACTGCAACCTTGCTGGTATCTCCCAGGTTCTCAGCCTAAAGAAAGCCCCCAGACCCAAATTGAGAGGGGCTGCTTGGGGGCCCCCTGGGGGCCCTTCAGGCCAGCTAGGTCTTTGTGTCCTGGCTCCTTCGCTTTGGGAGCTGTTGCTGCAGTTGGGCATGTTGGCCGGAGAGTGCTTCTCGGGCCGCGAACTGTAACCTTGCAGGTACCTCCCAGGTATACATGCCCAACGAAAGCCCCCAGACCCAAATTGAGAGGGGCTGCTTGGGGGCCCCCTGGGGGCCCTTCAGGCCAGCTAGGTCTTTGGGTCCTGGCTCCTTCGCTTTGGGAGCTGTTGCTGCAGTTGGGCATGCTGGCCAGAGAGTGCTTCTCCGGCCGCGAACTGCAACCTTGCAGGTACCTCCCAGGTTCCCGGCCCAACGAAAGCCCCCAGACCCAAATGGAGAGGGGCTGCTTGGGGCCCCCCTGGAGGCCCTTCAGGCCAGCTAGGTCTTTGGGTCCTGGCTCCTTCGCTTTGGGAGCTGTTGCTGCAGTTGGGCATGTTGGGCGGAGAGTGCTTCTCGGGCCGCGAACTGCAACCTCGCAGGAATCTCCCAGGTTCCCAGCCCAACGAAAGCCCCCAGACCCAAATTGAGATGGGCTGCTTGGGGGCCCCCTGGGGGCCCTTCAGGCCAGCTAGGTCTTTGTGTCCTGGCTCCTTCGCTTTGGGAGCTGTTGCTGCAGTTGGGCATGTTGGGCGGAGAGTGCTTCTCGGGCCGCGAACTGCAACCTCTCAGGAATCTCCCAGGTTCCCGGCCCAACGAAAGCCCCCAGACCCAAATGGAGAGGGGCTGCTTGGTGGCCCCCTGGGGGCCCTTCAGGCCAGCTAGGTCTTTGGGTCCTGGCTCCTTCGGTTTGGGAGCTGTTGCTGCAGTTGGGCATGTTGGCCGGAGAGTGCTTCTCGGGCCGCGAACTGCAACCTTGCAGGATTCTCCCAGGTTCCCGGCCCAACGAAAGCCCCCAGACCCAAATGGAGAGGGGCTGCTTGGGGCCCCCCTGGGGGCCCTTCAGGCCAGCTAGGTCTTTGGGTCCTGGCTCCTTCGCTTTGGGAGCTGTTGCTGCAGTTGGGCATGTTGGCTGGAGAGTGCTTCTCGGGCCGCGAACTGCAACCTTGCAGGATTCTCCCAGGTTCCATGCCCAACGAAAGCCCCCAGACCCAAATGGAGAGGGGCTGCTTGGGGGCCCCCTGGGGGCCCTTCAGGCCAGCTAGGTCTTTGGGTCCTGGCTCCTTCGCTTTGGGAGCTGTTGCTGCAGTTGTGCATGTTGGCCGGAGAGTGCTTCTCGGACTGCGAACTGCAACCTTGCAGGAATCTCCCAGGTTCCCGGCCCAACGAAAGCCCCCAGACCCAAATTGAGAGGGGCTGCTTGGTGGCCCCCTGGGGGCCCTTCAGGCCAGCTAGGTCTTTGGGTCCTGGCTCCTTCGCTTTGGGAGCTGTTGCTGCAGTTGGGCATGTTGGCTGGAGAGTGCTTCTCGGGCCGCGAACTGTAACTTGCAGGTACCTCTCAGGTATACATGCCCAACGAAAGCCCCCAGACCCAAATGGAGAGGGGCTACTTGGTGACCTTCTGGGGGCCCTTCAGGCCAGCTAGGTCTTTGGGTCCTGGCTCTTTCGCTTTGGGAGCTGTTGCTGGATATTGGGCATGTTGGCCGGAGAGTGCTTCTCGGGCCGCGAACTGCAACCTTGCTGGTATCTCCCAGGTTCTCAGCCTAAAGAAAGCCCCCAGACCCAAATGGAGAGGGGCTGCTTGGGGGCCCCCTGGGGGCCCTTCAGGCCAGCTAGGTCTTTGGGTCCTGGCTCCTTCGCTTTGGGAGCTGTTGCTGCAGTTGGGCATGTTGGCTGGAGAGTGCTTCTCGGGCCGTGAACTGCAACCTTGCTGGTATCTCCCAGGTTCTCAGCCTAAAGAAAGCCCCCAGACCCAAATGGAGAGGGGCTGCTTGGGGCCCCCTGGAGGCCCTTCAGGCCAGCTAGGTCTTTGTGTCCTGGCTCATTCGGTTTGGGAGCTGTTGCTGCAGTTGGGCATGTTGGCCGGAGAGTGCTTCTCGGGCCGCGAACTGCAACCTTGCAGGAATCTCCCAGGTTCCCGGCCCAACTAAAGCCCCCAGACCCAAATGGAGAGGAGCTCCTTGGGGGCCCCATGGGGGCCCTTCAGGCCAGCTAGGTCTTTGGGTCCTGGCTCCTTCGGTTTGGGAGCTGTTGCTGCAGTTGGGCATGTTGGCCGGAGAGTGCTTCTCGGGCCGCGAACTGCAACCTTGCAGGTACCTCCCAGGTTCCCGGCCCAACGAAAACCCCCAGACCCAAATGGAGAGGGGCTGCTTGGGGGCCCCCTGGGGGCCCTTCAGGCCAGCTAGGTCTTTGGGTCCTGGCTCCTTCGCTTTGGGAGCTGTTGCTGCAGTTGGGCATGTTGGCCGGAGAGTGCTTCTCGGGCCGCGAACTGCAACCTTGCAGGTACCTCTCAGGTATACATGCCCAACGAAAGCCCCCAGACCCAAATGTTGAGGGGCTGCTTGGTGGCCTTCTGGGGGCCCTTCAGGCCAGCTAGGTCTTTGGGTCCTGGCTCCTTCGCTTTGGGAGCTGTTGCTGGATATTGGGCATGTTGGCCGGAGAGTGCTTCTCGGGCCGCGAACTGCAACCTTGCTGGTATCTCCCAGGTTCTCAGCCTAAAGAAAGCCCCCAGACCCAAATTGAGAGGGGCTGCTTGGGGGCCCCCTGGGGGCCCTTCAGGCCAGCTAGGTCTTTGGGTCCTGGCTCCTTCGCTTTGGGAGCTGTTGCTGCAGTTGGGCATGTTGGCCGGAGAGTGCTTCTGGGCCGCGAACTGCAACCTTGCAGGTACCTCCCAGGTTCCCGGCCCAACAAAAGCCCCCAGACCCAAATGGAGAGGAGCTGCTTGGGGGCCCCCTGGAGGCCCTTCAGGCCAGCTAGGTCTTTGTGTCCTGGCTCATTCGGTTTGGGAGCTGTTGCTGCAGTTGGGCATGTTGGCCGGAGAGTGCTTCTCGGGCCGCGAACTGCAACCTTGCAGGAATCTCCCAGGTTCCCGGCCCAACTAAAGCCCCCAGACCCAAATGGAGAGGAGCTCCTTGGGGGCCCCATGGGGGCCCTTCAGGCCAGCTAGGTATTTCGGTCCTGGCTCCTTCGGTTTGGGAGCTGTTGCTGCAGTTGGGCATGTTGGCCGGAGAGTGCTTCTCGGGCCGCGAACTGCAACCTTGCAGGTACCTCCCAGGTTCCCGGCCCAACGAAAACCCCCAGACCCAACTGGAGAGGGGCTGCTTGGGGGCCCCCTGGGGGCCCTTCAGGCCAGCTAGGTCTTTGGGTCCTGGCTCCTTCGCTTTGGGAGCTGTTGCTGCAGTTGGGCATGTTGGCCGGAGAGTGCTTCTCGGGCCGCGAACTGCAACCTTGCAGGTACCTCTCAGGTATACATGCCCAACGAAAGCCCCCAGACCCAAATGTTGAGGGGCTGCTTGGTGGCCTTCTGGGGGCCCTTCAGGCCAGCTAGGTCTTTGGGTCCTGGCTCCTTCGCTTTGGGAGCTGTTGCTGGATATTGGGCATGTTGGCCGGAGAGTGCTTCTCGGGCCGCGAACTGCAACCTTGCTGGTATCTCCCAGGTTCTCAGCCTAAAGAAAGCCCCCAGACCCAAATTGAGAGGGGCTGCTTGGGGGCCCCCTGGGGGCCCTTCAGGCCAGCTAGGTCTTTGGGTCCTGGCTCCTTCGCTTTGGGAGCTGTTGCTGCAGTTGGGCATGTTGGCCGGAGAGTGCTTCTCGGGCCGCGAACTGCAACCTTGCAGGAATCTGCCAGGTTCCCGGCCCAACGAAAGCCCCCAGACCCAAATTGAGAGGGGCTGCTTGGGGGCCCCCTGGGGGCCCTTCAGGCCAGCTAGGTCTTTGGGTCCTGGCTCCTTCGCTTTGGGAGCTGTTGCTGCAGTTGGGCATGTTGGCCGGAGAGTGCTTCTCGGGCCGCGAACTGCAACCTTGCATGAATCTCCCAGGTTCCCCGCCCAACGAAAGCCCCCAGACCCAAATGGAGAGGGGCTGCTTGGGGACCCCCTGGGGGCCCTTCAGGCCAGCTAGGTCTTTGGGTCCTGGCTCCTTCGGTTTGGGAGCTGTTGCTGCAGTTGGGCATGTTGGCCGGAGAGTGCTTCTCGGGCCGCGAACTGTAACCTTGCAGGTACCTCCCAGGTTCCCGGCCCAACGAAAGCCCCCAGACCCAAATGGAGAGGGGCTGCTTGGGGGCCCCCTGGGGGCCCTTCAGGCCAGCTAGGTCTTTGGGTCCTGGCTCCTTCGGTTTGGGAGCTGTTGCTGCAGTTGGGCATGTTGGCCGGAGAGTGCTTCTCGGGCCGCGAACTGCAACCTTGCAGGATTCTCCCAGGTTCCCGGCCCAACGAAAGCCCCCAGACCCAAATGGAGAGGGGCTGCTTGGGGCCCCCCTGGAGGCCCTTCAGGCCAGCTAGGTCTTTGGGTCCTGGCTCCTTCGCTTTGGGAGCTGTTGCTGCATTTGTGCATGTTGGCCGGAGAGTGCTTCTCGGGCCGCGAACTGCAACCTTGCAGGATTCTCCCAGGTTCCCGGCCCAACGAAAGCCCCCAGACCCAAATGGAGAGGGGCTGCTTGGGGGCCCCCTGGAGGCCCTTCAGGCCAGCTAGGTCTTTGGGTCCTGGCTCCTTCGCTTTGGGAGCTGTTGCTGCAGTTGGGCATGTTGGCCGGAGAGTGCTTCTCGGACCGCGAACTGCAACCTTGCAGGAATTTCCCAGGTTCCCGGCCCAACGAAAGCCCCTAGACCCAAATTGAGAGGGGCTCCTTGGGGGCCCCATGGGGGCCCTTCAGGCCAGCTAGGTATTTCGGTCCTGGCTCCTTCGGTTTGGGAGCTGTTGCTGCAGTTGGGCATGTTGGCCGGAGAGTGCTTCTCGGACCGCGAACTGCAACCTTGCAGGAATCTCCCAGGTTCCATGCCCAACGAAAGCCCCCAGACCCAAATTGAGAGGGGCTGCTTGGGGCCCCCCTGGAGGCCCTTCAGGCCAGCTAGGTCTTTGGGTCCTGGCTCCTTCGCTTTGGGAGCTGTTGCTGCAGTTGGGCATGTTGGCCGGAGAGTGCTTCTCGGGCCGCGAACTGCAACCTTGCAGGTACCTCCCAGGTTCCCGGCCCAACGAAAACCCCCAGACCCAAATGGAGAGGGGCTGCTTGGGGGCCCCCTGGGGGCCCTTCAGGCCAGCTAGGTCTTTGGGTCCTGGCTCCTTCGCTTTGGGAGCTGTTGCTGCAGTTGGGCATGTTGGCCGGAGAGTGCTTCTCGGGCCGCGAACTGTAACTTGCAGGTACCTCTCAGGTATACATGCCCAACGAAAGTCCCCAGACCCAAATGGAGAGGGGCTGCTTGGTGGCCTTCTGGGGGCCCTTCAGGCCAGCTAGGTCTTTGGGTCCTGGCTCCTTCACTTTGGGAGCTGTTGCTGGATATTGGGCATGTTGGCCGGAGAGTGCTTCTCGGGCCGCGAACTGCAACCTTGCTGGTATCTCCCAGGTTCTCAGCCTAAAGAAAGCCCCCAGACCCAAATTGAGAGGGGCTGCTTGGGGGCCCCCTGGGGGCCCTTCAGGCCAGCTAGGTCTTTGGGTCCTGGCTCCTTCGCTTTGGGAGCTGTTGCTGCAGTTGGGCATGTTGGCCGGAGAGTGCTTCTCGGGCCGCGAACTGCAACCTCGCAGGAATCTCCCAGGTTCCCGGCCCAACGAAAGCCCCCAGACCCAAATTGAGAGGGGCTGCTTGGGGGCCCCCTGGGGGCCCTTCAGGCCAGCTAGGTCTTTGTGTCCTGGCTCCTTCGCTTTGGGAGCTGTTGCTGCAGTTGGGCATGTTGGCCGGAGAGTGCTTCTCGGGCCGCGAACTGCAACCTCGCAGGAATCTCCCAGTTTCCCGGCCCAACGAAAGCCCCCAGACCCAAATTGAGAGGGGCTGCTTGGGGGCCCCCTGGGGGCCCTTCAGGCCAGCTAGGTCTTTGGGTCCTGGCTCCTTCGCTTTGGGAGCTGTTGCTGCAGTTGGGCATGTTGGCCGGAGAGTGCTTCACCGGCCGCGAACTCTAACCTTGCAGGATTCTCCCAGGTTCCCGGCCCAACGAAAGCCCCCAGACCCAAATGGAGAGGGGCTGCTTGGGGGCCCCCTGGGGGCCCTTCAGGCCAGCTAGGTCTTTGGGTCCTGGCTCCTTCGCTTTGGGAGCTGTTGCTGCAGTTGGGCATGTTGGCCGGAGAGTGCTTCTCGGGCCGCGAACTGCAACCTTGCAGGTACCTCCCAGGTTCCCGGCCCAACGAAAGCCCCCAGACCCAAATTGAGAGGGGCTGCTTGGGGACCCCCTGGGGGCCCTTCAGGCCAGCTAGGTCTTTGGGTCCTGGCTCCTTCGCTTTGGGAGCTGTTGCTGCAGTTGGGCATGTTGGCCGGAGAGTGCTTCTCCGGCCGCGAACTGCAACCTTGCAGGAATCTCCCAGGTTCCCGGCCCAACGAAAGCCCCCAGACCCAAATGGAGAGGGGCTGCTTGGGGGCCCCCTGGGGGCCCTTCAGGCCAGCTAGGTCTTTGGGTCCTGGCTCCTTCGGTTTGGGAGCTGTTGCTGCAGTTGGGCATGTTGGCCGGAGAGTGCTTCTCGGGCCGCGAACTGCAACCTTGCATGAATCTCCCAGGTTCCCCGCCCAACGAAAGCCCCCAGACCCAAATGGACAGGGGCTGCTTGGGGACCCCCTGGGGGCACTTCAGGCCAGCTAGGTCTTTGGGTCCTGGCTCCTTCGCTTTGGGAGCTGTTGCTGCAGTTGGGCATGTTGGCCGGAGAGTGCTTCTCGGGCCGCGAACTGTAACCTTGCAGGTACCTCCCAGGTATAAATGCCCAACAAAAGCCCCCAGACCCAAATTGAGAGGGGCTGCTTGGGGGCCCCCTGGGGGCCCTTCAGGCCAGCTAGGTCTTTGGGTCCTGGCTCCTTCGCTTTGGGAGCTGTTGCTGCAGTTGGGCATGCTGGCCGGAGAGTGCTTCTCCGGCCGCGAACTGCAACCTTGCAGGTACCTCCCAGGTTCCCGGCCCAACTAAAGCCCCCAGACCCAAATGGAGATGAGCTCCTTGGGGGCCCCATGGGGGCCCTTCAGGCCAGCTAGGTCTTTGGGTCCTGGCTCCTTCGCTTTGGGAGCTGTTGCTGCAGTTGGGCATGTTGGCCGGAGAGTGCTTCTCGGGCCGCGAACTGCAACCTCGCAGGAATCTCCCAGGTTCCCAGCCCAACGAAAGCCCCCAGACCCAAATTGAGAGGGGCTGCTTGGGGGCCCCCTGGGGGCCCTTCAGGCCAGCTAGGTCTTTGGGTCCTGGCTCCTTCGGTTTGGGAGCTGTTGCTGCAGTTGGGCATGTTGGCCGGAGAGTGCTTCTCGGGCCGCGAACTGCAACCTTGCAGGATTCTCCCAGGTTCCCGGCCCAACGAAAGCCCCCAGACCCAAATGGAGAGGGGCTGCTTGGGGCCCCCCTGGAGGCCCTTCAGGCCAGCTAGGTCTTTGGGTCCTGGCTCCTTCGCTTTGGGAGCTGTTGCTGCATTTGTGCATGTTGGCCGGAGAGTGCTTCTCGGGCCGCGAACTGCAACCTTGCAGGAATCTCCCAGGTTCCCGGCCCAACGAAAGCCCCCAGACCCAAATTGAGAGGGGCTGCTTGGGGCCCCCCTGGGGGCCCTTCAGGCCAGCTAGGTCTTTGGGTCCTGGCTCCTTCGCTTTGGGAGCTGTTGCTGCAGTTGGGCATGTTGGCCGGAGAGTGCTTCTCGGGCCGCGAACTGCAACCTTGCAGGAATCTCCCAGGTTCCATGCCCAACGAAAGCCCCCAGACCCAAATGGAGAGGGGCTGCTTGGGGGCCCCCTGGGGGCCCTTCAGGCCAGCTAGGTCTTTGGGTCCTGGCTCCTTCGCTTTGGGAGCTGTTGCTGCAGTTGGGCATGTTGGCCGGAGAGTGCTTCTCGGACCGCGAACTGCAACCTTGCAGGAATTTCCCAGGTTCCCGGCCCAACGAAAGCCCCCAGACCCAAATGGAGAGGGGCTCCTTGGGGGCCCCCTGGGGGCCCTTCAGGCCAGCTAGGTCTTTGGGTCCTGGCTCCTTCGCTTTGGGAGCTGTTGCTGCAGTTGGGCATGTTGGCCGGAGAGTGCTTCTCGGGCCGCGAACTGCAACCTTGCAGGAATCTCCCAGGTTCCCGGCCCAACGAAAGCCCCCAGACCCAAATTGAGAGGGGCTGCTTGGGGCCCCCTGGGGGCCCTTCAGGCCAGCTAGGTCTTTGGGTCCTGGCTCCTTCGGTTTGGGAGCTGTTGCTGCAGTTGGGCATGTTGGCTGGAGAGTGCTTCTCGGGCCGCGAACTGCAACCTTGCAGGAATCTCCCAGGTTCCATGCCCAAAGAAAGCCCCCAGACCCAACTGGAGAGGGGCTGCTTGGGGGCCCCCTGGGGGCCCTTCAGGCCAGCTAGGTCTTTGGGTCCTGGCTCCTTCGCTTTGGGAGCTGTTGCTGCAGTTGTGCATGTTGGCCGGAGAGTGCTTCTCGGACTGCGAACTGCAACCTTGCAGGAATCTCCCAGGTTCCCGGCCCAACGAAAGCCCCCAGACCCAAATGGAGAGGGGCTGCTTGGTGGCCCCCTGGGGGCCCTTCAGGCCAGCTAGGTCTTTGGGTCCTGGCTCCTTCGCTTTGGGAGCTGTTGCTGCAGTTGGGCATGTTGGCTGGAGAGTGCTTCTCGGGCCGCGAACTGTAACTTGCAGGTACCTCTCAGGTATACATGCCCAACGAAAGCCCCCAGACCCAAATGGAGAGGGGCTGCTTGGGGGCCTTCTGGGGGCCCTTCAGGCCAGCTAGGTCTTTGGGTCCTGGCTCCTTCGCTTTGGGAGCTGTTGCTGCAGTTGGGCATGTTGGCCGGAGAGTGCTTCTCGGGCCGCGAACTGCAACCTTGCATGAATCTCCCAGGTTCCCCGCCCAACGAAAGCCCCCAGACCCAAATGGAGAGGGGCTGCTTGGGGACCCCCTGGGGGCACTTCAGGCCAGCTAGGTCTTTGGGTCCTGGCTCCTTCGCTTTGGGAGCTGTTGCTGCAGTTGGGCATGTTGGCCGGAGAGTGCTTCTCGGGCCGCGAACTGTAACCTTGCAGGTACCTCCCAGGTATACATGCCCAACGAAAGCCCCCAGACCCAAATTGAGAGGGGCTGCTTGGGGGCCCCCTGGGGGCCCTTCAGGCCATCTAGGTCTTTGGGTCCTGGCTCCTTCGCTTTGGGAGCTGTTGCTGCAGTTGGGCATGCTGGCCAGAGAGTGCTTCTCCGGCCGCGAACTGCAACCTTGCAGGTACCTCCCAGGTTCCCGGCCCAACGAAAGCCCCCAGACCCAAATGGAGAGGAGCTCCTTGGGGGCCCCCTGGGGGCCCTTCAGGCCAGCTAGGTCTTTGGGTCCTGGCTCCTTCGCTTTGGGAGCTGTTGCTGCAGTTGGGCATGTTGGCCGGAGAGTGCTTCTCGGGCCGCGAACTGCAACCTCGCAGGAATCTCCCAGGTTCCCAGCCCAACGAAAGCCCCCAGACCCAAATTGAGATGGGCTGCTTGGGGGCCCCCTGGGGGCCCTTCAGGCCAGCTAGGTCTTTGTGTCCTGGCTCCTTCGCTTTGGGAGCTGTTGCTGCAGTTGTGCATGTTGGGCGGAGAGTGCTTCTCGGGCCGCGAACTGCAACCTCTCAGGAATCTCCCAGGTTCCCGGCCCAACGAAAGCCCCCAGACCCAAATGGAGAGGGGCTGCTTGGTGGCCCCCTGGGGGCCCTTCAGGCCAGCTAGGTCTTTGGGTCCTGGCTCCTTCGGTTTGGGAGCTGTTGCTGCAGTTGGGCATGTTGGCCGGAGAGTGCTTCTCGGGCCGCGAACTGCAACCTTGCAGGTACCTCCCAGGTTCCCGGCCCAACGAAAGCCCCCAGACCCAAATGGAGAGGGGCTGCTTGGGGCCCCCCTGGGGGCCCTTCAGGCCAGCTAGGTCTTTGGGTCCTGGCTCCTTCGCTTTGGGAGCTGTTGCTGCAGTTGGGCATGTTGGCCGGAGAGTGCTTCTCGGGCCGCGAACTGCAACCTTGCAGGATTCTCCCAGGTTCCATGCCCAACGAAAGCCCCCAGACCCAAATGGAGAGGGGCTGCTTGGGGGCCCCCTGGGGGCCCTTCAGGCCAGCTAGGTCTTTGGGTCCTGGCTCCTTCGCTTTGGGAGCTGTTGCTGCAGTTGTGCATGTTGGCCGGAGAGTGCTTCTCGGACTGCGAACTGCAACCTTGCAGGAATCTCCCAGGTTCCCGGCCCAACGAAAGCCCCCAGACCCAAATGGAGAGGGGCTGCTTGGTGGCCCCCTGGGGGCCCTTCAGGCCAGCTAGGTCTTTGGGTCCTGGCTCCTTCGCTTTGGGAGCTGTTGCTGCAGTTGGGCATGTTGGCTGGAGAGTGCTTCTCGGGTCGCGAACTGTAACTTGCAGGTACCTCTCAGGTATACATGCCCAACGAAAGCCCCCAGACCCAAATGGAGAGGGGCTACTTGGTGACCTTCTGGGGGCCCTTCAGGCCAGCTAGGTCTTTGGGTCCTGGCTCTTTCGCTTTGGGAGCTGTTGCTGGATATTGGGCATGTTGGCCGGAGAGTGCTTCTCGGGCCGCGAACTGCAACCTTGCTGGTATCTCCCAGGTTCTCAGCCTAAAGAAAGCCCCCAGACCCAAATGGAGAGGGGCTGCTTGGGGGCCCCCTGGGGGCCCTTCAGGCCAGCTAGGTCTTTGGGTCCTGGCTCCTTCGCTTTGGGAGCTGTTGCTGCAGTTGGGCATGTTGGCTGGAGAGTGCTTCTCGGGCCGTGAACTGCAACCTTGCTGGTATCTCCCAGGTTCTCAGCCTAAAGAAAGCCCCCAGACCCAAATGGAGAGGGGCTGCTTGGGGCCCCCTGGAGGCCCTTCAGGCCAGCTAGGTCTTTGTGTCCTGGCTCATTCGGTTTGGGAGCTGTTGCTGCAGTTGGGCATGTTGGCCGGAGAGTGCTTCTCGGGCCGCGAACTGCAACCTTGCAGGAATCTCCCAGGTTCCCGGCCCAACTAAAGCCCCCAGACCCAAATGGAGAGGAGCTCCTTGGGGGCCCCATGGGGGCCCTTCAGGCCAGCTAGGTATTTCGGTCCTGGCTCCTTCGGTTTGGGAGCTGTTGCTGCAGTTGGGCATGTTGGCCGGAGAGTGCTTCTCGGGCCGCGAACTGCAACCTTGCAGGTACCTCCCAGGTTCCCGGCCCAACGAAAACCCCCAGACCCAAATGGAGAGGGGCTGCTTGGGGGCCCCCTGGGGGCCCTTCAGGCCAGCTAGGTCTTTGGGTCCTGGCTCCTTCGGTTTGGGAGCTGTTGCTGCAGTTGGGCATGTTGGCCGGAGAGTGCTTCTCGGGCCGCGAACTGCAACCTTGCAGGTACCTCTCAGGTATACATGCCCAACGAAAGCCCCCAGACCCAAATGTTGAGGGGCTGCTTGGTGGCCTTCTGGGGGCCCTTCAGGCCAGCTAGGTCTTTGGGTCCTGGCTCCTTCGCTTTGGGAGCTGTTGCTGGATATTGGGCATGTTGGCCGGAGAGTGCTTCTCGGGCCGCGAACTGCAACCTTGCTGGTATCTCCCAGGTTCTCAGCCTAAAGAAAGCCCCCAGACCCAAATGGAGAGGGGCTGCTTGGGGGCCCCCTGGGGGCCCTTCAGGCCAGCTAGGTCTTTGGGTCCTGGCTCCTTCGCTTTGGGAGCTGTTGCTGCAGTTGGGCATGTTGGCCGGAGAGTGCTTCTCGGGCCGCGAACTGCAACCTTGCAGGAATCTGCCAGGTTCCCGGCCCAACGAAAGCCCCCAGACCCAAATTGAGAGGGGCTGCTTGGGGGCCCCCTGGGGGCCCTTCAGGCCAGCTAGGTCTTTGGGTCCTGGCTCCTTCGCTTTGGGAGCTGTTGCTGCAGTTGGGCATGTTGGCCGGAGAGTGCTTCTCGGGCCGCGAACTGCAACCTTGCATGAATCTCCCAGGTTCCCCGCCCAACGAAAGCCCCCAGACCCAAATGGAGAGGGGCTGCTTGGGGACCCCCTGGGGGCCCTTCAGGCCAGCTAGGTCTTTGGGTCCTGGCTCCTTCGGTTTGGGAGCTGTTGCTGCAGTTGGGCATGTTGGCCGGAGAGTGCTTCTCGGGCCGCGAACTGTAACCTTGCAGGTACCTCCCAGGTTCCCGGCCCAACGAAAGCCCCCAGACCCAAATGGAGAGGGGCTGCTTGGGGGCCCCCTGGGGGCCCTTCAGGCCAGCTAGGTCTTTGGGTCCTGGCTCCTTCGCTTTGGGAGCTGTTGCTGCAGTTGGGCATGTTGGCCGGAGAGTGCTTCTCGGGCCGCGAACTGCAACCTTGCAGGATTCTCCCAGGTTCCCGGCCCAACGAAAGCCCCCAGACCCAAATGGAGAGGGGCTGCTTGGGGCCCCCCTGGAGGCCCTTCAGGCCAGCTAGGTCTTTGGGTCCTGGCTCCTTCGGTTTGGGAGCTGTTGCTGCATTTGTGCATGTTGGCCGGAGAGTGCTTCTCGGGCCGCGAACTGCAACCTTGCAGGATTCTCCCAGGTTCCCGGCCCAACGAAAGCCCCCAGACCCAAATGGAGAGGGGCTGCTTGGGGGCCCCCTGGAGGCCCTTCAGGCCAGCTAGGTCTTTGGGTCCTGGCTCCTTCGCTTTGGGAGCTGTTGCTGCAGTTGGGCATGTTGGCCGGAGAGTGCTTCTCGGACCGCGAACTGCAACCTTGCAGGAATTTCCCAGGTTCCCGGCCCAACGAAAGCCCCTAGACCCAAATTGAGAGGGGCTCCTTGGGGGCCCCATGGGGGCCCATCAGGCCAGCTAGGTATTTCGGTCCTGGCTCCTTCGGTTTGGGAGCTGTTGCTGCAGTTGGGCATGTTGGCCGGAGAGTGCTTCTCGGGCCGCGAACTGCAACCTTGCAGGTACCTCCCAGGTTCCCGGCCCAACGAAAACCCCCAGACCCAAATGGAGAGGGGCTGCTTGGGGGCCCCCTGGGGGCCCTTCAGGCCAGCTAGGTCTTTGGGTCCTGGCTCCTTCGCTTTGGGAGCTGTTGCTGCAGTTGGGCATGTTGGCCGGAGAGTGCTTCTCGGGCCGCGAACTGCAACCTTGCAGGTACCTCTCAGGTATACATGCCCAACGAAAGCCCCCAGACCCAAATGTTGAGGGGCTGCTTGGTGGCCTTCTGGGGGCCCTTCAGGCCAGCTAGGTCTTTGGGTCCTGGCTCCTTCGCTTTGGGAGCTGTTGCTGGATATTGGGCATGTTGGCCGGAGAGTGCTTCTCGGGCCGCGAACTGCAACCTTGCTGGTATCTCCCAGGTTCTCAGCCTAAAGAAAGCCCCCAGACCCAAATGGAGAGGGGCTGCTTGGGGGCCCCCTGGGGGCCCTTCAGGCCAGCTAGGTCTTTGGGTCCTGGCTCCTTCGCTTTGGGAGCTGTTGCTGCAGTTGGGCATGTTGGCCGGAGAGTGCTTCTCGGGCCGCGAACTGCAACCTTGCAGGAATCTGCCAGGTTCCCGGCCCAACGAAAGCCCCCAGACCCAAATTGAGAGGGGCTGCTTGGGGGCCCCCTGGGGGCCCTTCAGGCCAGCTAGGTCTTTGGGTCCTGGCTCCTTCGCTTTGGGAGCTGTTGCTGCAGTTGGGCATGTTGGCCGGAGAGTGCTTCTCGGGCCGCGAACTGCAACCTTGCATGAATCTCCCAGGTTCCCCGCCCAACGAAAGCCCCCAGACCCAAATGGAGAGGGGCTGCTTGGGGACCCCCTGGGGGCCCTTCAGGCCAGCTAGGTCTTTGGGTCCTGGCTCCTTCGGTTTGGGAGCTGTTGCTGCAGTTGGGCATGTTGGCCGGAGAGTGCTTCTCGGGCCGCGAACTGTAACCTTGCAGGTACCTCCCAGGTTCCCGGCCCAACGAAAGCCCCCAGACCCAAATGGAGAGGGGCTGCTTGGGGGCCCCCTGGGGGCCCTTCAGGCCAGCTAGGTCTTTGGGTCCTGGCTCCTTCGCTTTGGGAGCTGTTGCTGCAGTTGGGCATGTTGGCCGGAGAGTGCTTCTCGGGCCGCGAACTGCAACCTTGCAGGATTCTCCCAGGTTCCCGGCCCAACGAAAGCCCCCAGACCCAAATGGAGAGGGGCTGCTTGGGGCCCCCCTGGAGGCCCTTCAGGCCAGCTAGGTCTTTGGGTCCTGGCTCCTTCGGTTTGGGAGCTGTTGCTGCATTTGTGCATGTTGGCCGGAGAGTGCTTCTCGGGCCGCGAACTGCAACCTTGCAGGATTCTCCCAGGTTCCCGGCCCAACGAAAGCCCCCAGACCCAAATGGAGAGGGGCTGCTTGGGGGCCCCCTGGAGGCCCTTCAGGCCAGCTAGGTCTTTGGGTCCTGGCTCCTTCGCTTTGGGAGCTGTTGCTGCAGTTGGGCATGTTGGCCGGAGAGTGCTTCTCGGACCGCGAACTGCAACCTTGCAGGAATTTCCCAGGTTCCCGGCCCAACGAAAGCCCCTAGACCCAAATTGAGAGGGGCTCCTTGGGGGCCCCATGGGGGCCCATCAGGCCAGCTAGGTATTTCGGTCCTGGCTCCTTCGGTTTGGGAGCTGTTGCTGCAGTTGGGCATGTTGGCCGGAGAGTGCTTCTCGGACCGCGAACTGCAACCTTGCAGGAATCTCCCAGGTTCCATGCCCAACGAAAGCCCCCAGACCCAAATTGAGAGGGGCTGCTTGGGGCCCCCCTGGAGGCCCTTCAGGCCAGCTAGGTCTTTGGGTCCTGGCTCCTTCGCTTTGGGAGCTGTTGCTGCAGTTGGGCATGTTGGCCGGAGAGTGCTTCTCGTTCCGCGAACTGTAACTTGCAGGTACCTCTCAGGTATACATGCCCAACGAAAGTCCCCAGACCCAAATGGAGAGGGGCTGCTTGGTGGCCTTCTGGGGGCCCTTCAGACCAGCTAGGTCTTTGGGTCCTGGCTCCTTCACTTTGGGAGCTGTTGCTGGATATTGGGCATGTTGGCCGGAGAGTGCTTCTCGGGCCGCGAACTGCAACCTTGCTGGTATCTCCCAGGTTCTCAGCCTAAAGAAAGCCCCCAGACCCAAATTGAGAGGGGCTGCTTGGGGGCCCCCTGGGGGCCCTTCAGGCCAGCTAAGTCTTTGGGTCCTGGCTCCTTCGCTTTGGGAGCTGTTGCTGCAGTTGGGCATGTTGGCCGGAGAGTGCTTCTCGGGCCGCGAACTGCAACCTCGCAGGAATCTCCCAGGTTCCCGGCCCAACGAAAGCCCCCAGACCCAAATTGAGAGGGGCTGCTTGGGGGCCCCCTGGGGGCCCTTCAGGCCAGCTAGGTCTTTGTGTCCTGGCTCCTTCGCTTTGGGAGCTGTTGCTGCAGTTGGGCATGTTGGCCGGAGAGTGCTTCTCGGGCCGCGAACTGCAACCTCGCAGGAATCTCCCAGTTTCCCGGCCCAACGAAAGCCCCCAGACCCAAATTGAGAGGGGCTGCTTGGGGGCCCCCTGGGGGCCCTTCAGGCCAGCTAGGTCTTTGGGTCCTGGCTCCTTCGGTTTGGGAGCTGTTGCTGCAGTTGGGCATGTTGGCCGGAGAGTGCTTCTCGGGCCGCGAACTGCAACCTTGCATGAATCTCCCAGGTTCCCCGCCCAACGAAAGCCCCCAGACCCAAATGGAGAGGGGCTGCTTGGGGACCCCCTGGGGGCCCTTCAGGCCAGCTAGGTCTTTGGGTCCTGGCTCCTTCGGTTTGGGAGCTGTTGCTGCAGTTGGGCATGTTGGCCGGAGAGTGCTTCTCGGGCCGCGAACTGTAACCTTGCAGGTACCTCCCAGGTTCCCGGCCCAACGAAAGCCCCCAGACCCAAATGGAGAGGGGCTGCTTGGGGGCCCCCTGGGGGCCCTTCAGGCCAGCTAGGTCTTTGGGTCCTGGCTCCTTCGCTTTGGGAGCTGTTGCTGCAGTTGGGCATGTTGGCCGGAGAGTGCTTCTCGGGCCGCGAACTGCAACCTTGCAGGATTCTCCCAGGTTCCCGGCCCAACGAAAGCCCCCAGACCCAAATGGAGAGGGGCTGCTTGGGGCCCCCCTGGAGGCCCTTCAGGCCAGCTAGGTCTTTGGGTCCTGGCTCCTTCGCTTTGGGAGCTGTTGCTGCATTTGTGCATGTTGGGCGGAGAGTGCTTCTCGGGCCGCGAACTGCAACCTTGCAGGATTCTCCCAGGTTCCCGGCCCAACGAAAGCCCCCAGACCCAAATGGAGAGGGGCTGCTTGGGGCCCCCCTGGAGGCCCTTCAGGCCAGCTAGGTCTTTGGGTCCTGGCTCCTTCGCTTTGGGAGCTGTTGCTGCAGTTGGGCATGTTGGCCGGAGAGTGCTTCTCGGACCGCGAACTGCAACCTTGCAGGATTCTCCCAGGTTCCATGCCCAACGAAAGCCCCCAGACCCAAATGGAGAGGGGCTGCTTGGGGCCCCCCTGGAGGCCCTTCAGGCCAGCTAGGTCTTTGGGTCCTGGCTCCTTCGCTTTGGGAGCTGTTGCTGCAGTTGGGCATGTTGGCCGGAGAGTGCTTCTCGGGCCGCGAACTGCAACCTTGCAGGTACCTCCCAGGTTCCCGGCCCAACGAAAACCCCCAGACCCAAATGGAGAGGGGCTGCTTGGGGGCCCCCTGGGGGCCCTTCAGGCCAGCTAGGTCTTTGGGTCCTGGCTCCTTCGCTTTGGGAGCTGTTGCTGCAGTTGGGCATGTTGGCCGGAGAGTGCTTCTCGGGCCGCGAACTGTAACTTGCAGGTACCTCTCAGGTATACATGCCCAACGAAAGTCCCCAGACCCAAATGGAGAGGGGCTGCTTGGTGGCCTTCTGGGGGCCCTTCAGGCCAGCTAGGTCTTTGGGTCCTGGCTCCTTCACTTTGGGAGCTGTTGCTGCAGTTGGGCATGTTGGCCGGAGAGTGCTTCTCGGGCCGCGAACTGCAACCTTGCTGGTATCTCCCAGGTTCTAAGCCTAAAGAAAGCCCCCAGACCCAAATTGAGAGGGGCTGCTTGGGGGCCCCCTGGGGGCCCTTCAGGCCAGCTAGGTCTTTGGGTCCTGGCTCCTTCGCTTTGGGAGCTGTTGCTGCAGTTGGGCATGTTGGCCGGAGAGTGCTTCTCGGGCCGCGAACTGCAACCTCGCAGGAATCTCCCAGGTTCCCGGCCCAACGAAAGCCCCCAGACCCAAATTGAGAGGGGCTGCTTGGGGGCCCCCTGGGGGCCCTTCAGGCCAGCTAGGTCTTTGTGTCCTGGCTCCTTCGCTTTGGGAGCTGTTGCTGCAGTTGGGCATGTTGGCCGGAGAGTGCTTCTCGGGCCGCGAACTGCAACCTCGCAGGAATCTCCCAGTTTCCCGGCCCAACGAAAGCCCCCAGACCCAAATTGAGAGGGGCTGCTTGGGGGCCCCCTGGGGGCCCTTCAGGCCAGCTAGGTCTTTGGGTCCTGGCTCCTTCGCTTTGGGAGCTGTTGCTGCAGTTGGGCATGTTGGCCGGAGAGTGCTTCACCGGCCGCGAACTCTAACCTTGCAGGATTCTCCCAGGTTCCCGGCCCAACGAAAGCCCCCAGACCCAAATGGAGAGGGGCTGCTTGGGGGCCCCCTGGGGGCCCTTCAGGCCAGCTAGGTCTTTGGGTCCTGGCTCCTTCGGTTTGGGAGCTGTTGCTGCAGTTGGGCATGTTGGCCGGAGAGTGCTTCTCGGGCCGCGAACTGCAACCTTGCAGGTACCTCCCAGGTTCCCGGCCCAACGAAAGCCCCCAGACCCAAATTGAGAGGGGCTGCTTGGGGACCCCCTGGGGGCCCTTCAGGCCAGCTAGGTCTTTGGGTCCTGGCTCCTTCGCTTTGGGAGCTGTTGCTGCAGTTGGGCATGTTGGCCGGAGAGTGCTTCTCGGGCCGCGAACTGTAACTTGCAGGTACCTCTCAGGTATACATGCCCAACGAAAGCCCCCAGACCCAAATTGAGAGGGGCTGCTTGGTGGCCTTCTGGGGGCCCTTCAGGCCAGCTAGGTCTTTGGGTCCTGGCTCCTTCGCTTTGGGAGCTGTTGCTGCAGTTGGGCATGTTGGCCGGAGAGTGCTTCTCGGGCCGCGAACTGCAACCTTGCATGAATCTCCTAGGTTCCCCGCCCAACGAAAGCCCCCAGACCCAAATGGAGAGGGGCTGCTTGGGGACCCCCTGGGGGCACTTCAGGCCAGCTAGGTCTTTGGGTCCTGGCTCCTTCGCTTTGGGAGCTGTTGCTGCAGTTGGGCATGTTGGCCGGAGAGTGCTTCTCGGGCCGCGAACTGTAACCTTGCAGGTACCTCCCAGGTATACATGCCCAACGAAAGCCCCCAGACCCAAATTGAGAGGGGCTGCTTGGGGGCCCCCTGGGGGCCCTTCAGGCCAGCTAGGTCTTTGGGTCCTGGCTCCTTCGCTTTGGGAGCTGTTGCTGCAGTTGGGCATGTTGGCCGGAGAGTGCTTCTCGGGCCGCGAACTGCAACCTCGCAGGAATCTCCCAGGTTCCCAGCCCAACGAAAGCCCCCAGACCCAAATTGAGAGGGGCTGCTTGGGGGCCCCCTGGGGGCCCTTCAGGCCAGCTAGGTCTTTGTGTCCTGGCTCCTTCGCTTTGGGAGCTGTTGCTGCAGTTGTGCATGTTGGGCGGAGAGTGCTTCTCGGGCCGCGAACTGCAACCTCTCAGGAATCTCCCAGGTTCCCGGCCCAACGAAAGCCCCCAGACCCAAATGGAGAGGGGCTGCTTGGGGGCCCCCTGGGGGCCCTTCAGGCCAGCTAGGTCTTTGGGTCCTGGCTCCTTCACTTTGGGAGCTGTTGCTGCAGTTGGGCATGTTGGCCGGAGAGTGCTTCTCGGGCCGCGAACTGCAACCTTGCAGGTACCTCCCAGGTTCCTGGCCCAACGAAAGCCCCCAGACCCAAATGGAGAGGGGCTGCTTGGGGCCCCCCTGGAGGCCCTTCAGGCCAGCTAGGTCTTTGGGTCCTGGCTCCTTCGGTTTGGGAGCTGTTGCTGCAGTTGGGCATGTTGGCCGGAGAGTGCTTCTCGGGCCGCGAACTGCAACCTTGCAGGTACCTCCCAGGTTCCCGGCCCAACGAAAACCCCCAGACCCAAATGGAGAGGAGCTCCTTGGGGGCCCCATGGGGGCCCTTCAGGCCAGCTAGGTATTTCGGTCCTGGCTCCTTCGGTTTGGGAGCTGTTGCTGCAGTTGGGCATGTTGGCCGGAGAGTGCTTCTCGGGCCGCGAACTGCAACCTTGCAGGTACCTCCCAGGTTCCCGGCCCAACGAAAACCCCCAGATCCAAATGGAGAGGGGCTGCTTGGGGGCCCCCTGGGGGCCCTTCAGGCCAGCTAGGTCTTTGGGTCCTGGCTCCTTCGCTTTGGGAGCTGTTGCTGCAGTTGGGCATGTTGGCCGGAGAGTGCTTCTCGGGCCGCGAACTGCAACCTTGCAGGTACCTCTCAGGTATACATGCCCAACGAAAGCCCCCAGACCCAAATGTTGAGGGGCTGCTTGGTGGCCTTCTGGGGGCCCTTCAGGCCAGCTAGGTCTTTGGGTCCTGGCTCCTTCGCTTTGGGAGCTGTTGCTGGATATTGGGCATGTTGGCCGGAGAGTGCTTCTCGGGCCGCGAACTGCAACCTTGCTGGTATCTCCCAGGTTCTCAGCCTAAAGAAAGCCCCCAGACCCAAATTGAGAGGGGCTGCTTGGGGGCCCCCTGGGGGCCCTTCAGGCCAGCTAGGTCTTTGGGTCCTGGCTCCTTCGCTTTGGGAGCTGTTGCTGCAGTTGGGCATGTTGGCCGGAGAGTGCTTCTCGGGCCGCGAACTGCAACCTTGCAGGAATCTGCCAGGTTCCCGGCCCAACGAAAGCCCCCAGACCCAAATTGAGAGGGGCTGCTTGGGGGCCCCCTGGGGGCCCTTCAGGCCAGCTAGGTCTTTGGGTCCTGGCTCCTTCGCTTTGGGAGCTGTTGCTGCAGTTGGGCATGTTGGCCGGAGAGTGCTTCTCGGGCCGCGAACTGCAACCTTGCATGAATCTCCCAGGTTCCCCGCCCAACGAAAGCCCCCAGACCCAAATGGAGAGGGGCTGCTTGGGGACCCCCTGGGGGCCCTTCAGGCCAGCTAGGTCTTTGGGTCCTGGCTCCTTCGGTTTGGGAGCTGTTGCTGCAGTTGGGCATGTTGGCCGGAGAGTGCTTCTCGGGCCGCGAACTGTAACCTTGCAGGTACCTCCCAGGTTCCCGGCCCAACGAAAGCCCCCAGACCCAAATGGAGAGGGGCTGCTTGGGGGCCCCCTGGGGGCCCTTCAGGCCAGCTAGGTCTTTGGGTCCTGGCTCCTTCGGTTTGGGAGCTGTTGCTGCAGTTGGGCATGTTGGCCGGAGAGTGCTTCTCGGGCCGCGAACTGCAACCTTGCAGGATTCTCCCAGGTTCCCGGCCCAACGAAAGCCCCCAGACCCAAATGGAGAGGGGCTGCTTGGGGCCCCCCTGGGGGCCCTTCAGGCCAGCTAGGTCTTTGGGTCCTGGCTCCTTCGCTTTGGGAGCTGTTGCTGCATTTTTGCATGTTGGCCGGAGAGTGCTTCTCGGGCCGCGAACTGCAACCTTGCAGGATTCTCCCAGGTTCCCGGCCCAACGAAAGCCCCCAGACCCAAATGGAGAGGGGCTGCTTGGGGGCCCCCTGGAGGCCCTTCAGGCCAGCTAGGTCTTTGGGTCCTGGCTCCTTCGCTTTGGGAGCTGTTGCTGCAGTTGGGCATGTTGGCCGGAGAGTGCTTCTCGGACCGCGAACTGCAACCTTGCAGGAATTTCTCAGGTTCCCGGCCCAACGAAAGCCCCTAGACCCAAATTGAGAGTGGCTCCT
Organism: Gallinula chloropus; assembly: GCF_964237585.1. Classification (NCBI taxonomy): domain Eukaryota; kingdom Metazoa; phylum Chordata; class Aves; order Gruiformes; family Rallidae; genus Gallinula; species Gallinula chloropus. Next base: position 375,790 of record NW_028168177.1, on the reverse strand, counting down.
TGGGGGCCCCATGGGGGCCCTTCAGGCCAGCTAGGTATTTCGGTCCTGGCTCCTTCGGTTTGGGAGCTGTTGCTGCAGTTGGGCATGTTGGCCGGAGAGTGCTTCTCGGACCGCGAACTGCAACCTTGCAGGAATCTCCCAGGTTCCATGCCCAACGAAAGCCCCCAGACCCAAATTGAGAGGGGCTGCTTGGGGCCCCCCTGGAGGCCCTTCAGGCCAGCTAGGTCTTTGGGTCCTGGCTCCTTCGCTTTGGGAGCTGTTGCTGCAGTTGGGCATGTTGGCCGGAGAGTGCTTCTCGGGCCGCGAACTGCAACCTTGCAGGTACCTCCCAGGTTCCCGGCCCAACGAAAACCCCCAGACCCAAATGGAGAGGGGCTGCTTGGGGGCCCCCTGGGGGCCCTTCAGGCCAGCTAGGTCTTTGGGTCCTGGCTCCTTCGCTTTGGGAGCTGTTGCTGCAGTTGGGCATGTTGGCCGGAGAGTGCTTCTCGGGCCGCGAACTGTAACTTGCAGGTACCTCTCAGGTATACATGCCCAACGAAAGTCCCCAGACCCAAATGGAGAGGGGCTGCTTGGTGGCCTTCTGGGGGCCCTTCAGGCCAGCTAGGTCTTTGGGTCCTGGCTCCTTCACTTTGGGAGCTGTTGCTGGATATTGGGCATGTTGGCCGGAGAGTGCTTCTCGGGCCGCGAACTGCAACCTTGCTGGTATCTCCCAGGTTCTCAGCCTAAAGAAAGCCCCCAGACCCAAATTGAGAGGGGCTGCTTGGGGGCCCCCTGGGGGCCCTTCAGGCCAGCTAGGTCTTTGGGTCCTGGCTCCTTCGCTTTGGGAGCTGTTGCTGCAGTTGGGCATGTTGGCCGGAGAGTGCTTCTCGGGCCGCGAACTGCAACCTCGCAGGAATCTCCCAGGTTCCCGGCCCAACGAAAGCCCCCAGACCCAAATTGAGAGGGGCTGCTTGGGGGCCCCCTGGGGGCCCTTCAGGCCAGCTAGGTCTTTGTGTCCTGGCTCCTTCGCTTTGGGAGCTGTTGCTGCAGTTGGGCATGTTGGCCGGAGAGTGCTTCTCGGGCCGCGAACTGCAACCTCGCAGGAATCTCCCAGTTTCCCGGCCCAACGAAAGCCCCCAGACCCAAATTGAGAGGGGCTGCTTGGGGGCCCCCTGGGGGCCCTTCAGGCCAGCTAGGTCTTTGGGTCCTGGCTCCTTCGCTTTGGGAGCTGTTGCTGCAGTTGGGCATGTTGGCCGGAGAGTGCTTCACCGGCCGCGAACTCTAACCTTGCAGGATTCTCCCAGGTTCCCGGCCCAACGAAAGCCCCCAGACCCAAATGGAGAGGGGCTGCTTGGGGGCCCCCTGGGGGCCCTTCAGGCCAGCTAGGTCTTTGGGTCCTGGCTCCTTCGCTTTGGGAGCTGTTGCTGCAGTTGGGCATGTTGGCCGGAGAGTGCTTCTCGGGCCGCGAACTGCAACCTTGCAGGTACCTCCCAGGTTCCCGGCCCAACGAAAGCCCCCAGACCCAAATTGAGAGGGGCTGCTTGGGGACCCCCTGGGGGCCCTTCAGGCCAGCTAGGTCTTTGGGTCCTGGCTCCTTCGCTTTGGGAGCTGTTGCTGCAGTTGGGCATGTTGGCCGGAGAGTGCTTCTCGGGCCGCGAACTGTAACTTGCAGGTACCTCTCAGGTATACATGCCCAACGAAAGCCCCCAGACCCAAATGGAGAGGGGCTGCTTGGTGGCCTTCTGGGGGCCCTTCAGGCCAGCTAGGTCTTTGGGTCCTGGCTCCTTCGCTTTGGGAGCTGTTGCTGGATATTGGGCATGTTGGCCGGAGAGTGCTTCTCGGGCCGCGAACTGCAACCTTGCTGGTATCTCCCAGGTTCTCAGCCTAAAGAAAGCCCCCTGACCCAAATTGAGAGGGGCTGCTTGGGGGCCCCCTGGGGGCCCTTCAGGCCAGCTAGGTCTTTGGGTCCTGGCTCCTTCGCTTTGGGAGCTGTTGCTGCAGTTGGGCATGTTGGCCGGAGAGTGCTTCTCCGGCCGCGAACTGCAACCTTGCAGGAATCTCCCAGGTTCCCGGCCCAACGAAAGCCCCCAGACCCAAATGGAGAGGGGCTGCTTGGGGGCCCCCTGGGGGCCCTTCAGGCCAGCTAGGTCTTTGGGTCCTGGCTCCTTCGGTTTGGGAGCTGTTGCTGCAGTTGGGCATGTTGGCCGGAGAGTGCTTCTCGGGCCGCGAACTGCAACCTTGCATGAATCTCCCAGGTTCCCCGCCCAACGAAAGCCCCCAGACCCAAATGGACAGGGGCTGCTTGGGGACCCCCTGGGGGCACTTCAGGCCAGCTAGGTCTTTGGGTCCTGGCTCCTTCGCTTTGGGAGCTGTTGCTGCAGTTGGGCATGTTGGCCGGAGAGTGCTTCTCGGGCCGCGAACTGTAACCTTGCAGGTACTTCCCAGGTATAAATGCCCAACAAAAGCCCCCAGACACAAATTGAGAGGGGCTGCTTGGGGGCCCCCTGGGGGCCCTTCAGGCCAGCTAGGTCTTTGGGTCCTGGCTCCTTCGCTTTGGGAGCTGTTGCTGCAGTTGGGCATGCTGGCCGGAGAGTGCTTCTCCGGCCGCGAACTGCAACCTTGCAGGTACCTCGCAGGTTCCCGGCCCAACTAAAGCCCCCAGACCCAAATGGAGATGAGCTCCTTGGGGGCCCCATGGGGGCCCTTCAGGCCAGCTAGGTCTTTGGGTCCTGGCTCCTTCGCTTTGGGAGCTGTTGCTGCAGTTGGGCATGTTGGCCGGAGAGTGCTTCTCGGGCCGCGAACTGCAACCTCGCAGGAATCTCCCAGGTTCCCAGCCCAACGAAAGCCCCCAGACCCAAATTGAGAGGGGCTGCTTGGGGGCCCCCTGGGGGCCCTTCAGGCCAGCTAGGTCTTTGGGTCCTGGCTCCTTCGGTTTGGGAGCTGTTGCTGCAGTTGGGCATGTTGGCCGGAGAGTGCTTCTCGGGCCGCGAACTGCAACCTTGCAGGATTCTCCCAGGTTCCCGGCCCAACGAAAGCCCCCAGACCCAAATGGAGAGGGGCTGCTTGGGGCCCCCCTGGAGGCCCTTCAGGCCAGCTAGGTCTTTGGGTCCTGGCTCCTTCGCTTTGGGAGCTGTTGCTGCATTTGTGCATGTTGGCAGGAGAGTGCTTCTCGGGCCGCGAACTGCAACCTCGCAGGAATCTCCCAGGTTCCCGGCCCAACGAAAGCCCCCAGACCCAAATTGAGAGGGGCTGCTTGGGGCCCCCCTGGGGGCCCTTCAGGCCAGCTAGGTCTTTGGGTCCTGGCTCCTTCGCTTTGGGAGCTGTTGCTGCAGTTGGGCATGTTGGCCGGAGAGTGCTTCTCGGGCCGCGAACTGCAACCTTGCAGGAATCTCCCAGGTTCCATGCCCAACGAAAGCCCCCAGACCCAAATGGAGAGGGGCTGCTTGGGGGCCCCCTGGGGGCCCTTCAGGCCAGCTAGGTCTTTGGGTCCTGGCTCCTTCGGTTTGGGAGCTGTTGCTGCAGTTGGGCATGTTGGCCGGAGAGTGCTTCTCGGACCGCGAACTGCAACCTTGCAGGAATTTCCCAGGTTCCCGGCCCAACGAAAGCCCCCAGACCCAAATGGAGAGGGGCTCCTTGGGGGCCCCCTGGGGGCCCTTCAGGCCAGCTAGGTCTTTGGGTCCTGGCTCCTTCGCTTTGGGAGCTGTTGCTGCAGTTGGGCATGTTGGCCGGAGAGTGCTTCTCGGGCCGCGAACTGCAACCTCGCAGGAATCTCCCAGGTTCCCGGCCCAACGAAAGCCCCCAGACCCAAATGGAGAGGGGCTGCTTGGGGGCCCCCTGGGGGCCCTTCAGGCCAGCTAGGTCTTTGGGTCCTGGCTCCTTCGCTTTGGGAGCTGTTGCTGCAGTTGGGCATGTTGGCCGGAGAGTGCTTCTCCGGCCACGAACTGCAACCTTGCAGGTACCTCCCAGGTTCCCGGCCCAACTAAAGCCCCCAGACCCAAATGGAGAGGAGCTCCTTGGGTGCCCCATGGGGGCCCTTCAGGCCAGCTAGGTCTTTGTGTCCTGGCTCCTTCGCTTTGGGAGCTGTTGCTGCAGTTGGGCATGTTGGGCGGAGAGTGCTTCTCGGGCCGCGAACTGCAACCTCGCAGGAATCTCCCAGGTTCCCGGCCCAACGAAAGCCCCCAGACCCAAATGGAGAGGGGCTGCTTGGGGGCCCCCTGGGGGCCCTTCAGGCCAGCTAGGTCTTTGGGTCCTGGCTCCTTCGCTTTGGGAGCTGTTGCTGCAGTTGGGCATGTTGGCCGGAGAGTGCTTCTCGGGCAGCGAACTGCAACCTTGCAGGAATCTCCCAGGTTCTCAGCCTAAAGAAAGCCCCCAGACCCAAATGGAGAGGGGCTGCTTGGGGCCCCCCTGGAGGCCCTTCAGGCCAGCTAGGTCTTTGTGTCCTGGCTCCTTCGGTTTGGGAGCTGTTGCTGCAGTTGGGCATGTTGGCCGGAGAGTGCTTCTCGGGCAGCGAACTGCAACCTTGCAGGAATCTCCCAGGTTCCCGGCCCAACGAAAGCCCCCAGAACCAAATGGAGAGGGGCTGCTTGGGGGCCCCCTGGGGGCCCTTCAGGCCAGCTAGGTCTTTGGGTCCTGGCTCCTTCGCTTTGGGAGCTGTTGCTGCAGTTGGGCATGTTGGCCGGAGAGTGCTTCTCGGGCCGCGAACTGCAACCTTGCAGGATTCTCCCAGGTTCCCGGCCCAACGAAAGCCCCCAGACCCAAATTGAGAGGGGCTCCTTGGGGGCCCCATGGGGGCCCTTCAGGCCAGCTAGGTCTTTGGGTCCTGGCTCCTTCGGTTTGGGAGCTGTTGCTGCAGTTGAGCATGTTGGCCGGAGAGTGCTTCTTCGGCCGCGAACTGCAACCTTGCAGGTACCTCTCAGGTATCCATGCCCAACGAAAGCCCCCAGACCCAAATTGAGAGGGGCTGCTTGGGGGCCCCCTGGGGGCCCTTCAGGCCAGCTAGGTCTTTGGGTCCTGGCTCCTTCGCTTTGGGAGCTGTTGCTGCAGTTGGGCATGTTGGCCAGAGAGTGCTTCTCGGGCCGCGAACTGCAACCTTGCATGAATCTCCCAGTTTCCCCGCCCAACGAAAGCCCCCAGACCCAAATGGAGAGGGGCTGCTTGGGGACCCCCTGGGGGCACTTCAGGCCAGCTAGGTCTTTGGGTCCTGGCTCCTTCGCTTTGGGAGCTGTTGCTGCAGTTGGGCATGTTGGCCGGAGAGTGCTTCTCGGGCCGCGAACTGTAACCTTGCAGGAATCTCCCAGGTATACATGCCCAACGAAAGCCCCCAGACCCAAATGGAGAGGGGCTGCTTGGGGGCCCCCTGGGGGCCCTTCAGGCCAGCTAGGTCTTTGGGTCCTGGCTCCTTCGCTTTGGGAGCTGTTGCTGCAGTTGGGCATGCTGGCCGGAGAGTGCTTCTCCGGCCGCGAACTGCAACCTTGCAGGTACCTCCCAGGTTCCCGGCCCAACGAAAGCCCCCAAACCCAAATGGAGAGGCGCTGCTTGGGGGCCCCCTGGGGGCCCTTCAGGCCAGCTAGGTCTTTGGGTCCTGGCTCCTTCGCTTTGGGAGCTGTTGCTGCAGTTGGGCATGTTGGCCGGAGAGTGCTTCTCGGGCCGCGAACTGCAACCTTGCAGGATTCTCCCAGATTCCCGGCCCAACGAAAGCCCCCAGACCCAAATGGAGAGGGGCTGCTTGGGGGCCCCCTGGGGGCCCTTCAGGCCAGCTAGGTCTTTGGGTCCTGGCTCCTTCGGTTTGGGAGCTGTTGCTGCAGTTGGGCATGTTGGCCGGAGAGTGCTTCTCGGGCCGCGAACTGCAACCTTGCAGGATTCTCCCACGTTCCCGGCCCAACGAAAGCCCCCAGACCCAAATTGAGAGGGGCTTCTTGGGGGCCCCCTGGGGGCCCTTCAGGCCAGCTAGGTCTTTGGGTCCTGGCTCCTTCGGTTTGGGAGCTGTTGCTGCAGTTGGGCATGTTGGCCGGAGAGTGCTTCTCGGGCCGCGAACTGCAACCTTGCAGGTACCTCCCAGGTTCCCGGCCCAACGAAAGCCCCCAGACCCAAATGGAGAAGGGCTGCTTGGGGGGCCACTGGGGGCCCTTCAGGCCAGCTAGGTCTTTGGGTCCTGGCTCCTTCGGTTTGGGAGCTGTTGCTGCAGTTGGGCATGTTGGCCGGAGAGTGCTTCTCGGGCCGCGAACTGTAACTTGCAGGTACCTCTCAGGTATACATGCCCAACGAAAGCCCCCAGACCCAAATTGAGAGGGGCTGCTTGGGGGCCTTCTGGGGGCCCTTCAGGCCAGCTAGGTCTTTGGGTCCTGGCTCCTTCGCTTTGGGAGCTGTTGCTGCAGTTGGGCATGTTGGCCGGAGAGTGCTTCTCCGGCCACGAACTGCAACCTTGCAGGTACCTCCCAGGTTCCCGGCCCAACTAAAGCCCCCAGACCCAAATGGAGAGGAGCTCCTTGGGTGCCCCATGGGGGCCCTTCAGGCCAGCTAGGTCTTTGTGTCCTGGCTCCTTCGCTTTGGGAGCTGTTGCTGCAGTTGGGCATGTTGGCCGGAGAGTGCTTCTCCGGCCACGAACTGCAACCTTGCAGGTACCTCCCAGGTTCCCGGCCCAACTAAAGCCCCCAGACCCAAATGGAGAGGAGCTCCTTGGGTGCCCCCTGGGGGCCCTTCAGGCCAGCTAGGTCTTTGTGTCCTGGCTCCTTCGCTTTGGGAGCTGTTGCTGCAGTTGGGCATGTTGGGCGGAGAGTGCTTCTCGGGCCGCGAACTGCAACCTCGCAGGAATCTCCCAGGTTCCCGGCCCAACGAAAGCCCCCAGACCCAAATGGAGAGGGGCTGCTTGGGGGCCCCCTGGGGGCCCTTCAGGCCAGCTAGGTCTTTGGGTCCTGGCTCCTTCGCTTTGGGAGCTGTTGCTGCAGTTGGGCATGTTGGCCGGAGAGTGCTTCTCGGGCAGCGAACTGCAACCTTGCAGGAATCTCCCAGGTTCTCAGCCTAAAGAAAGCCCCCAGACCCAAATGGAGAGGGGCTGCTTGGGGCCCCCCTGGAGGCCCTTCAGGCCAGCTAGGTCTTTGTGTCCTGGCTCATTCGGTTTGGGAGCTGTTGCTGCAGTTGGGCATGTTGGCCGGAGAGTGCTTCTCGGGCAGCGAACTGCAACCTTGCAGGAATCTCCCAGGTTCCCGGCCCAACGAAAGCCCCCAGAACCAAATGGAGAGGGGCTGCTTGGGGGCCCCCTGGGGGCCCTTCAGGCCAGCTAGGTCTTTGGGTCCTGGCTCCTTCGCTTTGGGAGCTGTTGCTGCAGTTGGGCATGTTGGCCGGAGAGTGCTTCTCCGGCCACGAACTGCAACCTTGCAGGTACCTCCCAGGTTCCCGGCCCAACTAAAGCCCCCAGACCCAAATGGAGAGGAGCTCATTGGGTGCCCCATGGGGGCCCTTCAGGCCAGCTAGGTCTTTGTGTCCTGGCTCCTTCGCTTTGGGAGCTGTTGCTGCAGTTGGGCATGTTGGCCGGAGAGTGCTTCTCGGGCCGCGAACTGCAACCTTGAAGGAATCTCCCAGGTTCCCGGCCCAACGAAAGCCCCCAGACCCAAATTGAGAGGGGCTGCTTGGGGGCCCCCTGGGGGCCCTTCAGGCCAGCTAGGTCTTTGGGTCCTGGCTCCTTCGCTTTGGGAGCTGTTGCTGCAGTTGGGCATGTTGGCCGGAGAGTGCTTCTCGGGCCGCGAACTGCAACCTTGCAGGATTCTCCCAGGTTCCCGGCCCAACGAAAGCCCCCAGACCCAAATTGAGAGGGGCTCCTTGGGGGCCCCATGGGGGCCCTTCAGGCCAGCTAGGTCTTTGGGTCCTGGCTCCTTCGGTTTGGGAGCTGTTGCTGCAGTTGAGCATGTTGGCCGGAGAGTGCTTCTTCGGCCGCGAACTGCAACCTTGCAGGTACCTCTCAGGTATCCATGCCCAACGAAAGCCCCCAGACCCAAATTGAGAGGGGCTGCTTGGGGGCCCCCTGGGGGCCCTTCAGGCCAGCTAGGTCTTTGGGTCCTGGCTCCTTCGCTTTGGGAGCTGTTGCTGCAGTTGGGCATGTTGGCCAGAGAGTGCTTCTCGGGCCGCGAACTGCAACCTTGCATGAATCTCCCAGTTTCCCCGCCCAACGAAAGCCCCCAGACCCAAATGGAGAGGGGCTGCTTGGGGACCCCCTGGGGGCACTTCAGGCCAGCTAGGTCTTTGGGTCCTGGCTCCTTCGCTTTGGGAGCTGTTGCTGCAGTTGGGCATGTTGGCCGGAGAGTGCTTCTCGGGCCTCGAACTGTAACCTTGCAGGAATCTCCCAGGTATACATGCCCAACGAAAGCCCCCAGACCCAAATGGAGAGGGGCTGCTTGGGGGCCCCCTGGGGGCCCTTCAGGCCAGCTAGGTCTTTGGGTCCTGGCTCCTTCGCTTTGGGAGCTGTTGCTGCAGTTGGGCATGCTGGCCGGAGAGTGCTTCTCCGGCCGCGAACTGCAACCTTGCAGGTACCTCCCAGGTTCCCGGCCCAACGAAAGCCCCCAGACCCAAATGGAGAGGCGCTGCTTGGGGGCCCCCTGGGGGCCCTTCAGGCCAGCTAGGTCTTTGGGTCCTGGCTCCTTCGCTTTGGGAGCTGTTGCTGCAGTTGGGCATGTTGGCCGGAGAGTGCTTCTCGGGCCGCGAACTGCAACCTTGCAGGATTCTCCCAGATTCCCGGCCCAACGAAAGCCCCCAGACCCAAATGGAGAGGGGCTGCTTGGGGGCCCCCTGGGGGCCCTTCAGGCCAGCTAGGTCTTTGGGTCCTGGCTCCTTCGGTTTGGGAGCTGTTGCTGCAGTTGGGCATGTTGGCCGGAGAGTGCTTCTCGGGCCGCGAACTGCAACCTTGCAGGATTCTCCCACGTTCCCGGCCCAACGAAAGCCCCCAGACCCAAATTGAGAGGGGCTTCTTGGGGGCCCCCTGGGGGCCCTTCAGGCCAGCTAGGTCTTTGGGTCCTGGCTCCTTCGCTTTGGGAGCTGTTGCTGCAGTTGGGCATGTTGGCCGGAGAGTGCTTCTCGGGCCGCGAACTGCAACCTTGCAGGTACCTCCCAGGTTCCCGGCCCAACGAAAACCCCCAGACCCAAATGGAGAAGGGCTGCTTGGGGGGCCACTGGGGGCCCTTCAGGCCAGCTAGGTCTTTGGGTCCTGGCTCCTTCGGTTTGGGAGCTGTTGCTGCAGTTGGGCATGTTGGCCGGAGAGTGCTTCTCGGGCCGCGAACTTTAACTTGCAGGTACCTCTCAGGTATACATGCCCAACGAAAGCCCCCAGACCCAAATTGAGAGGGGCTGCTTGGGGGCCTTCTGGGGGCCCTTCAGGCCAGCTAGGTCTTTGTGTCCTGGCTCCTTCGGTTTGGGAGCTGTTGCTGCAGTTGGGCATGTTGGCCGGAGAGTGCTTCTCCGGCCGCGAACTGCAACCTTGCAGGAATCTCCCAGGTTCCCGGCCCAACGAAAGCCCCCAGACCCAAATGGAGAGGGGCTGCTTGGGGGCCCCCTGGGGGCCCTTCAGGCCAGCTAGGTCTTTGGGTCCTGGCTCCTTCGCTTTGGGAGCTGTTGCTGCAGTTGTGCATGTTGGCCGGAGAGTGCTTCTCGGGCCGCGAACTGCAACCTTGCATGAATCTCCCAGGTTCCCCGCCCAACGAAAGCCCCCAGACCCAAATGGAGAGGGGCTGCTTGGGGACCCCCTGGGGGCACTTCAGGCCAGCTAGGTCTTTGGGTCCTGGCTCCTTCGCTTTGGGAGCTGTTGCTGCAGTTGTGCATGTTGGCCGGAGAGTGCTTCTCGGGCCGCGAACTGTAACCTTGCAGGTACCTCCAAGGTATACATGCCCAACGAAAGCCCCCAGACCCAAATTGAGAGGGGCTGCTTGGGGGCCCCCTGGGGGCCCTTCAGGCCATCTAGGTCTTTGGGTCCTGGCTCCTTCGCTTTGGGAGCTGTTGCTGCAGTTGGGCATGCTGGCCAGAGAGTGCTTCTCCGGCCGCGAACTGCAACCTTGCAGGTACCTCCCAGGTTCCCGGCCCAACTAAAGCCCCCAGACCCAAATGGAGAGGAGCTCCTTGGGGGCCCCCTGGGGGCCCTTCAGGCCAGCTAGGTCTTTGGGTCCTGGCTCCTTCGCTTTGGGAGCTGTTGCTGCAGTTGGGCATGTTGGGCGGAGAGTGCTTCTCGGGCCGCGAACTGCAACCTCGCAGGAATCTCCCAGGTTCCCAGCCCAACGAAAGCCCCCAGACCCAAATTGAGAGGGGCTGCTTGGGGGCCCCCTGGGGGCCCTTCAGGCCAGCTAGGTCTTTGGGTCCTGGCTCCTTCGCTTTGGGAGCTGTTGCTGCAGTTGGGCATGTTGGGCGGAGAGTGCTTCTCGGGCCGCGAACTGCAACCTCTCAGGAATCTCCCAGGTTCCCGGCCCAACGAAAGCCCCCAGACCCAAATGGAGAGGGGCTGCTTGGTGGCTCCCTGGGGGCCCTTCAGGCCAGCTAGGTCTTTGGGTCCTGGCTCCTTCGGTTTGGGAGCTGTTGCTGCAGTTGGGCATGTTGGCCGGAGAGTGCTTCTCGGGCCGCGAACTGCAACCTTGCAGGATTCTCCCAGGTTCCCGGCCCAACGAAAGCCCCCAGACCCAAATTGAGAGGGGCTGCTTGGGGCCCCCCTGGGGGCCCTTCAGGCCAGCTAGGTCTTTGGGTCCTGGCTCCTTCGCTTTGGGAGCTGTTGCTGGATATTGGGCATGTTGGCCGGAGAGTGCTTCTCGGGCCGCGAACTGCAACCTTGCTGGTATCTCCCAGGTTCTCAGCCTAAAGAAAGCCCCCAGACCCAAATTGAGAGGGGCTGCTTGGGGGCCCCCTGGGGGCCCTTCAGGCCAGCTAGGTCTTTGGGTCCTGGCTCCTTCGCTTTGGGAGCTGTTGCTGCAGTTGGGCATGTTGGCCGGAGAGTGCTTCTCCGGCCGCGAACTGCAACCTTGCAGGAATCTGCCAGGTTCCCGGCCCAACGAAAGCCCCCAGACCCAAATGGAGAGGGGCTGCTTGGGGGCCCCCTGGGGGCCCTTCAGGCCAGCTAGGTCTTTGGGTCCTGGCTCCTTCGCTTTGGGAGCTGTTGCTGGATATTGGGCATGTTGGCCGGGGAGTGCTTCTCGGGCCGCGAACTGCAACCTTGCTGGTATCTCCCAGGTTCTCAGCCTAAAGAAAGCCCCCAGACCCAAATGGAGAGGGGCTGCTTGGGGGCCCCCTGGGGGCCCTTCAGGCCAGCTAGGTCTTTGGGTCCTGGCTCCTTCGCTTTGGGAGCTGTTGCTGCAGTTGGGCATGTTGGCCGGAGAGTGCTTCTCCGGCCGCGAACTGCAACCTTGTAGGAATCTCCCAGGTTCCAGGACCAAAGAAAGCCCCCAGACCCAAATTGAGAGGGGCTGCTTGGGGGCCCCCTGGGGGCCCTTCAGGCCAGCTAGGTCTTTGGGTCCTGGCTCCTTCGCTTTGGGAGCTGTTGCTGCAGTTGGGCATGTTGGCCGGAGAGTTCTTCTCGGGCCGCGAACTGCAACCTTGCATGAATCTCCCAGGTTCCCCGCCCAACGAAAGCCCCCAGACCCAAATGGAGAGGGGCTGCTTGGGGACCCCCTGGGGGCACTTCAGGCCAGCTAGGTCTTTGGGTCCTGGCTCCTTCGCTTTGGGAGCTGTTGCTGCAGTTGGGCATGTTGGCCGGAGAGTGCTTCTCGGGCCGCGAACTGTAACCTTGCAGGAATCTCCCAGGTATACATGCCCAACGAAAGCCCCCAGACCCAAATGGAGAGGGGCTGCTTGGGGGCCCCCTGGGGGCCCTTCAGGCCAGCTAGGTCTTTGGGTCCTGGCTCCTTCGCTTTGGGAGCTGTTGCTGCAGTTGGGCATGTTGGCCGGAGAGTGCTTCTCGGGCCGCGAACTGCAACCTTGCAGGATTCTCCCAGGTTCCCGGCCCAACGAAAGCCACCAGACCCAAATGGAGAGGGGCTGCTTGGGGGCCCCCTGGGGGCCCTTCAGGCCAGCTAGGTCTTTGGGTCCTGGCTCCTTCGCTTTGGGAGCTGTTGCTGCAGTTGGGCATGTTGGCCGGAGAGTGCTTCTCGGGCCGCGAACTGCAACCTTGCAGGAATCTCCCAGGTTCCCGGCCCAACGAAAGCCCCCAGACCCAAATGGAGAGGGGCTGCTTGGGGGCCCCCTGGGGGCCCTTCAGGCCAGCTAGGTCTTTGGGTCCTGGCTCCTTCGCTTTGGGAGCTGTTGCTGCAGTTGGGCATGTTGGCCGGAGAGTGCTTCTCGGGCCGCGAACTGCAACCTTGCAGGATTCTCCCAGGTTCCCGGCCCAACGAAAGCCCCCAGACCCAAATGGAGAGGGGCTGCTTGGGGCCCCCCTGGGGGCCCTTCAGGCCAGCTAGGTCTTTGGGTCCTGGCTCCTTCGCTTTGGGAGCTGTTGCTGCAGTTGGGCATGTTGGCCGGAGAGTGCTTCTCGGGCCGCGAACTGCAACCTTGCAGGAATCTCCCAGGTTCCATGCCCAACGAAAGCCCCCAGACCCAAATGGAGAGGGGCTGCTTGGGGGCCCCCTGGGGGCCCTTCAGGCCAGCTAGGTCTTTGGGTCCTGGCTCCTTTGCTTTGGGAGCTGTTGCTGCAGTTGGGCATGTTGGCCGGAGAGTGCTTCTCGGACCGCGAACTGCAACCTTGCAGGAATTTCGCAGGTTCCCGGCCCAACGAAAGCCCCCAGACCCAAATGGAGAGGGGCTGCTTGGTGGCCCCCTGGGGGCCCTTCAGGCCAGCTAGGTCTTTGGGTCCTGGCTCCTTCGGTTTGGGAGCTGTTGCTGCAGTTGAGCATGTTGGCCGGAGAGTGCTTCTCCGGCCGCTAACTGCAACCTTGCAGGTACCTCTCAGGTATCCATGCCCAACGAAAGCCCCCAGACCCAAATTGAGAGGGGCTGCTTGGTGGCCCCCTGGGGGCCCTTCAGGCCAGCTAGGTCTTTGTGTCCTGGCTCCTTCGCTTTGGGAGCTGTTGCTGCAGTTGGGCATGTTGGCCAGAGAGTGCTTCTCGGGCCGCGAACTGCAACCTTGCATGAATCTCCCAGTTTCCCCGCCCAACGAAAGCCCCCAGACCCAAATGGAGAGGGGCTGCTTGGGGACCCCCTGGGGGCACTTCAGGCCAGCTAGGTCTTTGGGTCCTGGCTCCTTCGCTTTGGGAGCTGTTGCTGCAGTTGGGCATGTTGGCCGGAGAGTGCTTCTCGGGCCGCGAACTGTAACCTTGCAGGAATCTCCCAGATATACATGCCCAACGAAAGCCCCCAGACCCAAATGGAGAGGGGCTGCTTGGGGGCCCCCTGGGGGCCCTTCAGGCCAGCTAGGTCTTTGGGTCCTGGCTCCTTCGCTTTGGGAGCTGTTGCTGCAGTTGGGCATGCTGGCCGGAGAGTGCTTCTCCGGCCGCGAACTGCAACCTTGCAGGTACCTCCCAGGTTCCCGGCCCAACGAAAGCCCCCAGACCCAACTGGAGAGGAGCTCCTTGGGTGCCCCCTGGGGGCCCTTCAGGCCAGCTAGGTCTTTGGGTCCTGGCTCCTTCGCTTTGGGAGCTGTTGCTGGATATTGGGCATGTTGGCCGGAGAGTGCTTCTCGGGCCGCGAACTGCAACCTTGCTGGTATCTCCCAGGTTCTCAGCCTAAAGAAAGCCCCCAGACCCAAATTGAGAGGGGCTGCTTGGGGGCCCCCTGGGGGCCCTTCAGGCCAGCTAGGTCTTTGGGTCCTGGCTCCTTCGCTTTGGGAGCTGTTGCTGCAGTTGGGCATGTTGGCCGGAGAGTGCTTCTCCGGCCGCGAACTGCAACCTTGCAGGAATCTGCCAGGTTCCCGGCCCAACGAAAGCCCCCAGACCCAAATTGAGAGGGGCTGCTTGGGGGCCCCCTGGGGGCCCTTCAGGCCAGCTAGGTCTTTGGGTCCTGGCTCCTTCGCTTTGGGAGCTGTTGCTGGATATTGGGCATGTTGGCCGGGGAGTGCTTCTCGGGCCGCGAACTGCAACCTTGCTGGTATCTCCCAGGTTCTCAGCCTAAAGAAAGCCCCCAGACCCAAATGGAGAGGGGCTGCTTGGGGGCCCCCTGGGGGCCCTTCAGGCCAGCTAGGTCTTTGGGTCCTGGCTCCTTCGCTTTGGGAGCTGTTGCTGCAGTTGGGCATGTTGGCCGGAGAGTGCTTCTCCGGCCGCGAACTGCAACCTTGTAGGAATCTCCCAGGTTCCAGGACCAAAGAAAGCCCCCAGACCCAAATTGAGAGGGGCTGCTTGGGGGCCCCCTGGGGGCCCTTCAGGCCAGCTAGGTCTTTGGGTCCTGGCTCCTTCGCTTTGGGAGCTGTTGCTGCAGTTGGGCATGTTGGCCGGAGAGTTCTTCTCGGGCCGCGAACTGCAACCTTGCATGAATCTCCCAGGTTCCCCGCCCAACGAAAGCCCCCAGACCCAAATGGAGAGGGGCTGCTTGGGGACCCCCTGGGGGCACTTCAGGCCAGCTAGGTCTTTGGGTCCTGGCTCCTTCGCTTTGGGAGCTGTTGCTGCAGTTGGGCATGTTGGCCGGAGAGTGCTTCTCGGGCCGCGAACTGTAACCTTGCAGGAATCTCCCAGGTATACATGCCCAACGAAAGCCCCCAGACCCAAATGGAGAGGGGCTGCTTGGGGGCCCCCTGGGGGCCCTTCAGGCCAGCTAGGTCTTTGGGTCCTGGCTCCTTCGCTTTGGGAGCTGTTGCTGCAGTTGGGCATGTTGGCCGGAGAGTGCTTCTCGGGCCGCGAACTGCAACCTTGCAGGATTCTCCCAGGTTCCCGGCCCAACGAAAGCCACCAGACCCAAATGGAGAGGGGCTGCTTGGGGGCCCCCTGGGGGCCCTTCAGGCCAGCTAGGTCTTTGGGTCCTGGCTCCTTCGCTTTGGGAGCTGTTGCTGCAGTTGGGCATGTTGGCCGGAGAGTGCTTCTCGGGCCGCGAACTGCAACCTTGCAGGAATCTCCCAGGTTCCCGGCCCAACGAAAGCCCCCAGACCCAAATGGAGAGGGGCTGCTTGGGGGCCCCCTGGGGGCCCTTCAGGCCAGCTAGGTCTTTGGGTCCTGGCTCCTTCGCTTTGGGAGCTGTTGCTGCAGTTGGGCATGTTGGCCGGAGAGTGCTTCTCGGGCCGCGAACTGCAACCTTGCAGGATTCTCCCAGGTTCCCGGCCCAACGAAAGCCCCCAGACCCAAATGGAGAGGGGCTGCTTGGGGCCCCCCTGGGGGCCCTTCAGGCCAGCTAGGTCTTTGGGTCCTGGCTCCTTCGCTTTGGGAGCTGTTGCTGCAGTTGGGCATGTTGGCCGGAGAGTGCTTCTCGGGCCGCGAACTGCAACCTTGCAGGAATCTCCCAGGTTCCATGCCCAACGAAAGCCCCCAGACCCAAATGGAGAGGGGCTGCTTGGGGGCCCCCTGGGGGCCCTTCAGGCCAGCTAGGTCTTTGGGTCCTGGCTCCTTTGCTTTGGGAGCTGTTGCTGCAGTTGGGCATGTTGGCCGGAGAGTGCTTCTCGGACCGCGAACTGCAACCTTGCAGGAATTTCGCAGGTTCCCGGCCCAACGAAAGCCCCCAGACCCAAATGGAGAGGGGCTGCTTGGTGGCCCCCTGGGGGCCCTTCAGGCCAGCTAGGTCTTTGGGTCCTGGCTCCTTCGGTTTGGGAGCTGTTGCTGCAGTTGAGCATGTTGGCCGGAGAGTGCTTCTCCGGCCGCTAACTGCAACCTTGCAGGTACCTCTCAGGTATCCATGCCCAACGAAAGCCCCCAGACCCAAATTGAGAGGGGCTGCTTGGTGGCCCCCTGGGGGCCCTTCAGGCCAGCTAGGTCTTTGTGTCCTGGCTCCTTCGCTTTGGGAGCTGTTGCTGCAGTTGGGCATGTTGGCCAGAGAGTGCTTCTCGGGCCGCGAACTGCAACCTTGCATGAATCTCCCAGTTTCCCCGCCCAACGAAAGCCCCCAGACCCAAATGGAGAGGGGCTGCTTGGGGACCCCCTGGGGGCACTTCAGGCCAGCTAGGTCTTTGGGTCCTGGCTCCTTCGCTTTGGGAGCTGTTGCTGCAGTTGGGCATGTTGGCCGGAGAGTGCTTCTCGGGCCGCGAACTGTAACCTTGCAGGAATCTCCCAGATATACATGCCCAACGAAAGCCCCCAGACCCAAATGGAGAGGGGCTGCTTGGGGGCCCCCTGGGGGCCCTTCAGGCCAGCTAGGTCTTTGGGTCCTGGCTCCTTCGCTTTGGGAGCTGTTGCTGCAGTTGGGCATGCTGGCCGGAGAGTGCTTCTCCGGCCGCGAACTGCAACCTTGCAGGTACCTCCCAGGTTCCCGGCCCAACGAAAGCCCCCAGACCCAACTGGAGAGGAGCTCCTTGGGTGCCCCCTGGGGGCCCTTCAGGCCAGCTAGGTCTTTGTGTCCTGGCTCCTTCGCTTTGGGAGGTGTTGCTGCAGTTGGGCATGTTGGGCGGAGAGTGCTTCTCGGGCCTCGAACTGCAACCTTGCAGGAATCTCCCAGGTTCCCGGCCCAACGAAAGCCCCCAGACCCAAATGGAGAGGGGCTGCTTGGGGGCCCCCTGGGGGCCCTTCAGGCCAGCTAGGTCTTTGGGTCCTGGCTCCTTCGCTTTGGGAGCTGTTGCTGCAGTTGGGCATGTTGGCCGGAGAGTGCTTCTCGGGCCGCGAACTGCAACCTTGCAGGAATCTCCCAGGTTCCCGGCCCAACGAAAGCCCCCAGACCCAAATGGAGAGGGGCTGCTTGGGGGCCCCCTGGGGGCCCTTCAGGCCAGCTAGGTCTTTGGGTCCTGGCTCCTTCGCTTTGGGAGCTGTTGCTGCAGTTGGGCATGTTGGCCGGAGAGTGCTTCTCGGGCCGCGAACTGCAACCTTGCATGAATCTCCCAGGTTCCCCGCCCAACGAAAGCCCCCAGACCCAAATGGAGAGGGGCTGCTTGGGGACCCCCTGGGGGCACTTCAGGCCAGCTAGGTCTTTGGGTCCTGGCTCCTTCGCTTTGGGAGCTGTTGCTGCAGTTGGGCATGTTGGCCGGAGATTGCTTCTCGGGCCGCGAACTGTAACCTTGCAGGTACCTCCCAGGGATACATGCCCAACGAAAGCCCCCAGACCCAAATTGAGAGGGGCTGCTTGGGGGCCCCCTGGGGGCCCTTCAGGCCAGCTAGGTCTTTGGGTCCTGGCTCCTTCGCTTTGGGAGCTGTTGCTGCAGTTGGGCATGCTGGCCGGAGAGTGCTTCTCGGGCCGCGAACTGCAACCTTGCAGGTACCTCCCAGGTTCCCGGCCCAACTAAAGCCCCCAGACCCAAACGGAGAGGAGCTCCTTGGGGACCCCATGGGGGCCCTTCAGGCCAGCTAGGTCTTTGGGTCCTGGCTCCTTCGCTTTGGGAGCTGTTGCTGCAGTTGGGCATGTTGGCCGGAGAGTGCTTCTCGGGCCGCGAACTGCAACCTTGCAGGATTCTCCCAGGTTCCCGGCCCAACGAAAGCCCCCAGACCCAAATGGAGAGGGGCTGCTTGGGGGCCCCCTGGGGGCCCTTCAGGCCAGCTAGGTCTTTGGGTCCTGGCTCCTTCGCTTTGGGAGCTGTTGCTGCAGTTGGGCATGTTGGCCGGAGAGTGCTTCTCGGGCCGCGAACTGCAACCTTGCAGGATTCTCCCAGGTTCCCGGCCCAACGAAAGCCCCCAGACCCAAATGGAGAGGGGCTGCTTGGGGCCCCCCTGGGGGCCCTTCAGGCCAGCTAGGTCTTTGGGTCCTGGCTCCTTCGCTTTGGGAGCTGTTGCTGCAGTTGGGCATGTTGGCCGGAGAGTGCTTCTCGGGCCGCGAACTGCAACCTTGCAGGTACCTCCCAGGTTCCCGGCCCAACGAAAGCCCCCAGACCCAAATGGAGAGGGGCTGCTTGGGGGCCCCCTGGGGGCCCTTCAGGCCAGCTAGGTCTTTGGGTCCTGGCTCCTTCGCTTTGGGAGCTGTTGCTGCAGTTGGGCATGTTGGCCGGAGAGTGCTTCTCGGACCGCGAACTGCAACCTTGCAGGAATTTCCCAGGTTCCCGGCCCAACGAAAGCCCCCAGACCCAAATGGAGAGGGGCTGCTTGGTGGCCCCCTGGGGGCCCTTCAGGCCAGCTAGGTCTTTGGGTCCTGGCTCCTTCGGTTTGGGAGCTGTTGCTGCAGTTGAGCATGTTGGCCGGAGAGTGCTTCTCCGGCCGCGAACTGCAACCTTGCAGGTACCTCTCAGGTATCCATGCCCAACGAAAGCCCCCAGACCCAAATTGAGAGGGGCTGCTTGGTGGCCCCCTGGGGGCCCTTCAGGCCAGCTAGGTCTTTGTGTCCTGGCTCCTTCGCTTTGGGAGCTGTTGCTGCAGTTGGGCATGTTGGCCAGAGAGTGCTTCTCGGGCCGCGAACTGCAACCTTGCATGAATCTCCCAGTTTCCCCGCCCAACGAAAGCCCCCAGACCCAAATGGAGAGGGGCTGCTTGGGGACCCCCTGGGGGCACTTCAGGCCAGCTAGGTCTTTGGGTCCTGGCTCCTTCGCTTTGGGAGCTGTTGCTGCAGTTGGGCATGTTGGCCGGAGAGTGCTTCTCGGGCCGCGAACTGTAACCTTGCAGGAATCTCCCAGATATACATGCCCAACGAAAGCCCCCAGACCCAAATGGAGAGGGGCTGCTTGGGGGCCCCCTGGGGGCCCTTCAGGCCAGCTAGGTCTTTGGGTCCTGGCTCCTTCGCTTTGGGAGCTGTTGCTGCAGTTGGGCATGCTGGCCGGAGAGTGCTTCTCCGGCCGCGAACTGCAACCTTGCAGGTACCTCCCAGGTTCCCGGCCCAACGAAAGCCCCCAGACCCAACTGGAGAGGAGCTCCTTGGGTGCCCCCTGGGGGCCCTTCAGGCCAGCTAGGTCTTTGTGTCCTGGCTCCTTCGCTTTGGGAGGTGTTGCTGCAGTTGGGCATGTTGGGCGGAGAGTGCTTCTCGGGCCGCGAACTGTAACTTGCAGGTACCTCTCAGGTATACATGCCCAACGAAAGCCCCCAGACCCAAATGGAGAGGGGCTGCTTGGGGACCCCCTGGGGGCCCTTCAGGCCAGCTAGGTCTTTGGGTCCTGGCTCCTTCGCTTTGGGAGCTGTTGCTGGATATTGGGCATGTTGGCCGGAGAGTGCTTCTCGGGCCGCGAACTGCAACCTTGCAGGTACCTCCCAGGTATAAATGCCCAACAAAAGCCCCCAGACCCAAATTGAGAGGGGCTGCTTGGGGGCCCCCTGGGGGCCCTTCAGGCCAGCTAGGTCTTTGGGTCCTGGCTCCTTCGGTTTGGGAGCTGTTGCTGCAGTTGTGCATGCTGGCCGGAGAGTGCTTCTCCGGCCGCGAACTGTAACTTGCAGGTACCTCTCAGGTATACATGCCCAACGAAAGCCCCCAGACCCAAATGGAGAGGGGCTGCTGGGGGGCCTTCTGGGGGCACTTCAGGCCAGCTAGGTCTTTGGGTCCTGGCTCCTTCGCTTTGGGAGCTGTTGCTGCAGTTGGGCATGTTGGCCGGAGAGTGCTTCTCGGGCCGCGAACTGCAACCTCGCAGGAATCTCCCAGGTTCCCAGCCCAACGAAAGCCCCCAGACCCAAATTGAGAGGGGCTGCTTGGGGGCCCCCTGGGGGCCCTTCAGGCCAGCTAGGTCTTTGGGTCCTGGCTCCTTCGCTTTGGGAGCTGTTGCTGCAGTTGGGCATGTTGGCCGGAGAGTGCTTCTCGGGCCGCGAACTGCAACCTTGCAGGAATCTCCCAGGTTCCATGCCCAACGAAAGCCCCCAGACCCAAATGGAGAGGGGCTGCTTGGGGGCCCCCTGGGGGCCCTTCAGGCCAGCTAGGTCTTTGGGTCCTGGCTCCTTCGCTTTGGGAGCTGTTGCTGCAGTTGGGCATGTTGGCCGGAGAGTGCTTCTCGGACCGCGAACTGCAACCTTGCAGGAATTTCCCAGGTTCCCGGCCCAACGAAAGCCCCTGGACCCAAATTGAGAGGGGCTGCTTGGGGGCCCCCTGGGGGCCCTTCAGGCTAGCTAGGTCTTTGGGTCCTGGCTCCTTCGCTTTGGGAGCTGTTG
This sequence comes from Gallinula chloropus, assembly GCF_964237585.1. Lineage (NCBI taxonomy): Eukaryota > Metazoa > Chordata > Aves > Gruiformes > Rallidae > Gallinula > Gallinula chloropus. The sequence continues at coordinate 355,745 of NW_028168177.1, read as the reverse complement.
CTGCAGTTGGGCATGTTGGCCGGAGAGTGCTTCTCGGGCCGCGAACTGCAACCTTGCAGGAATCTCCCAGGTTCCCGGCCCAACGAAAGCCCGCAGACCCAAATGGAGAGGGGCTGCTTGGGGGCCCCCTGGGGGCCCTTCAGGCCAGCTAGGTCTTTGGGTCCTGGCTCCTTCGCTTTGGGAGCTGTTGCTGCAGTTGGGCATGTTGGCCGGAGAGTGCTTCTCGGGCCGCGAACAGTAACCTTGCAGGTACCTCCCAGGTATACATGCCCAACGAAAGCCCCCAGACCCAAATTGAGAGGGGCTGCTTGGGGGCCCCCAGGGGGCCCTTCAGGCCAGCTAGGTCTTTGGGTCCTGGCTCCTTCGCTTTGGGAGCTGTTGCTGCAGTTGGGCATGCTGGCCGGAGAGTGCTTCTCCGGCCGCGAACTGCAACCTTGCAGGTACCTCCCAGGTTCCCGGCCCAACTAAAGCCCCCAGACCCAAATGGAGAGGAGCTCCTTGGGGGCCCCCTGGGGGCCCTTCAGGCCAGCTAGGTCTTTGGGTCCTGGCTCCTTCGCTTTGGGAGCTGTTGCTGCAGTTGGGCATGTTGGCCGGAGAGTGCTTCTCGGGCCGCGAACTGCAACCTTGCAGGATTCTCCCAGGTTCCCAGCCCAACGAAAGCCCCCAGACCCAAATTGAGAGGGGCTGCTTGGGGGCCCCCTGGGGGCCCTTCAGGCCAGCTAGGTCTTTGGGTCCTGGCTCCTTCGGTTTGGGAGCTGTTGCTGCAGTTGGGCATGTTGGCCGGAGAGTGCTTCTCGGGCCGCGAACTGCAACCTTGCAGGATTCTCCCAGGTTCCCGGCCCAACGAAAGCCCCCAGACCCAAATGGAGAGGGGCTGCTTGGGGGCCCCCTGGGGGCCCTTCAGGCCAGCTAGGTCTTTGTGTCCTGGCTCCTTCGCTTTGGGAGCTGTTGCTGCAGTTGGGCATGTTGGCCGGAGAGTGCTTCTCGGACCGCGAACTGCAACCTTGCAGGAATTTCCCAGGTTCCCGGCCCAACGAAAGCCCCTAGACCCAAATTGAGAGGGGCTGCTTGGGGACCCCCTGGGGGCCCTTCAGGCCAGCTAGGTCTTTGGGTCCTGGCTCCTTCGGTTTGGGAGCTGTTGCTGCAGTTGAGCATGTTGGCCGGAGAGTGCTTCTCTGGCCGCGAACTGTAACCTTGCAGGTACCTCTCAGGTATCCATGCCCAACGAAAGCCCCCAGACCCAAATTGAGAGGGGCTGCTTGGTGGCCCCCTGGGGGCCCTTCAGGCCAGCTAGGTCTTTGTGTCCTGGCTCCTTCGCTTTGGGAGCTGTTGCTGCAGTTGGGCATGTTGGCCAGAGAGTGCTTCTCGGGCCGCGAACTGCAACCTTGCATGAATCTCCCAGTTTCCCCGCCCAACGAAAGCCCCCAGACCCAAATGGAGAGGGGCTGCTTGGGGACCCCCTGGGGGCACTTCAGGCCAGCTAGGTCTTTGGGTCCTGGCTCCTTCACTTTGGGAGCTGTTGCTGCAGTTGGGCATGTTGGCCGGAGAGTGCTTCTCGGGCCGCGAACTGTAACCTTGCAGGTACCTCCCAGGTATACATGCCCAACGAAAGCCCCCAGACCCAAATGGAGAGGGGCTGCTTGGGGACCCCCTTGGGACCCCTTCAGGCCAGCTAGGTCTTTGGGTCCTGGCTTCTTCGCTTTGGGAGCTGTTGCTGCAGTTGGGCATGTTGGCCAGAGAGTGCTTCTCGGGCCGCGAACTGCAACCTTGCATGAATCTCCCAGTTTCCCCGCCCAACGAAAGCCCCCAGACCCAAATGGAGAGGAGCTCCTTGGGTGCCCCCTGGGGGCCCTTCAGGCCAGCTAGGTCTTTGTGTCCTGGCTCCTTCGCTTTGGGAGCTGTTGCTGCAGTTGGGCATGTTGGGCGGAGAGTGCTTCTAGGGCCGCGAACTGCAACCTCGCAGGAATCTCCCAGGTTCCCGGCCCAACGAAAGCCCCCAGACCCAAATGGAGAGGGGCTGCTTGGGGGCCCCCTGGGGGCCCTTCAGGCCAGCTAGGTCTTTGGGTCCTGGCTCCTTCGCTTTGGGAGCTGTTGCTGCAGTTGGGCATGTTGGCCGGAGAGTGCTTCTCGGGCCGCGAACTGTAACTTGCAGGTACCTCTCAGGTATACATGCCCAACGAAAGCCCCCAGACCCAAATGGAGAGGGGCTGCTTGGTGGCCTTCTGGGGGCCCTTCAGGCCAGCTAGGTCTTTGGGTCCTGGCTCCTTCGCTTTGGGAGCTGTTGCTGGATATTGGGCATGTTGGCCGGAGAGTGCTTCTCGGGCCGCGAACTGCAACCTTGCTGGTATCTCCCAGATTCTCAGCCTAAAGAAAGCCCCCAGACCCAAATTGAGAGGGGCTGCTTGGGGGCCCTCTGGGGGCCCTTCAGGCCAGCTAGGTCTTTGGGTCCTGGCTCCTTCGCTTTGGGAGCTGTTGCTGCAGTTGGGCATGTTGGCCGGAGAGTGCTTCTCGGGCCGCGAACTGCAACCTTGCATGAATCTCCCAGGTTCCCCGCCCAACGAAAGCCCCCAGACCCAAATGGAGAGGGGCTGCTTGGGGACCCCCTGGGGGCCCTTCAGGCCAGCTAGGTCTTTGGGTCCTGGCTCCTTCGCTTTGGGAGCTGTTGCTGCAGTTGGGCATGTTGGCCGGAGAGTGCTTCTCGGGCCACGAACTGTAACCTTGCAGGTACCTCCCAGGTATAAATGCCCAACAAAAGCCCCCAGACCCAAATTGAGAGGGGCTGCTTGGGGGCCCCCTGGGGGCCCTTCAGGCCAGCTAGGTCTTTGGGTCCTGGCTCCTTCGGTTTGGGAGCTGTTGCTGCAGTTGTGCATGCTGGCCGGAGAGTGCTTCTCCGGCCGCGAACTGTAACTTGCAGGTACCTCTCAGGTATACATGCCCAACGAAAGCCCCCAGACCCAAATGGAGAGGGGCTGCTGGGGGGCCTTCTGGGGGCACTTCAGGCCAGCTAGGTCTTTGGGTCCTGGCTCCTTCGCTTTGGGAGCTGTTGCTGCAGTTGGGCATGTTGGCCGGAGAGTGCTTCTCGGGCCGCGAACTGCAACCTCGCAGGAATCTCCCAGGTTCCCAGCCCAACGAAAGCCCCCAGACCCAAATTGAGAGGGGCTGCTTGGGGGCCCCCTGGGGGCCCTTCAGGCCAGCTAGGTCTTTGGGTCCTGGCTCCTTCGCTTTGGGAGCTGTTGCTGCAGTTGGGCATGTTGGCCGGAGAGTGCTTCTCGGGCCGCGAACTGCAACCTTGCAGAAATCTCCCAGGTTCCATGCCCAACGAAAGCCCCCAGACCCAAATGGAGAGGGGCTGCTTGGGGGCCCCCTGGGGGCCCTTCAGGCCAGCTAGGTCTTTGGGTCCTGGCTCCTTCGCTTTGGGAGCTGTTGCTGCAGTTGGGCATGTTGGCCGGAGAGTGCTTCTCGGACCGCGAACTGCAACCTTGCAGGAATTTCCCAGGTTCCCGGCCCAACGAAAGCCCCTAGACCCAAATTGAGAGGGGCTCCTTGGGGGCCCCCTGGGGGCCCTTCAGGCTAGCTAGGTCTTTGGGTCCTGGCTCCTTCGCTTTGGGAGCTGTTGCTGCAGTTGGGCATGTTGGCCGGAGAGTGCTTCTCGGGCCGCGAACTGCAACCTTGCAGGAATCTCCCAGGTTCCCGGCCCAACGAAAGCCCGCAGACCCAAATGGAGAGGGGCTGCTTGGGGGCCCCCTGGGGGCCCTTCAGGCCAGCTAGGTCTTTGGGTCCTGGCTCCTTCGCTTTGGGAGCTGTTGCTGCAGTTGGGCATGTTGGCCGGAGAGTGCTTCTCGGGCCGCGAACAGTAACCTTGCAGGTACCTCCCAGGTATACATGCCCAACGAAAGCCCCCAGACCCAAATTGAGAGGGGCTGCTTGGGGGCCCCCAGGGGGCCCTTCAGGCCAGCTAGGTCTTTGGGTCCTGGCTCCTTCGCTTTGGGAGCTGTTGCTGCAGTTGGGCATGCTGGCCGGAGAGTGCTTCTCCGGCCGCGAACTGCAACCTTGCAGGTACCTCCCAGGTTCCCGGCCCAACTAAAGCCCCCAGACCCAAATGGAGAGGAGCTCCTTGGGGGCCCCCTGGGGGCCCTTCAGGCCAGCTAGGTCTTTGGGTCCTGGCTCCTTCGCTTTGGGAGCTGTTGCTGCAGTTGGGCATGTTGGCCGGAGAGTGCTTCTCGGGCCGCGAACTGCAACCTTGCAGGATTCTCCCAGGTTCCCAGCCCAACGAAAGCCCCCAGACCCAAATTGAGAGGGGCTGCTTGGGGGCCCCCTGGGGGCCCTTCAGGCCAGCTAGGTCTTTGGGTCCTGGCTCCTTCGGTTTGGGAGCTGTTGCTGCAGTTGGGCATGTTGGCCGGAGAGTGCTTCTCGGGCCGCGAACTGCAACCTTGCAGGATTCTCCCAGGTTCCCGGCCCAACGAAAGCCCCCAGACCCAAATGGAGAGGGGCTGCTTGGGGGCCCCCTGGGGGCCCTTCAGGCCAGCTAGGTCTTTGTGTCCTGGCTCCTTCGCTTTGGGAGCTGTTGCTGCAGTTGGGCATGTTGGCCGGAGAGTGCTTCTCGGACCGCGAACTGCAACCTTGCAGGAATTTCCCAGGTTCCCGGCACAACAAAAGCCCCTAGACCCAAATTGAGAGGGGCTGCTTGGGGACCCCCTGGGGGCCCTTCAGGCCAGCTAGGTCTTTGGGTCCTGGCTCCTTCGGTTTGGGAGCTGTTGCTGCAGTTGAGCATGTTGGCCGGAGAGTGCTTCTCCGGCCTCGAACTGTAACCTTGCAGGTACCTCTCAGGTATCCATGCCCAACGAAAGCCCCCAGACCCAAATTGAGAGGGGCTGCTTGGTGGCCCCCTGGGGGCCCTTCAGGCCAGCTAGGTCTTTGTGTCCTGGCTCCTTCGCTTTGGGAGCTGTTGCTGCAGTTGAGCATGTTGGCCGGAGAGTGCTTCTCGGGCCGCGAACTGTAACCTTGCAGGTACCTCCCAGGTATACATGCCCAACGAAAGCCCCCAGACCCAAATGGAGAGGGGCTGCTTGGGGACCCCCTTGGGACCCCTTCAGGCCAGCTAGGTCTTTGGGTCCTGGCTTCTTCGCTTTGGGAGCTGTTGCTGCAGTTGGGCATGTTGGCCAGAGAGTGCTTCTCGGGCCGCGAACTGCAACCTTGCATGAATCTCCCAGTTTCCCCGCCCAACGAAAGCCCCCAGACCCAAATGGAGAGGAGCTCCTTGGGTGCCCCCTGGGGGCCCTTCAGGCCAGCTAGGTCTTTGTGTCCTGGCTCCTTCGCTTTGGGAGCTGTTGCTGCAGTTGGGCATGTTGGGCGGAGAGTGCTTCTCGGGCCGCGAACTGCAACCTCGCAGGAATCTCCAAGGTTCCCGGCCCAACGAAAGCCCCCAGACCCAAATGGAGAGGGGCTGCTTGGGGGCCCCCTGGGGGCCCTTCAGGCCAGCTAGGTCTTTGGGTCCTGGCTCCTTCGCTTTGGGAGCTGTTGCTGCAGTTGGGCATGTTGGCCGGAGAGTGCTTCTCGGGCCGCGAACTGTAACTTGCAGGTACCTCTCAGGTATACATGCCCAACGAAAGCCCCCAGACCCAAATGGAGAGGGGCTGCTTGGTGGCCTTCTGGGGGCCCTTCAGGCCAGCTAGGTCTTTGGGTCCTGGCTCCTTCGCTTTGGGAGCTGTTGCTGGATATTGGGCATGTTGGCCGGAGAGTGCTTCTCGGGCCGCGAACTGCAACCTTGCTGGTATCTCCCAGGTTCTCAGCCTAAAGAAAGCCCCCAGACCCAAATTGAGAGGGGCTGCTTGGGGGCCCCCTGGGGGCCCTTCAGGCCAGCTAGGTCTTTGTGTCCTGGCTCCTTCGCTTTGGGAGCTGTTGCTGCAGTTGGGCATGTTGGCCGGAGAGTGCTTCTCGGGCCGCGAACTGCAACCTTGCAGGAATCTCCCAGGTTCCCGGCCCAACGAAAGCCCCCAGACCCAAATTGAGAGGGGCTGCTTGGGGGCCCCCTGGGGGCCCTTCAGGCCAGCTAGGTCTTTGGGTCCTGGCTCCTTCGCTTTGGGAGCTGTTGCTGCAGTTGGGCATGTTGGCCGGAGAGTGCTTCTCGGACCGCGAACTGCAACCTTGCAGGAATTTCCCAGGTTCCCGGCCCAACGAAAGCCCCTAGACCCAAATTGAGAGGGGCTCCTTGGGGGCCCCCTGGGGGCCCTTCAGGCTAGCTAGGTCTTTGGGTCCTGGCTCCTTCGCTTTGGGAGCTGTTGCTGCAGTTGGGCATGTTGGCCGGAGAGTGCTTCTCGGGCCGCGAACTGCAACCTTGCAGGAATCTCCCAGGTTCCCGGCCCAACGAAAGCCCGCAGACCCAAATGGAGAGGGGCTGCTTGGGGGCCCCCTGGGGGCCCTTCAGGCCAGCTAGGTCTTTGGGTCCTGGCTCCTTCGCTTTGGGAGCTGTTGCTGCAGTTGGGCATGTTGGCCGGAGAGTGCTTCTCGGGCCGCGAACTGTAACCTTGCAGGTACCTCCCAGGTATACATGCCCAACGAAAGCCCCCAGACCCAAATTGAGAGGGGCTGCTTGGGGGCCCCCAGGGGGCCCTTCAGGCCAGCTAGGTCTTTGGGTCCTGGCTCCTTCGCTTTGGGAGCTGTTGCTGCAGTTGGGCATGCTGGCCGGAGAGTGCTTCTCCGGCCGCGAACTGCAACCTTGCAGGTACCTCGCAGGTTCCCGGCCCAACTAAAGCCCCCAGACCCAAATGGAGAGGAGCTCCTTGGAGGCCCCCTGGGGGCCCTTCAGGCCAGCTAGGTCTTTGGGTCCTGGCTCCTTCGCTTTGGGAGCTGTTGCTGCAGTTGGGCATGTTGGCCGGAGAGTGCTTCTCGGGCCGCGAACTGCAACCTCGCAGGAATCTCCCAGGTTCCCAGCCCAACGAAAGCCCCCAGACCCAAATTGAGAGGGGCTGCTTGGGGGCCCCCTGGGGGCCCTTCAGGCCAGCTAGGTCTTTGTGTCCTGGCTCCTTCGCTTTGGGAGCTGTTGCTGCAGTTGGGCATGTTGGGCGGAGAGTGCTTCTCGGGCCGCGAACTGCAACCTTGCAGGTACCTCCCAGGTTCCCGGCCCAACGAAAACCCCCAGACCCAAATGGAGAAGGGCTGCTTGGGGGGCCCCTGGGGGCCCTTCAGGCCAGCTAGGTCTTTGGGTCCTGGCTCCTTCGGTTTGGGAGCTGTTGCTGCAGTTGGGCACGTTGGCCGGAGAGTGCTTCTCGGGCCGCGAACTGTAACTTGCAGGTACCTCCCAGGTATACATGCCCAACGAAAGCCCCCAGACCCAAATGGAGAGGGGCTGCTTGGGGACCCCCTTGGGACCCCTTCAGGCCAGCTAGGTCTTTGGGTCCTGGCTCCTTCGCTTTGGGAGCTGTTGCTGCAGTTGGGCATGTTGGCCAGAGAGTGCTTCTCGGGCCGCGAACTGCAACCTTGCAGGAATCTCCCAGTTTCCCCGCCCAGCGAAAGCCCCCAGACCCAAATGGAGAGGAGCTCCTTGGGTGCCCCCTGGGGGCCCTTCAGGCCAGCTAGGTCTTTGTGTCCTGGCTCCTTCGCTTTGGGAGCTGTTGCTGCAGTTGGGCATGTTGGGCGGAGAGTGCTTCTCGGGCCGCGAACTGCAACCTTGCAGGTACCTCCCAGGTTCCCGGCCCAACGAAAACCCCCAGACCCAAATGGAGAAGGGCTGCTTGGGGGGCCCCTGGGGGCCCTTCAGGCCAGCTAGGTCTTTGGGTCCTGGCTCCTTCGGTTTGGGAGCTGTTGCTGCAGTTGGGCACGTTGGCCGGAGAGTGCTTCTCGGGCCGCGAACTGTAACTTGCAGGTACCTCTCAGGTATACATGCCCAACGAAAGCCCCCAGACCCAAATGGAGAGGGGCTGCTTGGGGGCCTTCTGGGGGCCCTTCAGGCCAGCTAGGTCTTTGGGTCCTGGCTCCTTCGCTTTGGGAGCTGTTGCTGGATATTGGGCATGTTGGCCGGAGAGTGCTTCTCGGGCCGCGAACTGCAACCTTGCTGGTATCTCCCAGGTTCTCAGCCTAAAGAAAGCCCCCAGACCCAAATGGAGAGGGGCTGCTTGGGGGCCCCCTGGGGGCCCTTCAGGCCAGCTAGGTCTTTGGGTCCTGGCTCCTTCGCTTTGGGAGCTGTTGCTGCAGTTGGGCATGTTGGCCGGAGAGTGCTTCTCGGGCCGCGAACTGCAACCTTGCAGGATTCTCCCAGGTTCCCGGCCCAACGAAAGCCCCCAGACCCAAATGGAGAGGGGCTGCTTGGGGGCCCCCTGGGGGCCCTTCAGGCCAGCTAGGTCTTTGTGTCCTGGCTCCTTCGCTTTGGGAGCTGTTGCTGCAGTTGGGCATGTTGGCCGGAGAGTGCTTCTCGGACCGCGAACTGCAACCTTGCAGGAATTTCCCAGGTTCCCGGCCCAACGAAAGCCCCTAGACCCAAATTGAGAGGGGCTGCTTGGGGGCCCCCTGGGGGCCCTTCAGGCCAGCTAGGTCTTTGGGTCCTGGCTCCTTCGGTTTGGGAGCTGTTGCTGCAGTTGAGCATGTTGGCCGGAGAGTGCTTCTCCGGCCGCGAACTGTAACCTTGCAGGTACCTCTCAGGTATCCATGCCCAACGAAAGCCCCCAGACCCAAATGGAGAGGGGCTGCTTGGTGGCCCCCTGGGGGCCCTTCAGGCCAGCTAGGTCTTTGTGTCCTGGCTCCTTCGCTTTGGGAGCTGTTGCTGCAGTTGGGCATGTTGGCCAGAGAGTGCTTCTCGGGCCGCGAACTGCAACCTTGCATGAATCTCCCAGTTTCCCCGCCCAACGAAAGCCCCCAGACCCAAATGGAGAGGGGCTGCTTGGGGACACCCTGGGGGCACTTCAGGCCAGCTAGGTCTTTGGGTCCTGGCTCCTTCACTTTGGGAGCTGTTGCTGCAGTTGGGCATGTTGGCCGGAGAGTGCTTCTCGGGCGGCGAACTGTATACCTTGCAGGTACCTCCCAGGTATACATGCCCAACGAAAGCCCCCAGACCCAAATGGAGAGGGGCTGCTTGGGGACCCCCTTGGGACCCCTTCAGGCCAGCTAGGTCTTTGGGTCCTGGCTCCTTCGCTTTGGGAGCTGTTGCTGCAGTTGGGCATGTTGGCCAGAGAGTGCTTCTCGGGCCGCGAACTGCAACCTTGCATGAATCTCCCAGTTTCCCCGCCCAGCGAAAGCCCCCAGACCCAAATGGAGAGGGGCTGCTTGGGGACCCCCTGGGGGCACTTCAGGCCAGCTAGGTCTTTGGGTCCTGGCTCGTTCACTTTGGGACCTGTTGCTGCAGTTGGGCATGTTGGCCGGAGAGTGCTTCACGGGCCTCGAACTGCAACCTTGCAGGAATCTCCCAGGTTCCCGGCCCAACGAAAGCCCCCAGAACCAAATGGAGAGGGGCTGCTTGGGGGCCCCCTGGGGGCCCTTAAGGCCAGCTAGGTCTTTGTGTCCTGGCTCCTTCGCTTTGGGAGCTGTTGCTGCAGTTGGGCATGTTGGCCGGAGAGTGCTTCTCCGGCCACGAACTTCAACCTTGCAGGTACCTCCCAGGTTCCCGGCCCAACTAAAGCCCCCAGACCCAAATGGAGAGGAGCTCCTTGGGTGCCCCATGGGGGCCCTTCAGGCCAGCTAGGTCTTTGTGTCCTGGCTCCTTCGCTTTGGGAGCTGTTGCTGCAGTTGGGCATGTTGGCCGGAGAGTGCTTCTCGGGCCACGAACTGTAACCTTGCAGGTACCTCCCAGGTATAAATGCCCAACAAAAGCCCCCAGACCCAAATTGAGAGGGGCTGCTTGGGGGCCCCCTGGGGGCCCTTCAGGCCAGCTAGGTCTTTGGGTCCTGGCTCCTTCGGTTTGGGAGCTGTTGCTGCAGTTGTGCATGCTGGCCGGAGAGTGCTTCTCCGGCCGCGAACTGTAACTTGCAGGTACCTCTCAGGTATACATGCCCAACGAAAGCCCCCAGACCCAAATGGAGAGGGGCTGCTGGGGGGCCTTCTGGGGGCACTTCAGGCCAGCTAGGTCTTTGGGTCCTGGCTCCTTCGCTTTGGGAGCTGTTGCTGCAGTTGGGCATGTTGGCCGGAGAGTGCTTCTCGGGCCGCGAACTGCAACCTCGCAGGAATCTCCCAGGTTCCCAGCCCAACGAAAGCCCCCAGACCCAAATTGAGAGGGGCTGCTTGGGGGCCCCCTGGGGGCCCTTCAGGCCAGCTAGGTCTTTGGGTCCTGGCTCCTTCGCTTTGGGAGCTGTTGCTGCAGTTGGGCATGTTGGCCGGAGAGTGCTTCTCGGGCCGCGAACTGCAACCTTGCAGGAATCTCCCAGGTTCCATGCCCAACGAAAGCCCCCAGACCCAAATGGAGAGGGGCTGCTTGGGGGCCCACTGGGGGCCCTTCAGGCCAGCTAGGTCTTTGGGTCCTGGCTCCTTCGCTTTGGGAGCTGTTGCTGCAGTTGGGCATGTTGGCCGGAGAGTGCTTCTCGGACCGCGAACTGCAACCTTGCAGGAATTTCCCAGGTTCCCGGCCCAACGAAAGCCCCTAGACCCAAATTGAGAGGGGCTGCTTGGGGGCCCCCTTGGGGCCCTTCAGGCTAGCTAGGTCTTTGGGTCCTGGCTCCTTCGCTTTGGGAGCTGTTGCTGCAGTTGGGCATGTTGGCCGGAGAGTGCTTCTCGGGCCGCGAACTGCAACCTTGCAGGAATCTCCCAGGTTCCCGGCCCAACGAAAGCCCGCAGACCCAAATGGAGAGGGGCTGCTTGGGGGCCCCCTGGGGGCCCTTCAGGCCAGCTAGGTCTTTGGGTCCTGGCTCCTTCGCTTTGGGAGCTGTTGCTGCAGTTGGGCATGTTGGCCGGAGAGTGCTTCTCGGGCCGCGAACAGTAACCTTGCAGGTACCTCCCAGGTATACATGCCCAACGAAAGCCCCCAGACCCAAATTGAGAGGGGCTGCTTGGGGGCCCCCAGGGGGCCCTTCAGGCCAGCTAGGTCTTTGGGTCCTGGCTCCTTCGCTTTGGGAGCTGTTGCTGCAGTTGGGCATGCTGGCCGGAGAGTGCTTCTCCGGCCGCGAACTGCAACCTTGCAGGTACCTCCCAGGTTCCCGGCCCAACTAAAGCCCCCAGACCCAAATGGAGAGGAGCTCCTTGGGGGCCCCCTGGGGGCCCTTCAGGCCAGCTAGGTCTTTGGGTCCTGGCTCCTTCGCTTTGGGAGCTGTTGCTGCAGTTGGGCATGTTGGCCGGAGAGTGCTTCTCGGGCCGCGAACTGCAACCTTGCAGGATTCTCCCAGGTTCCCAGCCCAACGAAAGCCCCCAGACCCAAATTGAGAGGGGCTGCTTGGGGGCCCCCTGGGGGCCCTTCAGGCCAGCTAGGTCTTTGGGTCCTGGCTCCTTCGGTTTGGGAGCTGTTGCTGCAGTTGGGCATGTTGGCCGGAGAGTGCTTCTCGGGCCGCGAACTGCAACCTTGCAGGATTCTCCCAGGTTCCCGGCCCAACGAAAGCCCCCAGACCCAAATGGAGAGGGGCTGCTTGGGGGCCCCCTGGGGGCCCTTCAGGCCAGCTAGGTCTTTGGGTCCTGGCTCCTTCGGTTTGGGAGCTGTTGCTGCAGTTGAGCATGTTGGCCGGAGAGTGCTTCTCCGGCCGCGAACTGTAACCTTGCAGGTACCTCTCAGGTATCCATGCCCAACGAAAGCCCCCAGACCCAAATGGAGAGGGGCTGCTTGGTGGCCCCCTGGGGGCCCTTCAGGCCAGCTAGGTCTTTGTGTCCTGGCTCCTTCGCTTTGGGAGCTGTTGCTGCAGTTGGGCATGTTGGCCAGAGAGTGCTTCTCGGGCCGCGAACTGCAACCTTGCATGAATCTCCCAGTTTCCCCGCCCAACGAAAGCCCCCAGACCCAAATGGAGAGGGGCTGCTTGGGGACCCCCTGGGGGCACTTCAGGCCAGCTAGGTCTTTGTGTCCTGGCTCCTTCACTTTGGGAGCTGTTGCTGCAGTTGGGCATGTTGGCCGGAGAGTGCTTCTCGGGCCGCGAACTGTAACCTTGCAGGTACCTCCCAGGTATACATGCCCAACGAAAGCCCCCAGACCCAAATGGAGAGGGGCTGCTTGGGGACCCCCTTGGGACCCCTTCAGGCCAGCTAGGTCTTTGGGTCCTGGCTTCTTCGCTTTGGGAGCTGTTGCTGCAGTTGGGCATGTTGGCCAGAGAGTGCTTCTCGGGCCGCGAACTGCAACCTTGCATGAATCTCCCAGTTTCCCCGCCCAACGAAAGCCCCCAGACCCAAATGGAGAGGAGCTCCTTGGGTGCCCCCTGGGGGCCCTTCAGGCCAGCTAGGTCTTTGTGTCCTGGCTCCTTCGCTTTGGGAGCTGTTGCTGCAGTTGGGCATGTTGGGCGGAGAGTGCTTCTAGGGCCGCGAACTGCAACCTCGCAGGAATCTCCCAGGTTCCCGGCCCAACGAAAGCCCCCAGACCCAAATGGAGAGGGGCTGCTTGGGGGCCCCCTGGGGGCCCTTCAGGCCAGCTAGGTCTTTGGGTCCTGGCTCCTTCGCTTTGGGAGCTGTTGCTGCAGTTGGGCATGTTGGCCGGAGAGTGCTTCTCGGGCCGCGAACTGTAACTTGCAGGTACCTCTCAGGTATACATGCCCAACGAAAGCCCCCAGACCCAAATGGAGAGGGGCTGCTTGGTGGTCTTCTGGGGGCCCTTCAGGCCAGCTAGGTCTTTGGGTCCTGGCTCCTTCGCTTTGGGAGCTGTTGCTGGATATTGGGCATGTTGGCCGGAGAGTGCTTCTCGGGCCGCGAACTGCAACCTTGCTGGTATCTCCCAGGTTCTCAGCCTAAAGAAAGCCCCCAGACCCAAATTGAGAGGGGCTGCTTGGGGGCCCCCTGGGGGCCCTTCAGGCCAGCTAGGTCTTTGGGTCCTGGCTCCTTCGCTTTGGGAGCTGTTGCTGCAGTTGGGCATGTTGGCCGGAGAGTGCTTCTCGGGCCGCGAACTGCAACCTTGCAGGAATCTCCCAGGTTCCCGGCCCAACGAAAGCCCCCAGACCCAAATTGAGAGGGGCTGCTTGGGGGCCCCCTGGGGGCCCTTCAGGCCAGCTAGGTCTTTGGGTCCTGGCTCCTTCGCTTTGGGAGCTGTTGCTGCAGTTGGGCATGTTGGGCGGAGAGTGCTTCTCGGGCCGCGAACTGCAACCTTGCATGAATCTCCCAGGTTCCCGGCCCAACGAAAGCCCCCAGACCCAAATGGAGAGGGGCTGCTTGGGTAGCCCCTGGGGGCCCTTCAGGCCAGCTAGGTCTTTGGGTCCTGGCTCCTTCGCTTTGGGAGCTGTTGCTGCAGTTGGGCATGTTGGCCGGAGAGTGCTTCTCGGACCGCGAACTGCAACCTTGCAGGAATTTCCCAGGTTCCCGGCCCAACGAAAGCCCCTAGACCCAAATTGAGAGGGGCTCCTTGGGGGCCCCCTGGGGGCCCTTCAGGCTAGCTAGGTCTTTGGGTCCTGGCTCCTTCGCTTTGGGAGCTGTTGCTGCAGTTGGGCATGTTGGCCGGAGAGTGCTTCTCGGGCCGCGAACTGCAACCTTGCAGGAATCTCCCAGGTTCCCGGCCCAACGAAAGCCCGCAGACCCAAATGGAGAGGGGCTGCTTGGGGGCCCCCTGGGGGCCCTTCAGGCCAGCTAGGTCTTTGGGTCCTGGCTCCTTCGCTTTGGGAGCTGTTGCTGCAGTTGGGCATGTTGGCCGGAGCGTGCATCTCGGGCCGCGAACTGTAACCTTGCAGGTACCTCCCAGGTATACATGCCCAACGAAAGCCCCCAGACCCAAATGGAGAGGGGCTGCTTGGGGACACCCTGGGGGCACTTCAGGCCAGCTAGGTCTTTGGGTCCTGGCTCCTTCACTTTGGGAGCTGTTGCTGCAGTTGGGCATGTTGGCCGGAGAGTGCTTCTCGGGCCGCGAACTGTATACCTTGCAGGTACCTCCCAGGTATACATGCCCAACGAAAGCCCCCAGACCCAAATGGAGAGGGGCTGCTTGGGGACCCCCTTGGGACCCCTTCAGGCCAGCTAGGTCTTTGGGTCCTGGCTCCTTCGCTTTGGGAGCTGTTGCTGCAGTTGGGCATGTTGGCCAGAGAGTGCTTCTCGGGCCGCGAACTGCAACCTTGCATGAATCTCCCAGTTTCCCCGCCCAGCGAAAGCCCCCAGACCCAAATGGAGAGGGGCTGCTTGGGGACCCCCTGGGGGCACTTCAGGCCAGCTAGGTCTTTGGGTCCTGGCTCGTTCACTTTGGGACCTGTTGCTGCAGTTGGGCATGTTGGCCGGAGAGTGCTTCACGGGCCTCGAACTGCAACCTTGCAGGAATCTCCCAGGTTCCCGGCCCAACGAAAGCCCCCAGAACCAAATGGAGAGGGGCTGCTTGGGGGCCCCCTGGGGGCCCTTCAGGCCAGCTAGGTCTTTGTGTCCTGGCTCCTTCGCTTTGGGAGCTGTTGCTGCAGTTGGGCATGTTGGCCGGAGAGTGCTTCTCCGGCCACGAACTTCAACCTTGCAGGTACCTCCCAGGTTCCCGGCCCAACTAAAGCCCCCAGACCCAAATGGAGAGGAGCTCCTTGGGTGCCCCATGGGGGCCCTTCAGGCCAGCTAGGTCTTTGTGTCCTGGCTCCTTCGCTTTGGGAGCTGTTGCTGCAGTTGGGCATGTTGGGCGGAGAGTGCTTCTCGGGCCGCGAACTGCAACCTCGCAGGAATCTCCCAGGTTCCCGGCCCAACGAAAGCCCCCAGACCCAAATGGAGAGGGGCTGCTTGGGGGCCCCCTGGGGGCCCTTCAGGCCAGCTAGGTCTTTGGGTCCTGGCTCCTTCGCTTTGGGAGCTGTTGCTGCAGTTGGGCATGTTGGCCGGAGAGTGCTTCTCGGGCCGCGAACTGCAACCTTGCAGGATTCTCCCAGGTTCCCGGCCCAACGAAAGCCCCCAGACCCAAATTGAGAGGGGCTGCTTGGGGGCCCCATGGGGGCCCTTCAGGCCAGCTAGGTCTTTGGGTCCTGGCTCCTTCGGTTTGGGAGCTGTTGCTGCAGTTGAGCATGTTGGCCGGAGAGTGCTTCTTCGGCCGCGAACTGCAACCTTGCAGGTACCTCTCAGGTATCCATGCCCAACGAAAGCCCCCAGACCCAAATTGAGAGGGGCTGCTTGGGGGCCCCCTGGGGGCCCTTCAGGCCAGCTAGGTCTTTGTGTCCTGGCTCCTTTGCTTTGGGAGCTGTTGCTGCAGTTGGGCATGTTGGCCAGAGAGTGCTTCTCGGGCCGCGAACTGCAACCTTGCATGAATCTCCCAGTTTCCCCGCCCAACGAAAGCCCCCAGACCCAAATGGAGAGGGGCTGCTTGGGGACCCCCTGGGGGCACTTCAGGCCAGCTAGGTCTTTGGGTCCTGGCTCCTTCGCTTTGGGAGCTGTTGCTGCAGTTGGGCATGTTGGCCGGAGAGTGCTTCTCGGGCCGCGAACTGTAACCTTGCAGGAATCTCCCAGGTATACATGCCCAACGAAAGCCCCCAGACCCAAATGGAGAGGAGCTCCTTGGGTGCCCCCTGGGGGCCCTTCAGGCCAGCTAGGTCTTTGTGTCCTGGCTCCTTCGCTTTGGGAGCTGTTGCTGCAGTTGGGCATGTTGGGCGGAGAGTGCTTCTCGGGCCGCGAACTGCAACCTTGCAGGTACCTCCCAGGTTCCCGGCCCAACGAAAACCCCCAGACCCAAATGGAGAAGGGCTGCTTGGGGGGCCCCTGGGGGCCCTTCAGGCCAGCTAGGTCTTTGGGTCCTGGCTCCTTCGGTTTGGGAGCTGTTGCTGCAGTTGGGCACGTTGGCCGGAGAGTGCTTCTCGGGCCGCGAACTGCAACCTTGCAGGTACCTCTCAGGTATACATGCCCAACGAAAGCCCCCAGACCCAAATGGAGAGGGGCTGCTTGGGGGCCTTCTGGGGGCCCTTCAGGCCAGCTAGGTCTTTGGGTCCTGGCTCCTTCGCTTTGGGAGCTGTTGCTGGATATTGGGCATGTTGGCCGGAGAGTGCTTCTCGGGCCGCGAACTGCAACCTTGCTGGTATCTCCCAGGTTCTCAGCCTAAAGAAAGCCCCCAGACCCAAATGGAGAGGGGCTGCTTGGGGGCCCCCTGGGGGCCCTTCAGGCCAGCTAGGTCTTTGGGTCCTGGCTCCTTCGCTTTGGGAGCTGTTGCTGCAGTTGGTCATGCTGGCCGGAGAGTGCTTCTCGGGCCGCGAACTGCAACCTTGCAGGTACCTCCCAGGTTCCCGGCCCAACGAAAGCCCCCAGACCCAAATGGAGAGGAGCTCCTTGGGTGCCCCATGGGGGCCCTTCAGGCCAGCTAGGTCTTTGTGTCCTGGCTCCTTCGCTTTGGGAGCTGTTGCTGCAGTTGGGCATGTTGGGCGGAGAGTGCTTCTCGGACCGCGAACTGCAACCTCCCAGGAATCTCCCAGGTTCCCGGCCCAACGAAAGCCCGCAGACCCAAATGGAGAGGGGCTGCTTGGGGGCCCCCTGGGGGCCCTTCAGGCCAGCTAAGTCTTTGGGTCCTGGCTCCTTCGCTTTGGGAGCTGTTGCTGCAGTTGTGCATGTTGGCCGGAGAGTGCTTCTCGGGCCGCGAACTGCAACCTTGCAGGATTCTCCCAGGTTCCCGGCCCAACGAAAGCCCCCAGACCCAAATGGAGAGGGGCTGCTTGGGGGCCCCCTGGGGGCCCTTCAGGCCAGCTAGGTCTTTGGGTCCTGGCTCCTTCGCTTTGGGAGCTGTTGCTGCAGTTGGGCATGTTGGCCGGAGAGTGCTTCTCGGGCCGCGAACTGCAACCTTGCAGGATTCTCCCAGGTTCCCGGCCCAACGAAAGCCCCCAGACCCAAATTGAGAGGGGCTGCTTGGGGCCCCCCTGGGGGCCCTTCAGGCCAGCTAGGTCTTTGGGTCCTGGCTCCTTCGCTTTGGGAGCTGTTGCTGCAGTTGGGCATGTTGGCTGGAGAGTGCTTCTCGGTACGCGAACTGCAACCTTGCAGGATTCTCCCAGGTTCCATGCCCAACGAAAGCCCCCAGACCCAAATGGAGAGGGGCTGCTTGGGGGACCCCTGGGGGCCCTTCAGGCCAGCTAGGTCTTTGGGTCCTGGCTCCTTCGCTTTGGGAGCTGTTGCTGCAGTTGTGCATGTTGGCCGGAGAGTGCTTCTCGGACTGCGAACTGCAACCTTGCAGGAATCTCCCAGGTTCCCGGCCCAACGAAAGCCCCCAGACCCAAATGGAGAGGGGCTGCTTGGGGGCCCCCTTGGGGCCCTTCAGGCCAGCTAGGTCTTTGGGTCCTGGCTCCTTCGGTTTGGGAGCTGTTGCTGCAGTTGGGCATGTTGGCCGGAGAGTGCTTCTCGGGCCGCGAACTGTAACTTGCAGGTACCTCTCAGGTATACATGCCCAACGAAAGCCCCCAGACCCAAATGGAGAGGGGCTGCTTGGGGGCCTTCTGGGGGCCCTTCAGGCCAGCTAGGTCTTTGGGTCCTGGCTCCTTCGCTTTGGGAGCTGTTGCTGCAGTTGGGCATGTTGGCCGGAGAGTGCTTCTCCGGCCGCGAACTGCAACCTTGCAGGAATCTCCCAGGTTCCCGGCCCAACGAAAGCCCCCAGACCCAAATTGAGAGGGGCTGCTTGGGGGCCCCCTGGGGGCCCTTCAGGCCAGCTAGGTCTTTGGGTCCTGGCTCCTTCGCTTTGGGAGCTGTTGCTGGATATTTGGCATGTTGGCCGGAGAGTGCTTCTCGGGCCGCGAACTGCAACCTTGCTGGTATCTCCCAGGTTCTCAGCCTAAAGAAAGCCCCCAGACCCAAATTGAGAGGGGCTGCTTGGGGGCCCCCTGGGGGCCCTTCAGGCCAGCTAGGTCTTTGGGTCCTGGCTCCTTTGCTTTGGGAGCTGTTGCTGCAGTTGGGCATGTTGGCCGGAGAGTGCTTCTCCGGCCGCGAACTGCAACCTTGCATGAACCTCCCAGGTTCCCGGCCCAACGAAAGCCCCCAGACCCAAATTGAGAGGGGCTGCTTGGGTGCCCCCTGGGGGCCCTTCAGGCCAGGTAGGTCTTTGGGTCCTGGCTCCTTCACTTTGGGAGCTGTTGCTGCAGTTGGGCATGTTGGCCGGAGAGTGCTTCTCGGGCCGCGAACTGTAACCTTGCAGGTACCTCCCAGGTATACATGCCCAACGAAAGCCCCCAGACCCAAATGGAGAGGGGCTGCTTGGGGACCCCCTTGGGACCCCTTCAGGCCAGCTAGGTCTTTGGGTCCTGGCTCCTTCGCTTTGGGAGCTGTTGCTGCAGTTGGGCATGTTGGCTGGAGAGTGCTTCTCGGTACGCGAACTGCAACCTTGCAGGAATCTCCCAGGTTCCATGCCCAACGAAAGCCCCCAGACCCAAATGGAGAGGGGCTGCTTGGGGGACCCCTGGGGGCCCTTCAGGCCAGCTAGGTCTTTGGGTCCTGGCTCCTTCGCTTTGGGAGCTGTTGCTGCAGTTGTGCATGTTGGCCGGAGAGTGCTTCTCGGACTGCGAACTGCAACCTTGCAGGAATCTCCCAGGTTCCCGGCCCAACGAAAGCCCCCAGACCCAAATGGAGAGGGGCTGCTTGGTGGCCCCCTGGGGGCCCTTCAGGCCAGCTAGGTCTTTGGGTCCTGGCTCCTTCGGTTTGGGAGCTGTTGCTGCAGTTGGGCATGTTGGCCGGAGAGTGCTTCTCGGGCCGCGAACTGTAACTTGCAGGTACCTCTCAGGTATACATGCCCAACGAAAGCCCCCAGACCCAAATGGAGAGGGGCTGCTTGGGGGCCTTCTGGGGGCCCTTCAGGCCAGCTAGGTCTTTGGGTCCTGGCTCCTTCGCTTTGGGAGCTGTTGCTGGATATTGGGCATGTTGGCCGGAGAGTGCTTCTCGGGCCGCGAACTGCAACCTTGCTGGTATCTCCCAGGTTCTCAGCCTAAAGAAAGCCCCCAGACCCAAATTGAGAGGGGCTGCTTGGGGGCCCCCTGGGGGCCCTTCAGGCCAGCTAGGTCTTTGGGTCCTGGCTCCTTCGCTTTGGGAGCTGTTGCTGCAGTTGGGCATGTTGGCCGGAGAGTGCTTCTCCGGCCGCGAACTGCAACCTTGCAGGAATCTCCCAGGTTCCCGGCCCAACGAAAGCCCCCAGACCCAAATTGAGAGGGGCTGCTTGGGGGCCCCCTGGGGGCCCTTCAGGCCAGCTAGGTCTTTGGGTCCTGGCTCCTTCGCTTTGGGAGCTGTTGCTGGATATTGGGCATGTTGGCCGGAGAGTGCTTCTCGGGCCGCGAACTGCAACCTTGCTGGTATCTCCCAGGTTCTCAGCCTAAAGAAAGCCCCCAGACCCAAATTGAGAGGGGCTGCTTGGGGCCCCCCTGGGGGCCCTTCAGGCCAGCTAGGTCTTTGGGTCCTGGCTCCTTCGCTTTGGGAGCTGTTGCTGCAGTTGGGCATGTTGGCCGGAGAGTGCTTCTCCGGCCGCGAACTGCAACCTTGCAGGAATCTCCCAGGTTCCCGGCCCAACGAAAGCCCCCAGACCCAAATTGAGAGGGGCTGCTTGGGGGCCCCCTGGGGGCCCTTCAGGCCAGCTAGGTCTTTGGGTCCTGGCTCCTTCGCTTTGGGAGCTGTTGCTGCAGTTGGGCATGTTGGCCGGAGAGTGCTTCTCGGGCCTCGAACTGCAACCTTGCATGAATCTCCCAGGTTCCCCGCCCAACGAAAGCCCCCAGACCCAAATGGAGAGGGGCTGCTTGGGGACCCCCTGGGGGCACTTCAGGCCAGCTAGGTCTTTGGGTCCTGGCTCATTCGCTTTGGGAGCTGTTGCTGCAGTTGAGCATGTTGGCCGGAGAGTGCTTCTCGGGCCGCGAACTGTAACCTTGCAGGTACCTCCCAGGTATACATGCCCAACGAAAGCCCCCAGACCCAAATTGAGAGGGGCTGCTTGGGGGCTCCCTGGGGGCCCTTCAGGCCATCTAGGTCTTTGGGTCCTGGCTCCTTCGCTTTGGGAGCTGTTGCTGCAGTTGGGCATGCTGGCCGGAGAGTGCTTCTCGGGCCGCGAACTGCAACCTTGCAGGTACCTCCCAGGTTCCCGGCCCAACTAAAGCCCCCAGACCCAAATGGAGAGGAGCTCCTTGGGGGCCCCCTGGGGGCCCTTCAGGCCAGCTAGGTCTTTGTGTCCTGGCTCCTTCGCTTTGGGAGCTGTTGCTGCAGTTGGGCATGTTGGGCGGAGAGTGCTTCTCGGACCGCGAACTGCAACCTCCCAGGAATCTCCCAGGTTCCCGGCCCAACGAAAGCCCGCAGACCCAAATGGAGAGGGGCTGCTTGGGGGCCCCCTGGGGGCCCTTCAGGCCAGCTAAGTCTTTGGGTCCTGGCTCCTTCGCTTTGGGAGCTGTTGCTGCAGTTGTGCATGTTGGCCGGAGAGTGCTTCTCGGGCCGCGAACTGCAACCTTGCAGGATTCTCCCAGGTTCCCGGCCCAACGAAAGCCCCCAGACCCAAATGGAGAGGGGCTGCTTGGGGGCCCCCTGGGGGCCCTTCAGGCCAGCTAGGTCTTTGGGTCCTGGCTCCTTCGCTTTGGGAGCTGTTGCTGCAGTTGGGCATGTTGGCCGGAGAGTGCTTCTCGGGCCGCGAACTGCAACCTTGCAGGATTCTCCCAGGTTCCCGGCCCAACGAAAGCCCCCAGACCCAAATTGAGAGGGGCTGCTTGGGGCCCCCCTGGGGGCCCTTCAGGCCAGCTAGGTCTTTGGGTCCTGGCTCCTTCGCTTTGGGAGCTGTTGCTGCAGTTGGGCATGTTGGCTGGAGAGTGCTTCTCGGTACGCGAACTGCAACCTTGCAGGAATCTCCCAGGTTCCATGCCCAACGAAAGCCCCCAGACCCAAATGGAGAGGGGCTGCTTGGGGGACCCCTGGGGGCCCTTCAGGCCAGCTAGGTCTTTGGGTCCTGGCTCCTTCGCTTTGGGAGCTGTTGCTGCAGTTGTGCATGTTGGCCGGAGAGTGCTTCTCGGACTGCGAACTGCAACCTTGCAGGAATCTCCCAGGTTCCCGGCCCAACGAAAGCCCCCAGACCCAAATGGAGAGGGGCTGCTTGGGGGCCCCCTGGGGGCCCTTCAGGCCAGCTAGGTCTTTGGGTCCTGGCTCCTTCGGTTTGGGAGCTGTTGCTGCAGTTGGGCATGTTGGCCGGAGAGTGCTTCTCGGGCCGCGAACTGTAACTTGCAGGTACCTCTCAGGTATACATGCCCAACGAAAGCCCCCAGACCCAAATGGAGAGGGGCTGCTTGGGGGCCTTCTGGGGGCCCTTCAGGCCAGCTAGGTCTTTGGGTCCTGGCTCCTTCGCTTTGGGAGCTGTTGCTGCAGTTGGGCATGTTGGCCGGAGAGTGCTTCTCCGGCCGCGAACTGCAACCTTGCAGGAATCTCCCAGGTTCCCGGCCCAACGAAAGCCCCCAGACCCAAATTGAGAGGGGCTGCTTGGGGGCCCCCTGGGGGCCCTTCAGGCCAGCTAGGTCTTTGGGTCCTGGCTCCTTCGCTTTGGGAGCTGTTGCTGGATATTTGGCATGTTGGCCGGAGAGTGCTTCTCGGGCCGCGAACTGCAACCTTGCTGGTATCTCCCAGGTTCTCAGCCTAAAGAAAGCCCCCAGACCCAAATTGAGAGGGGCTGCTTGGGGGCCCCCTGGGGGCCCTTCAGGCCAGCTAGGTCTTTGGGTCCTGGCTCCTTTGCTTTGGGAGCTGTTGCTGCAGTTGGGCATGTTGGCCGGAGAGTGCTTCTCCGGCCGCGAACTGCAACCTTGCATGTACCTCCCAGGTTCCCGGCCCAACGAAAGCCCCCAGACCCAAATTGAGAGGGGCTGCTTGGGTGCCCCCTGGGGGCCCTTCAGGCCAGGTAGGTCTTTGGGTCCTGGCTCCTTCACTTTGGGAGCTGTTGCTGCAGTTGGGCATGTTGGCCGGAGAGTGCTTCTCGGGCCGCGAACTGTAACCTTGCAGGTACCTCCCAGGTATACATGCCCAACGAAAGCCCCCAGACCCAAATGGAGAGGGGCTGCTTGGGGACCCCCTTGGGACCCCTTCAGGCCAGCTAGGTCTTTGGGTCCTGGCTCCTTCGCTTTGGGAGCTGTTGCTGCAGTTGGGCATGTTGGCTGGAGAGTGCTTCTCGGTACGCGAACTGCAACCTTGCAGGAATCTCCCAGGTTCCATGCCCAACGAAAGCCCCCAGACCCAAATGGAGAGGGGCTGCTTGGGGGACCCCTGGGGGCCCTTCAGGCCAGCTAGGTCTTTGGGTCCTGGCTCCTTCGCTTTGGGAGCTGTTGCTGCAGTTGTGCATGTTGGCCGGAGAGTGCTTCTCGGACTGCGAACTGCAACCTTGCAGGAATCTCCCAGGTTCCCGGCCCAACGAAAGCCCCCAGACCCAAATGGAGAGGGGCTGCTTGGTGGCCCCCTGGGGGCCCTTCAGGCCAGCTAGGTCTTTGGGTCCTGGCTCCTTCGGTTTGGGAGCTGTTGCTGCAGTTGGGCATGTTGGCCGGAGAGTGCTTCTCGGGCCGCGAACTGTAACTTGCAGGTACCTCTCAGGTATACATGCCCAACGAAAGCCCCCAGACCCAAATGGAGAGGGGCTGCTTGGGGGCCTTCTGGGGGCCCTTCAGGCCAGCTAGGTCTTTGGGTCCTGGCTCCTTCGCTTTGGGAGCTGTTGCTGGATATTGGGCATGTTGGCCGGAGAGTGCTTCTCGGGCCGCGAACTGCAACCTTGCTGGTATCTCCCAGGTTCTCAGCCTAAAGAAAGCCCCCAGACCCAAATTGAGAGGGGCTGCTTGGGGGCCCCCTGGGGGCCCTTCAGGCCAGCTAGGTCTTTGGGTCCTGGCTCCTTCGCTTTGGGAGCTGTTGCTGCAGTTGGGCATGTTGGCCGGAGAGTGCTTCTCCGGCCGCGAACTGCAACCTTGCAGGAATCTCCCAGGTTCCCGGCCCAACGAAAGCCCCCAGACCCAAATTGAGAGGGGCTGCTTGGGGGCCCCCTGGGGGCCCTTCAGGCCAGCTAGGTCTTTGGGTCCTGGCTCCTTCGCTTTGGGAGCTGTTGCTGGATATTGGGCATGTTGGCCGGAGAGTGCTTCTCGGGCCGCGAACTGCAACCTTGCTGGTATCTCCCAGGTTCTCAGCCTAAAGAAAGCCCCCAGACCCAAATTGAGAGGGGCTGCTTGGGGGCCCCCTGGGGGCCCTTCAGGCCAGCTAGGTCTTTGGGTCCTGGCTCCTTCGCTTTGGGAGCTGTTGCTGCAGTTGGGCATGTTGGCCGGAGAGTGCTTCTCCGGCCGCGAACTGCAACCTTGCAGGAATCTCCCAGGTTCCCGGCCCAACGAAAGCCCCCAGACCCAAATTGAGAGGGGCTGCTTGGGGGCCCCCTGGGGGCCCTTCAGGCCAGCTAGGTCTTTGGGTCCTGGCTCCTTCGCTTTGGGAGCTGTTGCTGCAGTTGGGCATGTTGGCCGGAGAGTGCTTCTCGGGCCTCGAACTGCAACCTTGCATGAATCTCCCAGGTTCCCCGCCCAACGAAAGCCCCCAGACCCAAATGGAGAGGGGCTGCTTGGGGACCCCCTGGGGGCACTTCAGGCCAGCTAGGTCTTTGGGTCCTGGCTCATTCGCTTTGGGAGCTGTTGCTGCAGTTGAGCATGTTGGCCGGAGAGTGCTTCTCGGGCCGCGAACTGTAACCTTGCAGGTACCTCCCAGGTATACATGCCCAACGAAAGCCCCCAGACCCAAATTGAGAGGGGCTGCTTGGGGGCTCCCTGGGGGCCCTTCAGGCCATCTAGGTCTTTGGGTCCTGGCTCCTTCGCTTTGGGAGCTGTTGCTGCAGTTGGGCATGCTGGCCGGAGAGTGCTTCTCGGGCCGCGAACTGCAACCTTGCAGGTACCTCCCAGGTTCCCGGCCCAACTAAAGCCCCCAGACCCAAATGGAGAGGAGCTCCTTGGGGGCCCCCTGGGGGCCCTTCAGGCCAGCTAGGTCTTTGTGTCCTGGCTCCTTCGCTTTGGGAGCTGTTGCTGCAGTTGGGCATGTTGGCCGGAGAGTGCTTCTCCGGCCACGAACTGCAACCTTGCAGGTACCTCCCAGGTTCCCGGCCCAACTAAAGCCCCCAGACCCAAATGGAGCGGAGCTCCTTGGGTGCCCCATGGGGGCCCTTCAGGCCAGCTAGGTCTTTGGGTCCTGGCTCCTTCGCTTTGGGAGCTGTTGCTGCAGTTGGGCATGTTGGGCGGAGAGTGCTTCTCGGGCCGCGAACTGCAACCTCGCAGGAATCTCCCAGGTTCCCGGCCCAACGAAAGCCCCCAGACCCAAATGGAGAGGGGCTGCTTGGGGGCCCCCTGGGGGCCCTTCAGGCCAGCTAGGTCTTTGGGTCCTGGCTCCTTCGCTTTGGGAGCTGTTGCTGCAGTTGGGCATGTTGGCCGGAGAGTGCTTCTCGGGCCGCGAACTGCAACCTTGCAGGATTCTCCCAGGTTCCATGCCCAACGAAAGCCCCCAGACCCAAATTGAGAGGGACTCCTTGGGGGCCCCCTGGGGGCCCTTCAGGCCAGCTAGGTCTTTGGGTCCTGGCTCCTTCGGTTTGGGAGCTGTTGCTGCAGTTGAGCATCTTGGCCGGAGAGTGCTTCTTCGGCCGCGAACTGCAACCTTGCAGGTACCTCTCAGGTATCCATGCCCAACGAAAGCCCCCAGACCCAAATTGAGAGGGGCTGCTTGGGGGCCCCCTGGGGGCACTTCAGGCCAGCTAGGTCTTTGGGTCCTGGCTCCTTCGCTTTGGGAGCTGTTGCTGGATATTGGGCATGTTTGCCGGAGAGTGCTTCTCGGGCCGCGAACTGTAACCTTGCAGGAATCTCCCAGGTATACATGCCCAACGAAAGCCCCCAGACCCAAATGGAGAGGGGCTGCTTGGGGGCCCCCTGGGGGCCCTTCAGGCCAGCTAGGTCTTTGGGTCCTGGCTCCTTCGCTTTGGGAGCTGTTGCTGCAGTTGGGCATGCTGGCCGGAGAGTGCTTCTCCGGCCGTGAACTGCAACCTTGCAGGTACCTGCCAGGTTCCCGGCCCAACGAAAGCCCCCAGACCCAAATGGAGAGGAGCTCCTTGGGTGCCCCCTGGGGGCCCTTCAGGCCAGCTAGGTCTTTGTGTCCTGGTTCCTTCGCTTTGGGAGCTGTTGCTGCAGTTGGGCATGTTGGGCGGAGAGTGCTTCTAGGGCCGCGAACTGCAACCTCGCAGGAATCTCCCAGGTTCCCGGCCCAACGAAAGCCCCCAGAACCAAATGGAGAGGGGCTGCTTGGGGGCCCCCTGGGGGCCCTTCAGGCCAGCTAGGTCTTTGGGTCCTGGCTCCTTCGCTTTGGGAGCTGTTGCTGCAGTTGGGCATGTTGGCCGGAGAGTGCTTCTCGGGCCTCGAACTGTAACTTGCAGGTACCTCTCAGGTATACATGCCCAGCGAAAGCCCCCAGACCCAAATTGGGAGGGGCTGCTTGGTGGCCCCCTGGGGGCCCTTCAGGCCAGCTAGGTCTTTGGGTCCTGGCTCCTTCGGTTTGGGAGCTGTTGCTGCAGTTGGGCATGTTGGCCGGAGAGTGCTTCTCGGGCCGCGAACTGCAACCTTGCAGGTACCTCCCAGGTTCCCGGCCCAACGAAAGCCCCCAGACCCAAATGGAGAGGGGCTGCTTGGGGGCCCCCTGGGGGCCCTTCAGGCCAGCTAGGTCTTTGGGTCCTGGCTCCTTCGCTTTGGGAGCTGTTGCTGCAGTTGGGCATGCTGGCCGGAGAGTGCTTCTCCGGCCGCGAACTGCAACCTTGCAGGTACCTCCCAAGTTCCCGGCCTAACGAAAACCCCCAGACCCAAATGGAGAGGGGCTGCTTGGGGGCCCCCTGGGGGCCCTTCAGGCCAGCTAGGTCTTTGGGTCCTGGCTCCTTCGCTTTGGGAGCTGTTGCTGCAGTTGGGCATGTTGGCCGGAGAGTGCTTCTCGGGCCTCGAAATGTAACTTGCAGGTACCTCTCAGGTATACATGCCCAACGAAAGCCCCCAGACCCAAATGGAGAGGGGCTGCTTGGGGGCCCCCTGGGGGCCCTTCAGGCCAGCTAGGTCTTTGGGTCCTGGCTCCTTCGCTTTGGGAGCTTTTGCTGCAGTTGGGCATGTTGGCCGGAGAGTGCTTCTCGGGCCGCGAACTGCAACCTTGCAGGAATCTCCCAGGTTCCCGGCCCAACGAAAGCCCCCAGACCCAAATTGAGAGGGGCTGCTTGGGGCCCCCCTGGGGGCCCTTCAGACCAGCTAGGTCTTTGGGTCCTGGCTCCTTCGGTTTGGGAGCTGTTGCTGCAGTTGGGCATGTTGGCCGGAGAGTGCTTCTAGGGCCGCGAACTGCAACCTTGCAGGATTCTCCCAGGTTCCATGCCCAACGAAAGCCCCCAGACCCAAATGGAGAGGGGCTGCTTGGGGGCCCCCTGGGGGCCCTTCAGGCCACCTAGGTCTTTGGGTCCTGGCTCCTTCGCTTTGGGAGCTGTTGCTGCAGTTGGGCATGTTGGGCGGAGAGTGCTTCTCGGGCCGCGAACTGTACCTTGCAGGATTCTCCCAGGTTCCCGGCCCAACGAAAGCCCCCAGACCCAAATTGAGAGGGGCTGCTTGGGGCCCCCCTGGGGGCCCTTCAGGCCAGCTAGGTCTTTGGGTCCTGGCTCCTTCGCTTTGGGAGCTGTTGCTGCAGTTGGGCATGTTGGCCGCAGAGTGCTTCTCGGGCCGCGAACTGCAACCTTGCAGGTACCTCCCAGGTTCCCGGCCCAACGAAAACCCCCAGACCCAAATGGAGAGGGGCTGCTTGGGGGCCCCCTGGGGGCCCTTCAGGCCAGCTAGGTCTTTGGGTCCTGGCTCCTTCGCTTTGGGAGCTGTTGCTGCAGTTGGGCATGTTGGCCGGAGAGTGCTTCTCGGGCCGCGAACTGTAACTTGCAGGTACCTCTCAGGTATACATGCCCAGCGAAAGCCCCCAGACCCAAATTGGGAGGGGCTGCTTGGTGGCCCCCTGGGGGCCCTTCAGGCCAGCTAGGTCTTTGGGTCCTGGCTCCTTCGGTTTGGGAGCTGTTGCTGCAGTTGGGCATGTTGGCCGGAGAGTGCTTCTCGGGCCGCGAACTGCAACCTTGCAGGTACCTCCCAGGTTCCCGGCCCAACGAAAGCCCCCAGACCCAAATGGAGAGGGGCTGCTTGGGGGCCCCCTGGGGGCCCTTCAGGCCAGCTAGGTCTTTGGGTCCTGGCTCCTTCGCTTTGGGAGCTGTTGCTGCAGTTGGGCATGTTGGCCGGAGAGTGCTTCTCGGGCCGCGAACTGTAACTTGCAGGTACCTCTCAGGTATACATGCCCAACGAAAGCCCCCAGACCCAAATTGGGAGGGGCTGCTTGGTGGCCCCCTGGGGGCCCTTCAGGCCAGCTAGGTCTTTGGGTCCTGGCTCCTTCGGTTTGGGAGCTGTTGCTGCAGTTGGGCATGTTGGCCGGAGAGTGCTTCTCGGGCCGCGAACTGCAACCTTGCAGGTACCTCCCAGGTTCCCGGCCCAACGAAAGCCCGCAGACCCAAATGGAGAGGGGCTGCTTGGGGGCCCCCTGGGGGCCCTTCAGGCCAGCTAGGTCTTTGGGTCCTGGCTCCTTCGCTTTGGGAGCTGTTGCTGCAGTTGGGCATGTTGGCCGGAGAGTGCTTCTCGGGCCGCGAACTGCAACCTTGCAGGTACCTCCCAGGTTCCCGGCCTAACGAAAACCCCCAGACCCAAATGGAGAGGGGCTGCTTGGGGGCCCCCTGGGGGCCCTTCAGGCCAGCTAGGTCTTTGGGTCCTGGCTCCTTCGCTTTGGGAGCTGTTGCTGCAGTTGGGCATGTTGGCCGGAGAGTGCTTCTCGGGCCTCGAACTGTAACTTGCAGGTACGTGTCAGGTATACATGCCCAACGAAAGCCCCCAGACCCAAATGGAGAGGGGCTGCTTGGTGGCCTTCTGGGGGCCCTTCAGGCCAGCTAGGTCTTTGGGTCCTGGCTCCTTCGCTTTGGGAGCTGTTGCTGGATATTGGGCATGTTGGCCGGAGAGTGCTTCTCGGGCCGCGAACTGCAACCTTGCTGGTATCCCCCAGGTTCTCAGCCTAAAGAAAGCCCACAGACCCAAATGGAGAGGGGCTGCTTGGGGGCCCCCTGGAGGCCCTTCAGGCCAGCTAGGTCTTTGTGTCCTGGCTCATTCGGTTTGGGAGCTGTTGCTGCAGTTGGGCATGTTGGCCGGAGAGTGCTTCTCGGGCCTCGAACAGCAACCTTGCAGGAATCTCCCAGGTTCCCGGCCCAACATAAGCCCCCAGACCCAAATGGAGAGGGGCTGCTTGGGGTCCCCCTGGGGGCCCTTCAGGCCAGCTAGGTCTTTGTGTCCTGGCTCCTTCGCTTTGGGAGCTGTTGCTGCAGTTGGGCATGTTGGCCGGAGAGTGCTTCTCCGGCCACGAACTGCAACCTTGCAGGAATCTCCCAGGTTCCCGGCCCAACTAAAGCCCCCAGACCCAAATGGAGAGGAGCTCCTTGGGGGCCCCCTGGGGGCCCTTCAGGCCAGCTAGGTCTTTGGGTCCTGGCTCCTTCGCTTTGGGAGCTGTTGCTGCAGTTGGGCATGTTGGCCGGAGAGTGCTTCTCGGGCCGCGAACTGCAACCTTGCAGGTACCTCCCAGGTTCCATGCCCAACGAAAGCCCCCAGACCCAAATGGAGAGGGGCTGCTTGGGGGCCCCCTGGGGGCCCTTCAGGCCAGCTAGGTCTTTGGGTCCTGGCTCCTTCGGTTTGGGAGCTGTTGCTGCAGTTGGGCATGTTGGCCGGAGAGTGCTTCTCGGGCCGCGAACTGCAACCTTGCAGGATTCTCCCAGGTTCCCGGCCCAACGAAAGCCCCCAGACCCAAATTGAGAGGGGCTGCTTGGGGGCCCCCTGGGGGCCCTTCAGGCCAGCTAGGTCTTTGGGTCCTGGCTCCTTCGCTTTGGGAGCTGTTGCTGCAGTTGGGCATGTTGGCCGGAGAGTGCTTCTAGGGCCGCGAACTGCAACCTTGCAGGATTCTCCCAGGTTCCATGCCCAACGAAAGCCCCCAGACCCAAATGGAGAGGGGCTGCTTGGGGGCCCCCTGGGGGCCCTTCAGGCCAGCTAGGTCTTTGGGTCCTGGCTCCTTCGGTTTGGGAGCTGTTGCTGCAGTTGGGCATGTTGGCCGGAGAGTGCTTCTCGGGCCGCGAACTGCAACCTTGCAGGATTCTCTCAGGTTCCCGGCCCAACGAAAGCCCCCAGACCCAAATTGAGAGGGGCTGCTTGGGGCCCCCCTGGGGGCCCTTCAGGCCAGCTAGGTCTTTGGGTCCTGGCTCCTTCGCTTTGGGAGCTGTTGCTGCAGTTGGGCATGTTGGCCGCAGAGTGCTTCTCGGGCCGCGAACTGCAACCTTGCAGGTACCTCCCAGGTTCCCGGCCCAACGAAAACCCCCAGACCCAAATGGAGAGGGGCTGCTTGGTGGCCCCCTGGGGGCCCTTCAGGCCAGCTAGGTCTTTGGGTCCTGGCTCCTTCGCTTTGGGAGCTGTTGCTGGATATTGGGCATGTTGGCCGGAGAGTGCTTCTCGGGCCGCGAACTGCAACCTTGCTGGTATCTCCCAGGTTCTCAGCCTAAAGAAAGCCCCCAGACCCAAATTGAGAGGGGCTGCTTGGGGGCCCCCTGGGGGCCCTTCAGGCCAGCTAGGTCTTTGGGTCCTGGCTCCTTCGCTTTGGGAGCTGTTGCTGCAGTTGGGCATGTTGGCCGGAGAGTGCTTCTCGGGCCTCGAACTGCAACCTTGCAGGAATCTCCCAGGTTCCCGGCCCAACAAAAGCCCCCAGACCCAAATGGAGAGGGGCTGCTTGGGGGACCCTTGGGGGCCCTTCAGGCCAGCTAGGTCTTTGGGTCCTGGCTCCTTCGGTTTGGGAGCTGTTGCTGCAGTTGGGCATGTTGGCCGGAGAGTGCTTCTCGGGCCGCGAACTGCAACCTTGCAGGAATCTCCCAGGTTCCCCGCCCAACGAAAGCCCCCAGACCCAAATGGAGAGGGGCTGCTTGGGGCCCCCCTGGGGGCCCTTCAGGCCAGCTAGGTCTTTGGGTCCTGGCTCCTTCGCTTTGGGAGCTGTTGCTGCAGTTGGGCATGTTGGCCGGAGAGTGCTTCTCGGGCCGCGAACTGCAACCTTGCAGGAATCTCCCAGGTTCCCAGCCCAACGAAAGCCCCCAGACCCAAATTGAGAGGGGCTGCTTGGGGGACCCCTGGGGGCCCTTCAGGCCAACTAGGTCTTTGGGTCCTGGCTCCTTCGCTTTGGGAGCTGTTGCTGCAGTTGAGCATGTTGGCCGGAGAGTGCTTCTCGGGCCGCGAACTGTAATCTTGCAGGTACCTCTCAGGTATCCATGCCCAACGAAGGCCCCCAGACCCAAATTGAGAGGGGCTGCTTGGGGGCCCCCTGGGGGCCCTTCAGGCCAGCTAGGTCTTTGGGTCCTGGCTCCTTCGCTTTGGGAGCTGTTGCTGCAGTTGGGCATGTTGGCCGGAGAGTGCTTCTCGGGCCGCGAACTGCAACCTTGCAGGAATCTCCTAGGTTCCCGGCCCAACGAAAGCCCCCAGACCCAAATGGAGAGGGGCTGCTTGGTGGCCCCCTGGGGGCCCTTCAGGCCAGCTAGGTCTTTGGGTCCTGGCTCCTTCGGTTTGGGAGCTGTTGCTGCAGTTGAGCATGTTGGGCGGAGAGTGCTTCTCGGGCCGCGAACTGTAATCTTGCAGGTACCTCTCAGGTATCCATGCCCAAAGAAGGCCCCCAGACCCAAATGGAGAGGGGCTGCTTGGGGGCCCCCTGGGGGCCCTTCAGGCCAGCTAGGTCTTTGGGTCCTGGCTCCTTCGCTTTGGGAGCTGTTGCTGGATATTGGGCATGTTGGCCGGAGAGTGCTTCTCGGGCCTCGAACTGCAACCTCGCAGGAATCTCCCAGGTTCCCGGCCCAACGAAAGCCCCCAGACCCAAATGGAGAGGGGCTGCTTGGGGGCCCCCTGGGGGCCCTTCAGGCCAGCTAGTTCTTTGGGTCCTGGCTCCTTCGCTTTGGGAGCTGTTGCTGCAGTTGTGCATGTTGGCCGGAGAGTGCTTCTCGGGCCGCGAACTGCAACCTTGCAGGTATCTCCCAGGTTCCCGGCCCAACGAAAGCCCCCAGACCCAAATTGAGAGGGGCTGCTTGGGGGCCCCCTGGTTACCATTCAGGCCAGCTAGGTCTTTGGGTCCTGGCTCCTTCGCTTTGGGAGCTGTTGCTGCAGTTGGGCATGTTGGCCGGAGAGTGCTTCTCGGGCCGCGAACTGCAACCTTGCAGGTATCTCCCAGGTTCCCTGCCCAACGAAAGCCCCCAGACCCAATGGAGAGGGGCTGCTTGGGGGCCCCCTGAGGACCCTCTAGGCCAGCTAGGTCTTTGGGTCCTGGCTTCTTCGGTTTGGGAGCTGTTGCTGGCCGTTGGGCATGTTGGCCGGAGAGTGCTTCTCGGGCTGCCAACTGCAACCTTGCAGGTACCTCCCAGGTTCCCGGCCCAACGAAAGCCCCCAGACCCAAATGGAGAGGGGCTGCTTGGGGGCCCCCTGGGGGCCCTCCAGGCCAGCTAGGTCTTTGGGTCCTGGCTCCTTCGCTTTGGGAGCAGTCGCTGGACGTTCGGCATTTTGGCTGGAGAGTGCTTCTCGGGCTGCGAACTGCAACCTTGCAGGAATCCCCCAGGTTCCCGGCCCAACGAAAGCCCCCAGACCCAAATTGAGAGGGGCTGCTTGGGGGCCCCCTGGGGGCCCTTCAGGCCAGCTAGGTCTTTGGGTCCTGGCTCCTTCGCTTTGGGAGCTGTTGCTGCAGTTGGGCATGTTGGCCGGAGAGTGCTTCTCGGGCCGCGAACTGCAACCTTGCAGGAATCTCCCAGGTTCCCGGCCCAACGAAAGCCCGCAGACCCAAATGGAGAGGGGCTGCTTGGGGGCCCCCTGGGGGCCCTTCAGGCCAGCTAGGTCTTTGGGTCCTGGCTCCTTCGCTTTGGGAGCTGTTGCTGCAGTTGGGCATGTTGGCCGGAGAGTGCTTCTCGGGCCGCGAACTGCAACCTTGCAGGAATCTCCCAGGTTCCCGGCCCAACAAAAGCCCCCAGACCCAAATGGAGAGGGGCTGCTTGGGGGCCCCCTGGGGGCCCTTCAGGCCAGCTAGGTCTTTGTGTCCTGGCTCATTCGGTTTGGGAGATGTTGCTGCAGTTGGGCATGTTGGCCGGAGAGTGCTTCTCGGGCCTCGAACTGCAACCTTGCAGGAATCTCCCAGGTTCCCGGCCCAAAAAAAGCCCCCAGACCCAAATGGAGAGGGGCTGCTCTGGGGGGGGCACTTCAGGCCAGCTAGGTCTTTGGGTCCTGGCTCCTTCGCTTTGGGAGCTGTTGCTGCAGTTGGGCATGTTGGCCGGAGAGTGCTTCTCGGGCCGCGAACTGCAACCTTGCAGGTACCTCCCAGGTTCCCGGCCCAACGAAAGCCCCCAGACCCAAATTGAGAGGGGCTGCTTGGTGGCCCCCTGGGGGCCCTTCAGGCCAGCTAGGTCTTTGGGTCCTGGCTCCTTCGGTTTGGGAGCTGTTGCTGGACGTTGGGCATGTTGGCCGGAGAGTGCTTCTCGGGCTGCCAACTGCAACCTTGCAGGTACCTCCCAGGTTCCCGGCCCAACGAAAGCCCCCAGACCCAAATGGAGAGGGGCTGCTTGGGGGCCCCCTGGGGGCCCTCCAGGCCAGCTAGGTCTTTGGGTCCTGGCTCCTTCGCTTTGGGAGCAGTCGCTGGACGTTGGGCATTTTGGCTGGAGAGTGCTTCTCGGGCCGCGAACTGCAACCTTGCAGGTACCTCCCAGGTCCCGGCCCAACGAAAGCCCCCAGACCCAAATGGAGAGGGGCTGCTTGGGGGCCCCCTGGGGCCCCTTCAGGCCAGCTAGGTCTTTGGGTCCTGGCTCCTTCGGTTTGGGAGCTGTTGCTAGACGTTGGGCATGGTGGCCGGAGAGTGCTTCTCGGGCCGCGAACTGCAACCTTCCAGGTACCTCCCAGGTTCCCGGCCCAACGAAAGCCCCCAGACCCAAATGGAGAGGGGCTGCTTGGGGGCCCCCTGGGGGCCCTTCAGGCCAGCTAGGTCTTTGGGTCCTGGCTCCTTCGCTTTGGGAGCAGTCGCTGGACGTTCGGCATTTTGGCTGGAGAGTGCTTCTCGGGCCGCGAACTGCAACCTTGCAGGAATCTCCCAGGTTCCCGGCCCAACGAAAGCCCCCAGACCCAAATGGAGAGGGGCTGCTTGGGGGCCCCCTGGGGGCCCTTCAGGCCAGCTAGGTCTTTGGGTCCTGGCTCCTTCGCTTTGGGAGCTGTTGCTGCAGTTGGGCATGTTGGCCGGAGAGTGCTTCTCGGGCCGCGAACTGCAACCTTGCATGAATCTCCCAGGTTCCCGGCCCAACGAAAGCCCCCAGACCCAAATGGAGAGGGGCTGCTTGGGGGCCCCCTGGGGGCCCTTCAGGCCAGCTAGGTCTTTGTGCCCTGGCTCATTCGGTTTGGGAGATGTTGCTGCAGTTGGGCATGTTGGCCGGAGAGTGCTTCTCGGGCCTCGAACTGCAACCTTGCAGGAATCTCCCAGGTTCCCGGCCCAAAAAAAGCCCCCAGACCCAAATGGAGAGGGGCTGCTTGGGGGCCCCCTGGGGGCCCTTCAGGCCAGCTAGGTCTTTGTGTCCTGGCTCCTTCGCTTTGGGAGCTGTTGCTGCAGTTGGGCATGTTGGCCGGAGAGTGCTTCTCGGGCCGCGAACTGCAACCTTGCAGGTACCTCCCAGGTTCCCGGCACAACGAAAGCCCCCAGACCCAAATGGAGAGGGGCTGCTTGGGGGCCCCCTGGGGGCCCTTCAGGCCAGCTAGGTCTTTGGGTCCTGGCTCCTTCGGTTTGGGAGCTGTTGCTGCAGTTGGGCATGTTGGCCGGAGAGTGCTTCTCCGGCCGCGAACTGCAACCTTGCAGGTACCTCCCAGGTTCCCGGCCCAACTAAAGCCCCCAGACCCAAATGGAGAGGGGCTGCTTGGGGGACCCCTGGGGGCCCTTCAGGCCAGCTAGGTCTTTGGGTTCTGGCTCCTTCGGTTTGGGAGCTGTTGCTGCAGTTGGGCATGTTGGCCGGAGAGTGCTTCTCGGGCCGCGAACTGCAACCTTGCAGGTACCTCCCAGGTTCCCGGCCCAACCAAAGCCCCCAGATGGTCATGAAAAGATCACTCTAAAGAACTTGTCTATTTTGCTGAGATAGCAAATTTATTGATACTTCCATGATCTGCAGCCAACCTCAGATCAGCCCAGCACATTTTGGAAACCTGGAAGTGCTGTAACTTTCCCACAGACAATTCTTTTTCTTCCACTTGAGCTCAGGGCAGAAAAAAAAAGAATAGAAAATTGGTGTGTTGACATAAATCTTTTCCAATGGATAATGTCTTTTCCCCAGTGAAATCAGTTCTAATATTGATGTTCCAGGAGTTTCAACCAAAGTAAAAGGTTAAGCTAAAGACATTTATTGCAGCTAAATTTCTTCCACCAATTTAGGTTTATGTTGCCTGGTAAAATATTCAATTATGTAATGTCTATGTTTAGCTTGTGAGCCTTATCAGAAGTTATAAACTTAAATGGTTTTAAAGGATGAGACTGTTACATATGATATCCTATATAGTAAATGTATGCATATAAATATATTGAAAGTTATATATATTTATGTATATCTCGTGCCACATATATTCTATACATGTTATATTCGGTATAGCTATATGTACACTGTGGATTATATAGTATAATTACACACTTGATATTCTATATTATACATTCTAAATTTTATACATTATATCATAAAGTACATCTGTGAAGTTTTCTAGATTCCTCAGTCTATGCAATAAAGCACAAGATTGTTGGAAAAGGTGAACAGTGGCCTTAGTCAGGACATTATGTGAGGCAGAGCTGATTTATTGGAGCATTCAGGGTCCAGGATTTTAATTCTGGACTATGTGTTTCCTTTGGAAGCATAGCTTCTTTCCTCTACTGTTTTTTCTGTAGCACATAACACAAAGCAGTCTTCTAATTATCATGAACATTGATAATGAGTGGTATTTACATTCATATATCAAAGGATGAGTTACTGGAAATCCCAAATACTAGTTTAATGACAATTCTGATTTCAGTCAATATGTTACTAGAAAACTGAATGGACATTTTATTTTTAAATATCTGAAAATGTTTTTCCTAAATTGCTAATAAATGCAGTATTTAAATATTTTGGTTAAACTCAATTAATATTGCAGAAAAGAGAATGGTAAAATACACAAAACTTTTATAGGACTTTGGAGTTTAAGTTCTGGTTTTAAAAGTGTTTTTAAAATGTAGAAGCTTGAATTCTGTTTACTTTCAACATTTAGACTCATAAACTTCATGTCTACTCTTGAAATGTCTAAGAATTGAACAATAAAAAAGACAAACACTAAAAAACCCTACTTTGCCAGATGAAATATACTTCTTGATTTTACCCCTGTTCTCCCACAGTTAAAAAAAAAATCCCAAAGTTAAAAAGTAATCCCAGAATTACTGACTATGAAAACAAATAAATTGTCATCATATTTGTCTTGTTATATGAATAGAAAAGGCAAGACATAAGAGAAAGGCAAGATAAAAAGCCACTATGGAAATAAAATAGTTTATGTTGCTTGTGTTATGCATCTATTCTTTTTTCCTCGTAATCCTGTCTTCTTTTCTTAAAAAAAAAAGAGTATATGCTATTTTTCATGCAAATTATGGTGAAGTGATACCTTGTGATTTGAAGAAACGTAGGTAATTGCACTTATTTTGAGCTGGGTAGTTATATTATGGTGCCAAAAAAAGCTAAAAATAAGTGACATACAGATTGACCTCAAACACTGTTTCTGCTGGTTTGTAGTTAATGATATATAACTTACAGACATGGGATCGAACAGCTAGAACAGAGTCAGAAGGAAGAAGAAACATCTTTCAAGTACTTCACTTCCATCGGAATCATAGAATGTGTGAGGTTGGAAGGGTCATTTAAAGGTCATCTAGTCCAATCCCCCTGCAGTAGGCAGGGACACCTTTAACTAGATTGGATTGCTCAGAGCTTCATCAAGCCTGACCTCGAAGTCTCCAGGGATGAGGCCTCCCCTAACTCTCTGGGAAACCTGTTTTAGTGTCTCATCACCCTCCTAATAAAGAACTTATAATGAACAACCTAAACCTACCCTGCTCTAGTTTAAAACCATTGCCTCTGTTGCTACATGCCCTTATAAACAGTTCATCCCCAGCTTTCCTGCAGGTCCCCTTCAGGTACTGGACGGCTGCTATAAGGTCTTCCCAGAGCTTTCTTTTCTCCATTGTAGAAACCCACTAGGTTGGTCAAGCAGGGCTTGTCCTTGGTGAAGCCACCCTGGCTGTCTTGAATTGCCTCCCTGTCCTCCATGTGCCTTAGCATAGCTTCTAGAAGAATCTATTCCATAATCTTCCCAGGCACAGAGGTGAGGCTGACAGGGCAATAGTTCCCAGGATTGTCCTTTGTACCCTTTTAAAAAAACTGGCTGTAATTATTCCCTTCTTCCAGTTATCAGGGACTTCACCTGACTGCCATGACTTTTCAAGTATCATGGAGAGTGGCTTGGCAACTACATCAGCCAATTCCTTTGGGATTCTTGGGTGAATCTCATCATGTCCTATGCACTTGGGGATACTCAAGTTTCAAGGTCACGAACCTTGTCTTCACTTACAGTGTGACGGACTTTGTCCCCCAAGTTCCCATCTTGCATTCAAGAAAAGGCACTATACATTTTTTTTTCCTGAAAATACAGTGTGTGTGAGCCTTGGCAGAGGAAATCTTAATGACAGAAATATTCAGTGGTGACTCCTGCTTACAGTCTGTGCCAAAGTTAGAGGGCTGGTCTCTAAGAGATTATCAACAATTACAGGAGAATTACAGATAAGGTAATCATAGATACAGAGACACAGTAATGAAGAAAGGCCATATTCAGAAAGCTGTCTCTAGTGTCTGTAACAATGAATATTTTTGGTTATTAGTCATAAGCACTCTATTTAGAATCTCAGAATCACAGAATGGTTTGCGTTTGAAGCGACCTCAAAGATCATCTAGTTCCAGCCCCCACTGCCATGGACAGGGACACCCTCCACTAGATCAGGTTGTCCAAAGGCCTATCCACCCTGGCCTTGAACACTGCCACGGACATCCACAACATCCATTTGAAGAGGAACATTTATCTCACTCTGAAATAATGTACTGGCTTTCATTAATTTTGCAAGCTATCTTAGGCCAAAATGAATCTCTAAGAGTTGCAAATTTATTCCTCAGAAGTCCAGAAGTTAATTCAGGGTCCAGTCGTAAGGACTAAGCTCATCCTCTATCTGGCTAAAACAGCGCTTCAGCTTTCCAAAGACCTCTGAGTGAACCTTTGAGTATGAGAAAGCAAACGAAGAAGATTTGAGCACTGTGTATATCATGGGAGGGATGGGGAGAAGCATATTTTTCTGATAAAAATATACTTGCCGTGAACAGGTTCCACAGAATGACAAGAATCCTTTTGTATTAAAACCATCACAAAAATAATGGTTATACTAAAGGCATCATTGACTTTTTAT
The DNA here is from genome assembly GCF_964237585.1 of Gallinula chloropus. Taxonomy (NCBI): domain Eukaryota; kingdom Metazoa; phylum Chordata; class Aves; order Gruiformes; family Rallidae; genus Gallinula; species Gallinula chloropus. The sequence continues at coordinate 318,158 of NW_028168177.1, read as the reverse complement.
TCCTTGACATGTTAAAAAAAGCTCTGTAAAGAAAAACCTAGCAATATTTGACTGGTAGAGTTTGATGTTCTCTGCTCAGTTCTGTTGGTTCCTGGTTTTCTAGGACCAAAAATAATGTATGCAGTGAAACACAGATGTTTGGCTCTGCTCCACTAGTAAATCCATCTTCTAATGTACCAACACTACACCTCCTTCATGAAAGCACAGATCCTAATATTACTAATGGATTCTCTGTCCCTTGTAAATTACAAACAATGATTTTATGTGTATGTAATGTATCTAAAGTACTTTTTAACATGGTGAAACCTGAGATTTAGGCTTAACAAAGTCATTCTGCTTTGTGAGGACTGGGTGCAACTTGTTCAGAATATTTGAAATTAAAAAGAAATAATTAAAATTATGTGTCAGACTCAAGCCATGTTAAAAAAAAAAAACAAACTAATTCTTTACTTAATTTGATTTGCTCACTATTTTGACAAGGTTTCTGCTTCGAAATTTTTCAGAGTATCAAACTTTCCCAGAGTTCTCCAAAGTCTGATGAGCTTGCCTCTCTCATAGAAAGAGCTCAGTGATCAGGCTTAAATTTGAAAGAAAGTTATTCCACATACTGCTTCTATCTTCTGGAGAGATGGTCTTGTGCCACAGATGTGCAATTTTCATTAGCTTTAATAGAATTTCTTTCTGCCCACCCAGAGAACAATTTGCTGCAACACGTCAGTTAATTTCAGAGAGGATATTTTAAGCTACATGATGACATAGTTATATAGGACTAACATGAAAATGGTTTCAGACTTTTTCCTTTAAGTATAACATTTTAACTTTACATTTACACTATATAGATAAAGCCCAGAATGGGGAATTTCAGAAGGAGAGAGCTAATGTAAGATGCTGTAATACAGATCTGAAAAGATGTGTGTAAATTATTATGAATCCACAATTCAAAACAAAAAGGAGAAAAACCATTAGGTTAACCGAGATAACACAGTGGTAAGCATTTATGTATGAGTTAACTACTTGACTCATCTATAGGAATCCTACAATATTCAGTAGGTCTAATTTCACAAAGTGATTTTTCCATCTGACTCAAGCCTTGCTGCAAATTACTTCTTTCTCATGCCCATGAATATGAAACTGGCTACCTTCACAGGGATTGAGATACTGAATCAGGCCAAAGATGAAAAGATTTTTGTGTTACACCATGCTTGTCTTTTCCAAAACTCTGGTGAATGCTTTCCTGAACTGCAACATCAAGTCTCTGAACAAATCAGAAATCAAAAGCTAATAATTATTTCTGAAAGAAATATTAGGCTTATTCTGACTCCTTGCATCATCACATTGGCCATTCTTGTCCCCAGCAGACAGAATCTCCTATTTGAAGTAGTGTTACTGTTGAAAGTGGTGTGACTAGTGTAGTCAGAACATGGAATTAGATTTGGCTTTTGTTTTTTTAAATCCCATACTGTATTTCTATGATATTTTTGTAAAACTGTCATTTGTTGACCCCACGTTCCCTTGTAAGTATCTAACATATTATTCCATTCAAAGGTGGATAGAGTGGTAAAAGAACTGAAACCTTATTTTGGAAGACATACTAACATATAATCTCTGGAAAGCAGGTACTATATGACTTCTATAGCAATCTCCAGCAGTTTAATATTGCTTCAATATTGTTAGGCAATATAGGATTGGTCACGGACAGAATTGAACTTTAACATATTTAGAAACAAAAATATTTTAACTCTTCTTTCAGTGAGTCCTTCCATATTATCTTGATGAATAAACTAATTTTGTATATCGTTTCAGGATTTTCCTGTGAAAGCCTGGACAAATCTTGTGTACTTCTTTCCTACAATACAGGAAATAATACACAGATTGTCCCTAAAACTACATAAACTTCACAGAATCACAGAATCACAGGGGTTGGAAGGGATCTCGAGAGATCATCGAGTCCAACCCCCCATACCAAAGCAGGTTCTTTAGGACAGGTTGCACAGGGAGGCATCCAGATGGGTCTTGAATATCCCCAGACATGGAGATTCCACAACCCCTCTGGGCAGCCTGTCCCAGGGCTCTGTCACCCTCAATGGGAAGAAGTTCTTCTGCATATTGGTGCAGAACTTCCCATGTTCCTACTTGAGGCCATTGCCCTTGGTTCTGTCTCCACAGACAACTGAAAAGGGGCTGTCCATTTCCCCCTGTGTCCCATACTTCAGATATTTACTAACATTGATCAGATCCCCTCTCAGTCTTTTCTCAAGGCTGAACAGCCCCAGCTCACTCAGCCTTTCCTCACAGGGGAGACGCTCCAGACCCTTAATCATCTTTGTGTCCCTCCGCTGGACTCTCTCCAGGAGATCCCTGTCTTTTTTATACCAGGGAGCCCAGAACTGGACACAATACTCCAGGTGGGGCCTGACCAGGGCAGAGTAGAAGGGGAGGATCACCTCCTTAGACCTGCTGGCCACACTCTTCCTGATGCATCCCAGGATCCCACTGGCCCTCTTAGACACCAGGACACACTGCTGGCTCATGCCAACCTGTTGTCCAGCAACTTGCACTACTCCTGAATGGAATTCTATTTAGTTGCTTACCATCATGATTATTAAAAGGCTCCAACAATGTATTTTGAACTGAAATGAAAAATAAATATTAAAGGTGCTACAATATCAATACCTGTCACTCGCAGGCTGCAGGTAAATACAAGGCAAGAATATTTATGTGGGTGAAAGGACTTCAAATAGCAATTCGTTATGTAGTGCAACCTGCAGACTGAAAAACAATAACTGTGCACAAAAACTGCCTTTTTGAAAACCAAATAGATTATAATATCTTTGTTGCTAAAAGGCAGTAAGAGCCATATTCACTATTATTTTGCATAAGGTTCAGTTAGATCAGCTAACGGTCTCAGTCGTCTTTGAATATGTGAAAACAAGTTATTTTCTGGTAGTGGTGCTTTAATATCATTTCATAAAAATGCACAAACAAGACCAACATTTAAGAAAGTATTGTCACTGTAAAATCCTAAGGTAGCTACAAAAACCAGATTTGTTTCATTTACACTTATAGACAAAGGATGAAATTAATCTACTGGGAAGAACTAAAAAAGCTCAAGTGGCAGTTGATTTCAAGGGAGACTCAAATCAGACTAAACTCAGACCCACATAACATTTAGCCATTATTTTGGCACTCTGCAGAGAGAAAATTGTAACTTTTGTGAACTTACTAAAGTTTCGACCACCGTGACTCAGACCTCATTGATTTCACTGAAAGCAGCTGGCTAGGTGCAAAAATGAATCCCTGTTCTCTAAGTTTATGTGTGTTTCTGTTGAAAGCTACCTCCTTATCTGCAGACCAGCATGGGAAAATTTCCTCCTGAGTCACATCTTTTCCCATTTGTGCACTGGCACATTTAGTAATTCTCCATGCTTTCTTTCACTGTTTGTTCTTATTTTTCTAATTCCCTGCAAAATAAAGAAACTAACACCCTGGAGCTTCTTTCTTACTAGTAATTCTGTTCTCCAGCTCAATACAAGGCAGTATACTGGCTTCTGTCAAAGAAAAAGCAATGCTTTCTAGCCACTTCCATTTAACTGCAGAGTTATTTTCATGCAGAAATTTTCCTCTGTAAGAGGAACCACAGATGTAGTGGCTTGCAGCTGTCATTACTGTGTCATAGATATATGATTAGATTATGCTTTTCAGAAGTAAAATGTAAACTTTCCTAACTTACCTTTACTTACTTTGAAAATCATAAAAAAACCCACAATTATATAAAATCATTTCTGCAGAAGTTTGTGTCTCCTAGCCACAATAACATTGTATTTCCATGTTTCATGTTGCTGCTGTGAGATTCTCTTTCACATTTAATTACTATAAAACTCTTCATTTTTCTTTGGAATGGTACTCAGTGGCATACTGAATTTACAATAAATCATTCTTACTCCCCCTTTATATAGATTGCTGATGGATATGTATATATTGGGCCTTTAGTCTTTTGTTCAGGACTCTTTCTGTCCAGTATCTACAAAATATTGAGTCAAAACATTGGGCAGCACAAGAAGCATAAAGTGTGCTTAGTTTTCACATCCATAGCAATGTATTATGGAAGAGTGAAAGAAAATGGAAGGACATTTACCATCTTATGTTTTTATTGTGTGGCAGAAGTCCCCAGGACAGATGAGAGACTGGAAAATGTAGGCCTGCTTTCTATATTTGATGGAAACATATACAGTGAGATTTCCCTGGGCTGCCAAGGGAATAATACACAGTTAGAATGTGAACTTCTCCACACTGGACTAAAATAAACATTGTTTTAAAATAGTAAGTAGGATTCTACTCCATGTCACATTTATGATGCATTTGTTAGTTAAGAAGTACCTCAACAAACCTTAATTATCTTTACTGTAATCATTTTTTGTAGATGTATTTTAAATTGCTAGAAATACCAACCAAACATGAAACAGACCCTGGGAAGGTATTTTGTACAAAGTGGAAATAACGTGGAGCCGGGACAAAGTCAAAGAAATACTGATCATCTTGTTAATAAATTATGGAGTGAATAAGTTCTCCTGTATTTATGTTTCTTCTTTTTTATGAATGCAAAAATATGCTACTTTATCTACTCTAACATATCTTCCAGATTTCTACAAGCAGAAAAACAGTTGGAAGCATCCTAGAAAAGTGAATAGTAATTCATGTATTTCTCTCATGCTGTTTCACTGTACTGTCTCAGTTTAATTGAGTTTCTTTCTAATATCTTCAGAAAACTTTACTGAGAAAATCTGCCCTATGTAGCATAGCGCAACCTTTCATTTCCACTGAGGTCTCAGAATTCTAACAGGCCTCAGCTCAACTCACTCTACGAAGGGCACAGTGCACAAGCAACCTATTTGAGTTACTTTATCTTACAGCAAAATTTAAGACAAAAGAAGTAGAAAAAATCTTAGCTAGTATAGCCTAGAAAGTTCAGACATTATTTTAATGTACAGCCGTTCTCAAATCAAGCATCCAGACTAAAACTTTAGGATTTAAACTTTAGGATTTAGACTTTATGAGCTTACTTTTTATTTGTGTGTTCGATTTTAAATAAATAAAAAAAAAAAGTCTATTCTAATACCCAGAAAACTATAGCAATTAATTATATATTTTCAGGAACTAGACGAACAGTAAAGTTCAATGCTGTTTAGATCCAAGGTGATAATTAATTAATCAAAGGTTTCCAAGTAGATCAAGTCAATCAGAGAAAAGTTTCAGTGAAAGACTTTCAGATACAGTCATAATACCAGAAACAGAGTTAGAGCCCCTTTATAAGGTAAGGAGAAGCTGATGGTGTAAGTGAGCACATAGATTGTGGCAGATTTCTTAACTGTTTTGAGGTCTGGTGTAGGTTTATTTTCCTTGCATTCATAGGAAGCAGTAGTTTATAGGAACCATTAATTTATCTAATGTACATAGAAATCAGTACCAACATCTGCTTTTCATTTCAGAATGAAGATATAAAGGTAGAATTCTAAAGGGAAGACATGGGCTGCTGATACTGTTGTTTCAATTAAAATATTCAGAGTTAATTACCTTCTGTCTGTATAAGTGATATAAATATTTGTTTATAGTTTGATTAAACTTCTTTAAGTGTTCAAAAAATCCTTAGTTCTCTAGGTATGATTGGGTGTCCTAAGAGACCAGAGGGGAAAGCAGTTTTTTGTCTTGTTAGGAGATACTTCTGTATCGTGGGATATTCATTGAAAACGGGAGTCTCTCATTCCTAAGAGTGTAGCACTGAAGGAGTGAGCCATGTCATTGTGTACAGAAACAGCTGATCTTGTGACCTTAGTGAATGTAAAGAAAAGCTTAACTGCAAAATATGCCAGCACTGAATTGACTCCCTTAAGTTCTAAGCAGATATTTTCAGCTAGGCACTATGTAGACAAAAATGATGTAGTGTATGGTAGGAGTAGAATTTCAGAACAAAAGCTATGATTCCTAAGAGAAAATCTGAGAACAACTGATTTATTTGAAATTATCCAGTGCTCACCCAGCCCACAAGCTTACTTCATGTGCATTTCACTAGAGCTATATTATTACTGTCTTTTTCTTGCTTTATAAACATGTTTTGACATGTCTCCAGTTATGTCTCTGTCAATAAGTGTATTGCTCTCATTTTACAGCAGTTATTCTTTGCATCTAAATTTATGACCTGCATGGAATCTGGTAAGATTATATTTTCAACTATATTCTGACTAAAGATCTAGAGTTTATTTCCTCTTTCTTTTTTTTTTTTTTTTTTAAACTCTGGTGTTCAGACAAGATTCCAAGAAGCTTATTGCAAATCAAAGGTTTTGAGGGAGCTCTGGGCCATGACTCTGGTTCCTTAACCAGGAATGGATGATATTGGCATTTGTACTGGTTGACCTGAAACTCTTAATATATGGATGACTTAAGATAATAAGTATTTAAGTCCAAACCAAGCATCCTTAACTTACTATTTGTGCTTTAGAAGAATTTTCCTTTACAAAATTTGAGCTTAGTTTCAGGAAGTCTTTTACACTTTTAAAATCAGTGCTGTACTGCTCAGGAACATTCCTAGATTGCACTGTAATGCTTCTGCAGATACAAGTGATACATGGACAGTGAATTTTCTATAGATAAATAGAAATTGTCAGATCCAACATAGCATGAATTGTTAGTGGGGACTTTAGACTGGAAGAGAAAGAAACAGCAAAGAATTTACAGGATCAATTTACAAGACACTAAGCACCATAGGATGAGTTTCAATTTGAACAGGAGTCTACCTTGTTAGAACTTATAATATGAGGATTTTCTGATATTCAAATTAAATTGCAATAGCTGCAAGCAGTGTGCAGGGCTGTTAAAACTACTCAGTTGCAGAGCCAGGGGATTGGATGATGTATACAGTTTTTCCCTCGAGGCTAAAAATGTAATTATGTAAAAAATATGAAATGAAAAGTAGTCTTGTCATCTGTTTTCATGAGAGACAAAAGATCACTATAAGGTGAAGAGGTTACAGATAAGAAAGAAAATTAAATTTAAAAACCTCAATATGTCCACAGTACAGCTGCTGAAGAATAGTAAGAATAAAATTAAATACTATAATTAGAAGGGGAAATCATTCTACCTTTACTAGACATATGCTATTAAAATATTTAATTCAACCCCTGATTAATTCACTGGATGATGTGAAGATTATTATAGAGGTGATAAATCAGTAGATTAATATGTATTCAGCGGGGATACATGAGGTAGGACTGAATGAAACTCCCTAGTTCAATAGGAGACAAGTTAGCCTCTTCACTGTCTGGTCTAGAGAAATGCATCTTCTTTTTTACATGTGGTTCTAAATTGTCATCCTGTCTTAATAACTCAGGGGAAGATAATTACTTGGAACAGGATTCTGGTGCAAGCAGTTTTAGCTGTTATCCTCAATATTTCAACCTGATTTTTCTAAAGAGATTTTTAGATACACATTGGTAAATGAATTCTTCTTAATTATCTAATAAAGGTGATACTGTCCCTAACCTTTCTTCAACAGATTGTATTCCCTTCTATCCAGAGAAACATATATCCTTCAGACTTGACACATTTGTCTTTCCATTCATGTCATCCAGCAGTATTAAATGACCTTCGGATTTTGGAGTTGTATGTTGCAAGGTTTTATATGACAAGTCTCTCTTACAGGAGCCTGGGAAAACAATTCAATATTCACAGAATGTGTTTACCATTCCTCATTGTTAATGTTAGGAAGCCTTGAAAATTGGAACCTTTAGGATGAATAAGGGTATTTTGGACAGAAGTAAAAAAAAAAAAAAAAATCATTCAAAGATATTTCTTTATTTAAGAAAAAAAATCCAATAGCTAATAAATGACCAGAGGGTGAAGAAATGCTGACTGTAAATAAGATACTCAAATTTAAGCTGTATCCAAAACAGGAACATCTTTAGAAACTTTCACTTACACTGATATAATTTGATGGAGTTATCTTTTAAAGCAGATCAGAGAAAAAAATTGCTCTACTTGATATAGACATAGATAAGTATCTATATTGTGTGGCCAGAATCAGGAACATGGAAATGATGCTCCCTATGCTGAAATTAAAATGTGACTTTTAAGCCTGGTAAATTATAGATCTGCACTACCTCAGGAGAAGGGTGAGAAAAACTGTTTATTACATAGTGTGCAAAACAATTTGCACAGGTCCACCCAACCTGTAATTGTTTTGTCATGAACTGAAGAACTGGATCTGTATCTAAATTGTTTAACTATAACTTGAGTAAATGTAAGAAAGGTGCTTTAAATTAAGGTAGCACAGTAATATATTAGATCTAACAACACCCTAAGGGATTGTTGTGGTTCAGCCCCGGCCAGTGGCTGAACACCACAAGCCGCTTGCTCACGCCCACAGAAGAAGGAGACGGAGCCTCCCTGGGTGGGGATAAGGACAGTTTACTGCCAAAATCACTGTGAATGTAGAACAATAACAGCCAATTACACTCACGCCCAGTGCTAACACGGAGCACCTTATTGACAATTACAGAATGCTGCCTCATGGCAAGGGCTGACAGATTGACCTGACACCCCAGCTACACTCAGACTGTCCTGGGGGCACCAAGACCACACCCTTTCCCAACCAACTGCTTCTATGGGGAAGTGGTGTCAGGTGGTGTGGAAAGTGCCCAGGGTAACTCCGCTTACTTGTGCTGGCTGCTTGGGGAGGTTAACTCTGGCCTGGCCAAAACCAGAACAGGGACACACCTAATTATAGTGAATCAGAGAAAAATTAATATCTACTGTATTTTTGTTGCTCTGTCAGTTTTGATCGAGTCTACACTGGTCAGTAATCTAAGACAATACAATGCCTATTTCTAAAATGCCATTTGTGATCTATGTATTGCAATTGCAGTACTAAGTGTTGAGAAGTAAAGTACTTGAAGTTTGAATATCTGGAAATAGGGCAGAGAAGCAACCCCCAGTAAACCTGACCAAATCAAAATCATAGACAATGCAGCCCCATACTTCAGGAGGCAGTTGGTCAACCAAGCTGCATGCTTGACATATACTCAACTAAATGATTCTTGCTGTACCTTTAGATATTGTCATGATTCTTCTCTGCCAGTCATCACTTCAGACTATTTGCTACTCCAAGACTAGAATAATGATGGTAAAAACCATGCAGAAAAAAGAAGGTGCAGAAAAAAATTCGATAAAAGTAAAATGAGAATTAGAGGATATTGGAAGTCAATGACCAGGAATGGATGAAGGGAAGAGAGATAAAGTCAAATTAAAAGACACTATTGGCTTTTAAGCATAGCTGCCCAAAAGTCAGTATGAGAAGTCCTTGTTAATGTTCCTTCAGTTCACCAAATTATTTCTTTTGGCTGAAATGGGGATAGGAGAAGGAACGGACCTGAGGCTTTTGACAAAAGAACTAGATGTTTTCTATGTGAGACTTTATAAACTTGAAAATCATCATTCCACTTGTAATTGTTTTAAATACTACTATTCAAACAATAGTGGCATCATGTAAAAAGTGCTGAGTTTATTTTGGGGATATGCACGACAAGGTCTGAAATTGTATTTACCAGGGATAACTCATAACAGACCAGCATTTCCTGGAAAAACATTAATTTCTTGCCGCTTATTTGTCTAAAACTGTATTTTATCTGAATCTCAAACATTGCATACTGGGAAGTTTGGAAATTAGACTGGAGATAATGAGGTTCAGAGGAAACTTTGAAGAGAGGACATAGAAGTCAGCTGGTTGTATTGAAAGCTGAGTAAAGTGTAAAGAGAAATTAACAGACCATTTCCTTCATGATCTGGTGTAGGATGGTTGCTATTGAACAGATTCATTAGCAAAGTTGGTAAAAGTAGGAAAAGTATGTTAACTAATTTTACCATTGACACAAAGTTGGAAGATATCATTAGTACTGAAGGGTTAGAATATTTTACAGGAAAATGAGGATGACTAAGGAATAACATAAGGATGTGGAAGTACAAAAGACATGCCCCTCACCACTTTTGGGTATCATGATGTACCTTGTACAGAGTCCTTGCGATTAGCTAGGATCAAGCTGGCTGTAGGGGTGACACAGAATATCTATGTCTGTGTTGTCCTGTGTCTACGTAAATTAACCTTCCCCAAAAGCATGTTTATTAGCCCAGTTTTAGAGAGTGTAACTCACCCAGCAATAGTGTTCCCAATACAAGCCAGTACCTCTGCACAGCACTGCAGACAACCATGGGAAGACAGATCAGTTCAGGTGCTCTGAATGCCTCTGCCGTACTTCTACTGCACAGGATGTTATTGTTTATTTTGGTGGCATTCCTCTGATTTTGTTAACTGCAGGTAAATTGCAGAAAGATGCAGGGAATGAAATCATAGATATCTAGAAAGAGATATTTCTATAGACATCAAAATGATGTGCTGGGTGCAAGGGAATAAAATTAGGCTAAAAATAGTGTGCCATATGAAAAGAGTTTTCATTTTAAAAAATTGGAAGTTTGATAACAGGAAAATGTTCCAATTTTTATTTCATGAACTGCTTCTTTTCCCCAAAACTCACAACACAAAAAAGAAGCAATTTCAAGCGAAATATTCCAGAAGTATCTTTGAACTTACTATTATGACATTTCCCTTAATACAGAAAAAACTCAAAATTCAGCAATTTCGCAATTATATTAGTTTAAAAAATAGCAAAAGTTCTCTTTCTATTCCACCTAAGAATGATTTCTAGTAACATCAGCAAACACACTATTTGTCTAGCCTTACTTAGGGTTAATTTTTTGAGCTGAAGGCAAAGAATTTAATCTCTTTTGCTTGCAACTCACATTAGGAATATTACTTCTGAATTCCACAGGGTTGTTCTATATGTGGACATCAGTGAATGCTTGGCAATGGTAACGAGGTATGAGGAACTGTGAGTCAGCTGGGAGTAACCCAATCTAAAAATTAGTTTCTATGTGAAAATGTAGAGAAGATAATTAAGTTTTCAACATTCATCAATGTAATCATGCTGATCTCTTATGTCCTGTTTATGTTGCCAATTATTTGAGAGGTATTTTCATTCCTCTAAATATTGCAAATCATGATAAAATGCTTCTTGTGGGAAACAAAGCAATCCTTTCAAAGAAGATGTTAAGCAGCTCAACCGGCAATGCAACACGTAGCAAACCACTACTGGGTCGTATACAGGCAATGATACAGAATGACCTCATGGGATAAGACCACGGGTATTTCTGGGAGGACTGTGATTTAGGGTTTGACAGGCACAGGCTATGCTGCTTGCTGACTTTGGCATTACTTTTACGGCACGTTGTGCCAGAACAGCTGCAATGCTGATGAACTTGTCTGAACATGAAAACAGATACCACTTCCACTATTACGCTAATTTATGGTGACCGTTTTTTAATTTTCTTATCTATGGGATGAAGAAAGAATATTCTATCAAGACCCCTAGCTGATTATCCACAACAACTCATGAGTATTGCTTACTAGACAAACCCACAACACTCAGTCAAGTGGTAACCTATCAGCTGGGAGAAAAAAATATTCATTTTGTGTGAAATATTAATTTTCTCTTTGCTATTCTTCTTGTCTTCTATCCTCCTTCTTATGCTAGTTGCCTTAAGAGTAGATCACAATTCCAAACTGTTACCATATCTTATCTTTTTTCTAGACAGAACACTCACATTTCATAGGCCTAATACTGCTTTTATAAGCCTAGAGATTGCGTTAGCAAACTTCATGAAGAGTAAGTCAATAAATGGAGGAGGTCAATAAATATACCTATGACACATTCATTGACACATTTTTGTTGCTTCCTAAAATTTGATACTGAAACCACAGATATTGTTCAGGCTCACAAAATGTGTACTCGCCTCTGAGCTTCCATTATATACTTGCTAAAAGTCTTTAACCATGCTATATAGCCTTAATTAAAAACTAATGTGTTTAAAGGTCCCAGTAGCACAATCTAACCTTTCTATTGCCTCCTCTGCTTAATTTAGGGATAGTTTCTGTCCTTAAATTGGTTTCACAATGATGAAATAGCACAAAAGCTCTTGTACTTTGAAAGAAAAAAATCACCACAATAAACTGCAGTTTCATGCTCATTTATTCTAAACTTAAATGTTCCCATTATGAGCAAAATGACACAAGAAGACACATGAATGTGCAAAAATATGGTTTATATCACGTGAGTCTCCTTTTTATTTTAATTTTATTATAATGTCTATCATTTCATGTCTATAGTCACTGCCTCTTGTGCAAAACTGCATGTATGCGAGTGAGTAAAAAATTACAATGCTTTAAAATAAAACAAGAAAACTGATTTTGCCAAAGGATTTGTAGGTATGAATCATGTGAGCAGCTCTAAACCTCCATCACCGGCAAGCAATACCTATCCTGACTGGAATGATACTTATATAAGTTCACCAACACACACAGATTTTTGTATTCTAATCAATGAGACTTACTGGAGATGAAAGATAATGATACTAATAATCATTAATAATATAAATTCTGACTGTAGCCAGTGAGAGGACAGTGACAGACATCCCAAAAAGCCTGATTCAGTGTCCATGTATCTACTTCTGGAGTACTAGTATGATTCAGCTGTAGTGATCAGTTCATGGTAGCATTAGGGAGCACTGAGGATATTAAGCCCTGACAATAATAGGGAATCATGAAGCTGACAGAAGCTACAGAATGCTTTACATATATGTTTTGCCCATTCCTAAAAAAAACCAAACAAAAAATCCCCCAACCAACCAACCACACAAGAAGAAACTGTGTCTGGGTAACATGATGTGATTCAAGTAACTTCTGCATACCTCAGAAGTGATGATATGCCATAGGAACAGAGCTCGAGTATCATACCCCTGCTACTGATCTTTTCATCCAAGAAACCCAGGAAAAGAAAAAAGGTTTCTTTATAACCTGAAAGAAAACAAATGCTTTTATTGTTATTAACTGTAGTTGGTCATATTGTCTTTGGGTGATGGCTCTGACTCTCAGTAAGATGTGCTTGAGTGTCCATAGAGGCTCTTTCTGCACAAAATGGAATTGAAATGCACTGCCGCGATGAATTGAAAATATTAGAGGCTAGCAAGAGTACTGATTAAAGAATAATGAACAAAATTCCAGAAAAGGGTCCAAAGGACAGATACATCCAGCTGTAATATTAAACCAAGCTATCTTTCACTGCTACCACATGCCAGAGGTGTGGAATAGGTAAAATTATGTAGTGAGGGAGTGATGACAGGTCTGTATCCATACATCATTGCTATTGAATTGCATATGTGCACCTTTTATTTATTTAGGTATTTTTGCTATTACTCTTGGATGTGTTTCAGCAAGTTAGAATTTCTAATTGACCTAATGGAAACACTCTAAAAAGAAAAAAAAAAAAAAAGAAAAAATCTTTTCTGAGAATATTACTGATTTCTTTTGGTTTTCATATAAGAAACAAAAAAATGCTGTCTTTTGGAATTATAATGCAGTAGGGATAATAAAAGAAATCTGTAGCTTAGTCTACTAAGACTCAAAGTGTTACCCTCCTTATTTTATTTGGTTTGTTAGTTCAATGTGACATTAATTTAGAAGATTATGCAACTTTAATATTTTTACACATCTCTTTTTTCAGTCACTGTTAAAGACATTGAGTCAGCATTTCTGTTTTCAGTTCTGTTATTCAAGGATCAAAATGGCAAAAAAAAAAATGAAATAAAATACCCCAAAGTCCATAATTTTAAACAATAAATAGTGGTAAAAAAACCCCAAACCCAACAGTACCAAAATGTCAATAATGGATTGAGGAAGATACTGGTACAGTAGACATTTTTCCTGTCTGACAGACAAAAAATTTCATCATGATCATTTGGTGGTGGGAGGACCTATGTTCTCAAAAGTCCTAAATTAGTTAATTGCCAAATGTTTCTGACTTCCCAAGATCATAATTTTCCCATGTTTTCCCATTTCAGTTCTTATTCAGCTGTTAATATTTGTCAATGGGAAGTGATGTTATGTGGTTTGAAAGAGACTTGCAGATGCCATGAATAAAATTTGGGTCATCCAGATGATTGACATTTCCCCTTTCAATGGTTTTGATCTCTGGTAAAAGCATCCTGAGTTTAGCAACACAAGTCAGCTTTTATCCTGGAAACTAACAGCCATTGCAGTTCTTAGTAAGACATCTTGAGTACAGGGCATTACTATATGCATGTGGCTTCCAAAAGGGATCTTGCATACATCTGGCTGAGTAGAGGCTTGGTGTTTGTGACTAGGCATTCTAGATTCCAGTAGAATTAGATCATGGTACCTTGGTACAACAAGGTGCTTTGAGTAAAAGGATAAGATCACTTTATCTGACAAATAGGAAAATATTTTCATTAGGCTTTGAAATTGCTGATGTTGAATCTTATTATGGTTCTCTTTCAGTTCTCTCTTTCTGAAGTTACTCTACTCTTACACAAGTTCTTCATGTTTCTGAATTGTTTATCAAGATGAGAACCATCCCCCAGAACCATATTATGACCTTTAACATATACAGAAATTTACCATTTATCACAGGTTTTGTTTTCCCTCCCTTAGTCAGTTTTTTCATGAGATTGTGTCGTGAAATTCTCACAAAGGCCTCAATTAGTTTAAATGGAAAAAAAAATAAATTGCTTCCACGAAATAGATTTTGAGCACAGAAACAGTCACAGTCCTCCTGTTAGAGATCCTCCTACTATATTTTCAGATTTTTACAGGCAGAGGGAAGCTTTAGAAATACCCCCCCTGAAAAACAAGTTGCACAGGTATGACTAAGGAGCACCCAGTAATTGTATAAAGAAGGGTTTTGTTTTTTAAAATACAGTAATTGTCCATTCAAGGGTGATGATTAGTCAGGAGAGACAGGTGCTGGGGAATTAGAGGAGATGCATGACTTTTGAGGCATGACAACTGTATGGAGGGACTAAGATCTCTAATATCTTAAAAAAACACTAAGTACTAGTCAGTGTTCTTGGCTTGTAGAAAATACGTTTTAGGACCTTTACCAAAAAACCCCCATATATCTTTTCTTTACAATCCTGCAAAAACAAAAAAATCTGTAACTGTGGGTGCATGGTGATTTTATCTTGAAGTCTTTCAACTGATGAAGAAAGAATTACAAGTACAATTAAAATAAACATTACTATCAGAAAAACTATGATATTTTAGGAAAAACTAAAATTTCCTAGAACCTCTTACAATTAAAATATGGTCAGCTGATACAATCCACAAAACATTTCATTTTCATCTGCACTCAAATATTTTCGATAATGCCCTGTGATTAAAATGATAAAAAACACACCCAGACAGTCTGAAGACTATCTGAGTGACAGCAGGTCAAGTCAGGTGGCCACAGTCAGAAGCAACATGGCAAAGACAGATTATGAAACAGTAAAGAAATCTTGACTCCAGTATAATTTGAGTTAACTTTTTGGAGGTCTCATGGTTGTTTGTATATTTTATCTTATAAATTTGAGGCATGAAGTTCAAAGTCATTTATATAATATTGAGGCCTGAGTTGAATATTGGATATTAGTGGAATTATATGGTTAATAAACCCCTAAATACTATCTGGTCTTCTAACCAAAACATCAAATAAGGTCTTGCTCATTATTTTTTTTTCATTTTAGTGAAAACATTTCCTTCATTGCTGCCTACTGCAAGCAACACTGGGGTTTGTGTAATTTTTGTCCTTGCCATTGCTAGATTCAGGGACAAAGAAATACATTTTTTATCTGGGGCTTATTATCATACATAGGAAAAAAACATAAATATGCTTTGTTCTTGCTACTGCCATGTGGACAAAGATGAATGCATTTTTTGGCTAGCTTTGCTGCTGTTGCCAAGAAGAGATGAATATTATCTTATCTTTTTTGTTTTGCTGAACAAAATCCTGCCCCAAGATGAAGGCAAGGCCAAGGGCAGACAAATATTTCATATGGAAAAGAAAGATAAGTAAATATTCACCACAGGGATGTTTGCTCCTGCATGGAAATGCTAGTGAGAATCATGTGAAGAAGAGAAGCATGTTTACATCTTTTTGATTCACTCTTTAACATAGCATTCTCCTTAGGAGCATTGGAACCGTTTTCCACTATCTGGAAACATCCTGCAAAGCATTCCTGCTCTGTGCTGCGATAGTGCCACTGCCCTTTGTGCACAAAGACTGCTTAAAATACTGGCTACATTATGCCAGATACAAGAACTTCATTAAATTATTGAGGAAAAAGGAAAACAGTTAATATTGTGTTCAAAGGAATATTATATCTTTCCCACTGAGCTTAGCAGTCCAAAAGTTCACGTTTTTGGAGTCCAAAGCTGCAGCCTTTGTTCATCCAAATGACTTAAATGGAGAGCAAAATTGCTTTTAACTGGACTTGAAGATAAAATTCTTATCAGCTCCTTGATAAGAATGATACAAAGATAGTTTTCAAAAACTGTTACATGGACAGGAAAGGTCAAATTCAGAACTGCATCTGAAGTTTTTGTTTCTGGTGCTCGGTTTGTGTTTGTTAGTGAAGAGAACGTTTGCAAGGACTTAAAATGCTGTCAGAGTTTATCTCAGGATTTTATGCCACTGCTGGTCCAAATTCTGCAATATACCCGTGGACCTTCCAGTGCAAATCAGTCTGTACATGTATATGTATACGTATCTGTATATAGAATATGCATTGTATCTCTGTGCCTGTGTTCCCCTTCACTGGGCCCTCAGATGTTTATCAGAATGGGTTCCAGAACTGCTCAAACATGACTTGACTTCTCTTTGTAAGGACTTTGCTTTGAGGCGATTCGACATCCCCTATCTGACCATGACTTTAGCGTAAACCACCTCCGCTAGACCATCACCGCTCTGATTGATGAGTTTGACTTTAGGTCTTTTCTGATTGTTTGTTTTGGTACATAAAGCTCTCCAAATGTACCTGAGGCTTTGTTACTGTGATTTTAAGTTACAATTTATCAACATCCCAAACAGCACGCTAAGACTTAGAATTCCTACTTACCAATTTAGTAAAGATCCTCTCTTTAAAAAGAACCTTTTTCGAACTTATATTTATTACGGCTGCAAAACTAGCCAATTGAAAGCAGTTTATAGAACTTCTATTCAGCTTCAATAACAGTAGTGTTAAAATAACACCTTGATAACAAATAACTTCTATAATTCCCTTATAAGTAAGAAGTGAGAAAACCAAGCTGTTACAAGCCATTATTGTCAAACATATTTTCAAAATATACTTAGCTCACCCAGTTATTTGAATTTTTTACACCTAAATGTTAAGTGCTCTGCTTTGAAAACAGTGCACGTTGCTTATTTAAAATAAATAAATAAATATATAAATAGACTGAGAATGCATCTGATGGTATTTACAGCTACATTATGACAATCACTGCTGGCAGCTTAACTTACATTTATGCAAAGTTTATGCACATACAACTTCAATATTTCTAGAATCAAAGGGATAAGCTAAGTAATGGTAGACAAATGTTCAACACATTAAAATCTAGACAGTGTAGTTGTACTATGACCTGTTTTACTGTTCCAAATGAGGGAATCTCCTGTAACTGAACTCTATTTAATCTCACTAAAGCTCTGTAAAATCCCTGAAGTCTGCTCATATGTTACCAAATGATAGGTGGATACTGTGCAAACACTCAACAGATGAAAACTGACATCTTAATGACACCATCAGACATATGAAAATTTACACCAGCAGGAAATAGTGAAACATCAACTATTCTTTACTAATTGTGTATGAATAACACAACACTGTCTCAAAAAGTAGAATTACAGGAAAATCTCACATAGTTTCACAAGGCAAATCTTATTTCCATTATCAGTATTTTCAGGTAAAGAAAACACAAAAGTAATAAACCTGTAAATTTCATCAATATCGTTTCCTAGAGGACTTTGCATTATGGGAAAGCTTGTTTGAATTTCTTCTTTTTTATTTATTTTTTATTTCTTCCAAAGATGATATGTCAGGAGCACAGAAATTTATTAAAGTAGTTCTGGAAGATAAACTTACTCAAGAAAGTTTCCAAAGTTGTGAAGCTCTTTTTAGCCTTTCTTGGGGTCATTTATATATTTTTGGTTAACTTTTATATAAATTTGATTTAAACTTAGAATTTCAATTAGCTAAACCCAAGAAATTTCAATAGTGATTTGAACACTTTTGTTTGTTAAGTTTCACATAAATGACAGTAAACCCAGAGATTTTTTCCCAAAACTGAAAAATTTCAACTCTGCAAGCACAGAAAAATGTTCCTTAGTTCTTGTTAATTTTTAGTGGAAGTAGAGCACTCATTCCTTGTTGAATCGATCTATCACCGCTATTCCTTTCCTTTTGTGAAAGCCAAGTTATTCTGAGAAATTAGCAGGTTTTCTTTTTGTTTAATATTGCATTAAATGCTTAACATATATTTAAAAAGAAAATTGTTAGGGGATGCTTCTACCTGGCTTCTACTCCTAAGTTCTGAATCAATCACTGTATAGGATGTGAGATGTTCTGGGGCATCTCAAATGGCAAGAGAAGGGTGTCAGTGGCCAACTGAATCAAGTACTGAAGTCTCAGAAACATTTAAAATTTAAGATAAATTCTGAAAACATAAGTCAATTTTTATGTCATTGTAAATGAAAGGAATGCACACAATATTTTGTGAAATTAATTTTCAAATAATGGGGGTAGGGTGGAAAAAAAGCGATGCTGCTAATCACTGACAAAGGAAGTGCAGTGAGCACTTCCAATAAATTATTAGATCTTCCAGTTTAGATTTTAGTCTTAAGCAAAGCCTGTTTCAAGTAAACCCATCTTTTTTCTATTTATGAATAATAAGAAGTCTAAATCAAAGGAAAACCTGTTCCAAATGGATAAAACCCCAAAAATATTTCACAGTAATTACTCTGAGCTAATCAGATTTGCTCTGTAATCTGGAATACTGTCTACTTGTTACAGATATTCTCCTCTCATTGAGCTAACTCTACCACAGTGAAAAAATTATGAAAACTAGGTTAACACTAAGCACAAAATGGCTTCAACCCTGAATAGCGGCTAAACTTTCAGCCATACATCAGATTGGATACTATCAGCAAAATAATTGTTTAATTAAAAGAATTTGTGTAGCTTTTAACAGCAACTCAAAACCCCAAGTTTCACACTGCCTGAAATAAAGGCAACAAAATAAAGTGCCTAGTTTCTAGTAAAGAGAGTATTCTGTCACTGACACAATGCATTTCAGTAACTTTTAGGGCTTAACCTTCAGCCTATACTGTACCACAGCGTAGTGAAACACAGAGATATACAGAAATGTGGCTAGCTGAGAAAAAACAAACCCTTTTCCAGAAAACTAAGCTTTAAATAGCTTCTTACCCTAGAAGCTACAGAAATGCATGAATCAGACTAATATATGCATAATAGACTAAAATTCATGTGAATTCACTCTGCAGAGTTACATTGTGTGTACCCAAACAGTCTTTGAGACAGAAGTATCAATGTAGTTTAAGGAAGTTTCCCATTTACTGTGTTTTGTTTGGCATTGTGAAGACTTCCTAGAAAGTTTAAACTGGATTTTTGTAACAGGGGTTTTTTATATTAAACTGAAGTAGAAGATGGAATCACGTAATGCACTCCAGCTGCAAACAGGCATTGGGTCTTTGGAACCAGGCTACAGGGAGTCTGAATTTAAACAAAATAAAATTTTATGTGTATTGTGTGAAGACCATACGTGTAAGTATGAATTTTAGGAACATCTTGAGAAACCTAAAAAAAAGTTAGCGACACTGTCATATTAAGGTCTAATATTTGAACTAGTCTGAAGCCAAGTGTAACTACTGCATTCCTAATGTCATAAAACAATTTTTTAAGTTGATAGTTCACAAAATGTCAGATCTTGAGTTTTTTTATTAACCTATGAGTAAATGTTCTCTCTTGTATCCCTGCCCTATGTCATTGAGAGCAGAGGATTCCAGTTAGGGAAGGAATATGCCAAGGCGGTGGCTTAATCAAATTATAATTATTTAAAAACTGCTCAGAAGCTTGAAATTGTAGAAAACATTTCTATGGAATTACTGAACACAATTCATATAAGTCAAAATGAGTGATAAATACTTCTCAATTAACTAAAAGAACAAGTCCTTATCATTTGTGCAACAAATATATATGTAAATATATTTACACTTAAAGATACCAAACTGGATACATTAAAATGGTTAAAAGATTTTATTCCGTCTCAGTTCTTACCTATGTGGGTATTTGTTTTTCTTAATGGCTATGAAAGAAAATATTGGAACTGAGTTCATATATGATAAATTAGATTCTAAATAAATAAGAACTGGGTTTAAACTTCTATCTGATTTCCTGAATTCTTGAGGAACATGAAACATTAATTGTGGATTATTGATTCAACAGGGAAGTGCAATCATTCAAAATCTATAGACCTGCATATATCCAGTGAAGTATCTTGCTCACTACCTTCAAAAGGAAATGAATGAATATAAGCAGTCAGGAGAGTAGTTTCTAAACCCCAGACTAATTCTATGAATGAATGTCCAGAAGTTAAGCCAGTCTTTACCGGAGAGTCTAAACATCTTCCTACAAACACACAAGAGTGCATGAATGTTCATGAAGCAAACACTCAAATAAGAAAGGGATATTTAACAGTGCTTGGGATTCTTCTGAGATTCATGCATTCACTTCCAGATCTCCCTGTGTTTTCTCTGGAAGTCTCTTTATGTTGGAGAAATATGCAGTTGATAGCTAAGGGACGGTCTAACTGCAGGCATGTCTTTTATGTCTGAGAATGAAATGAGTACAGAGACTGGAAAATATGTAATCTCTCTAGATAGTGCAAAAGAAGGGGGGGAAAAAAGTCCTTGACTTCAAGAGCCTTAGTAAATGATCACTTGCAAAGCAAGATATGCGTACAAGATAGCTCAAAAGAAATTGGTTGTTGGTAAGTAACTTTCCCTTTCTTTGTTATCAGTGCACTTTTCAACTGGGAATAACCAAGACGAGATGCTGACTCTAGCTATATTGCTTTAGCATTCTTTTAGTACTGATGTAGTGTCACTTTTGAAGTCATTCCAGGCTAAAATAAGCACCCAACTTCTCTGGCCTGGAAAAACTGGCTCCACCATCTTCATCTTGTACCTGAGCTGGGATTTATGTAGCTTTTGGCAAGCACAAACAAGGCTTCTCACCCAAATACCTGAACATATATTTAAGCCAATCACATGCACACATACACACATATTTGACAAATACCATTGGTTTTACTGGCTCATTGTACAAAAAGATATATAAAATTTGGTTTCATAACATTTTACTTATTTTCATGCTGTGTGTATAAAAATCCACTATTTAAAAATATTTCTCACTTCAGAATATATTCTTCATGGCATTTATGCTTGTCCACCTCTCCTCAGATATAATATAAACATGTTAAATTTCCCATATCCATTATTTGCAAACCTGTATAACTTGTACTAATCTTATACACTTAGTGAAAAAATTCTGATTTAGAAAGTTGAGGTTTCTTGGGAATTGTTTTACTGCTGACCTATTGCCTAGTGAGAATCTATGCTAAGGGGTACCAGAGTGACCATCCATTTTTTGTTCATGCTGATTCAAACACTTTAATGTGCATTATTTTACTTCTAGAGCTCACTGGGGTTCAACTACCACTGTTGAACATCTAATCTGCACACTTGATGATTTCATTATCACTAATTTGTACACAACTATGACCTTCAGTTTTACATCAGTATTTTCTAATGATTTATTTTTAAAATACATTTTGTAGTTTCTAGAAGATTCTGGGAAGCAGTGATCAAAAAGGGAGTGTAAATGCTCCCATAGAAAGGCTCATCTGCTACAGCCTTTCAAAAGAGTATCTCCTCCAAGTCCACTGTGTACCTACTACAGGTGCTACACTTTGAAACTGGGAAAACATAGGTAAAATTCAGTGTATAATAAATGATATTTTAAAATATTAAGCAAATCTATACTTCTTTAAAATTAAGATTAGAACATAAATGATGTCTGAAATACATTATGCATATTTGTGAGTTCTACATGACATGTTAACAAGGCCTGAAGAACATATATATACTTATATGTGTTGGTGTAAACTATTTTGAGCAAGCAGAAATCTCTACATTGTTGACGATAACCAATCAAAACTGATCAATTCAGAGCAGAAACTGTGGTTCTGATGAAGGGATTGTCGTGGTTTCACCCCGGCTGAGAGCTGAGATCCATGCAGCTGCCTGCTCTTTAAAGGAAAAGAGGAGGGGGAGAAGTGTGTGGTGGGGGTGAGGAAAGGGAAGGGAGAAGGAAGGGGCAAATAACAACCCAAAACCAAGAAACCAAAAGCCCGTGGGTTGGGATAAGGAGAGTTTACTAGAATAGCAGAAAGATAAAATATAACAAAGCTGACAGGACTTTAGAGCAAAAAATCTATGAAACTGTTGATACCCAATGCAGTGTCTCACCCAACCCACAGCTCAGGCCGTGCCACCCAGAGCCGTCCCGGAACCTGATCATCCCCCAAAACCGCGCATCCTGGAGCCGCCCCGCTCCTCCTCCCATCAGCCCCCCTTTATACTGAGCAGGACGTAATTGGCATAGAATACTCTCTTTGGCCAATTTGGGTCACCTGTCCTGGCTTTGTCCCCTACTTTCTCATTAATAGAGAAATATGAAGAGCTGAGAAAGTCCTTGACTGCTTGACCACAACTAAAAACATCAGGGTGTTATCAGCACTGTTTTCATTTTAACTCTCAAACACAGCATTCCATCCGCTGCTACAAATGAAGTGAACTCCCTCCTGACTGAAACCAGGACAGGGATTTAAAAAATGGGAAATTTAACTACAAAACTGTAGATTTTTTATATCACAGATTGTACCAGGAAAATGAAGGTTATCAACTGCTGTTCCAATTAATACTGTACTCCCTATGGGATGAACATGTGCAGAGGACCCAAAAGTTCTCTGTGGTACAGCATTAATCTTCTACATGCAGTACAGCTAATGTTGACAGAGCTGTGGCTGTTGTCAGGCCTACTGATGACTTTTGAGTTTTTGACTTCAGCTGCCTTCTAGTGATTTGCTCTCTGAAGATAAGTTTGATGAGGAAAAGATAAAAAGTCATCAGCACCTTTAGTTTACAGAGACAGAAACAATGTTGAGTAATTACAGATTGTTTTTCTCTGAGAATGTTTTGAGAAATCATATTCCTAAATAATTTCAGAAAATTAGGTAGAAATAATGAAATAATGACCAGACTGTCTCACCTGTTAGTATAAAATTATGCAGACATATAAATTAAAGTGCTTTGACATTCCAGTACTCTTTTTTTTTTTTTTTTGGCTGAGGAATCTTTGGTCAGTAACCAAATCAGCAGTTTCAAAATATTAGCATTTACCCATTTTAACACACCTAAATTTTCTTGAACCAATCACATAGCTTCATATGTACCCAGGTGTGACTTGTTATGCTCTTCAACATCTTCTCATTCTGAAAATTTTTATTTGTATCTGCAAATCAATACATTTCCTGTTACCGTCTACTTTTTAAACAAGCACAATGAGGTTCATTTTCACCTTTTAACTCAATGAGAGTTATGCCAGGAGCAGCAGTCTTGCATGACATTTTTGGGGAGGCTTGTGTTTCAGGCATACAGGGTTTGCTACTGTTAAGCCTCAGACTTCTGGTCTCCATCTCAAGTTTTAAAGCACATTACAGTAGGCTACGTGTGCCGACCCTAGCTAAAACTATGCCAGCATTTCCATAATAAAAGCTCTTATTTCCAGAGGTCCCAGCTGTACATTCAGCTGTAAAAATGCGCTAGGCTAAAATTGGATGTACAGGATTCAATGTGGAACTAATACAAATTAAAAAAACATTCCACTTGACTATTTCTGAGCTATAGCTTCTGAAAAAGTAACGGTTTGTGAGATTCGTTTTTGCCCTCTCATCTTGTAAATCAAAAAGTAATTTAACTTTTTCAAAATAATGATGTTATTACGTGATGAGACCAGTTCTGCTTCCACAGGAAGGATTCCTCTATACCTTAGACACGGGGATTTATTTTCATGTATACAAGAGGTCAGCATATGTAGTTGTTTACCAAGAATTCAAAAATGACACAGTGTCATCCTGCCTACACAGTTCACTGCTACTGATGTTTTATGCTCATCAGAATCCTACTCCTGCAAAAGCAAGGATGTGTACATCAATATATAATTTTGGTTTCTTGGCAGGGGGCAGAACTCATAACGCACTCTGTCTTAAACTAGCTGTGGAAACCTTGTTGCTTTTACTTTATTCCTTGTGCTTTGTGCTGTTCTTTTACTTCATTTAGAATAAAGGTAGAAATAATACTAAATAATAGATTAAATTCTGACAGGTCTTCCTATTTCTCCCTAGTTTTATCTCTTTAATTCCATGAAGCTCTCCTAGGCCCATTCTTAACGATCCCATGTAACATGTCTTGCCTGTGTCTTCTACAACCTTGAAGCATACAGTTCTCTTCCACTCAAGCATATTGTAAGGGCTCAGAGGACGTGTCTGTGTGCTCTTTTGCAGACTGGCATGATTGATCTGTCTCAAATACAAGCTGTGTGACAGCACCCCAGTAGTACTTTCCAGCTTGAGCCTACTGATTTGTGGCTGATTCAGGGACCCTCGCACCTCTATCTACCAAGTATCTCATCATCATAACCAGATTGGCATGGAGATGGATGTTGCTTTTGCATCTTGAAAGCCTCCAGTTATGAGGACTCTGACACGTCCCTGGGAAGGTTGGTCAAGTAAATCACTGTAAAAAAATGTATTTCTTGCATTGAACTAAAACATCTCTTGGTGTAACTTCCACCTCCATGTGACTGCTTGTGAAGAGAGAGCCTGCATCCTATTTTCAGTCACCTGTTCAGTACTTTCCTGAGAATGAAAGGTCCATCAAGCTAAAGTATGATATCTAAGCTCTGGATCAGCGCAGCACTGACAGGAAGGAACCTCAACTTTCACCCATGGATGAGTGATTTTCACTAGCAGATTGTCAGAGTTTTCAAGTCTCAGAAATCTTAAAAACTTATTTACGTGAACATGCAAATCATGTTAAGGAAAAAGCAGTTTGGGGTGTTCTCATGTACTAATACCCTTATGTAAGATCTATACCAATATGATTGTAGAAGGAATCTGATGTGTAGCTTCTGAAATCACTTTTAGGGCAGGGCTGACACTGACATTAAAAAATTGCCTTTCAGCATAGTATTATGCATAAACAGTAGGCATGTCCTTATGTGCACTTAGATAGAACTCTCTTTGTAATGCCAAAAAAATTAATTGCTGTATAGTACTGAGTTCAACTCTAATTTGCATTAATTAG
Organism: Gallinula chloropus; assembly: GCF_964237585.1. NCBI lineage: Eukaryota > Metazoa > Chordata > Aves > Gruiformes > Rallidae > Gallinula > Gallinula chloropus. The sequence continues at coordinate 292,725 of NW_028168177.1, read as the reverse complement.
GAACATGAATCCTGTGTGTGAGAAAGGAAGATAGTGTTAAATTAGAGTTCTGTCTTAATACTTTCTTGTTAAGCTCTTCTTCAACTTTAAAAGCTGCTCCTCTGCCACCGTGAGAATCAGCAAATTACAACCGGTCTTGCTCTGCATCCTTGGAGAAGGCTATGAAGACATCAGTCCTTTTGAATCTGTCGTCCTTTGTGATTCCTCCTCTTGTCTAATGTGTTATTCATCTTCACAATTATCTTTCATTCCCTTAAATTAGGTTTTTCCATATGATGTTTTCTTTAAATATGAACTATAATCATTGACTGGACATTGTGCTTTTGGGAGATTTCTTTTTTCCCAACTTGTTCCTTTCCACATTTTTTAATAGAGAGAAAACATGGATTTGCCTCTCTCTGAAAAGAAATCAACATGACCTTAGGAAACATTAAAGCCCAAAAAGAGTACTAATTGCCAAAAATGAACTGCTATAAAATTGCAGTGTTGCCACATTTAGGTAAAGGATATTTGTTGCTAAAACCAAGAACATTACTGTAGTGCAGGGGGCCAAATGCTTGGGATGATTTATCCAAGTCTACTTCGTTATATTACATTTTAAGTTCATGTCTATGTACAATCCTGGTTTTAGTTCCGGAAAAGCAAAGCGTCACTGAAGCTTAATATAGAGGCTTACTTCATAGCATATGCTAATGCCATTTGTGCATCTCTACTCTGAACAATGGTATAAGCTTGTGTATTAGGTAACTGTTACTATTTTAGTAAAGTGGCATTAATTATTATAGGTTAACGACATTAAAGAACAATGGTAAATTTATTTCATATATCCCAATTTTAATATCATATACTCAATGAGTTCTATTATTTCTATTTTGAGGTGCAATGTATTGCTTTTGCTTCCTTTCAGCTTTGTTGTATTGATATCATTAAGTATAGTCTTACTTGTTTATAGAAAACTGATATAGCTCGATGTCAGAGAAGGTGGAGTATCTGTACTTTGGATCTTAAAATGTTGTGAAATTTAATACATGTATAGATGAACTTGATTGTGAATACATAAGAAGGCAACTGAACTTTGGTTCCCATCTGTAGCCTACAAGGAGGCATCATCACATAAAGGAGATGCATGACTTGGCAGAGTGATGCTGTACCAGATCTCACATAAACCTGGTACAACAGGTCAAGGCACTATCATACCATCCTGCTTACCTTGGGAGAGTTCTCAATCCAGTGCAAAATAAAATCAGATGATTTGCATGTTCCATTACAAATTTAGTTCTCACACTTGCACTAGCTCCAGTCCTCCTATATACAATTTTACTGAAATGTTCAGGACAGTTGAGTTCAGACAAATCCATATCCATAGAGAGGCTTCCTTTGTCCTGAACTACCATAGTCCCATGAACCTCAACAGGCTTTAAATATTTAAAGCCACTCCAATTTTCATCAATGGAAAAAAAAAAGTCAAAGAAGGTCTTAAGGTGTGCTGAACCAGTCCTGTAAAATAGTGTTCCAATAGACTGGATTAGAGTCCAGTTTGGACTGTACTCTTGGAGAGAGATGGAGACAAAGAATCCTTCATTTGCAGTTATTTCAAGAAGTGAACCAGAGAGTAGACCAGTTTCATTCCTCTTTAATTGCCCAGGTATTAGGATTGACTAGCCCATCAGATAAAGAGCATTTCAAAAATGTATATTGGGGTACATTACTGCTGCACTCCCAAATCCTCTGGAAGCTACCTTGAGCTTTCAAGCAGAATAACTCAGACCACCAAAATTAGCTCTCTGTTACTCACAGTCTATAACAGACTTCACTTCCCTCATAAGCCACCTTTATTCATCTCATTGTAATACTCAAAAGCATATTAATCTATTGCCATTTTCCAAATTAATAGCATATTTTTAGTGTAAAACAATCCTAGATTGTTTCCTTTCTCTCTTTTGTGGAAAAACAAGCACAACAAAAATATCCCAGCAAACAAACAGCCCAAAACAAAACTGAACCCAAAACAAACAGACCCCTTCCCTGCTCACCCCCCCCAAAATAAGCACTCCAAAACCTCCAGGGGTTTTCAAAATACTTTTTAAAATCTATTCTGACTCTTCAGACAGAAGTTCTTAGTTAAATTCTGAAGACCAAAACCAGCAAGAAATCTCATAACATTATAAATCAGCCCTCCGACCTTTTCAGTTTAATGTATCAGCTTTGCTGTGACTTTAATTTCACTGCCTTATATCTGACTAAACTTTAGATCAGAGGGACATGTTACAGAGCCCTACACAGTATATACCTATAAAATAAAAATATGGTTTATTTCTATATATAAAATATTTAATTACCTGGTAGCATCTGATTGTTGGAGAGTTGGGACCTGTCATTTTATAGCTATTGGATTGTTTCCTATAGGTTTTTCTCCTGGTTTTGTTATCTGCTTGTTAACATTTAAATGTTGAGGCCCTTTCAAGCACAAACTTTTCCTCCTCCCTTACATTTTAGTCATTCCTTCCTCTCTACAGTCAGCTCTTTTTAGAGACAGATTGAGTTTTATGTTTCTGATTTGACCAGGCACCACATTAAGATCAGCACATGGCTTGGGGTTCAGGGAGAGGCATCACTTATTGAATCATCTGTATGACTGGCAGGTAAAGTCACTCACCCACAAGGCAACCTGTCTTCCCCAGAGGGTGGCTCAAAGCTTTCATTACAAAATATTGGCCATTTTCTTCCGTTACTTAAATGATCATCTCCCCTCCCACATATACTCTGAAAGATAATTTCCAGAGGTCTAGTTATTTCAAATCTGTTTAAAATTCACAGGAGAAAACAATGCCTGCCATATTTAAAGCAAATACACATCCTGAAAAGCTGCTGCAACCAGTCCAGTGGGTTTTTTCATAATTTTATTTATTTGAAATATGTTGATACATACATAAAGATGCATGAATTAATATTAATCCATATATTTTGAGTAGATTTTTCATTACAGAATAATAAAAAAAAAATCATATTCTTAGTACCACACTAGTCTCATTTCCCAGTTAAGAGAACAACAACAAACTTGCCAAAGCTAGGAAAAGTTTCTAAATGAGCTAGGAATCAAATTTTGCAGTTTTACTTCTGGTAGCTGAAGCATGTCACAATTTTCTCCAAAACCAGCACTTACCAGGGCTGTTCCACAGGTCAGATATGCTATATGGTACAGTTCAATCTGACCCCTATTAATATGGGAGTGATGGCAAAGGGGCAGGGGGGTGTTAGCCACCTCCTTCTGTCCATCACTTTAGGCAGTAGATACCTGTAGCTAATGAGAGATTGCCAAGGGCTAAGAATAGCCACTCTTCCCAGAAAGAGAATTATCATTACAGGAATCTGTTAATACACCAATCCCACAAGCATCCCTGAACCATGATGTTTCCCTCACAGATATTTCAGGGAAGTATAATTCAGCTTTTACCCCACTCAGGATGACTAATGGGCCGAGTGCAGCTTCACTGTTACAAGGCAGGCATAGGGATTTCAAGAAGCTGCTCAGATTTATTGCAAAGATTTCAAACCATGGGGGAAAAAAACCAAAGGAGCATCATCACACAAAACTATTGCTAGTGATTGGTTCATACTTAATTTTCAAGATTGTTGAAGCTTTATTTTTTTAATGTATGAAAAAAAATACTATTAAAGACTTTTTAAAAATATCCATATCATTGGTATCACCATCTTCAAACTACCATGACCAGTCACATAAGCATGCTTCTGTTTCTTTAGGTGCAAAATTCTGCTGCAAAGTTGGGCTAAAAGGTTAATTTCTCCAATGCCTTAGTATTTGATTCTACATGGGATTAAGCAGGAGCGAAAAAAAAAAGGAGAATAAAATTGTTTCCCTTTTTTTTTTCTCCTATGTAAGCAGGTTTTGCAAGTAATTTAGAGAAATATTATTAACAAGAGAACAGGGGATCCCTGAGATAGTACTTTTTAGTTAATTGCAGTCCACATGGAAAAAAAAAATCTTTGGGAACTATTATGCTAAACTGTTATATTAGTTAAGGGCTAGGACAATTTTTTCAAACCTAGAGCCACAAATACCTGTGAAGTAGTCAATTGACAATGAGGGTGCATCTGTCATCACATAATGTACTTGAACTTTTTTTGCACTAGGGCTATATGAGAGTACATATATATCAGAAATACTAAATTTATCTCAATCCAAGATAACCAGACATTTCAGAAATGGTACATCCATTCATAGGATAGGAGCACGAGTGTCTTTTCTTAACTTCATGTGTCAGTACAGTTTTGGATGATGATTTCTGGCCTTACAGAGGCAGAGATATATTTTTTTACCGTGTCAGAAAGTAGAAACCCAGCTGTGCCCCAGAAGAGACACCCAGAAAACTGCACAAGCATTAGCAGGTGTCCATGCTAACAAGGAGTTAACCTGCAACCAGGACACAACAGTATAGCAAACAAGAAGCCAAAGCTGTCAACAACTTCATTGTTCTGTTCATCCACAGGCCTGTTTCAGAATCATCCAACATCAAAACGTTCAGTAAAAGCTGTGAAAAATATCAACTGTCCTGTACAAAAATGTGTGGAAAGTGTGTCCTAATTAGCCAACATTTCTGTTATTTTACTCCCTTCTTGATGAAGGATTATAAAAATCAATGTTTAAGCATATTGTGACTACAGCTATAAAATTACTAGTGTAATCTTGAAGGTTAGTTCTCCAATTAACCTGAAAGCTTCAAAGGAATGGAGCTGATGTGAAGACTGCCATCCCCATATTTTAGATGCTCCAAATCTGTGTTGATGATTTAGCTTTATTAATAAATTATTGTTGTTTCACTCACATATTTATGCATTTGTGGTCGCCAAAATGTGGCAAAATCAGTTTCATTAAAAACTGAAGAAGGAGGTAGTGAATGGGAGGACCATAAAGAAGGATTTCCTGGCTACCAGTCACATCTCTTTAGGTTTTTTTTTTCCTTTAGTTTGAAAACTCTTTGTGCAGCATTTGAAACAATGAAATCAATATTCATATTCATTGAAATAGCTAACTAGTAAGAGATACATATAGTTTGTGTACTTTTTTTTTTGCATGAGGTCAATAGGTTAATTACACAAGTAAAAACTCTAAATCCTCTAGAGACCACTGAAGTGTATAAATAAACAGTATTCTGCAAAGTGTATTTAACGTCCATGCAATTTATTCCTTTCCATTCGGTGCTATTGCTGAAAGAGCAGTGGGGATTTTAGTAGCAATTTTCTGTGCTTTCTGCTTGAGAAAGTCTGCAGCCTCAGTCATTTGTATTTGAAGTTGATTAGAATGAAGTTAGAGTGCTCACATTTTTTTTAACAGCTTCTGAGAGTGTTTAGCTCAGGGGCAGAAAGAAGAAAAACAAATATTCTTTACAAATATTTTGTCTTGAAAGCATTTCCCTAAAAGTACAGCTCTGTGTGTGTGGTCAAATGGAAAAGGCATACTCAGGACTACTGACAGATGTATCTCCAGACATCCGGTAGTTAATGAATGCAGCACTTGATAGAAGCTGTTCTGATCTAGACATCACTTAATAAGTCTACCTGTGAATTGGAAAGGTTAGAAGCTTGCTGAGAAATAGAGATGTCAACTGCATGATGAGAAACCAAGTTTAAAAACCATATTAAAACATGACTGATTTCCAGGGCATATTTGTCCATTTAAACCAAATGTATTCTCAAAGTACAGTATAACACAGGCTGTATTTTCTTATTGATAACAGCAATGGTGCTTAAAATATGCTGGCACTGACATTAATTGTAGTTTCAGTTTGCCCTAGGAAGCACCTACACTAAACTTAGGTCTTCTGTGTTGTCAGGAGAGTGTTAGTAAGGTAATACTTCAAGCTTAATTAATTTGCTGTACAGGAAGCCCACAGTTAAGCAAGTGCTCATTCAACAAATGCCATATTTCGGGTTTTTTTCTTTGAAAAGATCCCACATAGAAACACAAATGTTTTCAGGTGAAAGAACATAAACCCATGTCTAGTTCATACAAAGAATTTACAGACTTCTAGATTAACATACTATCCAGGCCAAAGTAGCAAGGGCTCTCTGCGTAGAGAAACTCAAGAAAATTCAGCTTCTCTCCAGTTAATTCCTTTAGTACTAGGCATGTTCAAAGCATCTCAGCTGACGAAGATATTTTCAGTAGTAAGAAATGTAGATAATCATTGCTTTTGGAAATTAGATTTGTTATTGTAAGTGCTTTAATTCTGAAAATTTCCCCCTCCCCTTTTTTTTCTCCTGTGGGATGACATTGCAAATCAGAGCTTTATCTTTTCCCTGGCATTTATTCTGTCTCCTGTGTCACAAGAGTAAACACCAGTCATCGCTTGAATTGTTCCTGCAGTTATCTTAGCAAATTTTACCTTATCAGAAAGACAAGAAGTGGAATTTCATTTTTTAAAAGGGCCTGAGCACTGGTAATGTGGTGCCTGCATGTATAGTTTCTTACTTTTTTAGGCATCAAATATGGAATAACACTATTTCACAAATTACCTTCTGAGGAACACTGAATCAATCTTGGCATACTAAAGTATAACCTACCACTAAAAGAGACTTCCCTGCATTATAAATTTCTTTTATCTGTATGAATTTATCATAAAGCATTTGCATTTTCTGCATTCGATACATTTTCAGCCACCAGACACCTATCATGACTGATTCCTATGCTATTTCGAAGGTGGGGGTAGTTCTTCCACTTCTGTGGCACTTCTGCCAAGGCATCCGGGGCCGCTTTTCCCCCGTCCCCATCCGAACCACAGTGCGACCCCGCCGGCGAGGGCTAGGACCCAGCCCAGCCCTAGGACCCAGCCCAGCCCTAGGACCCAGCCCCGGCAGGACATCAGCTTCCACAAACTGACACCCTGTTGCAGGAGCTGCATTGCAGCTGCCCTGTGCCACCCCTGGCGGCGCCGTGGGCGGGAGGATCCCAACGGCCCCTGGGCTGTTCCCGCCGGGCAGCGGGACAGACGCGTCCCGAGGCCTCAGGGGCTGCGGGGGGACCAACGCTGTTCCGCTTCTCCGTGGCCGGGGGCGCGGTGGCTGCCCCCGGCTCCACAGGCTCGTCTCAGCCTTCCGCAGGGCCTGGCGCAGCGCGAGTTTCGCTCGGCCCCAGCAGAACAGTTGCCAAGTGCCAGCGCGCCCGGAGCGCAGCGCCCGGCGCCGCGGCACAACACGCCCCTCTGCGCCGGGCAGGCGGGCAAGGAGGGGGGGCCCCGCGCCCCCCGCCAGCCTGTGCAACGCCCGGGCCGGGCCGGGCTGCCGCGCCCCCCCATCCCCGTCCCCATCCCGGCCGCTCCGCGGGTGCCGGGCGCTAGTTCCGCTCTTTTCCGCGCCGGCGTGCGAGGCGGCGAGCGGAGCCCCGCGGGGGCAGAGCCCGGCGCGCACCGGGGCCGGGACTCAGGCGTTCCCGCTCCGCTCCCTTCTCCGCGGCGCCAGCAGAACGCTTGGACTTTGGGATCTGCTCATCCTCACTGCCGGGGGAGGTGCGGATCTGCCTGCTGGGCCAGCAGCCCTGGGGTACAGCTCAAGGTTCGGGTGCCCGTGGTCTGCCACGGCCAAAACAAGAGCAAAAGAAAGTCCCCCTTGCTGCCCCCTGTGCTGGAATTCTTCCCTTCCAGGCACAGCCCAAAGGAGCAGCATTTCCAGCCGAGATGAGGAGGGACTCCTCTGCCTGTGCTAGAGCCAGGTGAGATTGCCTCTGGCGCCTCCTGTTCACTTCTCCTAAGCGCTGCTGCAAAGGGGTGAGCTGGCCCTGGAAGAGCTGCTGAAGAGAGCAGCTTCCTCGTCCTGGAGCAGGGAGAGCAGTCTCAGGAGAGGGAAGGGGCAGAGGAGGGCTCCTTCAGCCTGCCTCAGCCAAGACACTCCTCTGACAGGAACTGAGCCTTCAGCGGGATGCAGGCCATAGGAATGGAACAGTGACTTGGAAATGCTGAATGACTGCAGCCATGGGGGTGCCAGAAAACCTGCCATCCAACTGCTTTAGGTGAGTCGGCCCTGGCCATGGGGTCTCCGGCCCTGGCCATGGGGTCTCCGGTCCTGGCCATGGGGTGTCCGGCCCTGACCATGGGGTCTCTGGTCCTGGCCATGGGGACTCCGGCCCTGGCCATGGGGTCTCTGGCAGAGCCAGCACTTGACAGCAGTCCAGTGACCGCATTAGGCTGTGTGCCACCAACCCCCACTCCCTGAAACTTCAAAGCAATATTTAAGGGCAACTTTCCCTCCCTGGAGATTCCTGGCTCCGTGTTACGCTGCAGCCAGCGACAGGTATCTGCAGCCTCAAAGCTCTGCTGCATTTAACAGCCTCGAGGTGAACTTCTGCTCTTGGACTGCAGCATGTTTAGATGCTCCAGCTGGTACAATTGCTTCCCCAGGAGCCTATAATGATGCATCTACCTGGCCCATCAAAGTGTGCAAGTAACTTGCAGAATCTGCTTTCTATCTTAGGTGGAAAATGAAGAGTTGGACATCTCATGTGGTCCTCAGTTCTGCTGTACAAGACTCCCAGTATGGAAGTGATGGCTTGTGTGCTTCTCTCAGCAAAAGCTATTTACTGTCTGTTGGATGACTCTTTTGTTCATGTTGATGAGCATCAGTCAGGTAAGAGAGATGGTTTGATCCTTGAATAAGGTTAGCAGCTTGCTCCCTGCCTGTGGGTTTGTCTTCAGTTTAACAACTGATTTTGATGGATACTCTTACTTGGGATGTGCCAGTGAAGCAGGAGCGGGGCAGTTTGACAGATGCAAAGTGCTTGCAGGAGTCAGAGGTGGGAAAGAAGTGTCTTGAGTCGGGCTCCTTCTCAAACACTGCTCTGTGTGGCGCTGCATCCCTGCTGTTCTCAGCTGTTGTTTCACAGCCCCCAGCATCACCAGGGCAGCTGAAGGCCCTTTCGTAACCAGCGTGGTGAGGGAGGGGGAATGACACTCCTGGTGTGCGTTCAGTTCCTGGGAGTGGTTGGTTTAATGCAGCTGCTGATGGCATCTCTGGTGTGACAGGTGCTTCAAGACATGCTGCTAACAAGGAGATTTGGGTGTATTTGTTGCTGGAGGAATTAATAGCCACCATTCCTCCTTTCTTTCTGGTTTCTTCTACCGAGTGATAGAAGTGTCAGATCTGAATATAAAAATTACCTGTATGGAAAGAATACTTTCTTTCTTCTGACTTTTCATCATGTAACCTTTCTCAAGAGAATTTTGGAAAAAAAAAAAAAACACCCTCAGACTGTGAAAATAGTTCTTTCTTGCTGCTGACAAATATATTTTCAGTAGTAAGAAATGTAGATAATGATTGCTCTTGGAAATTAGATTTGTTATTGTAAGTGCTTTAATTCTGAAAATTTCCCCCTCCCCTTTTTTTTATCCTGTGGGATGACATTGCAAATCAGAGCTTTATCTTTTCCCTGGCATTTATTCTGTCTCCTGTGTCACAAGAGTAAACACCAGTCATCTCTTGAATTGTTACTGCAGTTATCTTAGTAAATTTTACCTTATCAGAAAGACAAAAAGTGAAATTTCATGTTTTAAAAAGGCCTGAGCACTGGTAATATGGTGCCTGCATGTATAGTTTCTTACTTTTTTAGGCATCAAATATGGAATAACACTATTTCACAAATTACCTTCCGAGGAACACTGAATCAATCTTGGCATACTAAAGTATAAACTACCACTAAAAGAGACTTCCCTGCATTATAAATTTCTTTTATCTGTATGAATTTATCATAAAGCATTTGCATTTTCTGCATTTGATCCATTTTCAGCCACCAGACACCTATCATGACTGATTCCTATGCAATTTCGAAGGTTTAGTGTTTATGAAAGCAAAACCTAGGTAGTCCTTTGTAATGTTTTGTGGCAATACAAGCCAGCAGAAAAGGCAACTTCTGGGTCTTCTGACAGCGTGAGCACAATGATATCAAATACCGTATTTTTTACACATGCGCTATAAACAGAACTGCAGCAGAATGACCCCTGGAAATCTGAACATACTCAACTGACGTATTGAAAGTGGGTACATTTCAAAACAAATGACACTCAAGGATTCCTAAATTTTCACTTTCCTGGTTTAAAGTTAAGTTTCATTTATTACTCAAACAAGGGACTTTTGTTAATTACTGTGATATATGCAGATTGGCACCAGCCGCGTGCGCGTGTTCCCCAGCTTCTCACAGGCATTTATGGTTCTATGGCTACTAATTGCACAGCTGTCACTCTCTTTTATGGTCTGAGCCATATTGTTTGTGTTATTTATATCAAGTAAGCATATTGTCTTGTTCAAAGGGAAAGAGTGCAATCTTTTGTGTTAAGATACCACGTCTTCAAATCTCTGTGTTTGCATAGGGAAATTATCCAAAGCAGGACTATGGTGATTACGGCCAATACTTGGAGTCCTGCTTCTTTGCAGGTATGAAACTCCTCCATCTTGAGCAAGTCCATAGATTTCTCTAACATGAACCCTGTTTGGGTCCTGGAATTCCTCAGGTGCATTTAACAAGTGACTTGTAAAACATTTTATGGATGTGAAATTGTCCTGAGTTCAATCAAAGTGGTAGATGATTGAAACTGAAACCAGGAAGATTGTGTGTACCTTTTAATTGCTTGGGAGTGAAAACTCTTCCCATGAGAAACCAGAATTAAGTGTGTCTCTTGGTCTGAAGTTTTATTTCCTGCAACGTTAGCAGGACAGAGCTATTTCAGTTCACCTCTTGAATCTTGGAAAACGGACAGTTTGATCTGATCAAAGTTACTTAAATGACTTTTAAAAATATAGAGAGTATAAAATAAGTTTTTACTTTGAAAAATTAAAATAAGCAGCTAAAAATATATTTTACTTTATATGTTACAACTGACCAGTTCTTCAAAAGGATATTTTTTACTTCTAAGGTGTTTGCATGTTGAAAGTTGAAATTGAATCGATATTTGGTTTTGGCTTTCTTATAAAACTGAATTCATCTTTAAATAATTAATAATACCTGTGCTATCGGAACACAGCAATTGACTTCTGAAATCCTGTATTATCATCATAACAGTGTTATTGAACATATGCAATACCTTGAAAAATATATCATCATTTCCATTCAATAAAATAACAGCGAATTTATTAAATAAAAAGAAGGGTAGACTAAGTTTTTCTGGCAGCAGGATCAAGTCTTTTAGTCAGGTCTATTAAAAAAACCAGAAGACTCCTGATTAAAGGACAAGTAATGATACTAGGCACAATTTAGCATTTGGCTAGTACCAAATAAAGCAAACTGAACTGCTGCTTCTTTGTCACTCTACTAATAAAAATAATTATTGCAATTGTTGATCTTTTAAAATGTTCTTAAAAGAGGCTTAGCATACTTAAATCTCTGCTAAAGGAACCAGAAATCAAATGAAGTTAATAATGATACCTTAAAGGCATCTAATTTTCCTCAGTGTGTACATGGCAAAGAATTGGATTGAGAGATGGATTCTGCTAAAAATATCCTTACACAGAGTGAGCCCAATTCATACAGAATCAGTTCACCCACCCTTTTAAAATCCCCTCTGTAAAACCTGCAGGAAGCACAAGCAAAAGAGAAGCTGAGGAAGGAAATACTAAAGCCTTGAGAAACAGCTGTATCGTGTGCTGGTGTGAGGACACTGTTGGTTTGAAGGCACAGGGGCTGGGCTGAACTTGCTGACAGCACTGGCACACTGAAACTGCTCTGGGCATCATCAGTGGGGCTGCTGCACGTCAGGAGTTGCATGTATGGAGCTGAAGTTCCTGAGCCCATCAGCTCAGAAGAGGTTCCCTAGAACTGACACAGTGAAATGATGAGACTGCAAAATAAGGCAAAGCACATTCCTGGCCAGCTTCTACGCCCTCCTCCTGGGGAGGCCAGACCCCTTTTGCCAGGGACCTGATGAGAAGGCTGAGCTTTTTGAAGTGCTCCTGTGGAGCTGTCTGTGTAACCCAGGAGTGGCTCTTCAAACCCTTTTGCACGAGGCAGCTGTGTTAGGGAAGGGAATCAATACCATCCCTCTGCTGTCTCAGGAAACTGGGTTTCCATGAGACATTAACACTGAAACCCAAATGCTCTTTTAAATTCCATGTTTTTAAGGATGTCATTCCTAACCAGCTTTGCAGAAATAGTTCACTGTACAGCTGGGGAAGGGCTGAAGCGCTGTGGGAAAGGACTCAGGTTCCAGAGTTGGTGGAGGACTGTCTGCCATGGGTGCCCCGTTCCCCCGCTGCACCCCCGTAATCTGGGAGGGTGGGCAGGGGCCGCTTCACCACACGTGAGCCCCTGGCCCAAAGCATCTCCCCCAGGCCCGTGCCGCCGGTTTCCCCGGTCCCGGGGCAGGAGCGAGCGGGTAGTAACTCCCCGGCGAGGTGCGGCGCTTGGTCAGCTCTGCCCGGGGCTGTCCGGGCGCTGCCACAGGGGCCTTGCTGGCGTCCCGCCGTTGCCACGGGAACGTGTGTGTCCGTTGCTTCATTGCCAGCGGCAGCAGCCCGGCTGGTGGCCGCGCTCCGGCGTGTGAGTGTCCCCAAGCCCCCCGGGAGCGGGAGGGGGGGATAGCGGTGCCCAACCCTGTGTTTTTGGGGCGGTGGCCGCGTTCCGGAGGTGCGGGCTCGGGAGGGGCGGGGGCGGGCGGAGCGCCGGGGCTGGGGGCTGGAGCGGTTGGGGTGAGTGGCACAGCGTGCCCGGGGTGGGGGTGTGGGGTGTGAGCTGGGTCCCGCCCGAACTGTGTCAGGCCCTGGTGCTCACCCTCCTGCCGGGTAGGCTTCCCTGCAAGGAGGCGCTGTGTTTGGGAGGGAGGGAGGGAGGGCGGGATTTCAGGGGGGAGGGGCTGCCTAAGGAGCGAAGGGGGGGCTCTTGTGCCGGGCTGGATGAGGCTGCAGCATTTTGTGTCGGGGCCTGTCCCCTCCTGCTGCACCCCCCCTCCAGCTGCCCCGCTGTGCTCCCCATCAGAGCAGACTTCCCAGGCCAAGGTCTGCCCCGCCATGGGATGCAGCTGTGGCCGCATCCAGGCCCTGGGGCAGGAGTGGAGGGGATGGAGGCTGCTGGTGCTGCCCTCCTCTTCTTGTTCACGGGCTTTTGGGTGTTTGGACCTTAAACCTCAGTGTTGCAACGTGTAAATGAGGGTTTCAGTGCCTGGAGGGTGGGGAGGAACTGGGTGAAGTGTCTGTGACACCTCAGGGTTACTGCAGTCCTGGAGGAGGACAGCAGTAAGCCAGGAAATAGGGCCTGTTGTCTGTTCTGGCAGCTAGGAATGTGTGTGTGTGCTGGGTAAGTGGTAAGAGGCTGGAGCCTGCCGAGGTGAGGCTGGGGGTGATGCTCCTGCCGCTGGTTTTGGCTGTTTGCCTGTCTCCAGTTTGGCATCTTTTCAATTCAACTGCTGTTGGTTTTGCCAGAGATTCAAAGTCCCTTGTGAGAACTGGGCAGGGATGCGCGGAACTCTTGTTGAGAAGGCTTTTGCAGGTTGAGATTAAAAGAGTTTGACTTGGATTGGGGTTTGCGGGAGCATTTTGGGTGAGCTGGGTGATAGCAGAGCTCTGTGGGTGACAGCAGTGGTCAGGATGTGGACACAGCACAGCTGTGCACCGTGAATTGATGCTACAGAAATTGGGATGTGGTTCAGAAAGGGAGAGAGGATGTTTTTCAGGGATGCTGGCAGTGCCCCATGTTCCAGCTTGGGTGTGTGGTTCACGGGTAGATGACCAAATCCTTGTGTGGCAGCAGAGCCGTGGCTGCTGTGCACATATGCCTAAAGCCCCTGGGCAGCGCGGAATTGTTTGCCTCGTGCTTTTAGCTGCAGGCTGCTGTGGGTCCAAGCGTTTGCTTTGGGTAGGGTAGGATACTGCCCATGGAAACAGCCTGATAGCCTGTGTCTGCCTATGAGTTCCATGAGCTTTGGCTCAGATCCTGACAGGATCCACTACAGAATGGCAGCGCTTCGCTATCGTGCTCCTCGGCCCAGCAGAGCCAGCTCTGACCCCGCTCAGGCCACTTGTTCCCGACCTGGGGACCTGGTAATAGTCCTTTTGGCTCCTGCTTTTCCACTCCGAGGTCTCTCTCTGTGTGGAAGCTCTGATGTGTTGCCAACCACAATGAAACGTGGTCCTGATGCAGGAAAAAGAGTAAATAGTGGGGGGGAAGGGTTGATGCAAGTTGGGAAGCCCAAGATAGCACAGATGAGGTGCTGGGGGAGGGAAAATAGTGCTCTAAGTGCTGACGGCAGGAGCTGTGGCTGTAAATTCACAGCACGTGGAGCTCTGGCAGGCCCGTGGAAGGGAGCCTGGTCCTCCTTGCCCGCCTCGCCATCAGCTGAGAGCTTGAGTTTATGAAAAGAAGGAAGGGGAAGGTGTAACACGAGGCTCCTGTTAATTATCTCTGCTGTGGTGGAGCTTTTACAATAAATTGTGGGATGGCAGTACCGAAGTGATAAAAAGACGAGAGGGGCTGGAATATAAAGGTGCCAGGTGAGGCTTCCTGGGGAGCAAGGCTTGATTTAGAAAGCTCTCAGCCACTTAGTGGTGGGCTGGAGGGGCAAGAGATTAGTCCTGGAAATTCTCCTTTCCTGGCTCCTGTGAGATGCTGTTTATATGGTAATTGCAGCTAAGCAGGTGATTTCTAAGCAAGAAACATGATTGTGCTACTTAAGCCTGAACAGGGCAAGATGATTTAGGTGAAGAAAAGTGTTCAGGAGCATCCTGATTCTCCCTTTTAGCAGATCTCCTCTCTGGCTCTCCCAGCAAAGTGCAATAGAAAGGCAAATGAACCAGTTACTCTGGAGAGAGGTGCCTTATTGCTGCTGAAGGAGGAGGATTTACTGTGTATAGTGAAGCAGGATTCAGCCACCCGTCTGCGCTCCTGCAAGAGGAGCTGCTTGCAGTGTACGGGTGGGGCAGGCAGGAGGCACTTGAGGCTCTGACATCGCTTGGAGGGTGCTGGAGCTGGTGGGAAGCAGAATGTGGGAAGTGCTGAGTGTCAGAGCCTGTGGCTTGTGGTTTGCATGTGGGTGCCAGGCTGTGCGGAGAGCCGGGCTGGGGGTCAGGAGATGCCGGCAAGGCAGTGAGCTGGTTGAACTGGGCTCTGAGCTATCACCAAGCGGCATCTCCCCCACGCCCGTGCCACCGGTTTCCCCGGTGCCGGGTCAGGAGTGAGCGGGTAGTAACTCCCCGGCGAGGTGCGGCGCTGGGTCAGCTCTGCCCGGGGCTGTCCGGGCGCTGCCGCAGGGGCCTTGCTGGCGTCCCGCCGTTGCCACGGGAACGTGTGTGTCCGTTGCTTCATTGCCAACGGCAGCAGCCCGGCTGGTGGCCGCGCTCCGGCGTGTGAGTGTCCCCAGGCCCCCCCGGGAGCGGGAGGGGGGAGATTCCAGTGCCCAAGGCCGTGTTTTTGGGGCGGTGGCTGCGTTCAGGAGGGGCGGGGGCGGGCGGAGCGCCGGGGCTGGGGGCTGGAGCGGTTGGGGTGAGTGGCACAGCGTGCCCGGGGTGGGGGTGTGGGGTGTGAGCTGGGTCCCGCCCGAACTGTGTCAGGCCCTGGTGCTCACCCTCCTGCCGGGTAGGCTTCCCTGCAAGGAGGCGCTGTGTTTGGGAGGGAGGGAGGGAGGGCGGGATTTCAGGGGGGAGGGGCTGCCTAAGGAGCGAAGGGGGGGCTCTTGTGCCGGGCTGGATGAGGCCGCAGCATTTTGTGTCGGGGCCTGTCCCCTCCTGCTGCACCCCCCCTCCAGCTGCCCCGCTGTGCTCCCCATCAGAGCAGCCTTCCCAGGCCAAGGTCTGCCCCCCATGGGATGCAGCTGTGGCCGCATCCAGGCCCTGGGGCAGGAGTGGAGGGGATGGAGGCTGCTGGTGCTGCCCTCCTCTTCTTGTTCACGGGCTTTTGGGTGTTTGGACCTTAAACCTCAGTGTTGCAACGTGTAAATGAGGGTTTCAGTGCCTGAAGGGTGGGGAGGAACTGGGTGAAGTGTCTGTGACACCTCAGGGTTACTGTAGTCCTGGAGGAGGACAGCAGTAAGCCAGGAAATAGGGCCCGTTGTCTGTCCTTGCAGCCAGGAATGTGTGTGTGTGCTGGGTAAGTGGGTAAGAGGCTGGAGCCTGCCCAGGTGAGGCTGGGGGTGATGCTCCTGCTGCTGCTTTTGGCTGTTTGCCTGTCTCCAGTTTGGCATCTTTTCAATTCAACTGCTGTTGGTTTTGCCAGAGATTCAAAGTCCCTTGTGAGAACTGGGCAGGGATGCGCGGAACTCTTGTTGAGAAGGCTTTTGCAGGTTGAGATTAAAAGAGTTTGACTTGGATTGGGGTTTGCGGGAGCATTTTGGGTGAGCTGGGTGATAGCAGAGCTCTGTGGGTGACAGCAGTGGTCAGGATGTGGACACAGCACAGCTGTGCACCGTGAATTGATGCCACAGAAGCTGGGATGTGGTTCAGAAAGGGAGAGAGGATGGCTTTCAGGGATGCTGGCAGTGCCCCATGTTCCAGCTTGGGTGTGTGGTTCACGGGTAGATGACCAAATCCTTGTGTTGCAGCAGAGCCGTGGCTGCTGTGCACATGCAGAGAGCCCCTGGGCAGCGCGGACTTGTTTGCCTCGTGCTTTTAGCTGCAGGCTGCTGTGGGTCCAAACATTTGCTTTGGGTAGGGTAAGATACTGCCCGTGGAAACAGCCTGATAGCCTGTGTCTGCCTATGAGTTTCATGAGCTTGGGCTCAGATCTTGACAGGAGCCACTACAGAATGTCAGTGCTTCGCTGTATGTGATGGAGATGGAGAGGTGGTTGTCAGGCTGGCGACTGGGCCATGGACCTAAAAGCCGGCCATGGAGCGGTCAACCCGCAGTCCTTGTGGGGTGGGGGTGCTGGAGAAGAACTGCCCTTAGGATCAAGTCTTTAGCAGCCCTGCTTGCACAGACGTAGTGTTTATGTTTGAGCTCATTGCTGTTGTTCCTTTAATGTCTTCGTGGTTTTCTTTCTGGTGTTACAGCCTCAAATGCCTGTAGAGAGCCTCGAGTGTGAATGTTAATAAGTGAAAATTAGGGCCCTTGTTCTCCCAGGAGAAATGCTCTTGGGCGCTGTGGGAATTTCATGCCTGGAAGGAGTCATATTTGCTGGATAATTTCTGTAGCTCAAACCAACCGACTGAGCCTGGAGACTCTAGTTCTTCATCAGAGCATTGAACTCCGTGCTGCGTTAGTTAGAAACAGGGCAAAGCTCCTGGCACGGGGGGTGGGCGTTGGGCTGGCGAAGTGGGAAGGGGTCTGGTCTGATCTTGTTCACGCTCGGGGCAGCCGCGGTCCCTCGGCTGGTGGTTGGTGTAATAACCCTGAGCAGGTGATAAGGTCGGGCACAAAGTCACCTGGGGTCAGCTGCTCTTCCTGGATTTTCAAAGTGCCATTGTTGCTCCTTCCAGATTAGCTGAGACATGGCTACTAAGAACGTTCATCGATCCAGTGAGCTCTCTGGAATATTCCAGCGCAGAGCAGTAACGGCTCCAAAGAAGAAGTATGTCACTGTAAGTACCTGCTGTGGCCAGATAGGAGCTGTGGTAAGGCTGGAAACCTGCCCTGTGTCCCTCCTCTGCCTGCCCCTCCTGTTTAGCCACACTGTGAAGGTACACACCACCACCCCATCTCTTTGGTGCCATACTTGTGTTGGAGGTGGCCATCAAGGTGCAGTGGGAGATGGAGTGTGGGCTGAAAGTACAGAGTCCTGTCGGAATGTGCTGCTGGAACCCAGTTAATGGGATGTCCTGGGCAGTGCACTGGAGTAGCTGAAGCATTGGGGTGCTTCTACCCATCCTCTTGGTGAGGGCAGCAGTATCTTCTGTCACGGAAGCATCTTTGCAGGCACTGCTCTGACCATCCCTGCCCTCCCAGCAGCTGGGGCTGTGGTGGGGCTGCTCAGACTCTGCCTGAAGACTTGAGAGACGTGTCCAGTCCCAGCTAGAATGGGGTCCAAACCAGTTCTGTCATATGTGTCATCCTGGGTTGAGCGCAGATCCAGCCCTTGAAACAGCTGTGGAGTTGGGGCAGTTCCTCCTCCCCATCCATGAACGTGGGGCAGTTCCTCCTCCCCATCCATGAATGTGCCTTTTGCTGGCCAAGGCTCCCTTTCCTGGATATAACCTCATGGAGGAGGTATCTCTGTATGCTTCTGTGGAGGGGGCTGTGAGGCCAGAACAGAGAGAAAACAAGGGCTAATTAAAAAGATAACTAAAGCTTGGAGCCAGCCAGCTCCACCTCAGTCTTGGCACAGCGCTGCTTTTCTGCTCTCCTGTGATTCAGCCAGCAGTGACATCTCCACACGCCGGCTGGTTGTGAGCATTGTGCGAGGATGGAGTTAGGGGGTTTCTGATGACTCCTCCCCACTCCTTTCAAAGGTCACTGCCTGAATCCTGCAAAGCTAAAGGGGAAACAAATGCCCGAAGAGCAGAAATCCTCAAACGTGTCACATCAGAGGACGAAGGAGAAGCGCAGGGGACAGAGCCTCTTGGTCAGAGCGCGTGTTCCGCTCTCCATCATTCATTGACTGATGTTAAATATTTCAGTGGGGAACTTTGGGGACTTCCAGGACTATCCTAGTGGCTGTGGTGACAAATGGTTTATCAGTGGTGCTTGAACAAGAAAAGCCTTTCTGAAGAGAGGTGTTTCTGCAGCTCTTGTTGGTGTTTTGTGTTTCAGTGGACACCCTCTGCCTTCCTGGAGAAGTCTGTCACCAAGGCGCAGAGGCTGGCCAGCACCCGGGAGCTGAGGCGGTCACGGATTCTCCCGCCTCTAGATACAAGTGAAAGCTCCTGTCATGAGGTAGACCTTTTCCTGCCCTTTCCCTTGCTGTTTGATGTGATGTTTGAAGGAGGTGTGTGCTGGTGGCAGGCTTGCCCCGAGCTTCTCTAAATACCTCGGTGACAAGGTCCTGCTGTCCTTTGAAACCGCTGCTGCTGGTCGAGTTCCTTCTGTTGGGGAAAAGGGAAAACATATTTCCCCCCGGGACGATGTTGAAGCAACATCTGGTGCTAAGCCAGGATCAATAACCCCCGACCAAGTTCTGCTGGAGTTGAGTTGCTATCACCAAAGGGATGCTACTGGGGGAAGGCTGGGGTGGGACACAAGGGCAGGATCTTGCCATTTTCTATCCTCCCTCTGAACTAACCTCCTCCTTCCTTGCTTTGGTGTAGTCACAGCAAACCCTCAGGGCCGTGACACCCTCAGCAGTGGCAGAGTCGACCTTGGAAGGCCGTAGACCCTGCGGTACCTGCTCAGGGCTTAATGAAGCCGGAAGGAGGAGCGTGAGCCTTCAGAAGGGTGTGAGGGTTGCAGGCTTCAGGGTCTTGCCAGGGAAGTCCCCATGGGCAGAGTGGGGGGGATGTGTTTTATCTGGAGTAACACTTGCTTGGATGGGTGCTTAAAGCTGCTGCTTCCACAGGACCAGTGGGTATGACACTGCCCAGACAGGGGGTTACTGGCGAGGACAGTGAGAGACCCGTAAGGAACGGGTGAGGGATTGCCTGGGACAGCACGGGAGGTTGGGAACGTGTCAGATGAGTGCAGGCAGAACTGGCAGCGAGCTGCAGCTACTGGCTGCAGTGTCACCATGGTGTCTGGGGACAAGTGGGAGACCTGCCTCTGTCTTTCGGGTGGGCACAGTGCAGCTGGAAGAGGGGAGACAAGGCTGGGAGGACTTATCTCTGAGGAATGCCTCTGCCTGGGGGACAGGGCAATGGCTGTCTGGCTCCTTGCTGAATCAGCCCAGGGCTGGGAATAGCATGCTTGGCTCTGGTAGGGCTGTCCCCGTGCCTCCCGCCTGTGGGCCTGAGAGCACCAGCTTCAGGAAGGCACCCAGTCACTTCTGGAAACTTCAGAGACGTTATCAAGGCATCGGCTGTGCCACAGTGGGCAGCAGAGAGAGCAGAGCTGTCCCCTGCCTCCCCCAGGTGCTGGGCTGAGGTGAAAGGGAAGTCAGAGGTTAGATGTGCAGCGAGAGCTCTCAGGGCCTGGGAGGAGCTGGAAGAGGCTGCGCCGAGGGCAGGGCTGGAATTGTTGGTGCCCTTCAGTACCTGTCAGGGATCTCTCAGGAATAGCTTGGGTATGGAGCAGAGCCGGCTCGGGGCTGGGGAGGTGGATCAGCTTTCGGAGGGTGGGTGTCCCCAGCCTTGTCCTTGAGATGCTGTGGAAAGGGGTGGGAAATCTCTGCCCCCCTTGATGTTAAAACAGTCGTCTCGGTAAGGAGTTGTGAGGGCCTGGGACAGGCTGCCAGGGAGGGGGTTGAGTCATCGTCCCTGAGTGTGTTTGAAAAAAGGGCAGATCAGGTACTATGGGATATGATTTAGCACAGGACAGGAACAGTTGGACTCGATGATCTTAAAGGTCTTCTCCAACCTTGTGATTCTGTGATTTCACCAATGGCTGGTGGCAAAGTCCATCCAACAGTGTACCTGAGCATCCCCCAGCAAGCTTCAAGTGGGGTCACTGGGATGGAGTTGGTGCTGCGGCATAACCGGATGCGGAGTGGTGCTGGAAGCAGGTCCTTGATCTGCTGCAATCCCTTCCATGGGATTACTCTGTTCTGGTGCTTCGGCATCAAGCTATCAGGTGACTTGGTCTGGTTCTGCCAGCTCACTGAGGAGGCAGCTGGATCAGCAGGGCGGTTTCCTCTCTGCAGGGTACCAGTCCTGTCCCAGTGGTGCTGCTGGAGGGAAAGGTCGTTACAGAAAGAAGTGCTGTTCCATTCCCAAAGGCTCCTGTTAGTGGTGGGAAGCAGCAGTTTTCCTTCCGCTGCGGACTGAACGTACCGTGATTTGTTCCTTCCCCTCAGGATTACTCCAACCAGATCACCTGTGTCACAGACAAGCGACAGTTCATTGAGCGGATCCGAGCTAGTTGTGCCCGGGCGTTCCTGGACTTCCCCCTCCACCTGAACTTCTCCACCTGTCCAGTCAAGTACAGCAACCAGGAGACTCTGCTGGTTCGCAATCTTGGTAACCGGGAGGCCCGCTACTCCATCAGCACTCAGAGGTAAGGGACCTCACTTCATTTGCCCAACAAAAGGTGTGTGGGGGTGTTTTTCTTCTCGAGCTCTAGAGCAGCAAGTTTCACTGCCAGGAGCTTGCTCCGACACGGGCTTCCCCCAGAGTCACAGTGTCCTTCAGGTGTCCCCAGGCACTCCAGCGTGGGATCCTCCACAGCTATAGATGGGATCTCTGCTCCCTGCCATCCATGAGCTGCAGGGGGACAGCCTGCTTCACCATGGTCTTCTCCACAGGCTGCAGGGGAATCTTTCTCTCTGGTGCCTGAAACACCTCCTCATCCCTCCCTGCTCCTTCTTCCCTGGCCTTGGTGTCTGCACAGTTCCTCACATCTTCTCACTTCTGTCTCTGGGGGCAAAAAGCAGTTTCTTGGTGTTTTTTTTCCCTCTAACTGTGATTCTGAAGCACTGTGACCATCCCTGATGGGCTCGGCCTTGGTCAGCAGCGACTCCAGCCTTGAGCTGTCTGGTGTTTGCTCTGTGGGGCTTCAGAGAGCTTCTGGTTGCTTCTTGCAGAAGCCACCCCTGCAGATCTCCCCCTTCTCCAGCAGAACCCAGCCATGCAAAGCCACAACACAGGTACAGGCACATGTGAGAGAGGAGGAGGACAGCAGTGGGGTAGAAGGGAATGAGAGATCCGTCTGAGCATGTAGAGGCCAGCTGATGGGCCTGTATCCTCTATGTTTTATCTGTGCAGGTTGAACTTCTGGTTTAGTTGATGCAACTTCTCTTTTCTGGCCTGAGCAAACTCAGGCTCTTGCCCATTCACAAACCAGCTCAGGTGCCACCGTTGCCCAGTCTGCTGTCCTGCTTGTGCCACTTGTCTTTGCCTCCCCTCTCTGGCACCAAGCGTAGAACTTTCTGCTCTCCCCATTAGGGTGCTTTTGCAGCCCATCTCCCATCCTTAACTGTTCCTCACAGTACTGAGAGCTCAGCTCGTGCATCTGGTCACATCCTGGTGATGTTCCCTGCCCGGTCATCGTTTGTGCGAGGACTTGGCTGTTTTCTGTTCTGCTTTTTGCTCCAGAGAGGAGCTTGTAAGTGAATCTGTGGGGCCAATTCAGCATCTTTGATAGCTTCCAGAAAACGTGGTGGCATTTTGGCCATGATTTGACTGCTTTTTCATGAAAAAAACCCAGCCAGCCACCCCAGCACTGCCCATTCTTCAGTGTGCTCTGTGCC
Source organism: Gallinula chloropus (assembly GCF_964237585.1). Taxonomy (NCBI): domain Eukaryota; kingdom Metazoa; phylum Chordata; class Aves; order Gruiformes; family Rallidae; genus Gallinula; species Gallinula chloropus. Next base: position 270,533 of record NW_028168177.1, on the reverse strand, counting down.
TGCCCTCCCTCTGCAGGTCCGTGCCCAGCCCCTAACCGCAGCGCTTGGGAATAAAAATCCCAGGAGGATAAATCCAGTAAGTCTCTTCCCATTGCTCTTGTGGTTCAGGCAGGAGAATGAGTTTCTTCTCTGTGACATTGGCAGAGAGAAATGTCATTCCAATAGGTTTAAGATGAAAATGGTGTCTGGGAGCAGACAAGGCGCAGCGCTGCCTTTTCCTGCAGTGATGGACGTTGTGCTCTGCTGTGCTCCAGGGACAGAGAGGGTCGGTCTGGGATTAGATCCCTCTAGGAGTGTCCCCACCCAGCTCGGAAAGGTCGGGAGATGATCTTCCAAGGCAGAGAGCTCAGTGATCCCCTGTGGTACCCATACACTACAGGGAGGTGTGGGGATGCACAAAGACCACCCGAGGATCTGAAATTAGGGCTGAGGTGCAGGAAAAGGGGGGAAGGGAAGGTTGGGCTTGGGAGGTGCTGAGTGTACCTGGGATTTTTCAGTGCAGTCTGGGATGCTTTGTCCTGAGGGACTGGGTTTGCTGGGATGGTTATGCTGCTTGACTTTGGCTGTTCTACTGCTGCCAAAAAGTAGCATGTGCAAAGGTTAAGCCTTTGGGTTTGGTGGGGTTTTCCCTGCTGTAGGTCTGGGTGGACAGGGTGGGGCATTTCAGTCCCCAGTAACTTTGCTGTCTGCCTTGGGGCTGGAGGTAGCTTTTAATGAACTAGGTTCTCCCAAAGTCAACTGGTTTTATGATGCCAATTAAGGCAGCAGTAGACAAAAGAAAGCTTGGCTGTTAGAAGATGAAGGTAGCCCGGGACTCCCAGTATAGTGCAGCCTCCTTGCACGCTGCATTTACTGAGCATGTGGCTGCAGGAGAGAAGCCAGTGTGGTTCTTTGAGGGCCTGTGTCACAGACTTGCCAGCTTCTTTCACTTGTCAGCTGCCTTTCTGCATTATGTCAGGAGTATGATGGCCCTTGGTATCCTCGTGGGACATAACTTGAGCCCACCTCTGTCAAGATGGGGAAGCTTGACCCCTGGTGAGAGTAAGCAAGCCCTAAATACCAAGGTAGAGAATTATCAGAGTGCTTTCAGGTCTAGTGTTGCTCTCTTGCTGAAGGGCCGTAATGGGCAAGATCTCAGCAGGTCCTGGTGTGAAGGGGTCTCCTGGGTTGGTGTGCCTAGATGAGGTTATAGGAGCTGGGGACTGCAAGGTGCCGCTGGGAGATCAGGACCTGTGAAACTTCAGACATTGTGCAACAAAGCAAGCGGACAGCTGGATGTAGTAAAAGCATGCCAGAAGAAAAGGAGCTATTAACCCCCCCTCCAAACCTTCTCTCCTGTCTTTCAGGAGTAGCAGGTTTATAGGTGGCAGAAAAAAACCTGATGTCCCAGGGACATCAGGGTCAAGCTGTGCATACAAACACCTCTTACCTGCTCTGGGCTCTTCAAAACCCATTCTCTGATGGTATGGTCCGGACTGGAGCCTGGCTGCAGAATCTAGGGGGGATGAAGTCATTTCATACCCTCGGGACTTCGGAGATCGAGGGTCGCCAGCCGTGTTTCTGACCCGCTGTGTTCTGGGTTGCTGCTGCCAGCTGCTTGTTTGCGCGTCACACAAGCGAGCTGCCGGGAACTAGACTGCAAAAGAGCCCCCCGAGCTCCCACCACAGTCCTGATGAGTGTGTGTGTCTCTGTTGCAGCCCTTTCTCTGTCGATCGCTCCATCGGTACGCTCGGCATCGGTGAGGCCATGCAAGTAAGAGTGGACTTCCACCCGCTGAAGACTGGGTATTATTGCGGTTCCCTGATAGTTCACTACGACACAGGTGAGTGTCCTATCTGCAGGTCTGCGTCCTTCAAAGCAGAACAAGGCTGAACTTCCTTTGCAATCTACTTGTAAACCCTTTTGTTTCAAAACCTCTGTGTATTTTGGTGCTTAGAAGGGCAAAGGCTGAGTCTGTCCTTATTCTGTCTGTCTGGTGTCCTGGCCCATCCCTGGGTGTTGCCTGCTGTCAGCACGGTGGCCACCACCCCACACCCCTGTGACAGTCATCTGCCATCATTGCCTGTTGTGCCAAGCACCCAAATTCCCTTGGTGGGTGATATCCCCCAGCTTTCCCTCCAAGAAAACTGAAAAACAAGCTGGTGTTTCGGGGTTGTGCATCCCCCTCAACAGGAAGGAGAATGCTTTGGGAATCTGTTTTCCTGGGAGCTGCTGGGTGGAGGAAGGATGAACCTTGAATGCTTCATGTTTGCTGCAGCTGGGACAAGCTTGTCCCTGTCCCTGCTTGAGCAAATGTAGAGGAAGTCACAGTTCTCCCTCTGCCTGTTATTGGGTGGATTGAAGTGGCAGCTCTTCAGACTGTCCTGATCAGGAGTACGGGCACTGCTTGTACAACACAGGGAAGCTCTTGTCTGCATCCCATCCTGCCATGGGCTGTCGCTTTGCTCCTTCCTCTGTGTCGTGGTTTCACCCGGCTGAGGGCCAAGATCCACGCAGCTGCCTGCTCCTTTAAGGAAAAGAGCAGGTTAAAGGAAAGGGGAGGGGGGGGGTGAGAAGTAAGGGAAGGGAAAAGGAATAGAAAGGGGCAAATAACCCCAAGATCAAGAAATTAAGAGGCCCGTGGGTTGGGATAAGGATAGTTTACTAAGATAACAGAAAGATACAATGTAACAATACTAACAGGACTTCAAAGCAAAATATATGAAGCTGTTGATACACAATGCAGTTTCTCACCGAACCACACAACTCAGGCCGTGCCAACCAGAGCCGTCCCAGAACCCGACCGTCCCCCACGAACCGCGCGTCCCCGAGCCACCCCAGGCCTTCCTCCTGTCAGCCCCCGATATCCTGGGCAGGATGTAACTGGCATGGAATACTCTCTTTGGTCAGTTCGGTCACCTGTCCTGGCTTCGCCCCTCCTTTCTCATGAAGAGCTGAGAAAGTCCTTGACTGTCTGACAGCAACTAGAAACATCAGGGTGTTATCAGCAGTACTCCCATTTTACTCTCAAACACAGCATTCATCTGCTGTTACAAATGAAATTAACTCCATCCTGACCAAAACCAGGACATTATCCACCCCTTATTCCATACCATTTACGTCATGACCAAATCCAACCATTTCTTGTTTCAGACACACATATATGTGTGCACACATGTATACGCACATATGTGCATACAGGTATTCTTCCCTTAGTCCATTCCTCTGAGTTTGTTGAGTGAATGAACATTTAGTCCATGATGATCTTCAGGCTTCATTCGTCGTAACAGTCTCTCGTGGTGTCAGTATGCGTCACTGGATCGTTGTATCTCGGGCTCTCAGTCGATACAGCTGACATGGTCCATGTTCATAGTCTGTGAATCGAAGATGTTCATTTTCAAAGGGAAGGAGGAAAAAGTTCTTGGAACACCAGGTCTTGGTCCCATCGTCGTGGCACTCTTCCTTCATTGACTGGTATGACTCCGGCTGTAACTCCATTGGTACAACATACAACAACATACAGCAATAATAGCAATAATGAATGTACAGAGCAATTATTATAATACAATTTCTACCTTATTAATTGTATTGGCTATTCTCACCTAAAATCAAATCCCTCTGGGGTACACATCGAACTTCTCCATTCTTCTGCATTACCCACCAAGTACAACCAGGTCCTTGAGCAAAAGCAATCCCAGACATGGGTTTACCTTTGCCCGAAGCAGGGATGACCCAAACTGTCTTCCCTAATATACTCTTCATATGCACCACTGGGACTCTGTCTCCTTCCACAGTACGTGGAAATTTTGACTGAGCAGGACCAGCTCGATTGGTGGATCCTCTAGAGTTAACTAACCACGTGGCTTTGGCTAAATGTGTATCCCAGTGTTTGAATGTTCCACCACCCATCGCTTTCAGGGTAGTCTTTAAGAGTCCATTATATCGTTCAATTTTCCCAGAGGCTGGTGCATGATAAGGAATGTGGTACACCCACTCAATGCCATGCTCTTTTGCCCAGGTGTCTATGAGAGCATTTCGGAAATGAGTCCCATTGTCTGACTCAATTCTTTCTGGGGTGCCATGTCGCCATAGGACTTGCCTTTCTAGGCCCAGGATTGTATTCCGGGCAGTGGCATGGGGTACGGGATATGTTTCTAGCCAGCCGGTGGTTGCCTCCACCATCGTAAGCACGTAACGCTTACCATGGCGTGTTCGTGGGAGGGTGATGTAATCAATCTGCCAGGCCTCCCCATATCTATATTTCATCCACCGTCCTCCATACCAAAGTGGCTTTAACCACTTAGCTTGCTTGATTGAGGCACACGTCTCACACTCATGGATAACTTGTGCAATAGCATCCATGGTTAAGTCCACCCCTCGATCTCGAGCCCATCCTGCCATTTTATTCCTAGAAACTGGATTTCTTGCGTAGGCCCCTTGACTTTGCTTTGTTTTATAGCAAAGCCAGCTTCTAAAAGGATTTGAATTATCCTTTTTCCTTTCTCAAATACTTCCTCTGCTGTATTACCCCATGCAATGATGTCATCAATATACTGCAGGTGCTCTGGGGCTTCACCTTTTTCCAGTGTAGTCTGAATTAGTCCATGGCAGATGGTGGGGCTGTGTTTCCACCCCTGGGGCAGACGATTCCATGTGTATTGGATGCCCCTCCAGGTGAAAGCAAACTGTGGCCTGCACTCTGGCGCCAGTGGTATTGAAAAGAAGGCATTTGCAATGTCAATTGTGGCATACCACTTGGCTGCCTTTGATTCCAGTTCATACTGCAGTTCCAGCATGTCCGGTACAGCAGCACTCATACCTGGAGTGACTTCATTTAGGCCACGATAGTCCACTGTCAGCCTCCACTCTCCATCAGACTTCCGCACTGGCCATATGGGACTGTTAAAGGGTGAGCGAGTTCGGCTGATCACCCCTTGACTCTCCAGTTGACGAATCAGTTTATGGATGGGGATCAGGGAATCCCGGTTAGTACGGTATTGTCTTCTGTGCACGGTTGTTGTAGCAATTGGCACTTGCTGTTCTTCGACCTTCAACAACCTCACAACAGAAGGATTGTCCGAGAGTCCAGGCAAGGCACGCAATTGCTCAATTTCTTCTGTCTCCAAAGCAGCTATTCCAAAAGCCCATCGGTATCCTTTTGGGTCTTTAAAATAACCTCTACGGAGATAATCCATACCTAAAATGCACGGAGCTTCTGGGCCAGTCACAATTGGGTGTTTCTCCCAGTCCTTCCCAGTTAAGCTCATTTCAGCCTCTAACACAGTCAATTGTTGGGATCCCCCTGTCACTCCAAAAATGCTAACAGGTTCTGTCCCAACATGATTCGATGGCATTATCGTACACTGGGCACCAGTATCCACCAGAGCCTTGTACTCTTGTGGGTCTGACGTGCCAGGCCATCGGATCCACACAGTCCAATAAACACGGTTATCCCTCTCCTCCACCTGGCTGGAGGCAGGGCACCTCTATTGTTGCTGACTGTGTTGGCTGTTCACTGGTGCAGCGTTCTTCCTGGCAGAATCACGTGCGATTCTTTTACCTCGCAGCTCATTTACTCGTGCTTGAAGGGCTGAGGTGGGCTGCATACCCCACTTCATCATGTCCTCACCATGGTCACGCAGGTAAAACCACAGCGTCTCTCGCGGTGTGTACCTACTGTATCCTCCCTTCTGGGATGATGGACGCTTTCTCCCAATAGCTGCAACATGGCTGCATACGGGTTGGGAGATGGACACATTTTCGTCAAGTCGCTTGACCAGTTTCTCTACTGCTGCGATCACAGAGAGGGAAACATTGTCCTGATATCTCCGAAGGTGGCTGGACACCTCAGATACGGTTGGTGGATATGTATCACTCCAGTCCATTGTTGCCAATGAATTGGTGTGCCCTGCTGGTGCACTTCGTACAACCTTACGCCACATATCTGGGGTGCACAGGACGTCATCAGGATCAGAGGGAAGCTGTGGGTTGTCCAGATCATAATAAATTACCTCCCGTACAGCTAATTCTCTCAGGTGCTGGATAACTGCCTCTAGGTTGTTACACTTGGGTGTTTGACATGTGATGTATTCCTTAATGGGATACCTTTCCCTCACACTTGACAGTAGTCGCCTCCAGAGGCTGAGGATTTCAGGCTTTTCCCCAATTGCCTTATCAATGCCTGCTTCTCTAGCTAGGGATGCCAACTGCTTGGCCTCCCTGCCATCTAATTCCAGACTACTGGCCCCGTGATCCCAACATCGGAGCAACCAAGTGATGATGTGCTCACCTGGGCGGCGGCTGAAATCTTTTCGAATTTCACGCAGCTCACTCAGGGACAGGGATCGTGTAACAACAACCTCATCCTGAGATGGTTGAGATGGAACAACCTTATCCCGGGATGGTTGAGATGGCTTTGCCTTATCCTGAGATGGTTTGGATGGCCCTGCCTTATCCTGAGATTCATCAGATGACCCTGCTTTATCCTGACCTTCATCAGATGACCCCGCTTTATCCTGACCTTCATCGGGTGGCCCTGATTCAGTTTCATCCTCATCCTCATCCTTCACTACAGGAACAACTTTCTTTGTGTATTTTCTCTTTCGTACGGGAGCAACAGACACTGATGTGGGTTGATTTTTTGTTTTACCGGCAGTATCTGCTGTAGGGGCAGCAGTAGCTGCAGCATCATCTGGGCAGGTTGCAGTAGCCACAGTGCTAGTCACAGAAGTTACAGTGGCCTCAGTGTTAGTCCCAGTGGTTACAGTAGCTGCAGTTTCAGTTGGGCAGGTTGCAGTAGCCACAGTTCTAGTCATAGAAGTTACAGTGGCCTCAGTGTTAGTCCCAGTGGTTACAGTAGCTGCAGTTTCAGTTGGGCAGGTTGCAGTAGCCACAGTTCTAGTCATAGAAGTTACAGTGGCCTCAGTGTTAGTCCCAGTGGTTACAGTAGCTGCAGTTTCTGCTGGTCTGTTTTCCTTCCTTTCCCTCTGACACTGCTGACTGCTATCAAGCAGTGTTTGGTAAATAGTGGCCAGGGCCCAGCACAGTGCAGTAAACTGTGCATCTCTGGGAAACTTACGGCAATTTCTTTTCAGATATGCAGCCACTTTATCAGGGTCCTGTAACTGTTCGGGAGTGAAACTCCAAAACATCGGACGTGAGAAAGTGCCTAGGTAGTTGCCCATACTCTGCCACGTACCCTGCCACTCGTGATTATCTGGCCTTGCAGAACACTCTTGAGTGGTATTCATAAACCTTTGCTTAATATTTAACAAAAGCAGAACCATATTCACCAAACATAACAACAGCAAAATGCTAGTTTGAACATCCCAGGGATATTGGAAATTTTCAAAAACTGTTACCAGAGCTGTTGTATTTAGCCCAAAGGAAGAGAAAACAGCATAGATATTTCTTTCTGTACTCCCACCATACCAGCTGCCATTGTTAATCCCTGCCGGTCTAAAGAATAGACAGAGCAGCAAAATCTTATACACATACTGGAGCATCGTGACCAGAAACTGCTTAAATCAAAGTGCTTATCACAACTTTGACTTAATTACAATCCAGTCAGGGTCAGATCTACCGTTATCCCAACCTTTCGTGCCCCACGTTGGGCGCCAAAAAGACGGTCGTGGTTTCACCCGGCTGAGGGCCAAGATCCACGCAGCTGCCTGCTCCTTTAAGGAAAAGAGCAGGTTAAAGGAAAGGGGAGGGGGGGGTGAGAAGTAAGGGAAGGGAAAAGGAATAGAAAGGGGCAAATAACCCCAAGATCAAGAAATTAAGAGGCCCGTGGGTTGGGATAAGGATAGTTTACTAAGATAACAGAAAGATACAATGTAACAATACTAACAGGACTTCAAAGCAAAATATATGAAGCTGTTGATACACAATGCAGTTTCTCACCGAACCACACAACTCAGGCCGTGCCAACCAGAGCCGTCCCAGAACCCGACCGTCCCCCACGAACCGCGCGTCCCCGAGCCACCCCAGGCCTTCCTCCCGTCAGCCCCCGATATCCTGGGCAGGATGTAACTGGCATGGAATACTCTCTTTGGTCAGTTCGGTCACCTGTCCTGGCTTCGCCCCTCCTTTCTCATGAAGAGCTGAGAAAGTCCTTGACTGTCTGACAGCAACTAGAAACATCAGGGTGTTATCAGCAGTACTCCCATTTTACTCTCAAACACAGCATTCATCTGCTGTTACAAATGAAATTAACTCCATCCTGACCAAAACCAGGACACTCTGCCACCTTCTTTTCTGGCGCACACCCTGCCGGCACCTTTGTGGGGGATCAGTGAGAGACTGGGAGAGACTTGACACTTGTGGTGGGCCTGGAGGAGATGCCGTGTGAGCTGTGGCTGAGGTGGGACTCCCCTGGGAATGAGGGGTAATAAAAGCTGTAGCCCTTTCTTCTGAGACCTGAGGCTCGCTGCGTTCCTCGTACTTCCATCGGCAAGTGAGAGGAGTAGAGTCCCCTTTGCTTTCTTCCAGGTGAAAGCATGAAAACAAACCTTTATGGAGTGGCTGTAGATGTCAACATCTGTCTGGATGAGGAGCCTGTGAGCACTGAGAAGACCTACCTGACGCTGTCGAACCGCAGATGCGTGGCCATCCACAACCGCAGTGACATCATCGCCCGCTTCCAGTGGAAGGCTTGTGGCACGCAGGAGGAGGAGGATCAGCGGGAGAGAAGGTCCGTTTCAAAGATGCCTTTGGTTAGGTACAGTGCCCAAGGGGAACGCTACCGTCTGGCCTCGAGGAGGGTTGGTGCTTTTAGGACAAGTCAGCCATCCACAGCATCAGGGTGGGTGTCCCTGGGCTTTAGGGTAATGGAGCTCGGTGCTTCCCGTCCCAGTTCCATCCACCCTGTGGCTGAGGGTGATGTTTTGGGGAGGAAAGCTTGATTGCAGTGACTGGATTTCCTCTGAGAGCGAGCTCTGGTGTTTGTGGGAGCTGCAGACTGCTGAGAGCCAGTGGCTGCCGAGCTGCAGAGAGTCTGTGAAGCTTCACTGGCCCAGGAGGATGAGGCCATCTCCTGAATAGGTTTGGGCTGTCCAGGTTTCCAGCACGGGGTGTTTCTGCCCTTCCTTCGAGCCTGTGGAGAGTTTGGAGGTGGAAGGGTCTGCAGGGAAGGAAGGTAGGGCAGCGTGGGACTTGGAAGTGCATTTGGGCTTCAGAACCCCCTTTCTTCATGGTGGTGAGAGATGGGGCTGGATCTTCAAAGGATGTCTTTGGGGAAGCTTTGAAAGGCCTCTCTCTGGTGGCAGATACACACTCCGAGCCCGGGAGGTGGAATGAGGGGTGGGAGATTGCACTTGAAAGCTTGGGTGATGTGGGAATCCTTGTGTGACTTCTCAGAGTGGGGTGGATGTAGGAGTTAGCGTGACCGTGGAGCTGATGAGGAAACTGCCACAAAGTGGAGGCTTTGTGAGGACAGCAGTGCACCCGCTCGGAATTTCTGCTCCCTTCCCATCTCTGGCTTGTCATCCTTCAACTCCGGGATGATTTTGGCAACTACTACCAAGTGAGGGAGAGATTAACTGTGTCAGAGCTCTGAGGAGAAGGGGAAAAGGAAAAAAGCAGGTGGTTCAGGGCCAGGCTGAAGGGTTTGGGCTCAGAGGTGCCAGTCCTGACGTCTTCATCAGGTGATGTTAGGCTTCCTTTCTCACGGCCTCTGTATTTCTGCACCTACCCACTGATTTCACTGGGATGCTGTGGTGCCTGAATCCCAGAGCCGTGGGATCCTCTGGTGGAGGCGGGGTGGGGAGCAGAGGGGATGTGGTTGTTCCTTACACCTGCGGGTCTGCAAGGGAAGAGAAGACAGTGATGCTGGGAACCTGCAGCCCAGAGCAGGGGGCTGCTGCCCCGCCTGGTGACGCGCTGCCCTGGTGCTCCTCATCCTCCTCTGCCTCCCCTGAGCATCCTGGGGGTAGGAGAAGCCAGTTGAGGATGGAGGTGGATTCCCCATTGGTTGTGGCAGCAGCTTTGAGCTAGGTCGCTCTCCTGAGGGCTGCTCACTTGTGTAAGACCCCAGGACGCAAGATCACCTTTCCTGCCTCCTCTCCTGCAGCATCCCTGACCAGAGTGCCAAGGTGCAAGGAGAATCCCTGCTTTCCTCCGACGGGATCTTCAGAATTGAGCCAGCGGTAAGTGAGAGCTTTGAAAGCTCCCCTTCTCTTCTTCCTCCTCCTCTTCCTCCCTGAATGAGGTGACTCAGCAGATCCCTGCTTGATGTGCTGGGAGGAAACGTTGGGTTTCTGGTGGGGCCGGGAGAGCTGGTGGCAAAAGCGTTTCCCAACTCGTGATGGGCACCGAGAGCCTAAAGCTGGGCTTTGCTCCCAGGGCTATAAATGAAGAGCTGCCTAAGTGTCCTGACCACGTTCAGAGGGATGGAGCCTTATATGTAAAGGCACACCTTGCACAGGGTTAACGCAGGGTGTGGGACCGTGTCAGTTGAGATGCTGACCCAAAGAGCGAAGCGCTCCTCTGTGGGAAGGAGGGCAAATTCAGCCCCCGTTTAATCACAGAAATACCAGTCCTCACCTACCCTGGGCTTGTGCCAGCCCTGAACCTCTGTTCTGGTGCCATCAGGAGCTTGCACGTGAGACCAGCAGGTTCAGGCAGGCTTTTTGACCACTGTCACACCTAGGTACAGCAGCTTGCTTAGTTATCTTGCTCTTCCATTTACGTGAGCCAAAGCTTGTGGTTTAATCCCCCCGAGCCCCAACTCCGAGGGTGTGCCTGGTCTGGCATGAGAAAAGGTGAACCTGCTTTGTTTTAGGGAGGGGGATGGTGTTTTCTTATCACCCATGTAAGGTTGGGAGTCACCAATGCAGGGCTGCAGTTTCACACCACTGCAGCTGGGGGCAGCATGATGTGACCGAGAGATCATGTCAGAGCAGTCGGGAGCTTGTAGAGAGTGGGACCTGATCAGCCGGGCGTTGGGAGCATCCTGGGCTGCACCAGAGCTGGCTGTGGGGTGTCACCCAGGGCTCCTGCTTAGTGACAGTAGGCCTAGGCCTCCACAACGGGCTTAACCCGCTCCTGAGGGGCATTAAGGTGAGGCCCAGAAATCCATTTGCCCACAGAACCGAGTCCTGGTACTTCCCGTAGTGACGAGTGGATGTGAAGAGTAGCCAGGTCCTTTGGAGTGGACACCTCTCCTAGACATCTCCACTGATGTTATGGAGTTTGCTCCAGGGCTGACTACAAGTGGGCTACTACCTGATTCTCCCCCCTTGTGTCTCTGCCAGCATCAGCAACCTTTTGATTTCCATGAATTCTGTTCTTTATGGAACAGTCAATTTTGCTCCAGAGTTTTGCTCGTGTCTGTCTGTTCCCCCGACTTGGGGCTGTCTGGATGTCAAACCATAGTAAAGATTTTCTCCTTTATCAACTGGAGAATCTAAAATTCCACTGACTTCCATTAGCCTTCTCTCCGGTGATGAGCCTTTAGCTCAGGCAGAGACACTTCTTGCTACCTGAATGTGCTGGAGAGGCTCCCTAAAAGCTGGGATAGACCTTTCAGGCCAAAAGTGGCTTCTCTCTTCCCACCTGTCGCCCGTGGTGCTTGAGAGCACCCTGCAGAAATAATCAACCCCTTGTGACAAGTGGCTAGAGGAAATCCTTGCTTGCAGGAGTTAGGAAGCTGATGGAGGGATGGTAGTCTGGGAAAGGCTTTGTGGGGTTTGGGCAGGCATCTAGGGAAGAAGAACCCCAGGTAGCAGTATAGGTTGGGGACTGGCCTGTTGGGGAGCCGCGTAGGTGAGAGGGACCTGGGGGTCCTGGGGGACAGCAATAGGACCATGACCAGCAATGTGCCCTTGTGGCTAAGAAGGCCAATGGCATCCTGGGGTGTATTCGAAGGGGGGTGGTTAGGAGGCCAAGAGAGGTCCTTCTCTCCCTCTACTCTGCCCTGGTGATACCACGCCTGGAATGTTGTGTCCAGTTCTGGGCCCCTCAGCTCAAGAAGGAGATAGAACTCCTTGGAAGAGCCCAGCACAGGCTACAGAGATGATGGAGTAGAACCCCTTCCTTATGAGGAGAGGCTGAGGAAGCTGGGCCTCTGTAGCCTGGAGAAGAGGAGACTGAGGGGTGACCTCATTAGTGTCTATAAATATGTAAAGAGCGAGAGTCAGGAGGCTGGAGCCAGGCTCTGCTCAGGGATGGCAGCGACAGGACAAGGGGCAGTGGGAGCAGCTGGAGCAGAGGAAGTTCCATGGGAATGTCAGGAGGAACTTTGTCACTGTGAGGGTGATGGAGCCCTGGGCCAGGCTGCCCAGAGAGGCTGGGGAGTCTCCTTCTCTGGAGACATTGATGCCCCCCTGGATGCGTTCCTGTGGGATTGACTCTGGGTGAGCCAGCTCTGGCAGGGGGTGGGACTGGATGAGCTTTGGAGGTCCCTTCCAGCTCCTAACGGTCTGTGAGTCCGTGACTGGCCGGCACCTCTGAAGCGATCCTGCTGGACTGGCTGGAGTGTGAGCCGGGCTGGTTGCTCCGTTATAGCCCTAATTTAACTAAATGCCTCTCCCAGGTGCCAGTAAAGGTCAGGGACTGGGAAAGTTTTTCGTAGCTGCTTCCAAACTCCCTTATAAATATTGTTGATCAGTGTCACTGGCTCTTTGCTCTTCCCTGGTGCTCTGAATATCGGCTCATAGGGCCACAGTTGGAACGAAGGGATGTGACGTTTGAAGATAAATGGTTTGCTGTCTGCTTCTGTTTTAGGAGGGAGAGATTTTGCCAAATTGTTCAGCTGAAATTAGTGTGACCTTTAAGCCTGAAGAAGCCAGAGTGTATCAACAAAAGTTCTACTGCGACATCTCAGGTACGGCTCCTGTCCCCTCCTGCTCTTGCCCGTGGTGGGGAGGAGCCTGGCTGAGGCATCATGGTGGGAATTTGGGGAGTTGCTTCTCCCTAGACATCCTAAAGCCCTGTGGTGGTTAGATGCTGCTGCAGGTGGCGAGCCCTGGAGCACCCAGGTGTGGAGCTGTATGTTGGGTGCAGGTGGTGCTGAGCTGCATCAGTATAAACAGCAGATTTTTGTCTTGGGTTGTGTTTTCCTGAGCTTTACACCTTCCTTGAGTGGATTTCAAAGCTCATCTTAGCACATGGGAAGAGATTCAGAGGTGGCGTTGGAAACTCAGCATCACCCCAAATCCTGTGTTCAGTTTGGGCAGCTGACTCCAAGAAGGACATGGAGGTCCTGGAGCGTGTGCAGAGAAGGGCAGTGGGGCTGGGGAAGGGGCTGGAGGGCAAATCCTCTGAGGAGCGGCTGAGGGAGCTGGGGGTGTTCAGCCTGGAGAAGAGGAGGCCGAGGGGAGACGTTGTTGCTCTCTCTGTCTACCTGAAAGGAGGCTGTGGGGAGCTGGGGCTCAGCCTCTTCTCACAGATAAGTAGCGAGAGGACGAGAGGGAATGGCTGCAAGTTGTGCCAGGGGAGGTTCGGGTTAGAAAGGAGGAGAAATTTCTTCTCGGAAAGAGCGGTTGGGCATTGGAAGGGGCTGCCCAGGGAGGTGGTGGAGTGACCGTCCCTCAGCAAAGGTTGGATGAGGTACTTAGGGACATGGTTTAGTGAGTAATAGAGGTGGTGGTGGGATGGTTGGGCTGGATGATCCTGGAGGTCTTTTCCAGCCTTAATGATTGTGTGATTGTTTCAGGGTGCAAAGTGAAGGCTCAATTAGAAAGCAGCCCAAGGGTTTGGTCAGAAAGGAGAAAGCAGCCCAAAGGCATATCTGCCAAGGGAAGGGTCCTGTACCTTTCCCTGGATCTTCCTGGGCTGATCCCTGCCAGCCCCAAGTCGGAGGCTAGAGCCTGGAAAATGCGGGATCAGAGGGAATTGCTGTTCTGACATTGAATTCTCTCCCCAGGCCGTGAGACCAGGCTGCCCCTGTGCATCCAAGGGGAAGGCATAGGGCCTCGGCTGCGCTCCAGCTTTGACCATCGGGTGATCGGGGATGTCTTCATGGGAGCAGCGCACAAGTACGAGGTGAGCTGTGAGAGCTAGCAGGGCTTGGGCTGGAGCCTGGTGGCTCCTTGTGGGATTTCTGGCAGCTCAGGAGTTGTGAGCAGGGCAGCTCTGTGCCAGCTGGACAAAGGCAGAGGTTCTATGGAGTTATCACCGCTTTGCCTGGAAAAAACCCAAAGGCAGAACTTGTCCCGTTGTATTTCCTTTGACTTCTGCCTTGCAGGTGTTCAGTGTTGAATTAGAAAGCAAATGGGTCTTCTCTAAAGGAAATGTCCTTCTGTGTTTCCATTTTGCCTTCGTGCTGCAGGTGGTGCTGTTTAACAAAGGACTCATCCGAGCTGTCTTCAGCTTGGTTCCTCCAGCTACAGCTCTGGGCTCCTGCTTCACCTTTCTCCCCAGCGAGGGGGAGATTTTGCCAGGCGATCTCCAGGTCATCCAGATCTCCTTCAGTTCCACCATCCTGGGGCAGTTCAGAGAAGAATTCAAGTTCAATGTGAATGGATCCCCTGAGCCTGTGACCTTGACTATCAGGTGAGTGGGGAGGTTACAGGAGCTTGGTGGGCACCTCTGGAGTTATCTCTGGGTAGTCATCTGCCACCTGCCTCATTTTCTGGAGAAGCAGAGAGAAAAAGGTGTTGTGGGAGGTCTTGGCGTGGGGATGCTAGGTTAAGAGCTGAGACCCTTTAACCTTGGCTCCAGTTTGAACCTTGCAACCCAGGGGTGATGACCTTCCTTCCTTCCTTCCTACGCCCTCAATATACCCTGTTTAACTCTGAAAGACTTGGGTGGCTGTGGGAAGCACCTTGGCCTTCTTGGTGGAGCTTTCCAGGACACTCTTGGCACGGAGTTTGGCGGCGACAGGTTCCTATGGTGACCCTTTGACACTCCAGTGTGATGATCCTGGGGCTGTAAGTGACTACCCATGCTGGGACAAGTTTAAGTGGAGCTTGTACAGGAAAGGTGTGGAGATGCCTGCTGCCCAGGGTGGGTACCAGGAGCTGGTAGCTCCTTCCCCCTTGGGTTGCGGCAGGCGTGTGATGGGCTGCTTCAGCAGCAGCAGGGATCTCCTGCTGATGGAGCTCTGAGAGTTGAGGAAACTCCTGCCAGGTGCCCAAATCGTAGGTGACTGTTCTTTAAGTGGAATTCAAAGCCAGGACCTTGAGTGCTTGTTTCTTTGGTGCTTAGAAAGGGATGCTGGAAGTGGGACACCATGGATGAAGGCGAGTCCCTCCTGTGGGATGCTGGGCTCTGTTCGTGTGCAGGACGGGACTAAAGCTGGAAGGCACCATTCGCTGTGCTCCCCGATTTAACTAAGAGGCGGAGCTGGGCTCAGTTGGCATCAGCCATGAGGTGAATTCATGAATGGTGTGTGGCTCCCAAGGGCTGATTTCAGGCAGTGATGGCGAGTTTCAGAGTTTGGAGCTGATTTTAGGGACAGGAGAGGAGGTGTGGTGGGTTCAGGGCCCCGTGTTTGGTTTAAGATGTGTTGTTCTTGGCTGTGTCAGCAGTGAGAAGCTGATACATTCCTGTGTAGAATTGTTGCTGATCTTGTTGTGGTCGGTGGGTGTCTGTGCGCTCCCCAGGATTCTGATAATTGTGTGGATCCAGATCTCCTGAGAAGACGCTCATACACTCAATGGAAACGCTGGCTGCAGCTGAGAAGAAGGGAACCTGAGGAGGGTTACTCCATTGAGTCCGCTTTTGTGTGGGCATCTCTACCCATGCGTTACAGATGGGGAAACTGAGTCACGGAGCCATCGCATGTTTGGGGCCCCTCATTGAACCAACTTGGGGGCATAGCTTTGCCCTATCCTGCCTGACACTGTGCCCTAAGCCCCATCTGATAGCTGCTGGCCACCTCCTGTCCCCATGGATGAGGGCAAGGATGTGAGGGGCTGGTTTGAAACCCGCCGTGGTTCTGACACCGGCTCTTACCCGCCCGAGCAGCAGGGAGAGCTGAAAGCTCTGCAGTTCTCTAACTCAGCCAGTGCCTTGTCTGTCTGTCCTCACAGTGGCTGCGTCATTGGACCAACGCTCCACTTCGATGTGCCTTCCCTCTGCTTCGGTGACGTCTCCTTCGGTGAGTGCGCCCTGGGCTTGGACCGCGGGCCGAGAGGTCCACGCGTTACCGAAACGGGGTGCTTGGAACCTCAGAGCACCCAGCATGTGTGTTCCTCTGCAGCAGCAGCCTTCAGGGTGTTAAAAGCAGGACTGATACCCTTGGCAGCAGAATGGCCGCGAGGGTATCAGTCCCTGAAATGCCCCGGGAATGGGAGATGGTGAAAAAAGGGTGATGCTGGCGGGGGAAAGAAGGGCGATGCCTGGGAGGGGGAGAAGGGCGATGCTGGGGTGGGGGGAAAATGGAGACGTTGGAGGGGGAGAAGGGTGATGGAGCTGTGAACCAGCCTGGAGCTGCTCTGGATAAATGTTGGGAGGACAGGAGCCATTCAGTCCCCTGACCCTTAGTGTGAAATGTTAATTAGTGCTGGGAGGGCACCTTGTTATCACCTACCCCATAATATGCCCAAGCCACAGCTCTGCGCAGAGCTCCTTCCCTGTGTGCCCCCACCCCGAAAGCCCAGTTCTGCGGTGCCAGCAGCGCTGGTGGCTGAGCATCCAGAGCTCCATTGAAATGCAGGTTCTGGTTCTCCATCTCTGCCTCACAAAAGGCTTTTTCCTGAGATGAGCTGAAGTTTTTAATGGGAAATCAATTGTGGATTGATGGAAGGGCCATTATCGAGATGGGCCAGCCAAACCAGATGTCTTCTCCTGGGCTGGTCTCCTGCCTCTGCAGAACATCCCCACTGAGTGGGGTTATGCCACTGGTGTGGCAGGGAAAGCTGGTGTCAGAGCTTTTTGAGCAGTAATCAGACGTCGCCATTCGTTAGGGAAGGTGAGACACGGCTTCTGCTGATTTCTCAGCCAGTGTCAGGCTCAGCTCCTGCCAAGTGGGCTGCAAACCTTCCCGTGCTCCATCTGGTCGCCCTGAAACAGGAGATGCCGTAAGGATCCAGCTAACAAAACTGCATCAGAGGGCTTTGCATCAGGCTGTAGCTCCCCATTTCATCCATCCCTGCTTTTACTGCAGCTTCTCCTTGGTGCCAACCGGCTCTTCCCTATGTCAAACCACGGGGGGTGTTCATGGGGAGTTTTATGGATCCGATTCTTGGAGTAAATGCTCTGTCTGGCTGCTCGCTCCTACGTGAGACGTAACCGGTGCCGGTGTCAGGGCAGCTGAGAGAGAAAAACTCATGGCTTTAGGCATCAGAGCTGCCGAGGAGGGATCTCCATCACCAGCCTGGCACAGAGCTTCCATGGCAATTAATTCCTTGCTGGGCTTCTCAATTAGCTGCAGTTCAGATTGAAGAGAGCCAAACTCCAGGCGCAGTTTTACCGTGAGGGGCTGTTCAGCCCAGGAATGGTGGGATAACGGGGGCATAAATCCCTCTGTGTGTCTCTTCCCCAGGCTTCCCTCACACCTTGTCCTGTCGCCTCAAAAACACCTCCTTGGTGCCCATGACTTTCCACCTTCGCATCCCCGGGGACGGCTCGGGAAGGCCCAGCGTTACCAGTGCTGCTTGGCTGTCGAACGACGATCCTGAGCCCTGGAGATGGGGAGTTGAAGGTTCCATCAGGCCGGCTGAATTTACCATTGAGCCTTGCAGCGGGACCATCCGCGCCCTGGGATCCAGGAATATCAAGGTGTGGGGAGAATCCGTCCGGCTGTGCTTCAGCAGATGGAGCTGAAGCTTGACTGGTGGGGAGGGGCCGTGGGGGCTTTAGTGATGGGAGGGAGATAGATGCACTTCTGTTGTCTGGGTTGGTCCGGGATGTTAGTGAAGGGGCATCGGTTTGTTTCCAGAACCATCTGCTGAGCATCCTGTGCCCTACGGTCAGGCGCGGAAGCCAGGTGTGTGCTTGAGCGCTGCGTGGAGCTGTGGCTTTGGCTTAACCGTGGGCAGAGGAAGGATGAGGACAGCGGGTGGCCGTTAGAGAGATGCCCTTGTGTAAAGCAGTTTGCTTTTCTTCCCGGACTTGTTTTCCCTCTCCCAGTGAGCAGAGGAGCTGCATTCACTGCAGCCATCCCTAGGGGGAGCGGAAGCAGCTCTGCCAGGTGTGACCTGCACCCAACTTGTGGGGCCCTTTGCGTTTGGCCCTCGCTGGGTTTGAGGCAGCGCATTGCCCCGGGATTTACGCTGTTGTAGCTGAGATTAGAACCGAGATTAATTTTAATACAGTGGTGAGCAGAGCAGTTGTCTGATTAGGCTTTAATTCATCGTACACACACCCTGTTAACCCCACGGGGTGTTGAACCAAGCAGATGCTGTCAGGAGACCTTTATTGCTCTCAGACTCTGCTCTACACATGGAGCAGCAGAAGGATTAGGGGAAAATCCTTCTCCTTAGCATGGAAGGAGAATCAGGGGACGCCACACACGGAACGATAATTTTTGGGGGTGGTGAAGGTCTTTGACGCTCTTCTCTGTCACCAGGTCACCCTGTGCTCCAACACCGTGAAGAAGTACAAGCTGGCGCTGGTGGTGGATGTGGACGGTGTCGGCAAGGAGGTGCTGGGGCTGCTCCTCACAGCCAGGTATCGGCGCTTTCCTTTGCGGCGTGTCCTCTCTCCTGGTGCATCGTCTCTCCTCCCCTCACACAAAGGCCAGGTCCAAACGAGAAGTATTACTTAACGAGCTCGTTAAGCAGGGCTTTGAAAGCAGCCAGTGTTGAGGAGCATCTGTGCTCACCGGACAGGCACGGCCCCCAGCCTTTAATTATATTAATTAGATTAATTATAGACCTATTTCTTTGGTGGGTGAAGTGTAACAGACTTCCAAAGGGCTGTCTCTCTTCTCCTTCCTGCAAGCAGTCAGTGGGGGAACTGGGTCTGGGTTGCCACCAAAGCACAGTGTTCCTCTGGGATGTGGGGAGCAGCCTGGTGTCTGTCTGGCTTAACGAAGGCACGTGCTAATGGGGAAGGGGCTTAGGGCAGGACTGGTGCAGGAAAAATAACAGCAAGATCTTCCAAAGGAGAAACAGAGTCCTTGATGCTGAGGAGAGCTCAGGTTTTGCTGCTTCCCTCTGGTCCTTTTGAGCATGAATGTTCTCACACTTAAGCCGGAAGTCATTCCTGCTGCAGCCAGGCTGGATCCCGCTGTGCTGTGGGTGTCGGTGTCATTCCCAGTAGGATGCAGCTCACTGGTGCTTTTCCGCTGTCCGGTCAGTGCCTGGGCTGTGATTTTCTTTTTAACAACCACCCACTGCATAAGGCAGGGGCTGGCTCGGACCTTCCATCGCCATGGCAAGCAGTTGAGGCTCTTCAGGCCCCTTTTCTGGAGAGGAGGGAGTAGTTTCTGCTGAGATACTGGGCCATACTGCACCAGTCCTCGGTGGGAAGGTTCCTCCAGAGCTCAGGGCTTGCTGTGGGACCATCAGGAGGGCCTTTGCAGACCTCCTGGGGCCAGGGTTCCTCTCAGACAGCTCTTGGACAGGGCACGGCACTCTGCCAGAGCACTTGGCCGTGCTGGCAAGGTGCTGCGGTGCAGAGACCCCAAGTTTGCTCCTCCTTCACCAGAGGTGGACGAATCAAAGGGAATAGAGGAAGCTGAAGGCGATGTATTGCTGTCGGGGTAATACATGTCTGTCTGACAGTGACAAATGTGTTCCGCTTCACTGTGCCCTATTCAAGGAGGAAACAAATTCTACGTTCTCTCAGTATCTCTAATTCCCTTTGGGACATCTCTTTGCCTAGATGCATCGCTCCTCAGCTGGAAGTGCGGGACCCCACTGTGACATTTGGCCGGTGCTTCCTAAACTTCCAATACGAGCGGCCGCTGACCCTGGAGAACAAGAGCCACGTTCCAGCCTGCTACAGGCTCCTTCCTCAGGTTTGACATCGCATCTGCCCTCAACAGTTATCCAAGGGTTTATTAAGGGGATGGAAAATAATAACAAAGGGGTGGGGTAAGACCTTGCTGGTTTATATTCAGATGGGTTCTTGTTTTCAGCAAACCTTTGGGTGTAGAAGAACATCCCCCCCCTCCCCCTAATATAGACTTTGGGAAGAGGTTTGTATTCTAGTCTTTAGGTTGAATTTATGCAGGGTGGTGAAAAGCTGCTGTGAGGAGGCTGCTGGCATGGGTGTGTATGTCTGTGGGTGCAGCAGCTTTTGGACCCCCTTGGGATGCAAAGCCCATCCCGGTCTCCTAGCTGGGTTCCGATGGTAGATGTTAAGGAGTGCAGGTTTTGTCGGAGGACACTCTGAATTTGGGTTTGATTCTGTCTCTTACAGAAGCACGAGCAGGGTGATGCTGTGCTGTACTCCAGCCCCGTGTTCTCTGGGATCATCAAGCCTTACAGCTCTGTCAGTATCCCGTTGGTGCTGGAAGCCCAGAAGTTGGGACATCAGTCTGCTTCTGCTGTGCTCGCTGTGCTTGGGAACAAGAAATCCCCATTGGTGAGTCCTCGAGGTTCCTAATTCCAGGGATCCTTCCCGGGGCTGCAGTACGCAGCCAGGGTGGACAAGGAAAGGGGTTCGTGGTGCAAGCAACAGCCAAGGTCTAGAGGAGAGGAAGGCTGGTGGGACTTCTTGGGCAGGTGACAGTCTGAGAGTCCGATGTGGCACATAATTACAGATAGGAGAGACGGGATAACGAGCACAGTCTGCAACCCAGCATGGTCCCTGGAGCTGAGACTGTGCTGCGTGATTAGGTGAGCAGGAGCTGCTGCTTCAGAGCAGGAACAGTTCAGGAGGGCACTGGGACACCCTGTGTGAGAAACCACGCTGAGAGCTTGGCCCATCACGTCGAGAAGTATCTGTCTTATCTCTGCGTAAAGCCCTGTGCATCTCCACACCCCTGGCATCTGCCACGCAGGGACTCTTCCTTTTCCCAGCACAGGCTTGGAAATGGTGAAGCATTCCTGACGATGTTTCTGGAGCCTCCTGAAAGATGCTGTTAGCGTTCAGGCATCCACAGCAGCAGCAGTGACAGCAAGATGTAGGCAGGAGAATGCCTTGTGTCGTGTCCTGGCTTCATCTAGCTGAAATCTGGAACAAATTTAGTTAATTAAATTTTAGTTTAGAATGATACTAACTTTGGAAGCGGCTGTTTCAGGATGTCTTGCCATCTCTCTGAGCATGAAGTAGGATGCTACAGGAACCTTAAGCTTTCTGTACCCGAAAGGGAGGCTGGCCTTTTGAAAGCAGGCTGGGGATTGAAATTGTGATTAAAAGAGATGGAAACAATGCTGCTCAATCCCTGGATGCCAGGGAACATCTCAAGCCTGGCCTTTGTGGCTGTGCTGGTAGGAGAGACAGGCAAGCCTGAAGTGGGACAAACCAGTTGCTTGGGCATAGACGGGGTGTTTCCCTGGAAAAGGGGGATTTCTGCCCTCTAGAACCAGCCTGCTGTTTAACTGCAGGTTCCTTGCAAAGCTTTTCTCCTTGAGCTAACGGCTTCTGGGTTCAAAGCTTCACCTTGCCTAAAGTATTTGCCTTTGGAAGTGAACGTCATCTTCGTTTTCCTTGTGCTTCAGCTGGAGGAGCCCAGCTCTCCCTGGGAGGGGGTTGAGTGGCTCCGCAAGCCCGTGCAGTCGGTCTTTAACATGCAGCATTTCCGCTCCCTCGCCGCGAGCGCCGGTAGAGGCTTCCCTGGGTGTACTGAGCGCAGGGATGGGAGTTTCTAGCCGTGGGGCGGCATTCTCCCTGTTTCCTATAGCCTAAGCACAGTAGTGGATTCATCTGAAGTTTTCTGGGCGAGCAGAGCATCAACTTGCACATGCTGCACTGGTGGCAAATCCTCCCCGTAGGGATCCTGTGACGTCAGCCTGACCCCGGGGGAATGGCTGCAGTGCGTCACGATGGAGCAGAGCGCGAGCTGGCTCTGAAGTCACCCCGTCAGCGCGGATACCGAGTCTGCGGCCGCACCTTGCATTGCGTTGAGTCCCTCTGGGTGTCTGTCGCTTGGTGTTGGGCTTGCAGCGGCTGCGTGCCAGCTTTGGTGTGGCGTATTCTGTCATCCTCTGTGGGAAGGAGCTGGTAAAACCCAGACCTGGGGTTACTGGTGGTCACTCGGACCACGGCCGTCTGCCAGGGACAGATGCTCTTCTTTCCTAAAGGATCTACCGTGACGTTATGGTACCCAGAAGCAAAGCCAGAGTGGTGCTGGGGGGTGTACGTGCAGCAGTATTACCCAGAGCAAAGGTCCCATCGCCTTTCACGGGTGTCACATTGCCCGTCACGCTGTTGAACAGGGTTTTTCTTTCCCCCTTTAAGAAGACAGGAGATGAAGAGTTTCGTTGGCTTTTTAATAAGCCTTCTCCTTGGTGAGGATTCATTGTGTTAGTGCACGTTCCCTCGTTCAAACCAGCTAGCCTGAGCATCTGCCAGATGTTATTGTGTCCATCTCCAGAGGGCTCTGCCCTGCCTTTGCTGCTTCCACCCCACTGCCACCGGGAAGCCAAGGCAGCTGGTGAGACACAGCTCTTCCCTCCAGCTCCTTCTTCCTGGCAGCTCTGGGCAAGCATCAGCAAGACCTCAGCTGTCGCTACCTCCCTCCTCCCGGAGCGATGAAACATCTATCATCACACAGCTTTAGCTTCCTATTTTTGAGGTACCAGCCTTGGTACGTGGCTTGTTGGGGGTTTTTTGGCTCTTGCACAGTGCCCTGTCAAGAGACGAGCGTTTACAGACGCTGCACCTTCTGCCTGAACTGGACTAGTGATTGTGACAGCTGTCAGTGCCTTTTCCTCGAGTGGGCCATGGTTAAAGGTTTTCCATCACGGAGGCTGGTTTGTCCTGAGGTTAAATCCCACTCCATGTCCTCCGGTGAATCGCACAGCGATTGTCAGTGCTGGGAGTTCTGTGTGTTCAGGTTCTGTTGAAGGGTTGAGGTGTTCTTAGAAGCCTGGCTTGTTCAGCCTGGAGAAGAGAAGGCTTTGAGGGGACCTCATTGCAGCCTTCCTGTCTCTGAAGGGAGCAGAGGAACAGGAAGGAATGAGCTGTTCCAAAGGGCAGACACTGGCAGGACAAGGGGGATGGAGTGAAACTGAAGGAGGGAAGCGTTAGATGAGATCTCGGGGGAAGTTCTTTCCAGAGAGAGTGGTGAGGGGCTGGAAGGAGCTGCCCAGAGAAGGGGTGGGTGCCCCATCCTTGGGAGTGTTCAAGGCCAGGTTGGATGGGGCCCTGGGCAACCTTGTGTAGCTCCAGGCGTGGAGGTTGTTGGCCCTGCCTGTGGCAGGGTTCTGGAGCTGTCTGGTCCTTGAGGTCCCTTCCAAGCCAGACGGTTCTATGATTCGGAACTGGTGAAGTCCAACCAGAGCAGATGATGTTCCCTGGTTTTTAGTGCTGTGAGAAGGTGGCTCAGCACAGGAACCCGTGTTCCTCCTCCTACCATGGCCTTTACAAGAAGAAAATTTGGAGGGTCTCAGGCTCTGGAGAGAAAAGCAATCCTGCTTGAGGGACAGAATGAATAATGAATCTCTTGTTCCTGTAGTACTGGGAGTGCCCAGAAGCAGCACCGAGAGGCAGCCAACGGACGTGATCTCTGCTGCCAAGAGCCTGCTTTGCTGGGGGCTCGCGCTGGTTTTCAGGGGGCAGCTTTTGGGGGATGCGGAAGAAGTTACCGGCCAAGTGCGGCTGTCTGGAAGTCCTAGAGGACAGTTTGGGGCAGGATCCATCGGGAAAAGGAGCGGGAGCAAGAAAAGGAGCAGGAGCAGGCATGGGGTAGAGGAAGGAGAGCTGAGCAAGGGGGAAAATCAAGTGTGGGGAGCTGGTTTTCTTTATCCCCCAGTAACAGGGGCCTGTGGCTTCCTGATGTAGATTCCCTGTAGATCCCACACTTGCTCCAGGCCTTCTGCATCGGTGTTACAACACCGCAAACGTCCGACAGCCATAATCATCCCCCAGTCTAGGGGTGCCCTGAGAGCCATCTCTTCTTTAAACTTTCCCTTGCCTTTGTTTTTTTAATCTTCCCTACCTGGAGCAGGCCATCAGCTTGAAGGCCGTTGGAGAGGGACCAGTTGTCCACGTGTATCCCAGCAAGATCGATTTTGGCAATATCCAAGTTCTGGCAGACGCTTCCCGCACTCTCTACCTCTGCAACCAGAGTGTTATCCCTGCGTCCTTCCGGGCAGAGGTGGTAAGTATCTGTGGGGATATTTTCCAACAGAAATGATGGCTCCATAGCAGCCTGGGACTTGATTTTTGTACGTGATGTTTCCATGCTGCTATCTGAGAGAGCAGCAAGGTATTCCACCGCAGCGCAGCAAGAGAAGCCCAGCACTGGGGGACCCCTCACTAAGGCAGGGAGTTTTCCTGGATGGTTGAGCAGAAATTGATGCCAGGTCCTTTTCACAAGTTCTGGCTTTACATTGTGGGAGGTGTTTTGCTCTGAGCTGTGTATTTGGAGCTCTGAGATGAAGAGAAGCCCGTAGCCTTTTTCTCCTGAAAGGAGCACGGGTTTCCTGACCATCTCCCTGCTCTCTCTGCGTCTGTTTCAAGCTCCTCCTGGTGATGGAGACCATTGCTCTGCTGCCAGCTTGCTCCCTGTGAATGTGGCTTTAGAAGGACTCGGGGGTCCAGTGCCCTGATCGCCCCATCTGTGAAGGGCAATGTGGGCAAAACGAGAGGAAGAGAGAGGAAGCTGGGGCCGTGCCCACAGGGCACAGCTGGCAGGTTTCTTCCTGCTTGTTTCTTCACTGCCCCTCTGTAAACATTCAGAGCTGGATTTCCCGAAGCAGAGAGTGCCAGGGCACCTCACTGCGGCTGATGATCAGTGGGAACGGAGTGCTTCAGTCCTGGGGGGGCTGTTGGGAAGCACTGCCCAACTCTTGGGGAAAGAAGACTTTGGGCATCAGGATTTTGTTCAACCGTTTGGCAGAGTTTATCCTTCAGGCTGTCGGCCGTATCCCCCGGCTGCGTGGCTGCTGCAGTGGGGTTTGAGCAGTCCTGGCCTCGAGCCTTTGTGCAAACGCGTCTGTGGGGAAGCCAGGAGAGATGCAGCTTGCCTTGGTGTGCTCTCCCAAGGGGAGGCTGGAGGGGAATAAAGCTTCTCCCGAGGATGAGCATCCCATGGGCTGGGCAAAACAGGGTTAAAGAAGTGGGTCTGTTAAAGGAGGGTGCAATACAAGCTCCAGCATAGTTGCTGTTTCCAGACGCTTGGATTTAGGGAAACGAAGCCTTTATGTATTTACCCTCATGTCTTTAGTCCTTTCTCCTGCACCCCAGCGGAGAGCAGGGTCCGTGGTGTCCGTGCTCACTTAGCGTCTGCCGTGTCTTACAGGCTGGCAAACGCTCGCGCTGCAGGATTGAGCCCAGTAAAGGAGAGATCCCCCCCGAGACCAAGGTGGCTGTGACTGTCATAGCAAACTTGGATGACATTGAACAATTCAAGGACAAGGTGATCGTGTCCATAGAGAACAGCCACAGCTACAACGTCCTCATCCGGGCTTTCGGCATTGGCACCACCATCGTCACGGACAAACCACTTGCTCCGGAGCTCAACTTGGGCCCCCACTTCAGGTAAGTTATCTCTCTGCTCCGGGCTCTGCCATGGGCCCAGCAAGGAGGAGTTCTGCTGAAATCCTTCGGGCTGGTTCTCCTCCAGCACTGCAAGTCCTGGCTCGGTGCCACTGAAGCCCCAGGAACTCCTTTAGAAATGTTTTCTGGGCGGGTTTCAAGTTGTTAGATTCCCTCAGAAAGCCACTGAGCCAGACACCAGTTGGGAAATGGTTCCCGACTTGCCCTGGCTTAGAATCCATGTATTTTCTGGCTTTATGGAGTAAAGATTTGGAAGAAAACAGCAGGTTCCAGAAGCCTCCAGCTGGGAAACGTGATGTTACAAGTAGAAACACAGTACACAGTACTTTTTGCAGTAGCCTTGGTGGCTTCTTCACTGGCTGTGGAGTATGGTCTGGCAGCGGCAGAGAACCTTGGCAGTAGCTTGTTAGCAACTCCTTGACTAAATTACCAGCGCTGTTTGGTTTCCCTTCTGCCCCAGGGAGTGTGGGAGGAGCAGCAGAATTTGTCTTTGCCCTGTATCATCTCTGAGCTTGCTGTCTCTCTCCTGTCCCCTGCCAGGCTGCTCTCTATCAGATGTAGATACTCTTTCCTCCCTTCTCCTGCCTGTTTTCCTTGCTGTCTCTTCCGCCAGCTGCCACAGCACGGAGCAGCCATGGTGGCTGCAGGACCGGCTCTGAAAGGGAGCGGAGGAGAAGTCTCCTGAGATTGGGTGGGATAAAGGGAGAGGGTTAATGGCAAGAGCTTAGCTCAGAGAAGGGCATTGGTTTGATCCTACCGTGTGTGTCTGAACCTGGCAGGTTCTTGCGAACAGGGGAGGGAAATAAGGATTTTCCAAGTGTTTGAGACTTCTTGGAGCATTCCTGGGAGAAGGAATCAGCTTCTCCAGGTGCCTGTTCCTTTCCCTGCCCAAAGAGGGTCCACAGTTCTCCCATACCCTAACCTTTGGTTAGAGCCAGCAGGTTAATCCTACCTTAAGCATTTAGAATAGATTTTAGGGGTGCAAATATGCACCCACAAGCCATCCACGTCAGCAGGGACACTTGTCCAGCATGTCCTGTGCTCCATGTGGCCACAGCTCAGCTACACAACGCAGAGAACAAGGCTTCCGAGTTTCGTGTCCTCTGCCCCCCTTCACCTCCTGACCTGCGGGTTGTGGAGCTGCCGGGCTGCAACCGGGCGAGCTGAGGTGGGACCAGGGAGCATGGCAGATGAGTTGGGCTTTCCCAGAGCTGCAGGTTCTGCTCCAAGCTTTCCCCCGCTGCTGTCGGCAGCATAAACCGTTTCCTGCCCAGCTCGGGCCCGTTGTTGTTGAGCAGCCTGTGGCCAGGGCTGGTTTGTTCTCTGCTGTCACTGCTGCGTTTGCCTTTCACTGCGTGCAGCAGACACGCGGTTTGCAAGCTCATCCTCCATCCCTTGGACAGACACCAACTGTTGCAGGAGCTTCTTGTTTCCTGGCCGTGCTCAGATTTATAGGGGGTAAAATAATTCCTCTAGCCTGGCCTGCAGTCCGCATTCCTTGATGTGAAGGAATCAGTCTCCATGGAATATTAATCTGGCTTTCTATCGAGCTCGAGTTCTTCATCTCTTGTTGCTCTGGTCCTTCAGCCGCTCCATCTGGTCTTGCTGCTGTGCTCGTGTCGGGGAAACATCGCTTGATCCCACATTCTGCCAGCACATCTGGCTTCCCACAATACAAAACCAGCTTCAGTGTTCAGCCCAAGGATGATATGTTGGGGATGAGGAGTCGGGTGCTCCTGAAGGGATGGGAGAGACCAGGGGGAATAACTGAGATGCTGATGTCCTTGGTGAAGCTTTTCCTTGCTCTGTGCAAACAGACCGGCCGCTGGATGCTGATAAACTTAGGGGCAACCAGGGTCTAGCTCTTGGTGTAACTTTGAGCTGGGTCAGTGGTTTTGGAGGTGGATTTGTTGCTGGGTGAGTGGTCAGATAAGGCCAGCGGGGCACTGAAGCCAGGTGGGTGCTGGGAAGAGGCAGTTCCTGAGCCATTTTCCATCTCTGCTTCTCTTCTAGCCTGGGTCCCTGTTGTTACCGCTTCAAGATAACGAAGGCAGGACGACGCATCCATTGGCTCTATTGGAGAACGGAAGGTTCCTCCCCATTTCCCCGTCCTGATCATCTCCCTGCCACCCAAACCAAGGGCGAAGGTTCCTCCAAGAACCCCAGACCTGCCAGTTCCGTGTTTAAGATTCAACCCCTGACAATGGAGCTGATGCCAGGCCAGACTATGGAGATGACTCTGGAAGGCTCCTCCAGCACTCCTCAGGTGAGGTCCCCCACAGGTGCTGAGCTTTCCCCATCGCATCACGTGCACTGGGGCTTCTCCTGCAGCCCCTTGACTTCTCCCTGAGAAGATGAACAAGTCCTTTCAAGAAAAGATCTCAACGCCCCGAGTGACCATGTCAGCACCAGTTGCGCTCCTTGCTGGCCACCATCAGTTCCCAAGGGGTTTTTTTGGGGTGTTTCTATAGCTACCATCAAGGCAACTTGCCCATACCAAAATAGGGGCTGAAGGAACAGGGGCAAACGGTGGGTTACAGGGAAGGAAGGGCAGAGAAAATAAGTTAGGCTTAGCCTAGGAGCAGAGGCAGGGAGTGGATTGAGAAACCGCGAGGTAATTTCTCTGGGGAAAGCAGGGAGTAAAACAAAGGCCCTGGGAAGGGAGGGGAGCATCTGGGAGCAGCGTTATTTTCCCTCTGCAGACAAACATGGGCAGAGGGCTTGCTTAGAGCCCAGTCCTGGCGGAGAAAAATGAGCCCAGCACAGCAGCCAGAATGGTGGGAGTGATGTTCTCCATGGGGGAAGCTGCTCCCAGGGATCATTAGAATTGACAGTTCCACTTGTATCAGTATTCCCATAACAGCTCACCCCAGGCTCTTGGCCGGCCCCGTGTCCCAAGGGTGGTCAGGTCCGGCAGCGCCCTTGGATGGCAGCTCAGAGCGGGGGTAGCTCAGCGGGATCGCTGTGTCGTCTTCTTCCTGGCCCCTTCTTTCCAGGGGAAGCTCTGCAGAGGAGCTGCCAGCTAAGCCTGGGGCGCATTCCCTCGCTTCAGGCCCACTGGGCACAGATGTTTAGGTGAAGGTGGAATAAATCTGCATGAAGCTCCTGCTGTGTTTTGAAAGGTGTTTTGAAAGGGTTGCCTCGGCAGAGGCTCCAAGATGTGATTCCCGGCTCAGTTGGTGGCGGTGGGACTGTCCCCGTGCAGTTGTGAGTCCCGAGGTTTTTCTGAATAAGTAGGATGGAGCATGAAGAGAGGACTACCAAGGAGACCAGTGACTGTAGCTTTATGGCAGTGTAATAGTTGTGGAGGGTTGATGGCCAAGCTCCCATGGCATGGGTTTATCCAGGCTATCAAATTCCTTCTGTGTCCGCGGCTTGCAAATTCCGTTGTGTTTTCTGGGCTCCCTGCTGGCACTTGGTGGGTGACGTGTGACTCTTGCCCACAGGTAGTGAAGGAGCGGCTGGTGTGTCATGCCATCGTGGGGAACCAGTTTGGGAAGAGACAGATAATGCAAGTGCGAGTTCATTGCTCCCACCCTGCAAGTGTCATCCAGAGCAATGTCTTTCCGGGTGGAGAAGGTAGGTCTCTGGGTTGGGTCCTGGTGTTTAGTAGCATGGCTGAGGACTGAAAGCCCACGGAGGGGTGTGATGGCCTTCAGGGAAGGAAGTTAAACATCATCTCCAAGTCCTCAGGGCTTTAGCATTGGTTTGAGCAGGACCAAGCTATTGCCATCAACACTGAGATGATTATTTCTCCCCTGTGGGGTTGGGGACCATCTCTCCAGCTCTATTTTGCCTTTCTTAAGCTGGAGGCAGAATCGAGCTGCTGAGCCCATGGCCAGGTGTGTGGGACCCACAAGAACAGCATGGGCCTCTCACAGCCATGCTCCTGTGTTGGGACTGGGGTGGGAGAGCAGGTCGCTGTGGCCGAGCGATGCCAAACGGCATCCCCGTGAGGCGCTCTGTGAGCGAAGCGACCGTGTTTTTAGAGGTGGGACTGCTTAACTTCACCGAAGGGCGGTGACTCACCCCCCTCCCTGTTTATTCCCCTTCTCTTTAGCAACCCAGCGATGTCCTGAGCGTTCAGTACAAGCCTTTCTCTTTAAAAAACACCTCCTCCCTGCCACTCAGCATCGTCCTGATGGTAGAGCAACCCTTCTGGGTCTGCAGTGCATCCCAGCAGCCCCTGCCAGAGCAGGTGAGCAGC
The DNA here is from genome assembly GCF_964237585.1 of Gallinula chloropus. NCBI lineage: Eukaryota > Metazoa > Chordata > Aves > Gruiformes > Rallidae > Gallinula > Gallinula chloropus. Next base: position 240,846 of record NW_028168177.1, on the reverse strand, counting down.
CCCAGACCTTCCTGCTGGTGGGGTTTGAAGAGGGAGGGGGCTGGGGGTGCGTTTCCTTTGGGAAGCCCTCCAGGAGAGGTGGTTATTCCTTTGAATTGGCAGTCAGTTGGCATGAACAGCATCAGGTTTGAAAAGGAGAGAAAAGACCACCTCAATTGGGGAAATACCTCCTGGCTGTAAGACAAGTAGGAGCAGGTGTGGGCCAACCGTGAGGTGAAGGTGTCTCTTGGAAGCCCTCCTTGGGTGACCTGAAGAGCTGCTTGCTCTCTTTGGGGGCAGCTCTGCCCTTGGGAAGGCCGAGGCGCTTGTCACCTGCGCTGCTGGTGGTGGGAGGTGTCAGACATGGGCTCTGCTAGAGACATGTTGGAAGCACGGCCACCGCTGCCATGCAGGTGATCAGCCCTCTCCAGGCTGAGGGCACAGTGCCCTAGGGCTCATGTTGAGTGTGAAGACAAAGGGGTTCCTCTAGAGTCAGGGCACGCCAGGATTTATTTCCCTCTTGCATTATGGGTGCAGAGCACAAGGGGGTGAGCCTGAGAGTCTCAGAGAAGAAAGCTGTGCTGCATGGTCAGGGGCACGTTGTAAAGAAAACGAAGGCTGAAGCAAGAAGCCCACGTTGGGGTTGCACTTTGAACACTGAGGTGTTTTGTGCCACCAGACCTCAGAACTTCATCACACCAGTGGTTAATACTCGTCATCTTCTTGCAGCCCGTGAAGCTGGGGACCGGGAAGGAACTTAATCTCTCCATCGGGTTTAACCCTGCTTATGAAGAGGGTTGGAATAGCTGGGAAGCAGAGAAAACTCTGAAGATACAGTTTCTTGAGCACCCTCATGAGGAGCAAGTCACCATTCGGGGAGGAGTCTTCTTCCCAAATCTCCGTATCCAGACCACAACCTTGGACTTTGGCTGCGTCTTGAATGACACTGAACACGAGCGCCACATCCAGATGACCAACTGCAGCCCACTGCCCGTCCAGTACCACTGGCTGTTCCTGGTGGACAACTCCACAAGCCACCTGAGGTACGTGCACCTCTCCTTGAAGCTCTTCTTCCGCTGTCCCGTTTGTCCTGTGCAAAGCCTGAGATGGTTTGTGTAGCATCCGACAAATCCCTTTCACTTTCCCTTGTGGAAAAAGCACCTCCCAGCTTCAGGCAGGGAAGGTGCCCAGGGAGTGGGGCTTCTGCACAGCTTGAGGTGGGGATTTCCATGGCTCGAGGCAAGCGCCACCTTGAACTGAGTTCTCATGTGTTCTGCTGCCCATGGCATTCACACAGCGGCTGTTGCGTGTGTTCCGGCGCTCGTTGTGTGTTGTGTGTTCCGGCGGGTTCTGCTGCGGCTTTGGGTGCAGCCATAGGTGTCAGTAGGAGGACTTGTCCCAACGTCCCTGGGCACCAGGGCCACCCAGTGCTGGCCTGTGCTTTCCAAGCCCAAGAGCAATCTCTCAGTTGTGCTGTAGCGCATCTCTAAAGGCATTTTCGAGCGGTTCTTCCCGCTGTGGCCTCTCTTGCATAGGTCAGAAGTTGACTCCGGGCAGTTTGAATTCCAGCAGCCAATGGTTTTTCCATACCGCCCCGGGAAACGGAGCGAAGTTACCCATTGAGGGGCAGCTCTTCCGAGTCCTAGAACAATTGGCTTTGCTGGACGCAAGCCCGCAGGTGCTGGTTCTTCCAGCAGATGCCGAGTCACCCAGCTTTGTTGCCTTGAGGGTCGTGAGTGTCCTTCTGGCAGGATCCTCTGCTCCAAAGGGTTTGGCATTGCCCCTTTGCTGGCTCATTAGCGCTGCGGCCATTAGGACAGCTCCCTTTTCTGCTCCGCATGTTAATTAAGCTGTAATGTGCTCTCTCAGGGTCCCTCAGGACACACCATGTGATCCTTGTGGCAGAGCTGGAAATGAAGACGGTCTCCAAGCTATTAACACCTCACATTGCTCATTAAGAGCCCGGCAGAAGGGCAGCATGTCAGATCTAGTTTTCTGGTCCACGTTAAGCACTGTTGGTGTTGTAAATTATCAGATGAAACTAACGGGGTCTGACATGGAGGAAATCAACCCTCAGGGCTGGAGACGGTGAGATGGATAGAATGGTGTGTGGCTGGAGAGTTTCCAGGCGCTCCCGGTGCGTGTGCCCCATTGGCACAGGCACCTCCCTTCTCACCCAGAAGAAGTCAGGCTGCCCGAAGGCAGCTGAGGTACCTGGGTGTCACGTGCAGTGCTGGGCTCTGTCCAGTTGAGGCACAGCAGGCTGGAGGCTCCAACCCATTCCAGCCCCGGCTCCATTCCAGCTCTGGCTCCATCCCAGCCCCGGCTCCAGTCCAGCTCTGGCTCCATCCTGCCTTGTTACACGTAGAGAAAGCCACCAGCGTCGCTGCTTGCTCGTACCGACCCGCGGCTGTGGGTCACTCTTGGGGAGATGTTCTGCATCAGTGTCTGGCTGAGCCACAGAACTTCTCGCCGTGGCTCTGCAGGTGGGGAAGGCACGGTCTGGGGTGGCAGGTGCTTTTGGGAGGGTGCTGCTGGGTCTGTACCAGCCCATGGCTGCCTGGCTCTGTCCCTTTGCGCCCCGGTCTGGGCTTGCTGCAGGGTTCGTGTGTGTCTCCCTTTGCTGCCACGCTCCCCACCCCGGTGAGGTGTTCACCCCTGTCCCCATCTGCTGCTCCTTGCACCCGGCTGCCGGCACCACCGCTATACCGGCATCGTCCCCAAGCACTGACCTGCTCTGACCCGCTTATGGAGCTGCTGAGCTCCCACCTTGGTGCCGGATCCTGCCAAGGAGCTGCTCCTGCTGCCTTCCCTCCTTCCCACTGCAGCTCCACCATCAAAGCTTTGTTGTTTTCCAGGTTAACTCCTCCAACACCGAAATCTTTCACAGAAGCCAAACCACCAAAGGAGGAGGGAGCTCAGCTGGAGTGCCCAGCGCCTTCAGAGAGCATCCTCGGGAATGGGAGTGTGGAGGAACTATTTGAAGCCCTGGCAGGGGTGGGGGATTCTGTCCCACAGCCACCAGATGCAGAAGACACCCTGGAAACAGAGGTAGGTGTTTTTCTACACCTCCCACCAGCGTTGCCTCCCTCAGCTTACTGCAGAGGGCCTGTGCTCGTGCCAGCCTTCCTTCTGCTGCCTGGAGAGTGGGCTTGGCAGCAGGGCCAGCAGCTGGATGCAGGCCTGTGGGGAGGGAGAAGCTGGAATCCCAGAAGGCTTTGGGTTGGAAGGGTCTGTAAAGATCAAATCCCACCCCCTGTCATGGGCAGGGACACCCTTGCTGGCCCAGGCTGCCCAAAGCCCCATCCAACCTGGCCTTGAACCCTGCCAGGGATGGGGCTTCCACAGCCCCTTGGGCACCCTGTGCCAGGGCCTCCCCACCCTCAGAGTAACGCACGCACATGTAACCTCTGTGGGACACCACAGGCCTAGGAAAGTGCTGTCAGCATCTTTGGGAACACGTGTTTGGTGAAGCTTTGCTGGGTTTGGAAACGTAGAGACCACAAAAAGCATCGAAAGATTAGAAGACTCTGCCCTCCCCAGTACCTTATCTCCTGGGGAGATGCCCCATAAATCTTTGTAGTAGATTCTGCTGAGGCCAAGGCCGTAGCACAAAGCATGTCTTCACCTCTTAAACTTCCAGAGCAACCACAAAGCCCTCATCTATAAACAGGGGGTCAGAAGCCCAGGGCCAAGGTTCCTTTTGGACAGTGGCACCTCTGAGGTTAAACACCAGCTCCTCACTGCTGGAAGACAGGAAACCATCTCGGCTGCCTTCTTCAGGAAGGTGCCTGTGGAGAAGAGTCCCCCAGCTGAGCTCCTCAGCTGATGAGTGCAGGAGATGAAACTAAGCACCACCCAGAACAGGAGAGTTGCGCCGAGCGCTTCCCAAGTCCTTATTTTCCTGTTGGTGGAGTTTTGCTTGCAGCTGGACTCCTGGTTTGTCACAGAGAAGCTGCCCTGTCCCAGGCATCAGGCTTCTGGCACGTTCCTCGGGCAGCAGCGAACAGGCCCAGGCTGGCACCAGGCTGCACAATGGAACCTTTGGGGTCTCTGCCAGCCCTGAGCGCCTGGTGTACCCCGCTTCCTCCTGCAAGCTGGCATGTAGGATGTACGGTTGGAGCCCGTGTCTCATCTGTGGGTGGGCTTGGACCCATGCTCAAGCATTGGCAGGGACATACCTGTACTTGGCTTGCGCCCAGGTCCCATCTCAGCTGCTTCCTGGCTTGATGAGGTGGTAAAGCCACGAGCGGAGTGGTCTGGCTCAGCCCCACCAGCTGCTTACTGCAGCCCATGGCACTTGTTTTCCAGCCTCTGCCAGAGGGTGCTGCAGAGCCAGAGGTTGCTGAGGAGCCAGACAGCGCTGTGGAGTCTCAGAGCTCTGTGACCATCAAGCAGCTGAGGTCATCTGTCGGTCTGGAGCTCCCCACCATGGAGGTGGACGAGGTGAGTGGGAACCTGTCTCTCTTCCGTGGTCACACTGGTGGCCCTAAGGACGTGCGCTGGTGTTCCTCTGGAGGCAGTGAGAGGCCCGTTCTGCAGCAGAGAGAGCTTCTGGCTGCCAAAAGACCTCCCAAATTACTCTAACATGGAGTATTAATTAACACATTCATTACTGAGTATGGGAAAAGATTTTCCCCATGGTCTTTGCACTTTTAAGCAGGGTGGCTGCAGGATGAGACTGGGTTTGAGGAAGAGGCCCTCCAGCCATGTCTGTCCTTTGCTCCAAGCAGTGTCTCCCTCCTCTCCTGCACCCATTTCCACAGCTGATGTCTCAGTGTCTCTTCCCCTTCCTCCAGGTTTTCCACATCCTGCCGCTGTACGGCGTGCTGCAGCCGGGCGAGAGCGAGCGGGTCAGGGTCACCTTCTTTGGCCATGCAGACATCATTGCCTGCGTCACGGCGCTGTGCCGCGTGGAGGGAGGCCCGACCTATGAGGTTGCGCTGCGTGGGGAGGCCTCGCTCATCCACTACCTCCTGGACAGCACGGAGATACACTGCGGGCTGCAGGTACCACGCGCTTCTCTTGGCAGGAATCCTTGAGACCATCCCTGGCAGGTGGCTGCCCACCGAGGTCCAGGACTCTCACTGGCTTCTTAGGTTGTTTGGCTTGGAGGTGCAGCTTTGGGGTGACAGGTCCTGTGTCCAAGCTGGTTTTAATGGTCATCTCCATTGCCCTTCCTGGCTCCCAGGGCAGGTGGTGATCTCCAGGGAGATGTGCCCTGAGACATCCATCTGCAGATCCGCTCTGGGATCCTGGGGTCCAAGGAGATGGTCTCCTTCAGTGCTCTCCATAGACCAAGAAAAGTTACCAGGAACAGTTGCCTTGATCTGTCCTGAATTTCCTTGGAGCCTTTGCAGAGGCTCTGCTCCATCCAGGGCTCCATCAATTTGAGAAGTGGGGGAAGTCCGAGGGAACTAAGCTCACTGGAGATGGATCAGAGACTGAACAGGGGCTCGGCCAAGAAGGTCCTTGGCACTAGTTAAGGCTTGCTGTCCAGACCACTGAGCACCCCCAGCTCAAGGGGGCTGGTTGCAGAAGAAGCTTCCTGGTGGGAGCCATGGTCCTCCTTTGTGTTTCAGCTGGCTGTCAGATGACGCCTTAAAGTGCTGAGGACTTGTATCTTAAAATCCTAGAACAGTTTGGGTTGGAAGGGACCTTAGAGGTCATCTTGTCCACCTTCACTGAGCAGGGACATCTTCCACTAGGTCAGGTTGCTCAGAGCCTCATCCAGCCTGACCAGACATTTCCAGCAGTGGGGCATCCCCCAGTTTATTACTGAGCTTTTTGTGGTGGTTCCTGCACCTCTGCGCGCTGCCATAAATACCTGCGTGGGTTCCTCAGGTTGGCCTGTGAGAGTCAGGTGCCCGTCCCTCCTCTTCCTCTGCCTCTCTCCTGCGTTGTGTCCATCGGCTCTCATCCCAGTGTCAGCAGGAGGAGATTGCCAACATCCAGATGTGTGTCCTCAGTTTCCCGCCCCTCTGTCTTCTCTCCAGCTGTTTACCGAAGTCACCAAATCAGAGGTCACCCTGCGGAACAGCGGGAAGATGGGATTCACCTACGTGGTGCTGAGCCCCAGCACGGCCACCACGGACAGTCCTCAGCCTGGCGTGCCCCTGGTCCTGCCCAGCACCGTGAGTAGCAGGAGGGGTTGACGCTGGCTCCACATCAGGCTGCCCAGGAGGGGGTTATAGGGGAGGAACAAAAGGTTGGGCAAGCAGAGTCCTAGTTGTACCAGGTGAAGTTGTGCTGGTAGTGGCACTGGAGCGGGATGGTGCAAGGTCTCCTGAGCGTCTCCTTCCCCTCAGGGTTGGGTGGTGGGACAGGACTTCCTCCAGGTCCCTGCCTGCCTCCTGTCAGCACTAAGGACATAAGTAGTCCCTCTCTTGGGCACGCAGCTCCTGTGTCGGAACTCGCGCCAGCCCCTTGCTCCTCCAGCTCGTAGCATCCCCTGTCCCAGTGCCTGGATTCTGCCTGGATCCCTCAGCTGAAGCAGCATTCCTATCCGTGTCCCTCCTGGCGATGGGCAGAGGAGGCCAAATGGCTTTCACATGTCCTCGTGCCAGTCTGCTGCAAGGGGTGACACTGCTCCAGAGGACACGGCTCTGCTTGGCCCTGGGCAGTTGCTGCTGTGCAAGCAGCTTGGCAGGACTTGCTTTTGCAGATGCCGTGTTGGGAGCTGGAGTCCGGGGCTCCGGGGACCAAGAGGCAGGATTTGTCCTGCTCAGCAGCTTCTCCCTGTGGTGTGGAGGGGAGCAGGGAGGTCTTGGACACCAGCCTGGGAGCCACTGCAGTGCCGTGACAGGAGCTGCTGGCCCTGCTGAGAGTTTGGGCACGCCGCTCCTCCTCCACAGCAGCTGGCAGAAGGGCTTTTCTTTGCTGCTTGGGTCTGGCAGAGGGTGGGCAGTGTTGGCAGGAGGACAAACCACACCCTGGTGTAGGAGACTTGAGCTTTTGGATGCAGGGAAGCTGGAAGGCGATGTGTTGTGTGAGAACCTGCAACGTGCCTTCTCATCTCAGCTTAACGGTGGTCTGAGCCACCCCTCTGCCAAGCCCTCTGGTTGAATTCCCCTCCTCTTCTTCCACACCTCCAGGGTTACATTGGACCTGGCAGAGAGCAAGTGCTCACTGTCTATCACCTGCCGGGAGTGCCTGGAGTCTTCTGCAGGACCTTCCAGATCCAAGTGGGTCACCTGGAGCCAGAAGAGATCAGGCTGAAAGGAGAGGGGAGTTTTCCCAGGATTTATTTGGACCTTCCTAGGAGAATCAAAGGTGAGCACTGTCTGACTGCTCCTCGGGGAGGTCCCCTGGGGGTCTTTTTCTGCCCCCCTGTGTCGTCATGCTCATAGGGCAGCTCACACCCACCTCCACCAAGCCTGGAGGTTTCAGGGCTGTTGTTCTTCTGGTTGCTTTCTAGAAGCACATGGGCTTTGCTCCAGAGAGCCATCCTGGCCAGCGTCATCTGTTGGTGGCCTGGATAAAGAGGACAGCTAGAAAGCAGTGTTGGGGAAAGCTGTAATGTGGGCTGGCAGGGATTTGGGCAGGGGTGGGGGGGATGAGATGCTGCCTTGTGTGGAGGAAGATGGATGGGAGAGAACATAGAAGAAAAGCAGCATCCTCTTTCCATGCGTTGCTGGAGGAATGTGTTTGTGGGAAGGGCCAACGCTGGGGCTGTGGAGCTTCCCAGCTTTAACGGGGACACCGCTGCGTCCACACTTCTATTTGTGGCTGTTTTCTTCCTTCAGGAAATGAGAACTATGAGCAGATCCTCAAAGAGGCAAAAGAAAAGCTGGGAGGAGACAGCCAGAGAGACGACGCGGTGGTTGTCGGGGAGGCCACGGCCAGCGAGCCACCCATGGACGACTCTGGCACTGTGGTGAGACTGGCTGCTGCCCTGTTTGACAGGGGCCACCCTCTCCCTGTGTCACTTGTCCCCCTTGCACGCTGCAGCTGGCTCCCCTGGGCTGGCCACAAACATGGGGCTCCTCTGGTAGTGGTCCTTCCCGTGGGTGCCTGAGCTTCCTGAGTGCCCGAGGGGGAGGTCCTGAAGACTGTGCTCAAGCAACTGAGATGTGTCTCCAAGATGTGGGTCCCTCATGGAGAGAGCTTTTGTCTGAGCTGCCCTGGCAGCGGCTGGGGACAGGCAGCTACTTGGAGCTCTGGAAGGTCCTTGACTTGTTTGGTCAGATCAGCTTGCATAAGGGTGGCTGAGCAGGCGAAGGGGCTGGAGTTCATCTCCCTTCAGATATGGTCCTGGCAGATTCTGAGCAGCTGGACAGAAGGACCCCATCATAGACTGTATTGGCAGGGACATCCAAAGGCCATCTACCCCCTGCAGTGAGTAGGGACACCTTTAAGTAAATCAGGCTGCTCAAAGCTTCATCCTTGAATGTCTTCAGGGATGGAGCCTCCACCACCTCCTTGGGCAAGCTGTGCCAGGGTCTCACCACCCTCAGAGTGAAGGACTTGTTCCTGCTTCTTACCAAGAGCAGGGTGGAATTAACTTCCCTTTGCTAACCAGCCACTGTCTTTGTTTTCCTCAGCTGGACGTTGGGCTGCAGATGGAGATGGAGAACATGCTGATAGAGCAGCACGCCCTGGAGCAGCAGAAAGCTCTCTCCTCCGGTTCCCTGGAGGACGCTGCCTTTGACCAGCGTGCTCGTCGGAGGCTTCTCAAGTTAGTAGGGCCCCTGTGCTCTGATGGTAGCGCACAGTGGTGCGCCCCTGCTCCTGGGAGCTCCTTGTCTCTGGGAATAGCTGGGCACTTGAGAAGGGGGTTGATCCTGACAGTTTGGACGTGCTACCAGTGAGCAGCCTGAGGACTTTTTTCCAGTGGCTTTTCACAGCAGAGGAGTTGTGCCCAGTGTCTGTTTAAACTCATTTTATTCTAAGAACCTGTTAGTAGCTGATAAAACCTTGGACCTGGGTGCCCTGTGACGTACCAAAGTCTTCTTAGCAGAAGATCAGCTTCATGGGCTTCATGGGCTGGAGTTTCTGCAGCAGTGACTACAGAAGCACCTGCTTTGTTTGCATCCTCCTCCACCTTAAGGACTCTCCTTGCTTCTCCTTCCAGAGTGGAGCTGCCCGAGTACGTCCTGGACTTTGGCCACGTCATTCTCGGTGACATCCACACGCACGTCATGAAGATCACCAACCCCGGGCAGCTCCCCGCGTCCTTCTGCGCCGACGGACGGGCTCTGTGTGGCACCGGTAACCCATGCTGGAGAGACTTCCCGCGGGCTTGAAGGACCTGTCTCTGACAGATGAGCTGGGGCCACGGGGAAGGGTTTTGAGTGCTCTTTTGCATCGTTTTCTCTTCCTTCCTCCCCCTGCTCGGTGCTCTGCAGCCAGAACTCTCCTGGCCCGCAGTGTCCAGCCACCTGGGCTGCCCTGACGCTTCATTGCGGGGGCTCCGTGGGCTGATCACCTTGGTCACCTCTCAGCATCTTCTGCTCTTGGCTACCAGGAGCATCTGCTGAGTGTCTTTGTGCGCTCCATGAGCTTGTGTTGGGAGCAGACGGGACCCTTGGTGGTTTGGAAGTGCTTTGTTTAGAGTTCGTAATGGCACAGTGCTGCTTTAGCCTCTCTTGAGACAACAGCCTGTGAGGTCAAAACAGGCTTTCAAAACAGGTCCTAGGGAGCCTGCTTCAGCAGGGGGGTTGGACCCGATGATCTCTTGAGGTCCCTTCCAACCCCTACAATTCTATGATTCTATGATTCTATCACCATCAGATGGTGACTTGCTGTGTCTGTAGGGTGGTCATGTGTCTCCTCTAAATTGTCTTCCAAGCAGCACCACAGCACAGGGGAATCTCCTCAGCTGATGGGTCTCCGTTTTACCCTGCGGGTCTTGAATTCAGGCTGTGAAATTCCTTTTCCTTTGAGCAGTGACAAGAGAGAAGGAGTGGCAGTCTTCTCTGGAGACACAAAGGGTCCTTCTGCCTGACAGTCCTGTGGACACCCATATGGTCTGAACGTACTTGTGAGCAATTTCACGTTGCTGGTGTATCTCAGCTGCTTTATTTTCACCCTTTCAAGGTTTCAGTGTGGATCTGGGCTGCGTGAAGAACCTGCCCTTCTGTGAGAAAGAGACCTTTGAAGTGAGCTTTGACCCGCAGAGTACCAACCTGCCGGTGGGAGAAGTGAGTGTTGTCCTGCCCATCAAGGTACTGTATCCTTCCTCACCTCCCTGTGCCAGCACGGCCTTTTGAGGCAGCTGTCAGGTTGGGGACAGCAGCAGATGTTGCCTGGACCTTCAGCTGGATGCTCTGCCCCTCATTAGGCAGAAGAAGGCCCCACATTTCCCATCCGCCTCCGTGCCAGTGTGGCTGAGCCATCCGTCTGCGTCTCCAGGGACAGACTGGAGTTTGCTGCTGTCCAGTGTGGACAGTGTCAGGAAGAAACCATCAAGCCCCACAACCAACTCCAGGTCCCCTGTTCCATCACCGTGAATGAGCCTGTTGTGAAAAGGAGGAAGAGACGACGCGGGACACGTAACTTCTCGGTTGGGTTTTCTGTGCCTCTCGTGCCTTTTCTGCCGCTGTGGGTGCCTCACCGCGTGGGGACGGCTCGTGGGAGGGAGACTGGAGGGTATGCAGCAAGGCTGGTTCACCTGGACTTGTTGAGCAGCTGATGCTTCGCTTCTCTGCCACCTTCACCCATTCGTCCTCCTCCAAGGACGGTGCCTGCCCGTCTGCCTGCCCTGCCCACAGGTTTTCCCTCCAGTTCTAGGCTGCAGTGGCCACATCTGGTCTGGATGTGGGTGCTCTTGGCGCCGTGACGGTGTCTCAGAGCACTGTGGGCACTTGAGGGTCTGTCCTCACAGACCAAAGAGACCTCACAAGGTTCCTTCCTGTGCCCAGGTGGACAAGTATTTGCCACTGTACATTAAACAAAAGCTGCTGAGGCAGTGGAAGAACAAGCGCTGTGTCTTCCAGGTGCTGCCCTTGGCCAGGACCCTGACTCCAGGACAGCGCTACAAGGTGCGAGTCAGGTTTACACCCACGGAAGAGGTGAGATTGACGTGTGGAAAATAGACTCTATAACTTGCTGAGAAGTATAAGCTGCATCCGAGTCCTCATCCTGTTCCTGCAGCTGAGGGGGAGGCTTAAAAATATCGTTCAGATCCTGTTCTGGTACCTGGTAAATTTTATCGGGTCTGGTACACCTCTGCCCGATACTGCACGTCGAGCAACACCGCCTCAGTTTACCTTTGTGTTTTTTATTCTCCCTCTCGAGTGCTAGTACCATAGGATCTTGTGGTGGGACTAATCCACACTCCCTTTGCCACTCTGGATGGTTTTGGAGGGTGTAAAACATATCCAGATATGTAACTTCATCCCATTTTCCTTCTCTTCTTAGAAATAACATCCATTGTAATAAGGTGTTGTAATCTAATGTTCCGTTTAGTGGCCATTTAGCCCCATCTTCCAATTTATACCAAGGCCACCACTGATTACAATATTTCATAAGTGTTTTCTTCTTTTCAGTGCCTCCTGATCCCACCAATTCCTTCCAATGGGCTAGCACACACCCTAGGGGATTCTTCTTAGAGGCTCCACTTTGATTGTTACCCATCATTTTAGGCTTAGACTGCGACGGTTACAGTTTGAACCTTCCCTTTCTAGTACTTTCTGTGGGGACGTAGGGGGAAAACTGCGCCTGCGCGTTTCCAAAAACACAGTTAGGTGAACACGCAGTCAAGCAGCAGAGCAGTACAAAATGGCCGGCGCTGGTGAGGGTGAGACCCCAGTTCCCTTGCCTGAATCACAGGATGCGCCTACAACTCCATGAGTGGTAAATTTTCCCTTCTACAGCACTATAGCCAGGCAGTAGGGACAACGTCCTTGCTATGGCTGTAGTGGTACATTGTTCCCTTGCCATTAGACTTTCAGGTTGTCATCGCCTTCCGAACGCGTGCGGCTTTACCCACCGGAACAACCAGACAGGTGGGTGTTACTGAGACTAAAAGGTCTCTTCAAGCTCAGATAATTTAGAAAGAATCAACATTTTCCTTTTCTGTTGTTTTAATTCTAGGCAGAGGACCCAGGCTTCTGCTCCAGCTGATGCGCATATGTGGGAGCGACGCTTTAAAATTGAATGTTTTCTATTGTCAACACTTATTATTATTTTGTTTATTTTTCTTTTTGTGTCTGTTTTTTATTGTTGTTATAGTTGTGCATAGTAATAAAGTTTAGTTTTTGTTCAGTTATACAGTTATGTGCACTAATACAGTTTAGTTTTGTTCAGTTAATCAAGAGTTTCTATCTATATCTCTATTGGACATCGGGGGAGAAAGTTGCTACACCACGTGACTCATAACTTTATAGGAGACAAAGAAGGGATATGGTTCACAGGAACTGTTTGCATGCGATTCGCCACGTCTTGGATCAGTTAGATTAGACACGGTGGAAATATTTAATTTCCCACATATTCCTTTCTCTTAGTTTTATTGCTCTTCCAGATCTGTATGAAGTTTTTGATCTCAACCTTCATCTAATATCTACCACAAGTTCCAACCAATCTCTTCACAGGGATTCGGGACTACAAATTGGGGCCCTTTCCTTAGTTTACAGTAACTTGATTTCACAATCACTCACTCATCACACCACAGCAAACACCAAGATTTACGCCAGACAGCAAGTTTTACGACAAACAGTTGACATTCTATTAATTAATTGTCTGTTAAACTCTATCTATATCCATCCTCTCAGCATTATTCCATGTCACTGAATCACTGGTACCAGCAAGCAGCACCAGCCCAGGCCCCTTCCCGCGCTCAGCGGGGCTGTCGCCCGTCGTGGTTCACCGCCCGTGGTCCCTGCGGTGCCGGCTCGTTCCGGGCAAACTGGGAATCCGCTTCAATGGTGGAGCATTCCCAAAGGTGGTTTGAACGTGGCCACTGGGACTTGGAAACTGGTGGCTTGTGGACACGAGAGCTCTGGCTCCCAGTCCTGGGGTGTTCCCGTTGCTAGCCAAAGGCCGAGTGGAGATGACACCCCTGATTGCGAGCGGTCGGGAGCTCCTCGCCCCTCTGATGGAGCGATACAGAGCGGATGTTTGCCCGCGGTGGCAGTGCCAGGACTGCCCGGGCAGTGTAACCCTGAAGGAGGAGGAGAAGCAGCCCCTGAGCTCACACATAAGGACCTGCACTCCCCCAGGGCGAGCTGAAACCCCTGTCAGTCCATTTAAATCCATGGGATACCCAGTTCCACCTGATGCCAGGAACCATCCTGGTTCCTCAGAGCCAGCGTGCCAGGGCCCCAGCCCCTGCTGCACATGAATAGCCGTGGGTGGTGTTAGAAATGACAAAGGTCCTAAAAACAGGACTTGAGGCAGACACTCTAGTGAAACAGTAATTTATTAAACATTCTTGCAAGAACGGGTGACCTAACAAAGTAGGCACACCTTTGGTCAGAGTTTGTAGCACTTTTATACCATATCCTTATTCAAAAATCATTAGGTTACCTCACACACCTGTTACCTCACACACCTATACATATTCATAACCTGTCCCGCTTCATATTAAAATGAGTTCCAAGAAGTTATTTCCATCAACTCCTCCCCACTGTGCCTGCACACTGCTGTTTGGTGGTGGTCGTTGAGGGTCGTGGGGATGAAGTCGGGTGGCTCCTCTTCCTCACCGCAAGTAACCTTCTGTCTTGCGCAGACTCAGTTACCCCTTGACTCTGACCCAAACTACAGGTTTGGTTTCGGCAGGTTTTGTATATCTTCAAGGACAAGGGGGAGCTTGAACTAGTTACAATGAAATGCTTTGCCTGCATTTGTGACCAATTAGAGACAAGCAAGGAATTCATCGAACAGATAAGGAGGAGGGGGGGTGCTGGAACTTGTCAAAGAAGTCATTTTATATCCACAGAACACATAGTCCTTGAGTGTGTATTTTACTTAAAATATGGTGTTAGACTCAAACTTATGTCCCAATTGATGTTTCTTCTTTATCAGTGAGGCAGAGTCGTTCAAGCGAGGCATTGTTTATGGGAGGTCACCACTGTGGCACTTCAAGCCATCCTGTTAGCAAGCCTTCCTTAACCCTTTAAGGACATAAGTCCTCTGGTACAGGCATTCGTTGAGGGACATGGTATGTCACACCACCCCGTGGCTCAACATTGCCATCTTATTGATGGTACTCCGTGATAGATAGAGGATAGAGATAAAGTAAGGAGGAAGGAAAAGTGTGTGCACAATAGCTCAATAGCCACAATCAAAACATTCAAACAATTAACAATTTTCAAATTGCATTTGCAATAGTCAGTAAGAACTGTTAACATTAGATAGACATTAATTAACAATTTGAATTTGTCCAATTGCAAAAATCCAAATCACGTCATATTGCTGTCCCTTGTAGTTCAGGGGCTGGAGGAAAACAAACCAATGATACTTTACACGAACTTTTATGAGGCATATCACCCTCTCGATCTTTGGGCTCGGCAGGCTTATCACCGTCTGGGGGCTGCAAAGTTTGTGTGGCCGCCCCGATTCCCAATTTTTGGGATGACCGACAAACATTCTTTCGCCTCCCTCCAAGTGTCCTGCTCTTGTATCGCTTTTCGGAGTGCCTGCACGACTCTCCCCCACGATTTCAGAGTTTTCCCACTGCCGGAGGACATAGTTTCCTCGGCTAAAACTTTAGTACATTTAACCCACACCTTAGGATGGAGAATATCAACCGGCTGGTCAATGACCCCGATTTTCAAAAGTCTCGCAACGGCGAGAGTAAAATTTTTAACCTTACACTCAATATCCCACTGCACACTCAATACCAATGAGACCTTCACAAGGGCTTCCATCCTCCTTGCGGGTCCGAGGGCGTCCCCTCCGACGGGCTGGTCCTGCCGCCCGGCCGCCGTTCACCTGACGCAGGCGAGTCTCCCGGGTTTCCGGCACCATTTGTTGCCTTTTGGTAAGGCATGGCGACCTGGTTCAGGAACGGCAACGGCGCCACACTCTGGCAGCACGGTCCATTCAGCTCACAGACACCAATGTGGTGGACGGCAAATGGCGTTTATTAGAGAGGGGCGCGGGGCTTTATACCCCAGGGATCGGATGTCACTTCCGTCCGCTTACCTCACCGGCTACCTACTATTGGTTACCTAAAGAGGGGGGGGGTCCTACCTTTCCGTACAGCCCGAAATCTTCCGACCGCCAGGCCCTATCTACCGACAGTGTTTCTCCCTTTGAAATGTTATATGGGATGTCATATGACATGAGTAACCTGGGGAATCATCCGCGATTGGAGGATTCCCTAGTAGAGGCTTACAAAACACAACTAATGGCAAGAAGAAAGGAGTTAATAAGAAAAGGAACGCCCCCACCTTGCATATGGCAATACACAAGATACAACCGGGTGACAAAGTCCTGATAAAGACTCGGAAAGAAACTTCTTTAACACCTCAAAGGGAGGGACCTTTTCTTGTCTTACTTACAACAGATACAGCCATTAGGACTGCTGAGTGTGGATGGACACATGCCAGTCGAGTGAAGGGACCTATTTCGGATTCAACATTGCAAGAGCCATCCTGGAAGGTCACCAATTCTCCTGGAAGTCTCAGAATGACCCTAAAGAGATCTTAAACACCGATGTTCTTATACAGATAAGTGATGAAGGAGAAACTTGTAACTATAAGTGTGTAAAAACTTTACAGTTAAGTGTGGAGTCAAACGTTGTAATTGTTATACTTTTATGTGTTTTATTTGTAAAATCTGCCAAGGACGGTGGTGGTCTCATTGTTATGAAGGAACCCGTCCTAGGGGAATTTATGGGAATAATTACACACAAAAATTGAAATTGACACAAGAAGTATTTGAGTATAAAACAGCTGAAGGGGAAATTGAAAAATGGTCACCACAGTGGTGGAATATATATAGGTTACCAGAATATTAATGTTTCCACCCAAACGAGCCTGTTCCTCTTTCAATAACTATTGTCCAGGTGTGTTGCCGGAGAGACCTAAGTGGAGTATGGTGCAGCTCCCCAGAGTAAAACGAATAACTGGGAGAAATTGAAACAAAGGTGCGCTAAGAGAAAAATCTCGGAGCCTCCTGAAGAATACCCCTGCTGCCGGGAAGATGGAACACCCCGTGACTCGAAGCAACCGAGCCGACGGGCGAGGCAGAGGTGTAAAAACTGTGGAGGACGGAACCCCGAGATCAGAGTAATGCGCAAGCCTCAGAGGAGCTGCCCTAGTGCAAATCCCGGCTTAACACTGCCTCAGGAACACACCCACCTAGGAAAAGAAAAAGGGGGGCTAGAGGGCAATAAATGGGATCAAGAAAAACCTTGTAGGAAATCAGAATACCACCACCCATCCTGGCTGATTGTTTTAATTATTGTATGTATCTGGGAGCAATTAATTAGACCATGTCAAGGATCCTTGTTAGGTGGGAGGATTCAAAGGTCCTTAAAGTTAATGTTAACGGAAAAATCCCTAAGATCACGATCTGAGGTGGTGTTACAGAACAGAGAGGTTTAGATCTCCTATTTTTAAAACAAGGGGGACTTTGTGTAGCCTTAGGAGAAGAATGCTGTATTTATGCAGATCATACCGGCATTGTTAGAGATACTGTGGCTAAACTTAGGGAAGGGTTGGAAAAGAGATGACGAGAAAGAGACTCTCAACAAGGCTGGTATGAATCATGGTTTAACTCTTCCCCCGGTTGACTAAACTCTTATACTAAGCCACCGAGAATTACAATGGTTTACTGAACAAAATGGTGATAAAAACAAAAAGGGGGGATTGTGATAGATGAGCCTTTGTTCAGTAAACCACATGTACCTTGAAACAGGTTGTAACGTTCTGATTTTGTAAGAATGATTGTGTAACGTATATTGTTAGTTGCTAACGAAGCATAGAACTGAGTTATAGGTAACGTAGAAGTGGAAACCATAGAAATTAAGTAGCCAATGAATGAGCTTGCTGTTAAAGATGACCAAATATGGGAGAGGGATCAACTAAGGGACAAGTGAGGAAGAAGAGCAACTTCATCCCATCGACCACTAGAAGGTAGAAGACGACCCCCTAACAACAACTGGCGCATGTGCAGAATAAGCCTCAGTGAAACAATCGGGACCCGGAACTAAAGGACTATAAAAACCTGAATTCGGAGAGGGACGGTGCGTGCCGTTGGTAGAGCTGAGACTCTCCGGCCGCCCAGCGCTGTTTGCTTAATTGCCGCCTGCTAAATTAATAAAATTAAGTTTGTAACTGAATTAACTGGTTTCCGACTGATGACTGGGAAACCCACGATAACAGTCTTCTTTTCTACTCTTTGTATAAACAGGTGTAATTTTTCCTTTATTCCTGTCACTGGGGACTTCACCTGACTTCTATGACTTTTCAAATATTATGGAGAGTGGCTTGGAAACTACATCAGCCAATTCCCTGAGGACTCTGGGATGCACCTCATCAGGTTCCATGGGCTTGAGCAGTCAGTTTCCTAAGATGGTCATGAACTTCATGTTCACTAACAGCAGAAGCGATATAGTGATCCCAGGTCCCCCATTACAGAATCATATAATGTGTTAAGTTGGTAGGGACCTTTAAAGGTCACCTAGTCCAAATCCTCAGCAGTACACATGGACATCTTTAATAGATCAGAT
The DNA here is from genome assembly GCF_964237585.1 of Gallinula chloropus. NCBI lineage: Eukaryota > Metazoa > Chordata > Aves > Gruiformes > Rallidae > Gallinula > Gallinula chloropus. The sequence continues at coordinate 223,247 of NW_028168177.1, read as the reverse complement.
TGCTCAGACCCTCATCAAACTTGACCTTGAATATCTCCAAGGATGGGGCCTCTGCTATCTCTCTGGGGAACCTGTTCCAATGATCTACCATCTTCATATTGAAGAATCTTTTCCTAATATCTAACCCAAATTTACCTTTTTCTAGTTTAAATCCATTTCCTCTTGTCATATCACTACACGTCCTGATAAACAGTCCTTCCCCAGCTTTCCAGTAAGTCCCCTTCAGGTACTTGAAGGCTGTTATAAGGTTTCCTCAGAGCCTTCTCTTCTCCAGGCTGAACAAATCCAACTCTCTCAGCCTGTCTGCATCAGAGAGGTGCTCCAGTCCTTTGATCATTTTGTGGCCCTCCTCTGGACACGCTCCAACAGGTCCATGTCCTTCTTGTGTTGAGGGCTCCAAAGCTGGACACAGTTTTCCATGTGAGGTCTCGCCAGAGCAGAGCAGAGGGGCAGAATCACCTCTCCCGCTCTGCTGGCCACACTTCTTTTGATGCAGCCCAGGATGCTGTTGGCCTTCTGGGCTGCAGATGCACATTGATGGCTCATGTACAGCTTTTCATCCATGAGTACCACAAAGCCTTTTTCCACAGGGCTGCTCTTCATCTCATCATCCTGCAGCCTGTATTCATAATGAGGATTGTCCCAACCTCTGTGCAGGACCATGCATTTAGGTTGCCAAGTTTGCATGGGCCCATGTCTCTAGCTGGTCCAACTCCCTGTGTGTGGCATCCTGTCCCTCTGGCGTACTGACTGCACTACCCTGCTTGATACCATCAGCAAACTTGCTGAGGGTGCACTCAATCACATCTTATTAGTTATCATTAATAAAGATATTGAACAAGCACAGAAGTGAGGCTGACAGGTTGGTAGTTCCTGGGGTCCTCTTTCCTACCCTTTTTGAAAATGAATGTAATATTTCCTCTCTTCCAGTCACTAGGGACTTCACCTGACTGCCATAACGTTTCAAATATCATGGAGAATGGCTTGGAAACTACATGAGCCAATTCCTTCAGGACTCTGGGATGCATGTCATCATTATGTATATTCAGGCTCCTCAGGTGGCCATGAACCTTATCTTCAATTACAGTGGGAGGAACTCTGTCTCCCTGGTCCCTGTCTTGTGGGCCATCAACTTGAGATCAGTGAGGAGAAGGGTAACCAGTGAAGACTGAGGCAAAAAAAAAATTGAAAACCTCAGTCTCTTCCTCCTCTGATGTTACCAGTTCACTATTGTAGCTCAATGTGGAGGGTATGTGTTCTTTATCCTTCTTTTTCTTATTTACCTGTAGAAGCCCTTCTTCTGTTCTTGGCATCCTGTGTCAAGTTCAGCTCCAGCCATGCTTTGGCTTTCCTAAACTCGTCCCTACAGAACCTGGCAACATCCCTGTACTTCCCCCAGGATACCTGTCCCACTTTCACTGCCTGTGTAGTTCCATCCTGCTCATGACTATTCTTTATGGACATCTCTTCACACTCTATTCATTTCTTAACATAAAAGGCAACACCTCCACCCCTCCTTCTCCTGTCCCTTCTGAACAGCTTGTAGCCATCGATAGCCACACTCTAGTCATTGGATTCATCACAGCAAGTTTCGTTAGTGGCCACTACGTTGTAGCTTTCCAGTAGCATGGTAGGTTCCAGTTCCTCCTGTTAGTTGTCCATGCTGTGTGCATTGGTGTAGAGGCACTTCAGCTGGCTAGTGGCTGTGTCACCTTCTTAGATGGACATCCCTTTATTCCTTCAAGGCATTCCATGGAAGTTGCTCTGTCATCTCCTATTACGTCAGGAGCCTCTGGGTTGTGCTGCAGTGCCCTTTCTTAACCCTCCTTTTCTGGTTGATATATCTGTACAAGTCCTTCTTGTTATTCTTGGCATCCCTTGCCGAGTTTAGATCCACCCATGTGATCTGATAAAAGGCCTTGTGTATAGACAATACATATCAACCTGAGGGCAGATCACAGGAAGGATAACTACTGTGTTTATGACATTCAGAAACAAAACATGAGAATTCGTGAATTTCAGAAGATCAGGTGAATTTTACCATTTAAATAATTTGAGTGAAATAGATCTCTCTGCATCATAGCTTTCTCATCTGTGAACATGAAATTGTACAGTGCATATTTGACATATACAATTTTTAAATAACAACACAAGGAATGCATAGAAGATTACAGACTTTTATTTCAGTAGATATGAAGATGAAATCTGGATATTTTATCAGCAACATTACAAGTGTCATCCACTGGTTATCAGCATTAATTTGAACATAAAGACGCATTTGGTGCCTAACAGCACCCAGACCATTATGAAGACAGATGTTGGGCTGAGGGCACATTTAATTAGATTAGCTAGCTACATTACTGAGTGAGTTACTATTTCTGTTTGCTCTGACTAACAAATGGTTTCAGAATGTTGTTAACCACCCATTCTTTTGCACGTTGATTTTAGCAAATGCTGCATTCATTTGTAATCCCCCGGAACACACATATTCTTCAGCTTCTTAGGCACAAGAATCTAGTCTCTAAATAGGACTGGCGGTAGCAATTATAAAACAATGTGGAATGATAATTTCCTGTGAGAAAATTGTGAGCAAACAGTGCTTTGTTCATTATAAATTTTTGCACAAAGGCTACTTTTAACAATTATCTTCAGGAAAAACAGTGGTGAATTCTAGCTAGAATCTTCCACTTACTTTCCTGCTGCTTTCCATCTAGTTACTTATCTACCTTCCATGCCTATCTTCATTTAGACATTTGTTAGATCTTTGATCTAACCCAGTCCACACTGTATTAGACCACAGATCCACTAATAATCCTGCTTTCTGCAGTGTACAGTTGCATATATTATGCAAAAATGGATACTACATTAGGGGCATGTCAGACAGTCATCCTTGCCTTGACACCTCCTGTCTGGTTCTGTCAGCTGACATTTTTGTCATAGAGGGAAATCTTCAGCTACTATAGGCACTATTCCATTAGCATAAAAAGTCAGTGTGGACATATCAGAAACTGAGACAGAGTTGTAGAATTTTTGAACTGTTACCTTGACACTTGAAATCTATTCTAAATAACATCATTTTGGGTAGTCATCAGGGTAGCAGCTTTTATGACACTTTTTCTACGAGTAAACACACCCAAAGTAAAACAAAAAACAGGCAGAAAAACACTGCTTTGTACCACAGAACTGTGCTCACCTATAGCACTCCTTTGGGCTTCAAGCAAGCCTTTTCATCCCCATGTCAGGAAAGCAGGTAAGGTTAATGGATGATGTATTTTCCTAAGCATGTTTCTCAGTTTGCTATATTGCCCTTTAAAATATGAAGCAGACTCTCTGAAGCCATATAAATAATAGTTTACCAGAGACCTTCAAAAAGGTGGTTGATGCCCTTGCCTTTGGCTGTATTTTCCTGACTCTGTCAGATAGGAACAAGAAGAATTGCTCTGTAAAACAGGTGATTAAAACAAAAAACAAAAAAACCCTATCTACCACCACCACCACAAAGCTTCTTCCATTAATACAAATTAAACTGATGGAAACTAAAACCAATGGGCAAGGATGATAAACCATTCAAGTAGTGCACTACAAATAACGCAGTTATCACTGCACATACTTTTGTAGGGAAGATGTGCACTGTTCTGTCAGATGAAGGCAGGATTACTTCTTGAATTTTCCTCTTGGCATTTGTAGACTGCTAAATTAATTATTGCTATTCAACCTTGTTTTGAACCTTGGGCGGGGTAATGTAGCTTTTATTTCTACCAGGAAATGCTGATAACCCTCATTCTATTTTTGAGCTTTATTTCTTGCATTTAGTGTTACAGATGCCAGCTTTATCAGTCCCTTTCTCTGAGGGAAGCTTTTAAATCTTTTTTTAGTATTATGATTCAGTAACTTATTTCTGCCAACAAGCTTTTCAGGTATGTGTACCAATAGATTTTTTCCAGATTCCCATGTAAGTAGAAATCAGTTGGAGAGTAAGTCTGAGTGACGAAAACATTGCAGAGATCCAGCTCTACATGCTTATTCATTTTTACCACATGCCAGCCCTCATACTTGCCTAGTTCCTTCCCTCACAGTCTCCTATCAAACCAATTTAAATCCACAGCAACAGAATCCTCAGAACTACAGGATGGCATCCCTGACACAGCCTCAGACCCTTCTAGTCAGATGAGAAAAATTTTCTTCTCATTTATGTTTGGTTTATACTACTGACCAGAATGGTGTGATCCTAGTATATTCCACAGTACAGCAAAACAGGATCCAACCTTCGTGCAAGTACCCTGATGCCACCAGCAGGGTCTGCACCTCTGCAGTCTCTGGAAGGGGAAACTGGGGCTGCCCTAGGCCAGATCTTGCCGGTTCCAACTGATTCCAGCAGACCCACCATAGGGCACAACTGAGCCCCTCAGCCATGGGTGGGCACCTCAGGGAATGTGCTGCTAAAGGAGGGCAAGATGCTGCCTGGTGATGAGGAACATAGAGCTGGGGTGGAGGGGAAGGTGGTTTAGCTTTTTTGCATTTGTTTTTCACCACCTAACTCTATTTTAATTGGCAAAAATTGACATTTACCACAAGTTGCATCTCTTTTGCCTGTGACAATAACTGGTAAGTGATCTCACCATCTTTATCGGGCTCCTTGAGCTTTTCTATCTTATTTTATCTCCTTGTCCTGTTGAAGAGAGGGATTGAGTTATCTGTTGGGTGGGCGTCTGGCAGTTGGCCAAGGTCAACCCACTGTAGGCGTTAACACCAACAGATTTTGCTTATGACACCAACAAGAAGTTTCAGCTCAACAAATAGTAAACACAGGACAGTAAAGCTTTGTTTGTCGTTTAATGAAGCTAATATGAAGCTTCTGAAAAGGTTTCAAACACATCAATTTCATTCATGAGTGAGAATCATTAATAAACAAAATTAAAATATCACTAGTGTCCAGAGACTAGTTATTTCACCCTTGCAAAACCTTAACTTGCTCACGTAGACTGTGCATTTAAAGAGAGATGTAATTTTTGTTCCATTATACTTGTAGAATTCTATTTTTAAAAGATAATTAAAATACTTGAGGACTTGACTGAGACATACAGAAGATGTATGGTTATCCTCAACTTCAACTGGGGTTACAGAAGTTTAGTGGCTTGAAAAAGGCAGCCCTCACCATTATACTATTTAAAATATTGGAGACATCTTTCCCACTGCTAAAATGTATTACTATTATGGTGTCAGATTAATCCATTTTGCTTATGTCCAGCAAAGTAGAAAAATTGCCTTAAACAGAAAGATCTCATAATCATAACACAGTTGAGTAGCAAGGGATTGAATCGGGTCAAAAACATTACTTAAAAGCTAAAAGTCAGTTGCAGAAGCAGCGATGTTCCATCCCTTTAGAATACAACTAAGGTTCTACCTCAGAAGACTTTGGATCGTAACTGAATACTACCATAATTCTATTGCCAAGGCAATGAGTGAATACCTTCATCTAGCCATATCAAAAGACAGCTCAACTCAGAGCTGCTGCCTTTTACATCACACACACATTCCACAAACTCCGTGGGCATCAAAAGTGATGGTAGAAAAAGAGTATCTCCATGCTAATACCATCTGTAACAATTAAAGGTAAGAAAGTATGTTATCTTTATAGCTTAAATTGAGAAATTTTGCTGTTACTGGAACAAGCAGCTTGCTAGGCTTCCGGCCTTCGATCTAAATAAAGTAATAATTCATGCCACTGATAACACCAGAATTGTTACACATGGTTGAATACCAAGACAGATTCAATTGCAAGGTACTATTATTTTCATAAGTTTTGCTTTTATTCCCTAGATGACTATAAGTAAGGAAATGTATTACCACTTCATTCAAAAAATACAAATACAGTAACTTACATGTTTAATAGTTTTTAGTGTTCTGAGGTTATGTCAAGCACAGATGATCATCCAGTGATTTAACTCACATGGATAAATCCCGTTGTTCATTTCTTTTCCCTTCTGTTTCAGCAGAGTTCTATGGATATTACAGTTGTCATTATCTACCCACAGGCAGTTTCAAAATGCCCACAGGCATCTTGCTTAGCTGCAGCTTGAGGTTTTGGACAAAAGTAGTGTCATATAGAGCTGCAAAACTTAAAATATGTATATATAAAAAAATATCTGTCATTTTGTGGTATTTCAACCTGTAAGACATATGCTGGAGGTCTAAAGCTGCCACTGGTAAAACAGCCTCAATGTTCCTACGAATTCTACACGAGAACTCTATCAGAAAAACATTGCTTAAGGCAGTCCTATACAAGACAGAAGTTTGAAAGATAAATGGTTCCCTAAGCTGAAACCGATGTGTTTTTTTCTAAGTACAAGTGATTATAGCATAATTTCATGAGCTGCTAGCAAAGATTTTACAGTCCCAACTGGTAATATAAGTAGACACTGTGACTTAATAAGATATTTTCCAAAATGTGAAGTATGAACACATCTTGAAAAAAGTATGAAAAGCGTGTTTTGGCAGCATTTTCTAGAGTAAGTGGCAAGGGAGAGTCTGTACCTCGCATAACAGATCACCCTCAAGAAATGCAGAAAAATGGTGCTGGGAAGTCTCAGGAAGCTTGCAAAATTGGTGGAAGACAAAACAGGCTACATTTTGATGTGCTCATGCTTCCCATTTTTCCTGCATTAAGATGAAAATAATGGCATCAATTAAAACCAAAACAAACTATCCTTAACAAACTTAGGAAGATATATTGAGGTAAATAAAACCTTAATGATATTGAAACTCTGACACTAGATCAGAACATTAAAACTGAAAAATATGAATTATTGAATTTACATTATTCTTCAGTATTTACACAGAAGCAGAATCATTCACGCTGCAAGAATAGCAAAATATTTTCTATTGATTAAAAGCTGTGAAGTAGTAATTATAGTAATCTTTCAGATTTTTTTGACTGCGTAAAATCTTATCTGAGAATATTGAAAGATTTAGCTGAGAAGTTTATCAAATTTTTAGAGAAATACTAAAACATCAGTGGAGATCTGGAGGCCTGAAAAGAATCCAGTATTATGTCAATTCCTGAAAATTATGCAAAATTATGAGATGTGAGAAACTAGAGGCAGCATAGCATGATATAAATACTGTTAAAAGAACAATAACCAGGACAGGAGTTACAACTAGAGTAGAACAAAAATGATAATACTCTTGTGATACAAGTCTTGTGGAATCACAAATCTAGTTAATGGAAGCAATGGCATCATCATAATAGTGAGCAAAGGGCTCAGCTTAGTTACACAAGACACTCTTTAAACACAATGTAAAAATGAGAAAAAAGAGATAACTAGTCAAATGGTCCTGTGAGAGACCTGGATAGAACTGTTACCTATGCAATATCCTGACATCATTATCAAACTCCCTAATCCATACTACTATGTTAGTAAACTTTCTGTTAGGGGGTCATAACTGAAATTGATCTTTAATAAAACAAATATGTAAACTAACAAGTGATTAAAGAGCTCATGGAATGGAATTTTGTTTTCTCAATCAGTTTGATGTCACCTGATGCAACAGGAAAGGATACCATGAAAATTTAACCAGATTTCTTGGTAAAATGAGCTCATCTGAACAATTTACGTTCTAATATGTGCTCTAATACAAGGTTTTTGAATAAAAGCTGTACTTAAAAGGACAGAAGTGTGGAATCCTGCAATGGAGAAGTCTAGATTTCTTCAGAAAAAAAAAACCAACCCTGAAAAGTGAAGTTTCATTTAAGGAAGGGAATAAGGGAATATGACACCCACAGGTATTTCATGAAAGGACTGTAAAAAGAAGACAATGTGTTTAATCATACAGGATTAACCAGACCTTTACTTAAAGTCCTGTTCCTAGTTCTGTCTGCTACAGTTAAAATCATTATGAGCGAGAACGAGCACCTTTCAAATGGAAGTAAGAATTTTTTGTCAGTTCAGTAATTCAAACTGGTACAGAAAATTTCCATGAATAACCAAGTTAAATTCGTTATACAAGCCTTCCCGCTACCCATTCTTCTTCCTGAAAATTATGCTTACCTTCCCCCTGTCTATCTAGGTTGTCTGTCTGACATTTCAGTTCTTCTGAAGAACAGGGGTAGGAGGTGGGAAGAGATAGCTATGATAAGGTCCTTGCTGGGAGGATTCTGCTGTTTATGGTGGCAGGGCTCCATCATCAATGTTGGGGCCCTTTGGGGCTACTTTTATAGATTTTCAGCCATAGTCTTCCTCTTTTTCCAAGCTAAAGGCTACTCCTACCTGTAGCTCACCCACACACAGGGTTACTGTTTGCTACATGGAGACTTCAGGATTTGTGAGCCCTTCGCTGCCTGTGGGACTCAACATCCAGGTCACGCACCAGTCAGGTGGCCGCTGGCAGCTATTAACCGAGCTTCAACCAGCAGCTCATGCCAAAGCAAATCCAGGTATGTCCTGACAACCTGAACAGTCAGAAAAGCAGAAAGCCTGTGTCCATTCACTAGTAATGCAAAATTTTTATGTCTGGGCTACAGTTTACTTTTCTTCTTAAAAACACGGAAAAATGAAAAGAGGCTAGAAATACAAAAGTTAGAGCAATCACATCTATTTGCCAGAGTCTATAGAACTTTGCTTTAGGTACAAAAGTGGCAATGAGATCTGAAATCTCCAAGTTGAAGCTAGATGAATTTAGGCTTGAAATAAGACACGTACTATTAACTGTGAAAAAAATTAACCACTAGGGTTAATTAAATGAATAGACAGAAGGTTTTCTATGTCTTAATTATATGAAGATCATCTTTAAAAAATAGAAAAGGAAAATAGAGGAAGGTATTATTAATGGAAGTATTGAAGGTTCCGACCGTAATCTACGGCAATCTTTTCTGTTTAGTTCCCACAGAGTGGCTTAATTTGCCTGTAATTCTACAGAGATATGTCTTGCAAAATTTAGCAAAAACCAAGTCCTCAGTTAATAGTATCCCTGCTATCATTCTGAGGGCAAAACCATAACCTTTTAAAAAAGTATTTCATAGTGTTTCTGGCTTTTCCATCTGCTCTCTGTTCAAAGGCCTTGCCTTCTAAAACCTTACTGGCCCAAGACCACAATTTAGGAACCACAGAATAAATGTAGTTAAGAGTTCATTCCTACCGGTGCTGAAAACTGATAACACGCTATGATCACTTTTCACATAATTAAACTAGCAGTTAGAAGCACATTCATCACCACAGAGAAAGAAATTTGTAGCCCCTGCCAACAATCATCTAGTCTCAAGGGCAACAGTAGAGGAGTTAATCTAAAGGGTCTCTAAAAAAACAGCACCAGCGCTCCTAAGGGCTTTCTTCCTTGATACAAACCTCACAATTTTTCCATGTGTTCTGTCCAATAAAAACTAACAGGAACAACATGGACTTGCAGAGTAGGCTAGTTCAGACATGCACCAAATTACAATACATTTTATATAAAACAATTTTTTCCCTACTTTATGGCTTAACAGTGGAGCAGAAAACCAGGACCAAGATTTGGCTTTGTTTTTTCTTGGTTCTGTTTTGCTTGCATTTCCCCCCCCTCAAACATAGTTATAAATCATATAGGATTCACTGAGGCAGAAAGCCCTTTTACTTTCCAAGTTACAACCCTCTACCTTCTGCCCCAAGGATTTAGCTTGTACTTAAATAGCTATGTGCCTTGCATGTCTGTCCAGTTTAAAAATCTAGTTTTTTCTTTTCAATTTACTGATCAACCTGACCTGAGATTTCTATAGCTACAATCCACTGTTGCTTTCTACAGCAAAACTCCTAATACAAGTAGCAATACTGCCTAGACAAGATATAACACAACTCAAGCCTGTCAAACCGTTTGGCAAGTATTGCTTACTGGTTTTAATTCTGCCTTTTTATGCCTGCTTCACTTTACTCTTTAAAGCACTATACGTTCCTCAAATCCATCACTCCTCTTTTTTCTTTTTTTTCCCTTTCTCTCATATTTTAGGATAACAGATTACTTCAACAGGGACACAGACTTTTTAAAAAAATATTTCAAGTTACAGTGATTAGTAACTGTATTTTCCTTTACTGCTTGTACTGGGGTAGAATAAAATAAATGAGCCCATAGGTATACATCTGTTAGGTTTAAATAATACCTGAAGGTAAAAAAGGAGAAAGTATATTTTTCAAGGACAAAATTCTGCGTGTTCAAATGTATTTCTAACATCAAACAGTAGCATTATACACTTATATCAAACCAGAAACTTCTTTCAAAACATAATTATACTGTTCAAAGACAACTACTGTGTACTTTTCTGAGACAATACAATGCAACTACACTATGCAGAGCACATTTCATACAAACTGCATTATGAAATGTACCACTGAGATAAATAATAGTTACACAGTCAAACAACAATAGCAAAGAGAGAAAAACATTAAGTCATAAGAAATAGAGACTATATTCCATATAATTTGAAAAGAGGACAGAGTCAGTAAGACAGGTATAAAGGCATTTCTAGGAGTTAAGAATAATAAAGGTTTTCAGAACAGCTAAAGTAAGACTGTATAAGATACATGAGTTTGCCACTATGTTAGCAAATGGAGTGAGTTACTGTCAAAGAGAAAAGGTCATCATTTATTTTCTGCGATTTTCTAAGTAATTGTAATATTGCCAGTGAAGCATTAATCGCTTGAAACATGCTGACAACCACCAATGAAATACTAAGTATGAAAAATTAGGATGGCAAGTCCAAATAAATTCTGTCAATACTAAACAAAGAAAACAAATGTGCCAGAGGGGCTTATGTGACCAAACACTAGAGTAAGTTAGCCTTTGATATTATGACTGATCTTGAGTTAAAATAAGCCACCTGAAGAAAGTGACTATGCTTGAAGACCTGTTACTGCTCTCAGAGGCTTTGAATCAAACAAAAGATCAGAAACAATGCCTGATGGTCCCTTGAACAATGCTTCAGATGAGTAAATTTAATACAAAGGCCAGAATATTATCTAGCAGAAGCTATACAATAAGAGAGCGTGAGAGAAGGAAACATTAGTAAATTCTACAATGAATTCTGTTGGATATGAGTCAGAGCAAGAAGTAATTTTGATTACTGAGTTAATGATTTTGAGGTCAGCTTGCATTCTAGTTAGTCTGTCACTTGAGTTTAGTGGGCAACTGTAAGGCAACAGTCAGGTAGAACTAAGGTCTATAACACTGCAAGAACTGCAGGAATTCTGGCATTGGAAAGGCAAATCAATTGCTCCAGATACAAAAAAAACCCCAAGCAGGTATTTCCTTTCACCATTAAAGTGGAAATATTTTAGGAGTTGGATTTCTTCTTTCCTCTAGAATTCTCTGTAGCTTGCAATTTTTCCTTACGTAGAAAAGTGAAAAAACAGGTGAGAGCTACCTTAAATGAAAGTGAAAATTTCCACCTTTGATTTGCATTAGAGGAAGTTAATAGATTGGGTCTATCAAAGACTGCCCTTTGTATGTGTACAAATTGACTAGGACCATTAGCTATAAAATGTCTAGACAACTTTTCAACCCCATAAATTTTAGGAATTTGACTTGAAAGGTATTCGGAATTAAATAGAAATCCAGGTCAGCAACATTCCTACATAGAAAATAAACATTTCAAGTGAAAAATTAAGCCCTTAAAAACTGTGAAGCTGAGTGAAATGAGAATCTACAGTGCTATCTAGTACTGAAGGCTAGACAGCACTGAACATCCTTCCTTAAAATTGTTTGATGTTACTTGACTTACATAATATCTGAGTTAATCTCATTATCTATGACTAATTTCTCGTTTGCCTGTTCATTATCTGAAAATGAACAAAGAAAATTCTGCATATTTCAACATGGGAGGTAAATCTTCCTTTAGATGAGAGCTATTTAATGATTTAAACTTTGAAAACTTAAAATACTTCCTATAATGCAAAAACTCAAAATCACAGTTGAGTCAATTTCTGGCATTTCACAATGTTGCCTTAGAAATGACTAATGTATAAAGCTGTAAGGGAATATGGACTGATATAAACCAATTAAATCCTCCTAGCAACTTGTTTCAATTGACCTTTGAATCGTGATCTACAACATATCTAAACATTATATGAAATCCATAGTGTCATACAGATTAATCACAACAATCACAATGTTGTGATATGAGAAATTATACGGACCGATGAAAACTGTTGTATCCTTTTCCCCAGATCTAATCAATTTTGATTGACAGAGCAACTATTAGGTGCCAAGATAAAAAGTTGAAGTCAAATTAACTGCTGCCCTCTAACAAGTCTGTCTTAACAATGAAACATACCATACTGAAATAAAAAGTTATCAGCTGAATGCATGGCAGCAGATAAATGCAACAAACATACAATCAACAATTATCTTTTCAATAAGATTCAGATGCTTTTTTTCTAGGCACAAAAAATTATAGGTCTAAAGTCTGTAACACCTTAGAAGAAATGTGTGTTTCTGCTATACCATGTCAGTTCAGTTTAAATTCTTGATTCTTAGGGCCTCGGCAAGCATTTGTAAAGGCTTTCAAATCCTAGGCACAATTAGAAAAGCATGTTTTTCATGTGTAGGCATGGGTTTGAAATCTCTTTTGTCCCCACCCCCCCACCCCGAGTGGAAAGATGTTCTATTTAATTGGAACTAGAACACTGAGTTTCCTATTCACCAGCATTGTTTCTAAACCAGGAATGTATAAATTCAATATTCTGAAATACACACCAAAATTGCTGCCAATTTAAAGTCCATAGGCATCATATGTATGCTCTTCCTAGGAATCAGTAAGTAGTCTCTATGATTTTCTCTCTCCCTTGTACTAAATCTAACAAACCATCTACCTAAGTTTCTTTGGCTTCCCTTCTGCTTTGATTAGTTTGCACTGTTTAGAGTTTTTTTAACAGTTATGCCAAATACAGTATGCAATACAGTTGTAATGCCTACAGTTAGTGCAGGGTAGCTACACCCTACACTACAAATTGAATATACATTCAACAAGCTGCAACTTACAGTCTGTGGGCAGAAGCTGGCCTGTAACAAGAGACAACCACATAGGCAAGTAATAGAGCCTGAACATGCACACACTTCTGCCTCAATACACAAAGACAGAATTGGAACATGTTGCTCCCACCACAACCAACTCAGAGAGAAAGGAGGTGCTGAGCAGCCTTGCATGCTATGCTGTTTGCTCTGCTGCCAGTCTAAACTTATCACCAAACTGGTTCCTACCACAAGTGTGGCTTAAACCAACCCTCACTTAAGCAGTAAGCACAAGGGAGGAATTTCAGAGGTACTATACCATCATACTGCCCTTGGCTTCACTGAGAATCTTTTAATATATCTATTGCTTAGAGCTCTCATTATGTACATAATTTAATATAGATTTATTACAAGTCTAAATTAGCATCTCATAACGTGCCATTTTGCTGTTCTTCAAGATGTTGTCCTAACTGACTGAATTTGAGAGATCTATTTCAAAAGCAGTAACCATAATTCTATTAAGCATATTTTCACCATTTTTTCATTATTGTGATGTTTTATAAGTAGCTTTTTCATCAAAACGATAAGTTTTATGTAATAAATTGCAAGAAATAAATGATAGTGAAAATTTTGTTGCCAACATTGAAGTGTAAGACATAAAACCTCTGTTTTTCCCTCTAGGAGAAAAAAGAAAGTTATGGCTATGGCTTTTCTTTGGTCAGAATTATACTTCGCAGCCTAAAAAGTCTTAGGCTAAATCATTTATTCTACAGTTATATGTGAGCCATTGTTGGACTAAACATTCCTCTGAATGAACAGGTCTTGTAAAAATACTTATTTGGGGATCACTCAGGTAAGAAAAGGATATGTACTTTTTTCTTGATGAAAAGGACGTATTTACCGCACAGATTAAATATCTTCCTTCTGGAGAAATCCAACCCTATTCATCTCTCTCCTAATCTAGATCTTTATTCAATATTAATTTCCTTTCTGTACCCTCCTCTTTTGAAACAGCTAATCTAATCTACTGGTGACATTCACAGGGAATGAATGAAGACCTGTTTACTGAAACCTACAGGATTGTATTAGTTAGTCCATTTAAACTATCCTTCCAGGAATGCATCAAGGATTAAGCAAGTAGCATCTGACATACATTCCTCCAAGGAGTTTTCTCATTTCCAATTCCTCGCAAGAAATCTGCTTATGTTTTAACTCAATTTCTCATCGGGAATTGCCACCTGCCTCTAATTTGATGCACAACAGAAATCTGCAGACTCACAAATACTAAAGTGCATAATTATAATCACAAAATTTTTGTGCAATAGCTTTAAATCTATTCAATATAATGTTGAAAGTTGACTATACTGGAAAACAAGTTTCCTCTGGAACTGGAGAGAATCCAAATCCTTGTTCAACCTGGAAGGTTTGTGTCATCTTGGTCAACCACCAGATGACCCCAAAGCTGTTTATGTGTCTACAGTGAAAGTTACACAAAAAAACACCATCTGGCTGCTTCAACACCTAAAGTTTACCAAAGCAGCAATGGCAAAACTGACCCTCTCTTTACTTAGCCTGCTGTAAAACCCTTCTGGGGATAAAACACATAAGCACTGTTTTAAGCAGAGACTGTATAGTAAGATCTCCTCTCATACAGGTGTATGTTCTCATTTGAAATATTTCTAGGCCATAAATTTCTGCCCACAATCTTCTCAATACTTGCTCAGTGTTTTGGCTGTAGTTAATCCTGCTCCTTGATGCCTATACCTACCTACTTATGCTCCACAGAACTCATCCCCTTCCCACTGGCAGAGCCACAAAGGTTGACCTTACATGTAAATCCTCTAAAGAATCTACACCTTATTCTCTCGCTGCATTTCCCTTAAAGGAAAATGTCACCATAAACACAATAGAAATGCCAGGATCCTCAGGAATGTTAATATTCCTGGCTACAGTAAAGCATAAAAGGTAAATCTGTTCCATTCAATGTGCTAGTAGCAAAAATGAATTTGATTACATATGTTCTGTTAGGTGGTTCTTCAAAACGTCTGTGAAATCAGTATCTGGGAGAAATTTGAGACTGTCACATGAAATAATACCTTCCTCAATGGATGGACTCCTTCAAATTGCTTCCAAAGACTCACTACCAGCAAAAATTCAGAAACATAACAACCACTTTTTTTGAGAAAAAGAAGCAGGAGAGATATGAAGACAGTATTAAGCCTAAAGCACACATCTATGCATTATTATATTATTATTACTATTATCATAATTACCAGTGATTTCATAACTATGTTATTTCCCCAAGATTTAAAGAGCAACTTATTACAAGACTACTTATACTCTGTTAGACTTGTAGCTTACTTTACATTCTAACCAATATGAACATACTGCATTCAAAATGCTAGTTTTAAGTTATGATTCCTGAAAAAGAGGAAGAATATAAATCCAGCAGGAACTCCACAACGAGACATTTTCTTCTACAAAAAAACACAAATAGCTAACAGTCCTTATTAGTAACAGTTTTTTATGCAAGACAAACTACTTATTCTGGAGATTTTATTGTTTGCCTGTATGAAAAAAAGATGAACCTAACATTTTACTAAGACAGGTATTTTGTCAAAATTACTACTATAGAAAGCTATTGCCAGATTATGAAATGGTTGTTCTATGGTTTTACAACCACCTGTAACAAATCCAGTGGAAATTCCAATAATCAAACATGATTGGCTATCTCCCAGGTTTGGATGCAGCTCACAGCTTAATATCTGATTACAAACTCAGAGCTGCATTCATAATCAAAACTCAGCTGAGTAACCAGGAAGTTAGTGTTTCAAAAATATTATGGGATCACGTCAATATTTAGGTCTTGCAATGGTATACATTTCATGTCCAAGAGAGAGTTTGTGAATATTTCCTCAGTGCTCATAGCTTCCCCACAGGAGGATAAAAATAAGCAAAATACAACCTGCACATTCAATTATCCTGAGTATAGTAACACGTTTAAAAGAAAACAATTTCCACAGAAAGCTTTTGGTTAAGAATTCCATATAGATTACCGCCTTTGATTAAGCTGTTCCTGTATCAATGATAGCAAAAAAGCAGAGGTTCTGTAAAAAAAGCTTGTAACATTAAGATTTTAAAAGTTTGACACAGCTTGTTTTCTCGAAATGGATGTCCTACTAATCCTACCAGATTAGTAAATGTAGGTTGGTGCCTCTGTGACAGTACCCCTCTTCTCTCAGGTACTGAACATAAAAATCTGTTACATGGAGTTACCAAGAGCCTGGGGCAAGCCACTGACTCACACCCACGCTGCCTGAATCAGGTCATCAGATTTGACTTTTGTGAATCCATTTTAGAACTGATGCTCACAAGCATTAGCAGAATGGTAAGGAGCAGGCTGTATCACTCCTCAGCAGAGCTTTGAAAACATCCCTTACAGTCTGGCAAAAGAAAGACACAGAGCCACCACAAGGAGCATTAGGGATTCAGGCCAAGCAGTCTGTTTCCTGAATAGACCTGAGATAAATTGGCAACAACACAAAAAAGAAAAAATACCTCACAGAACTATGGTGTGGTACTGTGAGGTATTTTCCAAAGGATGACACGTAGCCATGACAAGCATACTTCTGCCCTTCCAAAACTTGCTCTGTTCCTGTGCTGCTCAGCCAGTGCTGCAGGAAAAGAGCTCTTGTGGCTGCCCCGTGTGGGTGCAGCGAGCCGGGAGCCCTTCTCAGCAGGGGCTGTTTTGCCCAAGCAAGATCCCCTGCGGAAAGCGAGCCCTGTCAAGGGGCTGTGCTCAGTGCTACCGAGGAAAAGAGGACAGTCCTGGGGGGGCCTCCCTTGGGGCCCGCCCGGGGGTCCAGAAAGCTTCCTCCCCCGGCACGTGGGGCACGAGTGCACCTTCGTGGGGGCCGAGCAGCGGGCCCCGAGCCAAAACGGCCCTAAGGAGCCCTGGCAAGGGACCAGCGCACTCAGTGCCACAGAGGCAGGCAAAAAACCCCGGGGCACAGCTACTAGCCCACCGTGGGGGAAAAAAAGCCCTCCTCTCCCCAGCTGCAGGGCACGAGAGGCCACCTTCGTGGGGCACCAGCAGCAGGCAGTGACCCAGCCCAGATGGTCGGGAGGGGCCCTGGCAAGGGGTCCTGCTCAGTGCTGCAGAGGAAGGCAAAAAACCCCCGGGGACCAGTGCCAATCCGCCCCGGGGGAAAATTCCTTCCTGACCCCAGCCGCAGAGCTGGCGATCGGCTATTCCCTGAGCAGGTGAGCAAGACCGGCTCCCTCCTCCCACCGGCTGGTCACACCTCCCAGGAGAGGCCCGAGCCCTGTTCTCCCTCAGCCCGGAGCCTGATCTCCTCCCCGGCCCCATCAACTTGGGGGCAAGGATGCTTCCCGCGCCTGGCAGGGTGCCGGCATGGGCTCCAAAGCTCTGGGACGCCTTCAGAATTGCTGCACCCTGGTTGCTTACGGCTGCTGCCCCTGGTTCCGCGGGGGATGAGGGTGGTGAGCTCTGCAGGCTTCTCAAGAAGGCATCCCCTTGCTCTTGGCATGGCCTTCCAGCTGGAAAGGTCCATCAAATGATCTTCAAAGGCAGCTCTGCTGTGAGCTGGTATTGCATTAGAAGACCTCCAGCAGCCCTGTCCTGCCCTTGGAGTGTCATCCTCCCTCAGCCCCCTTTTCACCAGCTCCTCTAGGAGCTCATCCTCCTACATATGCCTGGGGCTGTCCCCGGGACAGCTCTGGCAGGGGCCTGGCAGGACACCCCCTTTTATATTGCCCCGGGGCATGGTGACTTCACTGTTTCCTGGTGACCGGGTGTGACGGGCAGGCCTCCCCCCCCCCCCCCCCCCCCCTCCCCCCCGCCGGCCATGCACAGCCCCGCCAGCTGCAGCCCCGCCCAGCACCCTTAGAGGAAGGCCTTTGGGGTGCTGGGCCCCAGGCAGTCGCTGTGCCCAGGAGGCACAGGGGCTGTCCCGGCCTTTGGTGGCCATGCAGCGGGCACAGCTGCTCAGTGTCCCTGACATGTCCTCTGCCCCTGAGCTCCCAAGGACAAAGCCAGTGGCCTTAGTCTTCTCTCACAAACCAAGCATGACACAAACCAATCCTGTGGCACAGAGACCATCCCTATAACCCATCAGGTAGTTCAGAACTCTGCTTCACATACTCCTCAGAAATATACCTAAATTTTTACTACACTAGATTTTGGTTTAAGAAGAACAAGTATTCATCATGAACAAATAATCCACTAGCTCCAGAAAATTATTTCAGTAACATACATTTCCATAATAGAACGACAGACTGATACTCAAGTTAAAATAAAGGATTTCCCCCCTCCCCCCCCGCCTGCTGTTTATCTTAGGTTCTTTAATTTTAGGATTAAATACAAAACAAAGAACAATTGAGGATTTGGGTATTTCGAAATGTTTAGGCATCCAGCTACAAGATTATGTATAACCCACAGAGTTACATGAAAGAGTCTCGTAAAAATATTATTGACTATTGTAATCTGTATTGTGTAAGTTAAAGTGAATAAAGAAAAAGAAAATGGCAAATGTATAAGCATAAAATAGTGTTCAAAGCATCTGCTTTCCAAACCTCCCTAAATCGCTATTGAATGCACTATTAAGTTATTTAACAGTCTGGGTCATTAGTCATACTGTTCCACACAGGGAACCTCACATGCTTTCCCCCTTCTGTCCATGTAATCCTACTCCATCCCTTGGTGCTGCTTTTTTTTTTTTTTTTGGTGGCAGCTTCAACCATCTAATCAGGATCATTTTCTCTTTTTGAAGTTTTTAAGCTCCATCATCCAAGCTCTAAAGTGATTATAGTTCTTGCTGAAAAGTACAGAAAAGAAACCAACTGTCTTCTTTCTCACCCCCTCCATGAAAGAACACTTACATCCACTTCACATGTTGGTTCCCTGCACATACTTTGGTTTCAAATTCCATAAATTACACCTCTTAGCATTTAAGCAAGTAATACTTTAACATATTCCACTCATCTCTCTTGAGATGAAGTGCGATGGTGATGAACCCTAAACATCTAAAACCCCTTTTTTCCTCCTCAAGGTATATCCTAGCTTTATGAACATGTTTAATACATTCCGTAAAATGACCACCTTGCTTAGAACAGAAACTGTGCCCTTCCTTTTATCTGTCATTTCAGACTTAACTTGATTAACTTGATATCTGAATCATAATGAATGTCAGTATTTCCATGTGCAGTTTACATTAAATTGTTTTAGAATGTTTGTGAACATTTGGAAAAAACAATTAATTCAATTTGTTTGTGTTTCTCATGGGTTTTTTTTTTTTGCAGTTTTAACAATGTCGTGTGTGTGTCCCCTTTTTTTTTAATGTGAGATAATGGAGGGGTTTTTTTCACAGTAAAAAAAATATTCTTGCAGAAAACTAAAATACACTTTGAAGAGAAAGGTAAATAAACCATCCCTATTTTCTGGCCAGCTCTGTAGAGTTGGTAATTTCCAGCTGTCTTGATTTGTTAAGTAATATGGCTGTTGTGACACACTTGTACATAGAGGACAGTATTAAAAGTACCATCACTGTCACCTATCACTGTCACCTGAGCTACAATCTATGTCTATAAAGTCACCTTTCTGGATTGAATTGCATTATGAAGTAAATGCATTTGAATCTCTTGTTGAAAGGCAGCTTTCACCTCCATTTCTACATGTGGTTCATATGGTTCACAAGAGAAGTGGGAAGAGGGAGAGCAGAGGAAGAAGATGCATGTAGGAAGTGGCTTCCACCCACATGGCCATGAACATCTTCAGATGAAGTAATGATACAGATTCAGTTCTTCCCCAGTGCTATTTTGCTTGTTTTTTTTCTTGGGACTACCTCAGCTGTAAAGCAGGTGGTGGGCATTGTCATGTCATCTACTTCTTATGCGGAGAACTACAGGATGGTGTCTGGGTTATTCCTCATGGTCTCCCTCACCACTGAACTGGAAGAGGGTGAAGTACAGAGAGAAAGGCCAGAAACATAAAGTCCATGTAAAGAGCCTGAAGTGACGAATTTTAAGACTGTTTGCAATGATGATTTTTAATTCCAAAGAAATTCTGTCATGCTGCCAATGTTACATTGTGGCCAGTTTCATGCACCAACATGCTTGCTATGTTTTGTTATTTAAATGAATTATTTCAAATTTTAACTGGGAATCACGTAGTCTAGAGAATGTGGCAGTATGGGAATAAAGCTGAATGCTGGCACTCTTGTCATACAGAGTGCATCACTACAGCAGGTGAGCAATAATAACACAGAAATATTCTGCTGCCCATTTCTGATTACTTACATTAATACTCAATGTGGTACCGTATTTTTTTCCCTATTTGTGTCATTTCATCTCTTATGGTACACAGATTTTCGTTAAAATTGGCATATGCTCTGCATAATCTACAATGCCACTATATTTTGAAATCATTTCAGTATCATTGTGATTTTGTGATTAAAATCCGTAATTCTGGCCACAACAAAGGCAAGCTTTAGAATTCTCTGGGACAAATTAGTTGTGAGTAATAATTCCTGTTCAATGTCCTGTGCTAAAATCCTAAAGTACAACTGTACCATCTGGACTATAACAACAAGTTAGTTTGTTAGTGATAAGTAAAGGAGGTGTACAGGGACCTGTGCTGTCACAAGCAGTACAGCATGTTGATCGCTGTGACAACAATGCAACTTCCATTGCTAATACAATTAAAGTTAATTAAGTTACAGAAAGAGGGATGATTATTTTTTCTCTGTAGCATTTTAACTGCCTGTAATTACTATATTATTACACCTACATGAAATTACATGCATTTATACCCTTTGGCCTCTGGTGAAAACAAAATGTTCCTTAGCTTTGGTGTTCCCTTTTAGTTAGTAAGATCTCTACAGTCTTTGCAATAGTGAAATGCTCATGTGAGCAGGGGAAGACTAAAAATAAAAAGACACTGGTTCAACACTGTATCTCCCAAGTACAAGTCTAGTATTCTAACGTGATTGTTTTTCTAATGTCTTAAAAGAACCCTGGAACCAAAATGCAGAAACCCTTTCTGTACAGGACTGGTCTTTAGCTTGGCAGAACCTGGGACTTCAGAGCAGTTACCTCCAGGTTGGTGCAAATGAGAACTCACCACCCTTGGGACATTCTGTCATATTCTTATAGAGAAAACTGTACCTTCCTTACTATCTGCTCTGGCTAACGATGAAAAATTCCACTGTTTACAACTTCACATATTTTTTCCCCCAACCACATGAAATTTGCAGTAAGAATAATTCAGTGTGACAGCTTATCTTTTTGCCCAGTGGGGGGTCTTCACCTGAGTGTGGCTGTGAAAGCAATTTCCATGTTGATGATGACCGAAGCCTTTATGTTTCAGAGCCAAACAAGTTAAAAGAAGCGGGATGATACCAGTATCATAGTCACAAGTATCTTCCTATTTCAAAGGAAATGAAATTAAGCTAATAAACAGCACACATGGTACTCGGATCCTTTAAAATAAATCCACATAAATAATGCTATATATAGTGGCATACTATAACAGAAATGCTTGTAAAGTCTTATTTGTAGATGTTAATAAGACAGTCAAGATCTAAAGCTTGGCATTATTACTTCTTAGTCAAAGGGTTTGTTTTAAAGTGCAAACTACAAAGAAATAACCTTGATCGTGGGAGAACAGCAAACTAGATTACATCTCAATCCTTAAATAAAGCAAAAAACAACCCTAACATACCCTCTAGTAGCGTATGGAATGCCACGTTTGGGAGTGCTGATAACACAGGGATGTTTCTAGTTGTTGCCAAGCAATCAAGGACTTTTCAGTTGTTCCTATTTCCCTCCACTCCCCGCCCCTCTTCCCCTTCTCTCTCCTCCCACCCTCCCCCGTCTGTGGCTAACGAGAAAGGAGGGGAGACAGCCAGGACAGATGACCCGAGCAGGCCAAAGGCGGTATTCCACGCCAATTACGTCATGGGCAGCATAAACGGGGGGGGGGGGGGGCTGGTGGGGGGAGGAGCAGGAGGCAGCTCTAGGATCAACGGTTTTCAGGGCTGTCCTGTGCTATATGACCTGAGTTTGTGCGGTTTGGTGGGACACTGCATTGTGTATCACCAGTTTCATATATTTTGCTATAAAGTCCTGTTATCATTGTTATATCTATCTTTCTGCTCTCCCAGTAAACTATCCCAACCTGCAAGGTTTTGGTTCCTTGGTTAGGTTTTTTTTTTCCCGTCTCCCCCTCCCTTAACTCCTCCCTCCCCCCCCACTCCCTTTTAAAGAACAAGGGGCTCCTTAGTGCTCGGTTCTCAGCTGGCGCAAAATCATGATAATATCTAAACCAATTGTATTTCTATTAAAATATATTGTAAATATAAAGCATAATCATAATTTAAAATAATAAAAGGCATGTAATATGCCTTATGTATGATAGATGGCATTATATGATATGTTTGAATACATATTATTATCTGTTACAGAATCACAGAATTGTTGGGGTTGGAAGGGACCTCGAGAGGTCATCAGGTCCAACCTCCCTGCCAAAGCAGCTCCCCAGCTCATATTGCACAGAGAGGCATCCAGACGGGTCTTGAATATCTCCAGAGAAGGAGACTCCACCACCTCCCTGGGCAGCCTGTGCCAGGGCTCTGTCACCCTCACTGGGAAAAAGTTCTTCCGCATGTTGGTGCGGAACTTCCTGTGCTCCAACTTGCAGCCATTGCCCCTTGTCCTGTCTCCACAGACCACTGAAAAGGGGCTGGCCATTTCCCCCTGCATCCCATACTTAAGATATTTATAAACATTAATAAGGTCCCCCCTTAGTCTTCTTTTCTCTAGACTGAACAGTCCCAGCTCACTCAGCCTTTCCTCACAGGGGAGATGCTCCAGGCCCTTAATCATCTTTGTAGCCCTTCTCTGGACTCTCTCCAGGAGATCCCTGTCCTTTTTATACCAGGGAGCCCAGAACTAGACACAATACTCGAGGTGGGGCCTGACCAGGGCGGAGTAGAGGGGGAGGATCACCTCCTTTGGCCTGCTGGCCACACTCCTCTTGATGCACCCCAGGATCCCACTGGCTCTCTTAGCCACCAGGGCACACTGCTGGCTCATGGCCAACCTGTCATCTACCAGGACCCCCAGGTCCTTCTCTGCAGAAATTACAAAAGTAAGTAACTTATAAATAGTAACTTCTACATGAAGTTCACTTTAAAACTAAGCAGTTTGACACAGGAAGCCTTAAGTCCTGTTTTTCAAAAATGCATTGTAAAGCTCTTGAGTCTAATTAACTTACATTGTAAGGTAATTACATTGTAATACATTGCAAAAGCCTAATTCTGATTAACTTCACTATGATGGAATTATTTCTAATCAACATTGGCATAAGTGGATTCAATACGAACTGTCACATAAGCTTAGATTTTCAGGGGGGGGAAGCAGAGACTTAATTAGATATATCTTCACATCCTTCTCGCAAGTCAATTTACATTTCCGAAGACAAATATTCAAAATAAACTAAGGATTTCAAGCTACCAAATACTAGCCCTTTCTAATTTCAGTTGTATGTAAGGAAACAGAACAAACTCCTTCCCTATGATAGCATCTCTTCCTTCCTTCACTATGACTAACCCTCCAGAGGCCTGTGAGAAGCAGCAATCCCAAGTGGCCAGACATGCCAGAAGAACTCACTGGTGTGCCATAAAGCACGCTCCTTAACACTGACATTACTCAAATGGTTTACTGGGTCTGTTGGGATGAAGTTAACTGTCTTCACAGCATTGTGTATGGTGCTGTGTTCCCCATCTAGAGTGGTGGTAACACTCCAGTGTGCTGCCTGCTGCTGAATGGCACTGGCACAGTGTCAAGGCTGTCCCTCCACACCTTTCCCTATAATGGTCAGGAGGCCAGGGATGAGCAGAATGATAGGAGGGAACAGCTGACTTAAACTGACCATAGGAATTTTCCATACAATGTCATACTCAGCAATAAGAACTCAGGGAATGGAGAAGGAAGAGGAGGTGTTTAGTGTGATAGAGCTTCCCTTCAGCCATTACATGTGCTGAGGCCCTGCTTCCCAGAAAGCGTCTGGACATCTGCCTGCTGATGTGAAGGAGTGAATTAACTCCTTATTTTTGCTTTGCTTGTATGTGTAGCTTTTGCTTCTCTTATTAAATTGCCATTCTTACTAAATTGTCATCTTAATCCATAAATCATTTCACCATCCTTCCATTTTTTCCTCTATCTCCTGGGAGAAAGGAGAGAGCAAAAGGTAAGAAGGGTTGTTTGGCTGCTGAAAAATGTCAACTCACCACAACACGTTTAGTGCAAAGTGATTATCAACATTTCAGGAAGAGAAGACATTTTGTGTGACCAAAGCAGTATGCTATGTTTCATTTATTCACAGTACCATTTATCTCTTTGAGACTCTCTTAATTTTCAGTAGGAAAATAAAAGCACATATATTTCCTTACTACAGCTATGCAGATCTTTACTGATGACATTCAGAGTCAGTTGGCCTGTGGAATCTCCATCCATGGAGTTACTCAAAACTTGACTGGATATGGCCCTGAGCAACCTGACACAGCTTTGAAGTTTGCCCTGCTTTGAATCATGTTTGGACCACACGAACTCCAATGTTTGCTTGTTACCTCAGTTATTTTAGGGTTCTGTGATAATGTAATCTTTGCTTCTTTGAAAGCAGAATTCTAAAAGGTCACTTTCAGCATTCCAGCAGACTCACAGAGGGTTTAATAAACCAAGCTGCCTGCATTAAGGAGTTGGGCTACTTGCTTTTTCCCTGTCTTTCCTAGTTTTCTTCTTTTATGGCAACAAAGAAGAAATTGTTAATCAGGAGTAACAGAAATTAACTGGTTGAAAGGGTGGGGCTCAAAGAGAAAGCCTGCAATAATTATGATCTACTCTTCTCAGTTTGTGTCCTGGTTTCGGTCAGGATGGAGGAAAAAAACCAAAAAACTAAGCATTATTTTAATAATGTTTGCACAGTTGTGCAAGTATGTGGACCTATTTCAGTTCTCAGAGAAATTCAGCAAAGCCAGAAGGCACTGAAGCCAGGAACCACAACTGCTAGTTGCAAAAAGAACTCCATAGAAATCATCTAAGAAATCAACAAAATATGTGACTTTTTGGGAGAGTTCCCTCTATTCAAGGCAGCCATATTATTGACCTGTGGGCTTAACTGAACTTGAAAGAGCTTTTCATCTCCTCTGCCCGAGACTAGGGATATTGGAGATATGCTTTCCACTGCAAAGTGCAAAATCTACAACTTACAGCCATCATCTCCAGTTCCCACTGCTAAAAAGGTAGGGATGCTTTGACGTGATCACTGGCAGTGTCAGAACCATCCTTTCTGTATCACTGTGTATTTGCAGAATATGCAGGACATCTATCGAGTATCAGAGATGTCTCCACAACTCACCTGTCGATAATGGCACACATGTCAATGGGAACGTTGGCAAAGCTTCCCAGCTGCCCGTGCTCCACTGCGTGCAAGTCCACCAGCTGGTCATCCACATGAATAAACTGCATGCATCCTTGAAACGAATGTTGGAATAGCCAGTGATCCGAGTCATTCATCTGCAGCGGAAACCCTGCAGAGCAGCAGAATAAAGAACATTATTAGCTTCCCATACTATTACCCGAGTCAGTATTTTTTCACAGGAAAGGACGTGTTTTCTAGATGAAGGAAGAAAAAGGCAAGTTGGGAAGGAAATATTATACAGTTATTAGATTACATTGCAATGTTATTGATGTAAGTCATTGGCAACTACCTGCAAGAATTCACACTGGTGACTCCCTAATTTTTGTCTACAGGATGGAAGTTTTCTCCAACCCTTCTCCTTCTACAGCCCCCTTTTGCAGTTTCTCGTTAGTTCTCTCTTCATACAGAGATTAAGAGAAGAAGGATTCATTGCTGAATTTTAGGAATCATATTCCCATTCCTCAGATTTTTCTGAGAAAAAAGGATTCCATGAATCCCATGAAGTGAAGTTCCAGTTCAGCTTTCTCTAGAATTGAGCTTCTTGGGCAATGAGTATTTGTGCTGGAAACTTTCTACAAAATTGAAACTAGGCCTAAAATCTAATGTCTTGGCCCGTTTCTGAAAGATCTGATGACAATCTGTAGCATTTTCATTTTCACACTGAATACATTCATTTGCCTGTCTTTCTGAAGGTGGTTTATAAGAGGTGAGAATGAATTAGTGTCTTGACTCAGACTAAAAGGCAGGAAGCAGAGGATGTTTGTATGAAATTGTTTAACTGAATACTCTTCAGAAGTGAATGTGTCAATTTACTTGAGAAAAATGTCCTTGATAAGACAGAACTTGATTCTCTACTTATAAATCTTTGCCAATGAAGTCCCTGAAAACGCTTGAAGAAAATAATTTAGAATCTGTTTAAGATGAAAGCAGGAAGGGAGAGGAGTTAACAACAGTTTATTGGTACAAAAGGTAGAAAGTTTGAAAAATGTAAAAGGGTTCTGCAGACTTCAGCTAGGAAGACGACTAGCCAAGCAGTTCTTAATGGACAATGGTAAAAAAAGATTCACATAATCTTGTTTTGTTAGCTAAAACAGATAATACAGCTCCCCTTCCTTCTCCCATTTTCCTACCCAACTTCTGATCCACAACGCATTATTGCCTTCTTCAGTAACATGGAAACAACTATTTGTGGAGACGGTTGAGTAACAGATTATCAAACGGACAATGTTTGAACAGCAACAGGAAAAAGGAATAAGCATAATTTTAAATTCTGTTCCTGAATACAGTTTATCACGTGCCTCACCAATAGTTGGCTTGGCTGAAATAAAGGGCAATGGATAGAGGGCAGTAATGAGTAATTGGAGCTTGAGGACAGATGCTACTTAATGTAGCACCTATTACTAAAAATAACTCAGCTAACGTAAGTCCTTCCCAAAATACAATTAAAAACCATCATAACTGAAAGGCTTTACCAGAACATTCATATGACCAGCATTTTAAAAAAAGAATAAAATTCTACAACAGTCTTGCCCATCAGCCAAAAATTACTGCTGGTAGCTCCTCAATTTCTGTGTTCACATCAGTGAACACTTAGGAGTTCACTGGTGGCACCACAGAATTATCAGAGATATTGCAGTAATTAATCAGTGACCATGCTAAATATTAGCTCTGACAAGCATTTCAAGAAATTGGACAAAGACTTGGCTTGAGGTGGTATCACCTTCAGAGCAAAATTATGATACTATAGCAGTGAGCCATAAACTGCTATGACAAAGGTAAATAACCCTCTCCCACTAATACACATCAGATGGAGAATAAAAAAACTCCTAGGGATCCCTCAATTGCCTAACTAGTGCATAATACCCTCACCAGACCAACTGACTCCCACCAAAATGGTGCCAATCCTAGACTGTGTGCATTGTTATTTTGGATTGACAGAAAAGTAAAGTTGAGGAACAGGATTTATCTTCTCTTCCCTGCATGTGCATTGTCTTATCTGATGAAGAGAGGACAGTGCATTCAGAAACCTGCCTCACAGGGTTTATTAACTTGCTATTTCTAGTGACTGATTAAATCAGTTCATCTGAGGCTTTACAAACAGATCAGAGAGACAGAAAGTGCAAGTTAAGTTATTGTGTGGTGGATGCAAACACAGTATTTGCAGGTTCCTATCAGGTGCTTTCTCCAGTTATATTTAAACAGCTAACTTTTTGGTATAATTGTCTGTTTTGTATAATTTTTGGTATAATTGTATATTTTTGGTATAATTGTCTGTTTTTCAAGCTGACACTGAAACTACCCTGAACTCCTCAACAAGAGCCCCAAACTAACACCAAGCACATGATCATTTAGATCTTCAGTGCATTGGCAGACCTGTGCAGGAAACCTGTGTATCAAGTTCCAGTTCAAAGCATTTCCATAGTTTCTTTGTTTTAAATATTAAATTCAAGGTCACCAAGACTGAAGTAAATTCTTAGTAGCATTCATGTAAACTCAGAAATTCAAGGACATTATATCAGTGTATGTTAATATAATGAAAGATTATCCACGATCCTACAAGCATTAAGATCAAAGGCTAGAGCCACCATTTACTCCTCACATAAAAAGGAGCACGATCCAAGTAACTAAGCCACAAATGTATGATTAGATTCAGCAATATATTCCAAAATTTATAACCAATATTTGATAGCATTTGAGAACTATGGAGGCATTTAGGTATGTGATTCTCAGTTTCACTGCATCTGATTATCAGTTCTTGTCCTACACAATAATAGCCACAGTTATTACTGGTCTCTGGAACATGTTCTTCAGCTTCGCTGCTGGTTGAACCTGCAAACAGGAATGTGGCAGCTGGCTCACTCAGCCTGGGACAGACACCCCAGGTCCCTGGGTCCCCAGGCTGAGCTGCGTTGACTGCAGTGGAAGGAGTTATATGGGCTGGAGTGGCTGGAGATGGCGATTGCTCCTACCCTAATTACATAAACCAAGCTTTCCTCCATTACCTAATGGAGCTGCATTCATTGAACATTAGTCAGTTTGGGATTCTGAACTTTTCTGTATTTACCAATGGATGAAGACTATGTCTTTGCCTATCTTCCTGCTACTCCCTTTCCTGTTTCTAATCAGGTAAGGAACTAGAAGAAGAAGGGATTTTATGCACCTGTACAGCACCTTGTTTAAATTGTCTGTCAGACTGACTGGCTGCCTCAAGGCACTTCAGTCATGCTATACTATAACAGATATGGAAAGAGATAATTTCAAAAACCAATTTGCTATCCAAAGGGAATGGAAGAATGGTGATTTTTTGAACCATAAGCTTCTCACAAACTGGCCTTCTCTAAGACCATTTTTTTCTTGTTTTACAATCATTGCCATAGCTTTGACAAACTTTTCAGAATGCAGTTAATAAACATGCTGTTAAGTAAAGAGTTTAGCATGTAGTAAAGCAACTAGATAAGCCTTGTGTGTAACACTTACATTGTTTCGAACCATTAGGCATACAGTCTAACCCTCAGTACTATTGGTGTGACCTGGACAATTTGGACAACTCTAGTCCCAGGCAATTGGGGCAAAGCTTCTGCCTCAAACATATATCTAGAACGACCTTCTAGTTGTTGTTTCAACATACAGAACAACACCTTCCCCTTCCTGATTTCCATTACTGAGACATGATTCACTTCACCATCCTTCCTACAGTGAATGAATTTTTAATTAAATGAAGTTCTGTAACCAAAGCTGACAGTAATGCTATCACTTGAAAAATTAAAAATAATGAATGAACAATTTGGACAGCACTGTATTGATCTTGCTGACAAGAAATTATTTACATTTTCCAAATGCACATGAAATACAGTTTGGACAGTTTAAAACAATGTTCATACTTGTGATTACAAATGCACCTTAAAGTCAGGTACTCTCCTTTACACTCCAATATCAGGATTAAAAAACAGCACAGTATTGTTCAAGTGTCAACTAATATTCAAATTTTCTATACATAATCATACAGAGACAAAAGATGTTATTCTGAACCCACAGAACAAAATTCGAATTCAGTGCTAATAATGTACTCAGATTGAAGACATAGCTGGTGTTTCATATGTTAATAAACAGGAAAAGATGCTAAAAGCTCCATACACCTACCTACCCAAAAATCACTGTACGATTATATGCGTGCTTCAGTCAGATCAGAATGCAGTCCTTAGTGTGAAATGGAACACAGGCAATAACTCTGGAAAACTAGAAGTCTCCTGCTCTGAGGCCATGCCATAAACTAAATTAAGCAAACTGCAGAAGGGATGAGTTAAAACGGAGTATTTTTTTCATTTCATTGCATCTATGCGAAGCTATAGAAATGCTCAAAAAAAGCACACACATACACTTTCTAAGTATTTGAAGGAACACAGGTCCAGTACTGGAGGTTTCGAGTCATGCCTCTCCAAGTTCAGTCATAATTCTGCCTTATGGAATATCAAGACTAAGGATAGAGTTTGCCAAGATATTTGGATCCCATGTCTAGTAACTGTATTAACTATCCTGAAAATAAAAGGACTTCAGAGTCCTGCTCAGTGGAGTGTAGAAAGGCAAACCAGAATGGGAACTACAATTTTTCTCAGTGTGTTTGCAGAGAAAGCCACCAATTCATTGAATAAAGCATTGTCTAATAAATTAATCTTTACTTTTGCCATGAAAGAGAAACATGAGAATGTTTCTTTTTAGGTAGAGAAAAGCACATCTTACTAACGCTAGAGCTTAGGACAAGAGCATATTGTACTTCTAGCACTCCTTGAGCACACAGGAGCCCTCTAGGTAAAACTGGATAGCTTTAATGAAGTCTCCAGTGGGCTTTGCAGAATCTTCTCTGTACATGTAATTCACATTATGATGAAAAAGTTTAATCATATCTCACAAGACTTGGCAGCATTTTCTACCAGTGGTGTGACTCCTGATTTGTTTTGTCTCCTCTGGAAATCTGGTCTTCAGCCAGACCGTCTTCTCAAAAAATATTTTATAGCCATCTGTCTGCTTATTAATTAAAGACAGTTCTGGAAAAGCATTGAGATTTGTCAGTCTCTCTGTAAACTATGATTCCTTAATCCTCAGTTCAGTCCAATAACACTGATTCAGTACCTAACAGTTCTTGATGGGATTTAATTATTTGAAATGCAGCTTCTAGGACATCTCTACCTGAGGTACAAAGAATACCAATACAGTTCTCCTTTACCAGAGAAATTCTTCCTGGAGCATACCTGAGATGTAGGTATAATGATTCTACAGTTATGTGACCTAGCCATAGATATAGGTCATGTATGGCATAATAGTTTATCTGAACATGCAAATATACTGGTATTGTTTATAAGTTGGTCACCAGGGAAAGAAACAGGTAGATAATAAAACAATCTAACTAAGAAAAAGCCCAAAAGGTACTCAGATGCTAACAGTTGAGCAACTAGCTGTGAACCAACTATCTTCAAGCCACAATGCAATATATACAAGTATTATTTTACAAGATATTAAATGGCTTAGATAACAGCCCAGAAAAGAAGTAGAGGAAATACAGCTACGAAGGCAGCAACAAAACCAGAAACAGGAGCAAGGCAGACTATCTTTAACAGCATACTGGAAAATTATTAATGGTAACAAGGGAAGAATAAGACTACAGCTTTGTTAATTCAGTGCTCCTCTCAGATCGCTCTGGACCTTTACTGTGAAAAACAGTGTACTTGTTTAGAAGAACTGTTTTGAGACGCTTTTCCCAATGGCTGGCCATAGTATTCAAAAGATTCAAATATATTTGGGGCTTCTAGTTTGTGTTGGAAAATAGCAAGGTTGTAACTTGGACTTTCAGCTTGCAAGGTGATGGTACCAGTTCAGCCGTCTGAAATGAACTGTAATAAGAACTATAATAGGCCCGGTAATAGGCGCTGGGGTATATCTCACCTTTAACTATGGTATCTTTTTCCTTTCCTTTTACTTTTCAATGCCCAAGGACAGGTACTATTTTTTCTTCTTGTTTTTTTTTTTTTCTTTTTCCTTTCTTAAGGTAATTGAAAACATAGTCTCTTTCCCATTTTTAAAGTCATCATCTGAAAAACATGTAGACCATGTCATTGCCAAAGAGAGAGAGAATGTCTGGCAGATTGTGCCCAAGGGGGGAAAATCCTTCTGCTAGGGGGAAACAGGCACATAGCCCCCCTCTGTTCTCAAAACACATACCACCTGCACTACACTTGTTAAGAAATCTAACTAATTAAGCAGAACACAAGTGTGATTTTCATTCACAGGGAGTTATTTCAGTTTTAATAAATACCACAAGATGTCCTAAATACCAGAATTTGTTTAAACAGCTAAACTTCATACCCTAGTTCAGGTAGCACTGCAATAGAAAGGATTACAGAATCACAGAATTGTAGAGGTTGGATTCCTAACAATCTAAAAAGACTTCTATATTCAGAAAAGAAACTATTACTATTGTCAGATAAAACTCTTCAATGAAAAGACCTGTTGCAAACCAGGTACAAGAATAGTATATCTGACTGCTGCAGGCTTACCTTCCCATAATAGACATCATTACAAATACAAATACCCTACAGACACCAAAATTTTGTAAGATGAACCACTGCTTGGTGCTGGAAGAGAACAAATATAATTATTGCATGGCACTGGTTTTACTGATTTTGTTTTCAGACTGGGGGAAGATGAGATTGAAGTCTCTTCTAGCTCTGTGACCACATGACACATAATGGCTTCTCCCCCTTTATGGCTGTCTCTGAAGTTCTTCTGTAGATTGGATAGATGCTCGCCTAGATATTTTAGAACGGCAGTAAAATATTATTGTCCGCTGGGAAAAAAGGATTAAATGCTACTGTATGTAGGGTATGGTAGAATCTTCAAAGGAAGAGCACAAGGGGAAAAAATTAAGGAAAATAGCCTTAAAAATACACATAAATGCTAAAATTGATACTTGTCCAAATCACAACAGAAATAAATCAGGTATTATCTACTCAATGCACAGATAATTTTCCATCTTTTGTTTGAATCGCTGCTCTGCTTCCTTTGCATGGTGGGTGGCTCAGTTGTGCATATTGTTGGTTTTACTACACTTATTGATATAGGAAATGCATGTTTTTTCACAAAATAATATAAAAACTGGATCCTCTTGCTATTTCTATATTCAAAAATGGAATGAACAGCAAGATTTATTTTCTTGCAAATAAATGTTTTCCCAAGTCCATATTTTGACAAGAACTGATGTAAATGGGTAAATGGTTGGTAATTCATGCTATAAAAGCAATTTATTTTATGCTGAAGTGGAAGCAGCAGCTCTGCTTGATGGAAAGTGTATCTTATATAGACAAGAGCTCCACTGAGGAAAGTCCAGTTTTTGTAGTAGCTAGTTTTCTTTTTTTTTCTTTTCAGAAATTATTTTGCCAGTTGTCAAACATTTCCAGTTCCTGACTACTTCAACAGACTTTGAGAGTAGTCAGCTACTTAAGACACAAATAGAAACTCCTCAGGAAAAGTACAATAAAAAGACAATCAACTACTTTAAAATTTTAGATACCTGTTACTCAGAAACTGGGAATAATCAAAATAATGCAGGACACTGCAATTGTAATAATCACAGAATCACAGAATCATAGGGGTTGGAAGGGACCTCCAGAGATCATCGGGTCCAACCCCCCTGCCAAAGCAGCTCCCTAGGACAGATCACACAGACAGGCGTCCAGGCGGGTCTTGAATATCTGCAGAGATGGAGACTCCACCACCTCCCTGGGCAGCCTGTGCCAGTGTCACCCTCACTGTGAAAAAGTTCTTCTGCATATTGGTTAGTATAAATAACATAATGGAATGAGATAAAATTGGGGGAAAAAAAGTGTGCAAAAATATCACTTATTATGAAGCACTTAGGCAGAGGTTTATGCTCTGGTTGTTCTTATCACAAGGACAATTTTGTTTCCTGTCAGAGGAACAGTTAAACTTCTTATAAAATATTTTTGGTATCCTCTGAAAAACTAATAGGAATGAAAATGTCCTCTGCTGTTTTTAAATGAAATTTCCTATGCTTGTAAGTGAGATTCCATTTAAAAAAATATAGGGCATGCATGGCTGAAACCCTAAAATATGAAATCAGCAAGAACTCGGTTTTGTAATAAACTCAAAAGCTCTCCCCATTTTCTTGTCTAGATAACACTGTACTTCAAGTAACTGGAAACAAAAGCTATAGTAGCAAGTTTCAAGCATGACTTTTCTGACATGGAGAGAAGCAAGTAAGAATGATCACTATTAACAGTCTTGACTAATGTAATTCCATCTAACACTTTACTGCAATTTCTATCTTATTTTGTTGGATATAACAGAAATTGCAGAAAGCTACATAATGATCAAATTGCAGCAAATCTGTACATTTACACTACTCATTTAATACACGCTATTCACAGGATTTCTATTTTATAACAAAGAGAATAAATGTACAGTAGATTTTCAAAGTTTCACTTCTACAGAAAATCCCTCATGAAGATTAAAAATGCCCAGAGACTGCTGGAGATAATTACATTTAAGGAGATATAAGCAGCAAAAAAATACTCAATCACTATTTACAGCCTTTAAGAGATTCATAGTGTGGAGATTATACAGTTGGCGTTCAATGTGCAATCTTATCTGCTGCTCCTGCTTTGTATTTTTATGTACTGTAAAGTTCTGGCTATGATATCACTAAGGTGAATTTACTTCAACTGAAAATATTATTATAGAAATCATTGAACCAATTCTGTTAGATTCACATGATTTACTTCCACCAAGTTCCAGCTAAGAGATTTTTTGTTTTTTCAAAGTAATAGAGGTACAAAGATGAAAGCAACTACAGTTTGTATGACCATAACACATCCCTTTGTGGTAAACGGCACCAGTTTGGAGTTGAATTTTGTTTTAGGTAAACATGTTATTTCTAGTTTCATGACATCCTCTTCATGTTCTCCAGGACTGCCAGATTTCTCACTGACCTCATAACTACCTTTTATCAATTATAAGCACAGAGAGAAACACCTTCCTCAGGGATTTACCAAGAAAACAACGTTATCTCTTGGTTTCGAAGACTTGTTGGAGCTTTGCTGCTAATATATGCTTCCACATATTTGAAACTTTAAAAGTGATCTGATTTGAAGTGCATTCAGACAGTCAGAGCATCTTAAATATCTATTCTGACACTTACAGGTTTTGAACACCATAAATTCATTTTCCAGACTTCAAAAACTATCTTAAGCATATTAATCACCAGTAATAAATATATCAGCATTTAGATGGTTTCTATAAATTAAAACTAAGGATGCCCTTTAAGGCAAATTAGAAAAAATAATTAATTGGATGTTTAAAGAGTTATCTTACATAATTTTCATATTTTGTAAAGCTTAGATTTTCCTTGATTAATCATATTTTTGTTCTAAAATTCACATAAAATTATATTATCTGAGTAATTAAATTGAGTACATTAAGTTCTGTAGGGCTTAATGGAATGCCTATAAATGGTCACTAAATTCATAGTAAAGTCTGTCTTTCTGGTTCTTAGAATCTCATGCAAGAAAGACACTGTAATTACTTTTAAAATCTCCGCATTAAAAAGAGCAGAATTATGGTGGTGCTACTCTCTCTTGAGCTGCTCGGTGCTTGTGTGAGCTCTCCCCCTTTTCCTGGGCTGCAGAGCAGCCTGTGATAAGTTGGGTACAGATCGTGAAAGATAACAGAGCAAAGTGTTCGGACCACCCCCTTAATGTGCCTGGCTCTTGCTTTCCCTGTTGATTGGGAATGGTAATAATGATCATTCTCCTCCTGATAACCTGGTACATATCAGTATCTGGGTCAAGACCCAAAAGGGGGAGATGTCAGAAAAGCTCCAAGTCTACACAGCTGGTGGAAGGTACCAGAATATTTTGCCAACTGAGCTGAACCAACATGGAAAAGTACCTGGCAAACGTCAGTTGCCTTGGACACTATAAATAGCGATTCTAAGCAAGACCCTTTGAGCTGTCCTGGATCACAGTATGTTGTGACCAGAATCTCCCCTGAGGTGGAATGTCTGTCAGGCAAATCCCTCAAGATTTGTCTGCTGACAGAGGACCAAGGTAAAGTCAGCCTTTTGAGTCTCAACTGTCACTTGCTGAGGAATGCTGATGCATTGTGAGTTTTTTCTCTTAAACTTGAAGAGGAAAGAGCTTCTCTCATCCACCTTTCCACATACACAAACTACAGATACTTGCCTATATGAGTGTGGGTCACATATTTCTGTTGGACATATTACTGTTTGTCTATCTTATGTTTTATGTATACATATCACTACCTATGTACTTTAAGATACATTATAGTAAGTTAGTGTGAACCTTGTCATCTTAGTATCTATATTTAAGTTACTATTTAATCAATATAGATATATACACGTATTTTTACGAAATCACCTGTAAATCTTTAAATTAGTCAATCATTAAATGCTGTTAAGATTTAACCTCTGATTTATGTTATACAATTAATCAATTCCAGATTGACTAAATTGTAACCATGTCAAACACCTTTTCACCCCGGACAAGAACAGATTAAGAATTTATTTTTTTTTGTTTTTTTTTTACATTTTTCAGTTTATAATAACTAAAGACATGAGAGACAAAAAAATGTTGCATGGTATTTTTCTTATTAGTTGCATTTTTACTATGTATTATATGAAGACAAGATGATAAAAAGGCAAAATCACATAGTCATTCTGATACTTTAGAAGTAAATAGAGCAATATGATTAGTAGATGCTCCACTTTCCAATAGATTAGCTCTGCTTGTACTAGAAGATATTTATAAACTTTTCCAATTACAAACCCATTTGGGCAAACTGAATAGTTTAACTCAAGTGTTAGACATCTTTAACTCAGTGGTAGAGTAGAACATTGTATCTGCTTTTTCACATGGTTATGATTTAAATACTTAGCTTTCTTATTTCTAACTAGAAAGACAAATATAGAAATAGATTGCCAGTAGATTATCTATCAAAACTTAGTAAGGAATAACAACGAATCTCTACAATGTAACCATACACTTTTTCTCCTTTCTGAATCTGAACTAATTTATTAGTGGATGATTTGTATCTGCTCAGTTGAATGACTTGTATCTGCTCAATGTTCAATTGAAAAGTTAGCAGTTGTTAACATTTTTGTAAGTGGAAAGCACTCATTTAGCAGCACATATTCAACTGATATCAGTATTTGAAAAAAATCCATATAATAAATCAGCATTAACTGTAGTCAACAATAGCAACAAAATAAATTTTCTGTTACCTCCTTAATTACTTGATGTTATTATGAATTGAAACATTTATACTAAATGAAACTAAATAGAAAAGAAACTGAAGTCTATTTGTCTCTTAATCCTAAAACTGTTAGGAAAGTTAGGAAAGATCACCATTCTGCTATGTTTTCTTAAACTTGATGGTTGGTCTCTCTCTCAAAAAAGAAAAAAAAAGAAACTGATTTTTAACCTTGTTGAATTAAAACTTTAAGGAAAATAATTTCTGTTATTGGGCTATACTACTTTTCTACTTTTTCAGCTAATCCAACCTTCACTACAAGTCTGCTCACTCAAAACAAGGTATATGTACAGCAGAAAACTTGTAGAAAGTAATATAAAGCAATTACTTTAACTTCAATCTCCTGTCTATTTTTATCAATAAAAATTATAAAAATGTTTTTAAAGACCGTGAACGCAACCTTACACTGAAACCATAAAACCATCTCTTAAGAAGCATAACCCTCAACATTCTTTCCTCATCTCAGTATTAATATCAAGTCCAGTGGATCCAAGGAATAGACACCAAGGCTGTCTATTCAGAAGCACCGTAGGCATAGCAGCAAAGGCCTCATGTACTAACGCAACATAAACTCAATGCAAGTTTTTTATTTTAATAACGTTACAGGACTGAACAGTGACAAATTGTATTGGCTCATTAAAGTTCTCCTGAAAGTGCTTTAAGACGCATGATAGTATATATTGACTCACATTAGAAGAAAATACGCTTTGTTAAAAGAACCATGGTTATTTCCTTGAAAGAAGGTTTATTTTCTTGAAAGTACACATTGGAAAGTACACAGTGAAAATAATGCTACTGATATGCCACATCCAAGATGGATTTCCTCCTACTCTAATACTGAAAAGTCCTACAAAAATGACTGAAGCAATTTAGTGTGTTGAGGAAAGCTACATAAAGAAAAATACTGCTGTCCAAATATGAAAGAAACATTAGCTTTTAAATTTTTCTTTGGTTGTTTGAAGTAATATTTATACTCTTAAAGGTTCAAAATAATTGTAGAAATTATGATGGGTTAATTTTAAAATATTTTTCAAGAGGAACTCAACTGCAATATTTAACAGATATCAAATGCTTTTTCCAAAATGCTGTTTCCTTTTTGCATTTGAACTCAGTGAGGTGTTCCCTTTCTTCTACAGCTATGATCGTTTCATTTAAACATTATGAATTATTGAAATAGATCTCGTAAAATAAAAAAAATAAAAAATAAAAATCCCAGGAGTTTTCTTTGACTGTATGGGCATTAAATTCCACATATATACACACACTCCCTAGTATGGATTGGAAAGGATAAGGAAAATTATAATGTAAATTACCCTAATGTTCACTTCATTCATATTACATTCTTTACAGGCTGCTACAGCGAGACTTAAGGATATTTTTGAAAAGTGCCAACTGTTAAAAACATTTTTCTATTCAGTGTTTTTTACTACTTTAAAGCATATAATGCATTGGTAGTTAAAAGGTGTATGGAGTGTATCTGAGGGAAAAGGCTGAGAAAGGATGTGATAAAATAAGACAGAGAAATTACATCTAACCTCTAAGCCTGCTCCTCTTTCTGTTGCTTTGTCTCTCAATCACAATGCCGAAGCAATATTTACTTTAAGCCAATGATGAAACAAGGCAATAATTTTGCCGAGGACATGCTTTGCAGACATTGTTATTCAGCTAGCAAAACAGGGGTGCCTTACTCCAGTCCTCTTCCTTTCCTTTCTGTTGTGGTGAGCCAAGCTACGCAAACAAAAGCTCTGTGGCAGCTTTACCAAAACCTTATGCAGGACTCTACATCCATTTTCTGGGGTGAAAAGAGTTCCTGACTACAGGGAAGATAACGGATTCCCTTGGCAGATCTTTGATAAAATTGAAGCAGGGGATGCAAAAGCTGTGGATGATTTTTTTTTTAATTCTCTATGAAGTACAGGCATTTCCAGGAAGCTCTACAGAAAGATACTGCGCTGGTGCAGCTTCACCTTGAGTACTGTGTGCAGTTTTGGGCACCACAGTATAAGAGGGGCATGAAACTACTGGAGAATTAAGAACCACTAATTTGTTCACTGACTGAGCACACCAATCTGATTCATAGTTTTGTATCTCAGTGGAATAACATTTAAAGATTTGTTTGGTTTTGAAAAGATGCTAAGATAAACACAATGATTTTCTTTGATTAGGTCTTGGAGCTTCTGAATTTTTTTAAACTGAAAGAGCAGCTTTCTGATTTGTATCTAAAGTGATCAAACAAGCACAAAGGAAAAGAAAATATGACATTAAGACATCTTGGTAAACTAATAGAGAGGCTTAAGAGAATCTGTACTCCACTGACTTAATATAGGGTTTCATGTGACTAAAATCATAGATCTCACTGGAAAAAAAGAGGAATATTTTAATATTTGCAGTTTAAACCCACAACTCCTTATTCAAGAAAGCACATAACAAATAACAAATTGTTTATTTCCTATCTTATAGGTAGCATTGTCTTGATAATATGTCTTTAAAAGAGCACAGGAGACCACTTGCTACATCCTATCTGACTTTGTTAATCAGCAAGATTTGTCAACCTTTGGAGGATGGTAAGCAGTGAAGTCGTCATTGCACATGTGATTAGAAGTTAGCCTATAACCTAATGACTCAAAGAATACTTATATTACCTAGACATGTTGCAAATGACTTTATATGCAATTTCTAGTCTCTGTCAGATCACTTACCCTGAGTTGTAACTTTTTTTCACCTCTCTTTTTCCTTTCTCCTTTAGATATTTTGTAAGACATACTAGGAGAATTTGAAATGTGAGTGAAAAATGGCAAATGTACTATTTCCAGTATTCCTCAGAAATAAACAAGAGGCTTTCTTTTATTGCAGTCAGAGATCAGTATGAAACAGATTTTTTAGTCCAAAAACATATAATGCAGCTACACAGAGAAATACATATTTGCCTTTCATTCTTCATTTTTGGACAGACTCCCATCATCAGAAGTCCATGTGCTTCAGTGCAGTACCCATCAGTCAGGTTCTATTTCTGCATGTCTACATAGGGTATACTTAGTTTCTGTTTTGGTGATCTTCAAAAGACAACATTCACAAAGCTGTGATTTGTGAATACATAGGGCACATTTTGTAAGCAGGAATATTTTGTGAAATTTTGATGTTCATTTTAGTATTCATAATGGCAGATAATTAACGCCCAGTTCTAATCTGGGAGGCAAACACAGTAATATTTGTACTCAATTTGCCTCCAGATGTATGCATGGCAGGAGTAAAAAGGAGGGAAAAAGTGAAAAGGAGAAAGTAGGGCATTGCTAGTGTCGAGCAAATGTATATATAGCAATAATTAGTAAGATCTTAGTTCTCCAAGTTTGACTGGGCAGTGCATCTGAGGAAAGCCCATCTTGGCAAGAACCCTGATTTGCCAGTCATTAATGTTTAACTCTGAAATCCAAGGCCACTTAAGCGCAAGGAAGCAATGTTAGCAGAGGCCTAACAGAGAAAGGCAGAAATTGATAGCAATTATAAGAACAAAAAGTAAGAAAATTCTTTTATCTAGACTCCAGTTAAGAATCATCAGGTTGTACTGTCTGAATTATTTTTTTTTCTTTAATACAGATAACTATTACAGGCATCCAAACTGTTAAGAAGTGCCAACTTACCTTATAATTAAAACAATATACTTCTTTTTAACAGTTAGGTTTACATTCAAGATTAATTTAAGCATGTACACTTAAGCCATGAAGACAATGAAGGCTTAACTGATTTACAAGCTAGTCTTGAGAGTCTAATAAAATACTTTAATGCAAAGGTCTTGTGAAGACCTATCTGAATGAGGACACTCAGAGGCTATGTAAAAACTGAAATCTTGCACACAAGACTTAAACACACACCTACATATGCATATACAAAAGAGAACCTGCACTCAAAGTTTAATTATTGTCATGGATCTTTAAAATATCCACTGTTACGGTCATGTAAAGATGGGTGTTTGTAACTGGAAAATGTGGAAAATATGTACACAATTGTATCAGCACCAGTCTTCAGGAAAGAGGAGAGAGCTTTGTCAGTATGCATTTTTATGAGCCATGTCAACTATGTTGTGCCAAATTGACCTGATTGGCAAGGATAAAAGGCAGCTAGTTATATAATTTCATTGAAGTCTATCGAATAAAGCATTACACAAAATCCTGAATACCAATGATATAACGTAAAAAATCAAATTTAATTATCATAATGATATAGGCAGAAATATACTACCTGCTCATTTCAAAGCCCACCACAGCTAAAAAAGCTAATACGCATGACATAAGCAGAATCGGTTCTTTTGCTACATCACTATACTCTTAACTCATATTCCCAGAAGTTAGGAAGGCACATCATTCAATTCCATCACTCAATTTGAAGAAAAAAGATAAGCAAATGTACTGATACACATAAGCCAAGGAACACCTTTGTCATAGTTTTGCGTGTCTGAGTTCTGATGGAGAAGGGGGGCTGCAGGGGTGGCTTCTGCAAGAAGCTACTAGAAGCTCTCTGTGGGGGCCAGAGAGTAAACACCAGCCGGCTCAAGGCCAGAGTCATTCTGACCAAGGCCAAGCCCATCAGCAATGGTCACAGCACCTCTGGGAATCACATTTAGGAGAAAAAAACCCACTACTAACAGCTGCATTTTGCCACCAGAGAAAGGAGTGAGATGATGTAAGAAACTGTGCAGACACCAAAGCCAGGGAAGGCAGGGAGGAGGAACCCCAGGTGCCAGAGAGAAAGATGCCCCTGCAGCCTGTGGAGAAACCCATGGTGGAGTGGGTGTCCCCCCACAGCCCATGGAAAAGGCCGAGTCCCCACCTGAAGCCCCTGGAGAGGCCCCACGCTGGAGCAGGTGGAGACATACAGAAGACATTGTGACCAGTGTTGGAGCAACTGTTTGCACACACTTGCAGCCCGTGGAGAGAGACAAAGAGGAACGAGAGAGAGAAATATCCACGCCAGAGCAGGTTTGCTGGAGAAGGCAGGAAAGCTTGTGACTCCATGGAGGACCAGGCTGGACCAGTCTGGGCTTGAGAGACAGAGACATTCTGTGATTTATGTCTGCACCCCATAGAAGTGACCCACACTGGGGCAGCTGGTGAAGAGTTGAAGCCCCGTGGGAAAGGACTCATGAGAGGGACCCGACACAGCTTGATGCAAGCAAGAGTCGATTTATTGTAAAGAATCATTCCATTTTACATGCTCTGCTGACGGCTGCTTTCTGTCAAACATACAGTGTTCATGGGCTACATCTGATTGGTCAACGTTTTGCTGTCCCAGCAGCATCTCTGTCTTACCATGCTAATAGAACTTCTAAAACCTCGTCGGACAGCAGATAGACCTTAACAATAGAGGACACTTTTTCCTGGAGCCTGTCCCAGCAGGGGGCCGGCAACGATGCTGCCACCTTGTTTAGTTTCCCCGAGGTTCATGGCCTAAAGGCTCCATCCTGTTATCTGTTAACCTGGCAGTGCTTGACCCCTTGTTTCTCAAGCTGCATGCCACAATGATGGAGAAGTTCATGGAGGACTGTCTCCCATGGGTGGGACCCCAGGGTGCAGCAGGGGAAAGGTGTGAGGAATGCCCAACCCTCCCCAACCACGATGGAAAACAACTCACGAGGAACTGACCAAAACCCCCTTTCCCCCATTCCCTGCCCCTCTCTGTGCTACAATGTGGGCAAAGAAAGGAGAAAAACAATGAATAAAGTTAAGTCTGCTATGAAGGGATCTGGTCGCACTTCTTAGTATCCA
The DNA here is from genome assembly GCF_964237585.1 of Gallinula chloropus. Taxonomy (NCBI): domain Eukaryota; kingdom Metazoa; phylum Chordata; class Aves; order Gruiformes; family Rallidae; genus Gallinula; species Gallinula chloropus. The sequence continues at coordinate 180,680 of NW_028168177.1, read as the reverse complement.
ACTCTGTTTTCACTGTGTGTTTCGTGTAGTGTAATAAATTAGAGAGTTTTCTTTCCTTTCTTCTCTGTTGAGTCTGTTTTGCCCATGACACTAATTTCAGAATGATCTTTCTCTGTCCTTATCTCGGACTCCTGAGCCTCTCAATGTATATTTTATCCCCCGTCCAGCTGAAAAGGGGAGTGATAGAGTGACTTCGGTGTGCATCTAGCCTGCAGCCAGGGCCAAACTATCACCACCTGACTGAAGAGTGAAAGGTAGATTCTCCACATACAGAAGAAAACGGATTGTAAGAGTCGTATAGCTGCTGCTGCTGCTCAAGAAAAACTCTGGAAAATAATTATTTGAAAATGAGAAACATACATAAATCAACTACTCTGATTTATAAGTGAAATTTTGACCACAGATCCTGACAAACCTAGGTAACTAGCAAAAGACCAAAAATGTTAATTATGTCATTTACATGTCTATAATATTTACCTGTCATATAACAGTGAAATCAGCATTGTCTTCACAGAAAACAAACACTTCCTTTTAGAAACAAATGAGTAGACACAGATGTTCCCTATGTACTTACAAACTCTACTGCCTTCATAAATATTTGCAAGACAGAAAAGCTATGAGCAACATTTACCTTAAAACTATTCTGCCAACTTCTTCAATATAGCTTCCTGTGCCAGTACTGTCTCCAAAATCAATATTCATATCCCACTTTGTAACAAGGTCAACTTTTTAAGTTCAGTACAACCGATGTGCGCCTATTATACATTTACACATATGTATTTTATCTCCTCCCTCTTACATACTCTATTTTCAGTAATGCAAGTAGATTACAAAGAGAATATTTTCTAATCATGCAAGGAAGGAAACTCAGGAATGACAGCAAATCAGATAACATGGGGAAAAGAGTTTATAGTGTTTTAAAATGCAGTAAGATAAATCAATGGAAGAAATCATATGGCAGCTTACTGTGATTTTTGATTCATAAATCAAGGTTGTGATATGAGATCTTTGGTGTGTTATGTGTTGTATTCCTCATCACAGAATGGTGGGAGTTGGAACAGTCCATCCCTCTTCCTAATCATCTAATCCAACCCTCCTGCTAAAGCAGCATCACCTACAGCACGTTGCACAGGATCATGTCCAGACAGATTATGAGTATTTCCAGAGAAGACTCTACAACCTGTTTGGGAAACGTGTTGTAGTGCTTGGTCACTCTCAGAGGAAGTCTTTCCCTATACTGACGTAGAACTTCCTGTGTTGCATTTTGTGCTCACTGCCCTTTGTCCTGTCACTGGGCATCAATGAGAAGATTCCAGACACCTCCTCTTGACACATGCTCTTTAGATATTTATAAGTATTAATCAGATCCCATCACAGTCAGATGTGCAGGCTCAACAGACCTGGCTCTCTCAGACTCTCCTCTTAAGAGAGGTGCTCCAGTCCCTTCATCATCTCTGTAGCCTTCTGCTGGGCTCTTTCCAATAGTTTCCTGTCTTTCTTCAACTGGGGAGCCCAGAACTGGACACAGTACTCCAGATGTGGCCTCACCAGGTGTCCTAGGTTTGACTACAATAGAGTTAACTTTCTTTCTAGTAGCTGATGTAATGCTGCATTTGGGATTTAGGATGATACCAGTGTTGATAACATACTGATGGCCCTCCTTCAACATGCTGGCCACATTTCCTAATGCACCCCAGGCCACCTTGGCCACAAAGGCACACTGCTGGCTCATAGAGAGTCTGCTGTCCCGGGTTCTTCTCTGCAGCTCTACTTTCCAACATGTCAACCACTAACTTGTACTGGTGCATGAGATTGTTCCTCCCTAGGTGCTGGACCCTACACTTGCCATAGTCGAACTTCAATTGGTTCCATTCCACCCAACTATCTATCCTACCCAGGTCTCACTGAGTGGCAGCATAAACTTCTGGTGTATCAGCCATTCCTCCCAGTTTTGTATTATCAGCAAACCTGAATAGAAAAAATTGGATTGCTGTCTGTTCATCATGTTTCTACCGTATTTATATTGTACAAACACAATGCTTCAGGGCTTCTGTATATGTATATAACCTACAAGGCCATATACAAGTTTAGAGTTGTTTTTTTGCTTTTCAATTCTTTGATGTATCAAGACTTTCAATTTATTTTTGCCCTTCTGTGAGGCACTGAACTGCCACAGTAAGACTGACGTAAGGAAGGCCAGTGCTCCTAGAGCTTTTATATTTGTGTGTGATTCCCGTTGGCCTGCTCATATAGCAAGATCTGCAAACTGGAATGGCAGATATCTCTGGGACAACTTAAGGTATTGCTCTACAGGTAAGCCCCTTTCACCAGGATGCATGGGTAATTTCAGATGTAACAGTGGCTCCTACAGCAGTAGGCCATTGGTGCTACCTCATCAGCTCTCCAATTCTTTTTCTGTGACTACTAATAAGAAGGTTTTTTAATTTGCCTTCTTATCAAAAGTCAGGCTTAAAGTACTGAGAATTTTCTGTTGGTAGATGAGTGTATAGAGACAAAATGGTCTAAAACCTGTTGGATTAAACATCTACCACATAGCGTTGGGGGAAACAATTCTCTTCAGCCCTATGTTTTAAGCCATACCTGAGATACAGTACCTGAAAGTGCAGGGAATATTTATAATGAATATAGCTTTTAATAACTTAGATTTTTGCTTCCATTCAAAATCCAGTATCTAGATCACAAAGGTTCAAATTTAAGATTCTGTGCCATCTCTTCATACTTTAACACTTTTAGCACAACTGGCCAAGAATGAAGAAGTTTTTAAAGATGGATTTTAACACTGGCAACTTATAAAACTTAGGCAAATTTGCTTAATGTTACCTAGGTTATACAGAATTTAACAGATAATTCCCTTCTCTGCCATTCTATTACTAGTTCTTTGATAGAACAAACACTGAAAGAATATGCAGAAAGTCTTATTTTAAATAAAATTCCATAATTAAGCTTGATTACTTCTATTTTCAAATAGCCACAGATGTTTTTCTAATCAGCACTGGGAATTTTAAACTGGCACTGACTCTGCTGTCTTTTCCTACAGGAAATTGTGCACTTCTGTCTATTAACTTGAGTGAGGAAAAAACGTCAACAGGATAACACGTGCAAGCAATATGTTAGCCACATTTCTAGACTGTCCTTTTTTTGGGTATATTCCCTTAGGAGTCTACACAGCTAGTACTGTAAAATTATATTGAAAATGCCATAAAGCATGCAGTTTTCTGACTTCACACCAGTATTGAATTTCAACACACTATACTTAAAATGCCATTTAAAATATTGTCAAATGATTACGTCCAGGGGAGGGAAAACTGTCACAAAATGAACAATTAGTTAAAATTTTTACTCTCATAAAAATTATAATATGACTTTCAGAAGAAGTAATATGCCCTGCTTTATCTGTGTTGTATTGAAGTATACCTGACATGTTGAGCAGTATTTTCAGTTTATTTCATAGGACGGTGTTAGCAGACACCACTGTGGTATGTCTGCTGACCGGCCCCTGGAAAACCCTACTGCCGTCCATGGAAACCACTGTATGAATACTGGATCTCTGTCTGTTTCATTGGGCTGGTAGGTCAATATTTCTGATATCTGGAATATCTGTTGGCATGCGTGGATATTGTTAAGGTAAACAAATAGGATCTTTTGGTTATTTTGCCCTCATTTTATTTCCATAATCTGATTAGAAGAGCAAAGTTGCATTTTTTGACATTTTCCACACACCCACTGTCAAGTTTTACTATCAAGTTGTGCTCATATCTGCAATTATGGGCATTTACACATGCCCACTGTGTAGGAAATGCATCCCTAGCTCATTCGGTGCCTAATTACTTGCCCACTGTTGCCCTAGTTTATGGAACTCTGTCTTCTTCCAGTCAATTTGCACAGTTCTTACCTGCTTTAGACATTATGCTGAAACTTTACCTTTCAACCTCTGTTTTTAATAATTCATAGTGATTAATCATGCTTACATATTTGCATAAAAAGCAGTGTATCAGGGAAAATGACTGATCTGTAAAGAAAAATAAAAGCATACCAACACTGCACCTTCAGCTACCATTAATTGGCCTAGTCCATTAACTTTAGTAGAGGAATCTAACTTTACACCATCTGAGAATGTGCTTCTTTATCCTGTAACCCAAAAAATTTCTTCTTGACTTCTGCTGGTATTTTACACTGAATGTAAATGACTATTCCCTTATGTATTTTGGTAATCTGGATAGTAAGTAATGTAAGAATTAAAGTTAATAAGGATTTAAGAATAAGATTCCTTCTCAGATTTAAAATACAAGGCTTTATTACAGACAACTTGGTAGGGATTTACCCCATGCAAAGAGATACATGTCACTTGTTTTCAGTTGAGCTACTCTATCCTGAGACTCATGTTAAAATTTGAAACCGGAAGATTAAAAGTAGGAAGCTTTGATCTCAATGCATTGGATACTGTCTTATTAAATTTGGCCACTGTAGAAGTGACTCTAGTTGTCCAGAAACACAGCTGTTTGGTTGACATTAGGCTACAAGTAAAATTCCCCTGCATATAAATGAATAGTCCTGATATGAGATTAGGCCCCAAGCACATGAGCAATTAATATCCAAAGTATCATGTTCTCTTAAAAAGCCATGCATAACGTGTTACCATATCCAGGTGACCTGCAAAGACTCTGCACGTAGTAAAAAAGAAAAAGCAGTCAAACTTTTTTCCCACTGCTGTGCATTTCCAGTACTCAGATATATCTGATTTTCTCCCATTACCACTGTCATGTATTCATTCACAATTCTTTTGAAGTCTCTACTCTTCTTTATGTATATTTCAACTCACTCCCTCTTCAGAAATTCCCCTCTACCAGTTTTTCACTCCACTTCCTGCCAAAATTTTGCCTTCTGCCCATCTATATTATTCTTCAATTCTCTTTCATGGGTCTCTTGCCCATCGAACACTGATATCTTTCCCTTCTGTTTATTACTTCCCATTTTCTCTACTATCACAATTTTTTTCAATTTTTGTATTCCTGAACAAACATAAAAAAAAAGCCATATGATCTTTAAAAGTGGCCAGTAGATTCCCAGGAAAATACATAGAAGCACAACAAGCATATGGTTATCATATCCTGCAGTACACTCTCCCAAATTCCTGTAGCATGCAATAAAGCAACATCTTGAGCCAGCTTGCACACCTTACTTGTTGATGAACTTTTCTTCTGTGAGGTGACATAACTGCTCTTTGAAGCCCATTCTACTGTTCTCATCTGCAGCAGTGTTTTGCATTTGAATATACTTTCATTCATTTAAAACATGCTATTAATGCTTGGATTGCGAGAAACACCGAATAGTCATTTCCTATGTATAAATATTCCATGCCATTCATGACTGCACACTCAGATCACATCCTTCCTCATCCAAAAGTGAGATGAGAAGCCTTTTCTGTTCGTAATCTCTTCTGATACAGAAGTTTTGATCAGCTTTGCCACCCTTCCCATAAGCTTTTTATTCGACTTCTACTGTATCTTTGTGAGATGAGCCAACCATATCAAAATGCAAACAACATTCAAAAGATGAGGGAGTATCATTGATTTATATATTATTATCTCCCATTTTTATTCCTTGTCAGCTCAGTTTCTTGAAGAACCTGTGATAAGGAACTTGGTCTAAAGCTGCTTTTTTTTTTTTTTTAAATTCAGATATATCAGCTGGACAGGTGTTTATCCATATGCTTACTGACTTCCATGAACAGCTGTGAATCCCTCTACAAGAACCATATGTATTATTTCTTTTCACACATAAATGATTTATATACTTGATCAGATTTTTCCTGATTTGCCTCCACTTCAGAAAACAGATTTGTTCTTAGATCTTTCCTGTTATACTTTATAAGTGTTGTCACATTTTCTATACCTCTGGAACACGGCCTGAAAAATGAGATAAGTAATCAGTTAAAAGTTGTTTATTTTTTGATATTTGACTTCCTTTAGAACTCTCTGGTGAATGCTCTCTGCTCTTGGAAATGTTTCTTTATTTAGGTACTCAAAGTGTTCCTTCCGTCCATTAACTAGTTATCCTTGGATCTTTCAACCCTTCCTTGTTTCAACATAGCTCTTCTGGTTGATGCATGCCCATGCTTCCATTTTTTTTTAATGCTACCTGAAAGCTTCTAGTATGAAGTCTGAATTCTGCTAGTCTAGCTACTGTCTAAGTCTCCTGAGTCCAAGGTATATGCAGGCTACGATGCATCAGAATATATGAAAGTTTCTTACGTTTCCAATATTATTTTATTCTCTTTGATTATAAAAGAAGATGCTCTCTTATTCCTTTATTATAAAAACAACCCAGAAGACAACTATGTATCCAGTTTTCAATTTACAGTTCAAAAGAAATTCTGTAAAAGAATGTTGGTTTGAGTTTTGTGTTTCGAATATTGCTAGACTTTTTTTAATCGGACAGTCATTCAAGAGACAAAACAGATGATGGAAAGAACTGCAATATCATAATTCAGAGGTATTTTTCACTTAAAGTCTCTGTCAGGCATGAGAGGAAGAAAAAAAGAAAACCACAGGTAAATAACACCTAATATGAAAAAGATTACATGGTTTACTAGTGACTTACATTAGGGTTTTTTTAACTAGACAAATATTTTTTCTGTACACATGCCATTTTAATCTTTTAAAAAGTACCCCTAAGCATTTATGGTTGCCTTCTAATCTCTCTTAAACTTCCATTCAATAAAAGTTTATTGTGCGTCTTCTATTCATCTATAACTTGAAATCAAAAATCAACAGCTCATTTTAGGGTTCAATTCTATTTCTGCTCTGGAGATGACAGACTCAGGTCTTTAAAACAGAAGGGAACCAGATTTCTTTAATTTCCTTTAGTGCTGTAGGTGCTGATGATACAGTCACTCTGGAAGCACAAATAAACACATAGCCACCACTGAAATCCTCACAGAAAAATTAACATAAATTTAAATTAAAAAAAAAACGAAACAAAAAATTCTATTGTCTACATTTTTTTGGGGGGGACATAAGTGCTCATTACAGAATTACCACTGAAAGTGTTAAGAAAACACTTTTTCCTGCAAATCACAGAATCACAAGGTTGGAAGAGACCTTTGAAGATCATCAAGTCCAACCATTCCCATCCTATGCTAAACCATATCCCTAAGTACCTCATCTACCCTTTTTTGAACACAACCAGGGAAGGTGACTCAACCCCCTCCCTGGGCAGCCTGTTCCAGGCCCTGACAACTCTTGCAGTAAAATTTTTTTTCTAATATCCAATCTGACCCTGCCCTGGCACAGCTTCATGCCATTTCCCCTTGTCCTATCTCCTGTCATCTGGCTGAAGAGACCATCGTCCACCTCTCTACAACCTCCCTTCAGGTACCTATAGGTGGTGATAAGGTCTCCCCTCAGCCTCCTCTTCTCCAGGCTAAACATCCCCAGCTCCCTCAGCCGCTCCTCATAGGATTTGCCCTCCAGCCCCTTCACCAGCCTGGAAAAAAAAAAAACGGGACGATGCGCGGAGCGGAGGGAGCAAGCTCCAGCTCCAACTCCCAGCACCAAAAATCCATTTAATATAAAGTCCTCTCATCGAGGACGTACCAGATATTAAATTGATAAGAACAGATACCACACTAATAATTCTAATATCCAAATTACTGCTCTATTTTTCATTTCATATTTTGAACCATTAGAGCTTACATCTGTACAAGTTTCTCTCATAACTCAAGAGGACTCAAACCAAGAAAAGCCAAGGGTCTAAAAAATCACAGTTATATACCAAACAGTGGGAAAAAGGAGAGGGATATCAGTGCAAGACTCCTCTCAGGGTCAGCTGCTCGTGGCGCTTCCAGACAGTTATTGTATTGTATGAAAGGCTGTCATTTTACCTGCAGGGAAGAAATACATGTTTGATGCAGAATGAGGAGGCAAGCAACATATCTAGAATTTTTTCTATGTGCCCTTAAGGAGAAAGAGAGAAAGAAGAAAGAATGCAAGGTTCCTATTAACTATGAAAAGGGAAAAAACAACAATATGCTCCAGTGAGCACCAAGATGACTGTTCAGTCCTAGTATCAGAACACATGATCTGTGCCACATGACAGATGTGCATTAGTGCTGAAAATCACAACTACCATTTTGAAATGACACCAGGAGAGAGACACAAACAGTGGCTGAAGATTCAGTTAGCAAAAGTGACATGGTAGTGCATATCATTCTAGAAACTTTTAACAGCTGGACTTTTTAAGAAGTGAGGTCACTTTAAATGGAAATTGAATGTCAAATGACACTTCAGTCATAAGTACATTACTGCTGTTTTCCTGTATTTGATATAGTTGCCATTAATGCCTATAGTCATTTAATGAAGGGTCTCTAATGAAACATCTTCCTGGAAATACGTCCAAGTTTGCTTCCCTAATAATACAGGAAAATTTAGAAAATCTATAGCAATTTATTTCACAGCCAGGTGGCAAAGGATGCATAGATCAATGATCATAACACTACTGGAAAACTTTTGTATTTCATTTTTTATTTAAGTATAGGATCATTGCCTTTCAAATTTGCATGTTTTCTACAAGGAATGTGTGTTGTATTTCATATAGTATGTGTTCAAGTTTGCTTCTAGTAAGCAAAGCAAAGATGCCTTGATGTTCATACTACTTCAGGAGGAACAAGATTAGTTGTGGTTAGTATTTTCACTGACTCACACATCAGCAGGTACTTGAAGGCAGTGGCTTCATCGTAGCGTGGGCATCTCAAATATTGAGTGGATTACATTTTGTTCAACTATTTTAACAGGTTATAAGAAGTTTTATAAAGTCAGAATAGGTAAGTGACGAAGAGTCCACCATTCTCAGTGACTAATTCATAACTGCAAGAAGCATACAGGTTTAATGGTTACCTTAAATGTACTTCATCACTTTGACTTTGGAGAGCCGTTTACTAATGCAGGCATCTGCTAGGTCAGTCTGAGACCAGAAACAGTTTTCAGACCAGTTGACATAGCTTAGTAGCACTGTGCCACTCAAAACTCTGAAGTGTAAGACTCACTGTGCTTTCTGTGATCTTGAAATATATTCAAATTCTCTTAAACACATTTAGACAGTTACAAAGGAGGACAAATTGCAGGAATCATTACTACTGGCAAGTCTGCCCTTGATAGCATATGGAAGCAGTGGCAGGGAAAGAAAACTAAAGGATACTCAAAGGCTAACAAGAGGCTGGAGGCCTTGCTTCAACTGGCTGCTTATGTAACCATCTGAGCTACCACCTTATCTTTTACAAACATACACTTCCTTGCCATTATTATTGAATACAATAAAAGACCAGGACCTAGGAAGATTTTTCTGAATACTGTTTAACTGAATGTCTAATGTGTTCTTCACAAGTTCTATGCCTTTGAAAATAGAAAATCTGCAGGGGAATGTTCCTTGCTTTAAAAACAGAGGAGGGAATTGTTCTTGCAATAATTCTCTTGTATGAGAATCATTTCATTTTCAACTAAATTAAATGCAAAATTTAGAGATGTTACTCTGCGTATGCAGTTTTCAGAAAAGTCCTTAAATTGTGTCACCGACAAAGATTTGCACGGAAGCCAAAGTCTGAGGTCCTTTATTAGGCAAATGCTTTACTGACTCCCAAGGTTTTCAGAAATAGGTTGCTAGCAGTTTAATATTAACAACACCTTTCTGGAAAGACAGTAAGGGTTGATTTCGGGACATTTTAAGGAGGGTACAAACAGCTAAGCTGCTCAGGGATCAGTATTTGCACTTCACTCTCATTAGAGTATGCATTCGGCAGCATCAGTGCAGGAAAAGACCACAAAATAAGATCAGCAGTTAGAAATGCAGTAGCAGCATTTCCTGGTTTTGAATCCAACACTTACACGGGGCTTTAGACCCATCATAGTATATAAATAAAATGGTAATCCCACAAGTGATTTAACTTTGAATTTGTCTCCGCTGTAAGGAGGAAGGACCACATGACCCCCACATTGGCCCCTTCCAACCAAATTATTCTAGGATTTTAGCTATGAATTGAATTTTATAACCCAAGTTTTAGATTTAGAATGCCTGAGAAGATGCTTATTCAGCTGATCTATACTAGCATAGTCCTGTGATGAAATGGATCAATCAGAAAAGACAAACAGCAAAGTAAAACCTGGAGCATTTTTCAGTGGAAGAAATTCTGAGTATTAGAAACTATTTCAAATTATTAAGACATTGTAAATACAAACATTACTATGCTATTATTTATGTCTCCTTTGAGAAACACTACCTACTGAAATGTTTCTCATTATAAAAGCCTACATGTACTATCTTATCTTTTAAATTATTTTTCAATGAAGAATGCTCAACTTTCACTTCTGCTCTTCCCAGAAAGCTGCAGATGTCAGTTGCTCATTTCTGCCACTCTTAGTCATCTCAAATAGGGCTTTGTGCTCACCCAGTCTCTCATTTCACTAGTTAACAGGATACAGCTAAATGCAACTTCCATGAGTGAGGTCTCAGAGTACGTTCCTTTTTTATACAATTTTTAGATCCAAACTCCAATTACTTTAGTGACAGCAATGACAGAGGATAGCAAGATTTAACCCCCTTCCTTATCTCTGGCCACTGAAAGCCAAGCTCTAAAATTAATGAGATTCTGATTGCATCAAGCATAAGTTTGAAAAAGCTAGAAAAATACTTCAACCACTTATCACCTCATTTTCATCTCTGTCCGATCATATTCATCTATTTTTATATTCACAGAATATTCATATATGTTCTATTTATATATTTTTGATTTATATTTATTGAGTTCTTGATACCTGATCACATCAATATACACAAAGAATGAATTTGTTGCTAGTGCTATGATCTTATTTATTAGACTTGAAGCAAGCTCCAGTTTTCTGTATTTTCTGTATTACTCTGTGAGAGTTCTTTGGTGGAGAAACACACTATAGCATTCATTGGTACTGTTTGTGTCACTGTATTGCAGAAAGTTTGATGACAATATCCTGTTACCAAAGTAGGATTGTAAATTACTGTTAACTCTTTCTGGGAATAACTACTAAGAGAGACATCAAAATCCTACTTCAGGTCTGGTCTTTCTGCCTCCTTTGTTTTCTCATGTAGTCTAAAAAGGAACTGAAGTCACCAGCCCCTGTGTTTTGAACTGAAAGAACATAGGATTCCTTCTGCCTCTTTGAAAGAGGCAAATTATCTACAGGCCAAGGAATCTAACTGAAAGAACTGCTCTCCTAACTAGTCAGGTGCACAAAGCATACAGTGCATTTCCTCTTGTTCTCAGCTGTTACAAATGGGGAGCAATTTGTAATACTGGACCAAAGTTTCTGATTGCCTCCTTTGCAAACTGTTACAATCTGATCATGCTAAAGTGTGTATAGAATTAGGTACCATTACCCAGCAGAACAAAGTGGCAAAAGCTTCAAGCCTCCACCTATTTTGTAATCCACTGTTATTATTTTACCAGGAAATATTTTCCTATTATAAATACTTTAACCAGCTAAATGATACCAGACATTAGCAAGCAGTTCAAAACTGTTGTTTAAGGGACTTTTTTTTATTATTATTAATTGGTCTTGACACTGCAATTTACACTCACTTCCTAGACTAACAACCAAGAAACAACTTGCTCTATTACCAAGGACTCCAACTAATGCTTGTTAATGTTTGCAGCAAAACTCAAAACCACAAGACCTTCTCTATGTTTTGGATTTCATTATGAACTCAGTCCATGCTCAGTGAAAGATCTGATAGAAGTCTAAAACCTTTAAAGTAAGCCCAAGATCAATATTGTGCTGGGAGAAGTATATTTACTGGGTTTACTTCAAAATCATATAAACCCTCTGGTATTGGTTAGAAGCAGACAGAAGATCCTGTTCAGAATCCTAAGAAATCATGCATGAAGCCCTTTTCTGGGTCAGATTTTAACCAGATTTAAAAGAGTTTAATGACTCCAGATAAACTTTGGGATTTTCAAACACTTACTGAGACTTTCAAGGATCTACCATCAATAACTTTAATGGTAATGACCATTTCAAAAACATATTCAATGGCCTTGCAGTAGACAGACAGATGAAAGAGAAAATCTTTAGGCTGATATGCCTGAATCTCCCACACTGCTTCTGGGAAATGAGCATGACTAGGTACCCATATGAAGTACCTGTAGACCAATGCGTGTGAGATGGGGACTAAACAGGAGGAATCTGAAGTGGGTATGTAGTTGCAGGGCTACAATCTCACTGGGATCACAGAGATGTGTTATGATAGCTCATACACTGGAAATGCTACACTGGATAGGGGGCTTTAAGAAGGGGACATTGGGACAGTAAGAAGGTGTACCTGTCCTGTGAGACAGCAACAGAAATGCATGAAGATCTGCCTTGGGATGGATAATGAGCTAGGTGAGATCTTATAGGTTAAGGTTAAAGGGCACACAAACATGAGGGACGTTGTTGTGGGTGTCTGCCACAGGCCACCCGAAGCCTTCTGCTAGGGAGATATTCTGTTGGACATGATACTTAGAAACATGGAAGAGGTGGTCAGGGATGTGAATGAAGGCTGGGGACAACCTTTCCTACATAATGGCCTTGCAACCGTAACATGGCAGAGTTCAGGATCCTATGAGGAAAGAACAAGGAAAAAGGCAAGATGACAAACATAAATCTGAGGAAAACAGACCAGTATACTATAAAAATTCCATGGAATATAGTTCTAGAGAAGAAAGGAAACCAGGACAGCTTGTTTCAAAGGATCACAACCTCAAGTTCAGGAATGTTCTATCCCTACATGTAGGAAATCAGGCAAATAGAGCAGGAGGCTTGTATATATCAACAAGGAGCCCCTGACAAAACTTGAACATGAAAGGGAGCATACAAGAGCTGTAAGAAGAGTCAGGTGACTCAGGGGGAATACAGACACATTTTAAGTTGTCAGGTACAGGGCTAGGAAAGCCAAAGCCATATGGAGCTGAGTCTGGCAGCATCATGAAGGACAACAAGACAGACTTCTACAAGTACTTCAGCAGCAAAATAAGATTCTGGAAAAGGAGGCCTGCTGCTGAATGGAGCCTTTAGCAAATTCAGGTCCCTGTGGCTGGTGGAAAAGTCTGCAGCAAGGAAGACTTGCCATAGGTTGAGGAGAACCAGGTTACTGCACAACCATAAATCCCTGAGACTTGATGGGATGCACCCACTCATGGGTACTGAGCAAGCTAGCCAATGTCACTGTGAAGAAAATTATCTTTGAAAGATCATGGAGAGCAGGTGAGGCTCTTGAGGATCAGAGGAAATCAAATGTTACTCCTACCTACAGGAAGGGCAAGAAGGAAGAACTGGGAAATGACAGGCCAGTCAGCCTCACTTTAATCCCTGGGAAGGTGATGGAATACATAATCTGTCAACAAGAAGGTGGATAGGAGTAGTCAATATGAATTTACAAAGGGGAAATCATGCTTGGTGAACCAGATAGCCTTCCACAACAGAATGACTAGCTCAGTGGATGAGGGAGAGCACTGGATATTATCTTGATTTTAGTAAGGCTTTTGATGGTCTCCCAATGCATCATCATAGGAAGATGAAGTATGGGCTAGGTAAGAGAACAGCAAGGTGAACTGAAAATTGTTCAGCTATTGGACTCAAAGTGTTGTGATCACCAGCATGAAGTCCAGTTTGAGGTCAGTCAAAATACCACAAGGGTCAATATTGAAGTCACTAGAGCTAAACATCATTGCTAATGACCTGGTTGATGGGACAGAGTACGTACTCTGTGCATGATACAGCATAGTCATGAATGGCTGACATACCAGATCGTTGAGCTGCTTGTGCAGGCCTTGACAAGCTGTGCCTGGGAAGATCATGGAACAGATCCTCCTAGAAGTTATGCTGAGGCACATGGAGGACAGGGAGGGAATTTGAGACAGCCAGCATCGCTTTGCCGATGACAAGTCCTACCTGACCAATCTAGTGGCTTTCTACAATGGAATAACTGCATCAGTGGACAAGGGAAGAGCTACAGATGCCATTTATCTGGATTTCTGCAAGACCTTTGACACTGTCCCCCACAACATCCTTCTCTCTAAGTTGGAGAGATATGGATTTGATGGGTGGGCTGTTCAGTGGATAAGGAATTGGCTGAATGGTCACATCTAAAGGGTGGTGGTCAATGGCTTGATGACCAGATGAAAGACAGTGACAAGTGGTGTTCCTCCAGGGTCTGTTCTGGGACCAATGCAGTTTAATATCTTTATTAATGATATTAACACTGGGATTGAGTGCACCCACAGCAAGTTTGCTGATGACATCAAGCTGGGTAGTGCAGTCAATACGCCAGAGGGGCAGGATGCCACACAGAGGGAGCTGGACCAGCTAGAGATGTGGGCCCATGCAAACCTCATGAACGTCAACAAGGACAAGTGCATGGTCCTGCACATAGGTAGGGGCCATCCATCCAGGCTGCAGGATAATAAGATAAAGAGCAGCCCTGTGGTAAACGATTGCAATATTCATGGATGAAAAGCTGTACATGAGCCATCAATGTGCATCTACAGTCCAGAAGACCAACGGCATCCTGGGTTGCATCAAAAGAAGTGTGGCCAGCAGAGAGAGAGAGGTGATTCTGCCTCTCTGCTCTGCTTTGCTCTGGTGAGACCTCACCTGGAAAACTGTCCAGCTTTGGAGCCCTCAACACCAGAAGGACATGGACCTGTTGGAGTGCACAAAAATTATCAAAGGGCTGGAGCACCTCTCCTGTGAAGACAGGCTGAGAGAGTTGGCCTTGTTTAGCTTGAAGATGAGAAGGCTCTGGAGAGACCTAATAGCAGCCTTCCAATACCTGAATGGTGCCTACAAGAAAGCTGGGAAGAACTGTTCATGAGGCCATGTAGCAATAGGACTAGGGGTAATTGTTTTAATCCAGAAAAAGGTAAATTTGGGTGGAATATTAGGAAGACTTCTTCAATATGAAGATGGTAGATCATTGGAACAGGTTGCTCAGAAAAGTAGTAGAGGTCCCATCCTTAGAGATATTCAAGGTCAGGCTTGATGGGGCTCTGAGCAACCTGATCTAGTCCCTCTTTACTGCAGGGGTGGTGGACTAGATGACCTTTAAAGGTCCCTTACAACTTAATACATTCTGTGATTATAAGGTGGAAAAATAGGCTGATAGGTACATCATGAAGTTCAACAAAGGAAAAATGCAGAGTCCCAACTCTGGAGAAGAATTACCCCATGCAGCAATACACACTTCAGTTGACCATTTGGAAAGCAGCTTTGCAAAACAGGAAGTGAGAGTCCTGCCAGAATGAACCTGAACCAGCAATATGCCCTTGCAGAAAGGATCAACAGCAACCTCCAGGGCTACCTTATGAAGAACACTGCCACCACATCAAGGGAGGTGAGACAACAACTAGAGTACTGGGTCCAGTTCTCAGCTGTGCAGTCCAAAAAACTACTATGGACAAACAAGTGGGTTCAGCAAAGGACCACTAAGATGATTAAGACACTGAAGCAGATGATGGAGAGAGTCTGGGAGATATGGCATGGTTTATTGTAAGGAAGAAAAGGATCAAGGAAGATCTCATCAATGTTTACAAATACCTTTAGGGAGACAGCAATCTGAGTCTTCTCAATTCCTACTACTACCACTATTACCCAGCACAAATTGAAATGCAGGAAATTCTATTCAAATCTGTGAAAAACCTTTTTTACTGTGATGGTCATCAAACACTGAGACAGTTGCCCAGAGGGCATCTCCATCCTTCAACATATTCAAAACCTGGCTATCCATGATCCCAGCAACATGGTCTACCTGTCTCTGTTTTGACTGTGTGTGTATGGAGGAGCAGGGGGGAAAGGAGGGGTTAGACAGTCTCTAGAGGTCCCTTCCAGCCTCAGTGTTTTTAAGATTAAAGTTATTTGTAACACACTGAAGGAAAAACTGAAGGGTCTGTTTCCTCTCCATAGATTTACCAAGAAAAACAAGAGGTGTTAATTAGACAGTCCAAAACTCGTGCTACAGAATTTGGGAAGGAAATAATAAGAAAGATTTATACACTACCTATCAGGAAAACTGAGAGGAAAAAATAAGCTAAAACTGTTAAAACTGACACAGGATAGGATGAATTAAGAGAGAAGTAGACACATTTGCAGATGGCAAAATATTGATTATGATTAAGCATACAATGTTACTAGTTTGTATCTTGCCTAAAGCCACTCAAGAAGTGAAAAAATGTTTCATCCTTGGCTCTCTTGGCACGAAAGGTTTGTTTTACCAGTTTCTTCCTAAATGTCTAATTTTAAGCCTATGAGAAAAAAATTAGTAAATCATGAGATAATACTCAGTGCTTCAGATAGTAAGAGACAATTTTGCTGTCATGTTCAACATTATCAAAGGCAAAGAATAATTTATTAAACAAATAAAACCCGCTGACAGACACAGAAGTATTTTAACACCCAGTAATGTGAAACTATTAGGTCAGTAAAATTCAGCAAACACAGGAACAAATAAGCGTTCTCTGATACGGATACGATTTCATCTCATGATGGTGTTTATCTGAAGTAAAAATAATCCAAAAGATAATTTTGTAAAGTTTTAAAGATAGTATGCTGATTCAATAGTCCAGTGTAGCACGCTGTTTGCCCTTAAGTCCTGCTGAAAAGAGGTATATACCAAAAAATCCTCTAGCATTTTTCTTAAATTTCCTTGCATACAAAAGCTAAATAATGTGAATTTATGTTAAAAAATGAATGACTAAAAAATTCAATCGGATTCAATTTGACCTATAAATTTTAATATCTAATCAATTATAGATGATCTAGCAAGATTTACAAAAACAGTGACTGAGCACAATTCTAGAACAAGTTTGGCCACAGAACTCTCCTTACTTTGAATATTTCATGTGCTAAATTGTTTGCGGATCATAGGTTTACCTTTAAGTAAAGAAAAAAAAGACTTACTAGAGCTTTCAGAACTACTTTAAGGAAATCACCTAGGAAAAGAATATTTCGTATTACCTCTACATACAAATTTTGCTTTACACTGTATTAGAAAAATGCTAACTGGAATTACTGTTCTATTGTAATGTATGCACAGATTGAGGTCTTGGATTTATTATACTTTCTTTTTTATTTTCACACAATAATTGAAGTAAAACTGTTTGTCAGTCTCCAATTCCTAAGCAATCAACTATACAATCCTTTTATGGATTATATCAACAGAAATTAAAGATTATTCTGCTATTTTTTAGTGTGTTACACACAAGAGGATTTCCAATTGACTTTCTGCACATTATAAGAATGTTAAATAATGGCTTCGAAGACAGTCTAATTTATTTCTTTTTTCTGTTAGCTTGTTACTAGCACAAAGGGAAACAAGCAAAATAATTAAGATACTCTAACCACTGAATATAACCACAGTAGTGAAAAAGTCTGTAACTTTAAAGCAAAGACCTTTAGAAAGGTCTGAGTGAGCTTTTCTCACACAGAGTGAGACTTTCATAGTGTTACAGCTTTTAAAATAAATTTAAGTGTGATTCATGTCTTGATATCAAGTCTCCTTCCTCATCAAATATGTCATCATATACTTCTTCACTATTGAGCTGGAACAGGTGATTTCTAGAGCTAACCACAGCTATTCAAATTGTGACATTAAGCATTTTTTAAAATTTTGTTTTCAGTGGAAACTTCACCAAACATTCCTGCTCATCCCTCCCTTTTTCTTCTCATGCAAGATCACTTTTAAATCCTTTTTTTGTGATTTGGAAACTAAAAGGAAAATACAGAATTGGGAACAATGAGTATACCTCAGAGGTGAGGCCACAGAAGAAATGAAGGACTGCTGTCAGGGAGAACTACAGTCCATAACCAACCTGGTTTCATAGTTCTTCTTTTAGAAAAATTAGAGATTTTTGTTTCCTTTAATTTATCTCTAGAATCAAATTTAATAATCTTTCTTAAACCTAAAAAGAAGTAAATATGGCAGTGAAACTTCTTATTTGTAGCAAAATATTTTACACTTAAAATAGAAAAGTAACTGTACAATACAGTTCTTCCAGGAAGGATACAATGTACAATCACACCTCTACTTCATAAACAGTATATAGCATAATTAGGTCATAGCTGGTTTAGAACCAACAGCTTTTCCAGTCCACCTTTCCTTCCATCTTTGGAGTGCAGAGTGGGTAAGTTTTTAGTACTGTTCAGACTTCACGTAGGCTTGTTGTTATTGGTAAGTACTCCCTAGTCCCCAGTTTTTACCACATTCAGAATTTGTTTTCTCAGTGAATTGTGGAAAAGCACAAGTGTTCTGATAGCACCTTTTCCAATTAAGGTCCCTGAATATATTTTTTAAACTGTCATCTCTGCAATAACATTTAAAGGTTTAGGAATGCCAACTCACATTCCAGTATGAAAAACTGAGCATTGTTTGTCCTTGAATACAGAATGTTATAGCAGTCACTTATATGAATACGGAACGAGGCTAACAAACAACTGAAAGACCAGGCTGCTGTACATTTAAAACAAACTATTAACTTCCCAGAAACTGTACAGCTGCATGGCAGCAAGACAAGAAATGCAGGAGTGTTAACATTCTCTAAAAGAAACAAAAAAAATGACAAGTGATCCTGGTGTTTTTTATATGATGTGCTTTTTATGTAGCAGGCAGATATTGAAGTCCTGTTCTTTACCTAGAATTCCAGAATTACTTAAAAGGACAAAATAAAAAAAAAACTTCTTGTAACAGAAGAGAGAGTTTCCAGGAAAAAGGAAAGAGAAATGAAAGTAAGTTATTGGCTTTGCTGAGAGAAAGTAGAAAAAGAACAGGACCTTCTTAGTTTTGGTTATGTTAAAGGTTGCAGAGATTTTAAAAATGCCTCTGACAGGGCACTTGTTGAAAAACATCAAAAACTTTACAACACAAATGGCTAGATTCTTTATAGCTAGTCACTTGCAAATAGCTTTCTGAATCAGGAAAAATTCTGATTTCCAGACTTATGGTATTGCATATCACATCTCCAAAAGTCATTAATGAAGATAATTTGCTCAGGTCTTTATTTTACATTCCTGTGCATAGTAGTCTGCACAGGGTGGTTTGACCCTGCCTGGACGCCCACCAAAGTCTCTCTATCACTCCCCTTTTCAGCTGGACAGGGGAGAAAATAGATATTGAGAGACTTAGGAGTCGAGATAATGACAAAGATCATTCTGTAATTAGTGTCACAGGCAAAACAGACTCAACACAGAATAAAGGAAGTTTGTCTGAGTTCAGCTTAGGTAAATCAGGCAAACAGGCCTGACAGACTCCCTTCACCAGAAAACCTCCAAGGACATTTTAAAGTGCTTGTTTGTGCAAGAAATGCCATCAAAACTAGAGTGAGGAGGTTGAAAGAGATGGCCTTCATCTGGAGTCAGTGAAGCATATTCAGAGACACAAAGCTAATCTACACTGCAATTACCACTATAAATAAATTAGCTCCTGTAACAATAGCAGGCAAACTACACCGCAGAAGCCAGGTGCCTTTAGCAGTAAGCCCCCTACATGCCTTTTTCTCTTGTATAAACAAACAAATGCTTAGACCACGCTGAGCTCTGTGCTGACACAGGTAAGTTACTGGTAGTGCCCCAGTCTGACTACTTGAAGGGCAGCTCATCTGCTGCTATGATAAATCTAAAGCAGCAGTCTGGTGTAGGATAAAAGCCAGGCAAATATGTGAGTCAAACCAAACCCCATGCAGTTGATGGCTAATGGCTTGCCAGATAGTGAAAACAGGTTTCTTACTGTTTTATTATGATTCCTCTGTAGTATTTTTGTCCTAAAATACGGGATCTGGAGATGAAGGTGAGATGACAGGATCAAAAGAAAACAGCTTGTGTTTCTTCATACAATATAGAGATATGCTTTGGAAATCCCTGTGCAGAAAGCTGCATGGGTACAAAAAGTGACTACATAAATGTCTAAAGTACACTTAACTCTCAAACTGTTACCTGTATTCCCCAAAGCCTGATGGAGAATGAAGGCCATGAGAAGTATGCAGGCCAAGAGACAACAAGAAGAGCATAAAAAACTACAGAAATTCTGGACTGCCCAAAACAATCCAGTCTTTACTGACTTTCATTCCTGAGGGCCATAGCATCCACAGATGAACTGAAAAGCTCAAGTAGCCATGGTGCAATGCCACACTGATGCATTCATGACCAACTGGGGCAGGAGAACTAAGATTCTACTAAATCACTCGGTGGTGAAACAGAAGATAAAAACTGTGATACCTGGATAATGTTTACAGATTACTATTTTTATGTGGTTTTGAGTGGAAAAAAGCCCAGGGGAGCATCAGGACTACAACCCCTGTCTTTATGGCTTTTGCAACAGCTGTTCTCTCAGGATGGTGTATTCTTTCTCCACCTTCTGTATTTCCATGAGTATACAAAACTCAGTGTTTGACATGCTGCTTATTTAAAGAAAAAAATATATTTTTAGCACTTTGAGCCATTTGGCCTCATCTATTTATTTGGAACTTTCTCACTCGGATAAGCGCCATGCACCAGATGGCACGATCGAGACCTTTCTATTTCATTCACATGTGTTAAATAAAGTCTATCGCATTCAATCCATGCTATGAAATATTTGGCATCTTGGCATCTGTTGACAATAGTGGCAATGTTAGCTATGCACACAAAGTATAAAACACAGGGATATGTTTATTTTTCCTTTATCAGACTTTCTTCAGTCATATAAAACTTTTTAAAATGGCATTTTTGATGTACCAGAAATGAGCCAAAACAGAGTTCATTCTAGACTTGTCTCCCAAAATCATACAAAAGAGTTCTGAAAGGACATTCAAAATCTTATTAAACTCAACTTACCTAATTTATTGATGGCAAACATGAGCTTCCTTTTAAAAAACTGAAAAGATGCAATTTTGCTCTGTCAGTGTATTAAACTGAGTGAAAATCGACTTAACAGATTTAGCACATTGTGTGGTTTAGATGGATACATTGCCCCTGAGAAGGACACAGTAGATCATTCTTGACTGGGAACATACCACCATCTCATCATTTCCCATAAGTTCACAGGATAAAAGCATTTGGCTTTTGTCCACTCAAATTTTTACATAGACTATACTGCTCTATTCATCCTAAAAACCTCCCTTCAGTTGTGCCTAACTATGTAATGATATTTCTCCGTAACACTCTCTTAACCTTCAGAAAGCTGCTGATCGGAGAAGTCCTGAGTCAGAGGTACTGCCTGGTTTTAATAGCTCTCAGTGGGAATAAAAAGAAAAAATACAATTGCTTTTTTGGTCACATTTTATCATACCCGCATCTCATGGCATGGAGTGCCACTGTTGACTAAGTGACATATGAATGATTACCTCCTTTTCTGAGTTTTGAGTCAAAAACCTGCTAATTTCATGTGATGTGTCCTACTTTGTGTACTGAAACAAAAAGCAACTAATACATCTTCACCCTGAGACTTCCAATTTTAGAGAGATCATATAAGTCACATTTTCCAGCCTTAGTCCTATTCTGTTTCTGCTTGTACAGAAGGTGCTTCATGACTGATCATGTCACATTCTGTTTTGAAGATGTAGGTACTGTACAGCTTTATGCAATGCTGTTCTCTACATTGTTGTCTATGCCTTTCCTAAGTAATCATGTCAACTACTTTTTTAACCACTTCATAATTCTGATTTGACATTTTCTCCTGTGTAACCCCAAGAAGTAACTCCTAAACTCCAAGTCAGCTTAGAGACCATGTATTTATTTCTAAAGTTGTGACTGCTTTTTTGTGTATCATTCCTAGAATCATAGAATACAATAATAGAATTGTTTAGCTTGGAAAAATCCTTTAAGTGATCAAGTCCACCACTAAACCATGTCTTGAAGTGCCACTTCTACACATCTTTCAAATACCTCCAGGGATGGTGACTGCACACTTCCCCGGGCAGCCTGTTCCAGTGCTTGACAATCCTTTCAGTGAAGAAATTTTTCATAACATCCCATCTAAACCTCCCCTGGGAAACCTGAAGTTACAACCTCCTTTCAGGTAGCTGTAGAGAGCAATAAGATCTGCCCTCAGCCACCTTTCTTCCATGCTAAACAAGCCCAGTTCCTTCAGCCACTCCTCATAAGACACATTCTCTAGACCCATCAATAGCTTTGTTACCCTTCTTTGGGCATGCTCCAGCACCTCAATGTCTTTATTGTAGTGAGAGGCCCAAAACAGAACAGTGCCAAGTACAAAGGAATGATAACTTCCTAGTCCTGCTGGCCACCCTGTTTCCAATATAAGCCAGGATGCTGTTGGCATTCTTGGCCACTTGGGCTCACTGCTGGCACATATTCAAGCTGGCTGTTGTCCAACACCCACAGGTTCTTTTTGCTGGGCAGCTTTCAAGCCACTCTTCCTGAAGCCTGTAGCGCTCCATGGGTTGTTGTGACCCAAGTGCTGGACCCAGCACTAAGCCTTGTTGAAGCTCACAAAATTGGCCTTGGACCATCTATACAGCCTGTCCAGATCCCTCCGTAGAGCCTTCCTACCCTCCCAAAGTTCAACACTCCTGAAGAACTTGCTGTCATCTGCAAAGTTACTGAAGGTGTACTCTATCCCCTCATCCAGATCACTGATAACCATACGAAAGAGAACTGGCCCCAGTACTGAGCCCTGAGGAATATCACCAAATGGATTTAACTTCATTCACCACAAAACTTTGAGCCCAGCCATCCAGCCAGTTTTTCACCCAGCCAAGGCAATGCCCATCCAAGACAGGAGCAGCCAGTTTCTCTAGGAGAATGCTGTTGGAAACAGTGCCAAAGACTTTTATAAAGTCTGTGTAAGTAACATCCACAGGCCTTACCCCATGCATTAAATGGGTAACCTTGTCATATGTCCTGATTTCAGCTGGGATAGAACTAATTTTGCTTCTAGTAGTGGGTATAGTGCTGTGGTTTGGATTTAGTATGAGAATAATGTTGATAACATACTGATGGTTTTAGTTGTTGCTAGGTAGTTGTGTCTACATTAAGTCAAGGACTTTTCATCTTCTCACACCCTGCCAGGTTCACAAGAAGCTGGAAGAGCACAGCCAGGATAGCTGACCCAGACTGGTCAAAGGGATATTCCCTAGCATAGAACATCATGATCCCTACAGAACTGGGTAATTTAGCCAGGAGGTGGAATCACTGCTTGGAAACAGAATATTACCAGGAGAACAACCAGTCTTACTCTCTATTATTTCATCAGTCTTTTAAGATCCTTCTGAAATTCTTATTAGCTTTTCAGTGACTTCACAACCCAGAATGAGACAATACTGAAAGGAAACTTTGTGGTGTCATTATTCACTTAGCCTTTCAATATTATTGGGGTTTTTAGCAAAAATATAAAACTTACTAGTACAGAAATATGTTGAGACTCCACCAATGGTCACCTCCCAGCATGGCAATGACCCCATATTCCTACTGTGTGACTCTGATACCTGCACAGGTCAGATGTATTAGTACATTAGAATTTATTGCTATCTATGTAGTGCTGGTAGCATCTGTGACACTTGGTCATGATATGTATTATGCCAGGGGCTGTGTACACTGGAATACACCAGAGGCAGGCAGGTAGGCAGTCTCATGTCAAATATTAAATACTAACAGTAATAGATCAGTGTTAATTAACATTAGATATGCACTAGAATAAAAATACCTTAAGGATCATTTAGAGAACTCAGACTAACATTAGCATGTTCTGTTAAAGATCACTTTGTCCCCCAAAAATTAAAAAAGACCCCTAAGTATCATCAACACCATTGGGAAAGTCAGAGGCAGAGACAAAATAGATTGATGAGGATTTTACAGCACAGTCAGCAAATGAAAAATCTCTGTTCATTCACAGTCTGTAAAGCCTTCAGCTAGGCCACCTAAACTTTGGTGTAGCAGCCTTCTAGTGCCTGCAGAGTTTAAAATATGTTCACTGGATCATACTCAGCAGCCCACATATGAGCACAGTGAGAATTAACAGTCATCTGTCTAACTCACCAATATCATTAGGTATCTTGAATAAGCAAGAATCTGTGTTAGCATTCTGTTCCTGTATTTTGTAATGTGGCAATTAAAACTCTATGTTCAATGGCAGGAGTAAGGGTACAGGGAAGAGAACAATGAACAGAAGTGGGTTTTCCCTGTTTGTTTATCCTGACTCTTGGGATGAAGAGTGCTAGCTGTGGATTTTTTGTTTTCTGCTTTATTCAGAGATAAATTTGGTATTTTCACATAGAAAATTTCCATAGGCAGCATATGCTGTGCTAAATGTTTTGAACATTTTGATCCCTAGATGTATATACTAGATGTATATTCCCAGGTATGAGCAATATCACTTAGCACCTTGTGATACTTATGTCAATAAAGGTGATAAATTAAAATTAAACTAAAACAGTGCAATTTACCAATCTTTAGGCAACAGGCAACAATTCATGAAAACCCAGTAAACGTGTCATGAAAAGCTAGTAAATGCATTAAAAAAACCTTTTCCTTTTCAAAATTTTACACAATGGAAGTACAATTACCATTTGTTTTTTTTTTTTTTCTTTTCAGTTCCTAAAAATGCTATTGTTCCAATCTTAACATCAAGTACATCATCGTATTAGTTCAGTTATCCCACTCTTACTCACACTACATTTCAGGCTTATCCAGGTTTTTAAGGAGCAAAATGCTTATACAAAATATTCAACAAGTTACTTTACACTGTATGGTATCTTTATTTAAGTTTCTGTTTGAATATGTTCACATACAAGACTTTTCTAAATAAAACTATTGTTTGTGGAGTTTCTGTTGAGTTTCATCTCATCCTCCTCACCAAAATGCTGGGAAAAACATACACTAACCATTCCTCTCTAGTGAAAACGATTTGTTATGAGGAGATTCAAAAGCCCTGAAATTAAACTGAGTATGGTGTTTTTACTGAAAGGCTGTAATGAAAACAAGCTAGTTAAATATGGTTTGGGGTTTAGTGAAAATACTTCACATGGCTGAATACGCCAAAGATGCTTTGTAGTTTGATCCTCTAAAAACATCACTACTAAAAGTCAAAGTAAACAGGCAACCAAACCAGAGTTGTTAGTTTTCCATCTGCTCTGACTTCACTTGGTAATTTACTTACTCTTTAAAGCACTAGGTTTTGAAGTGTGACTCCCTTTAGTCCCTGAGTAAGAAAAAATTAATAACCATTAATAACCATTGCAAAATAGATAGCTTCAGGCACTGTATTTTTAGCAGCGGTGGTATACTTTGTCTTTTTAAAATTCATTGTATTTATATCATGTCTGTGAGACACCTGACTAGAGGTAGGTGGGAATATTTCTTCTTTTCTAAACTGTACTCCAAATTTTGGTTCCTTAATAACCAAAACTGAGCAAAACAGACCTTTTGTCACTGTCCTGTTAAGTACTGAAGAAAAATTATGAAGTATTTTTACAGACAAAAGTGAAGAGTTGTCAAAACTACTGAAAATGCAAGACATAGCTTGTAAGAAAGTAGAAAGTGTGCTCAGGGAGGAAGACTCTGTAAATATATTTCCTTTATGAAAATGCCGGGTGGCAAAGCTAAATTACATGAATGCACAAGGACCCATAGTTAATTTAATTTAATGTTATACTCCTGAATAAAACTAACACAGATCAACTATTTTTCAGGTCACTGAAGGTTACTTGAATTTATTCTTGAAACAGTTATTGCCTTCAGCAAAGATGCACATTCACTTGGAACCTTATCTTTAGTAGTCTGAGGCAGGCTACAGACATTGTTCATGACCCTTCTTTAAATCTGTACATGAAGGAATGTCAAGATAAATCAGCAGAATTTGTATTCATTGCATGGATGACACAAACACAGTTTCAATAAATACAAAAACATTGTCCACAAGCTTCCTTACAGTAAACACTGAAAACTGCTTATTTAGCTCTAAAATATACAAAACAGAGATATGTCTTGAGGAGAAACTTTTAGAAAGTTATGAACAGGAACTGTAGGGCAGATGGACATGGGAGGACAGCATATGCTCCTGAAACACAATTCTGTACACATTTGCATGGTCTGCTTTGGCACGATAGCCATAGCTGCTTTCATTATGAAATCAGAACAACATAACCTTAATGTTTTCTACCTTCCTTTTTTCCTCTTAAGTTTTTTGACAACTTCAATTTCCCATCATGGTCAACTACTTAATACACTTTAAAGCAGATCAAAAGTATCACTAAATAAACAAACAAATAAATAAATAAATAAAAATTTGCAAAGAAACTAGACTAGCAGAAAACCAAAGCAGTAGTCTCACCATGCTGTTTTCTTCCTGCATGAGCAAATTATCAAAAAGATCCCTGGCTGGTGATGGTTTAGAGAGTTCCTACTGTATTCAGCAAATTACATTGAATCTAGGACTTTAGAGATGTTGAACCTAAACTCTTTGAGATGATCTCGGCACATCTGACCTCCTGCCATGCAGCCCAAGAGCAGGACTCAGTAGGGCACTCCATCTCTTTCTTTAAGGTCAGAGGTTTGACTTACACTTCTGCCACTTCATCTATTCCAGAATTGAGATGACAATTAAGAAAAGCTGATGGTGAATAGAATGACCCTGAAACTACAATGACTGAGAGCAAGTGCTGGGTGGAAGAGAAAGTGGGCAGTCCCAAGCACAAGCACACACATCAATGAAAGCAACAACTTTACCACCTAGCTAAAGGAAGAAGGCATAGGGGTTTCCACATGATCCTTCCCAGAATTCATGATGTTTATGAGACACAGGACAATGACAAAACATTGTTCTCTCTGTATCATGAAAATATTTGCTACATTCCTGTAAGTATGTTTAAGACTATTTGCTACATGACATGAACCATCAGTTCCTTGAGGGGTCTCCTCATACTCCTATTTTTGGTGCACGGAAATGGTGAACAGACAGTTGAGAATATCAAAACTGTCTATGTTAAAACATGCAGCTGACACAAGTGTAAATTGTGATGCCAAACATGACGGCATTTCTGTGTAAACATAGTTGTGATACAAGAAATAATTAAGAAGTTTCTGGTAGCTGAACACACCTAGCACAGGCTGTAAAGCAGCCCTTGTTTCAGCTATGTAGGCACCTTTCAAAAAGAAATGTTGCTGGGCTCACAAACGTTTCTTTTTAGAATATGATCTAATTTTAAAGGCCTGTTTGATGTGATTGCTTGACATTTAGACTTTTCCCCACAAGAGACAAGCAGTTGAAAAGATTTTCTCTCTGTCTTCGCTCTATTCAAAAGAAAGGCCAGCATTTATGAACTAAGGAAACCTTAGACCAAGGTCCCAATTGAGGTGTAACCAGAGGACAGACATGCATTAACCTCGTCACAAAACTTTTTAATAACTGTGACTAAAATCAGTCCTTTGCATGACTGACCTTTGATAAGCCAGGAGAGATATGACAAGAACCTTTACTGACAATAGACTCTCAATGATTTCAAATGAAGTAAATACACTGGAACAGAGCGATAAGGACCTGAAGCTTAGTTTACGTTACTGTTAGTTACCCACAGCAAGAACATTTTTAAATATGGTCACAACTCAAGGCAATCGGATCCTTTCCTAGAGTTTATACAGTATCATCTGCTTTTTCAGAGGACAATTCTAACATACTGATAAGGTCTAGTGTCAGAACAGAAAGACTGTCAAGAAATATGAACATAAAACAATTAAACATAATGTAAAGGAAGATTTAGATTAATGAAATACAAATTAAGCAAGTAGCACACTCAGGAATAATTTGTTATATTAAACAGACATGTTTGAAGTTTCTTGGTGCATCCCCTATCATATCTGGATTAAGTCGGGTGTCTAATGCTTTCTATCTCCTCTTGTAGCCCCAGCTTCTGAGAAGGGTAGGAGACAGGAGAAAAGCAAACACTTTAGGGCCACTGTTGTGAAAAGATTATATCATCTGAGGCAACCCCACTGGCATAACCTTATTGCAAGAAACTGTATGACTAATTTAGTATTTTAGGGCCCTGCACCTCCAAATTCTGAGTAACAGAAAACACTGGCAACAGTTGTGAATGCCTGGTATATGGTCTTTTCCTGGTTTGTATGTCAGTGTGATCCATCTTCAAGACAGTTAACTGCAAATGGGGGCAGGGTGAAGAATAAAAAAAAGGAGCTAATGTCCTCAATAGAAGACACAGGAAAGGGAAAAGAATCAAACTCACAGTTAAACTCACAAAGAAATTAAGAACAGTAAGTAAAATACAAGCTTGAAAACTGTACCAGAAGATGAGGACTTTAATCTAACACCTGCACGACTCTCTTTCTTAATTTGTTGGATGTTACACTAGAGTTTTTCTCCCTTATTTTGTTAAAAAGTTCAGCTATCATCCATCTTCTCTGCACTATTTAATACTGTGAGATTAAACTTTCTCATCATCACTATTATCACATCTTTTATTTAATCACCTATTTTCTTCAGGGCCAGAAGAACTTCCTGTGATTAGGTTTACTCTGGGCTACAGACTAGTTTTGCCCCATGCTGATTCAGCAAGAAATCAATAGTTTAACTCATTTGTAATTCAATGGATCACCTAATTAGCAGCCTTCCAAAAATGAAATTAGTTAATTACATATAACTTCTTCAGAAAGATTAAACGATACCCGACTCATTTTCCCATGGTAATTTTTTATTTCCACCCTAAATCACTGCTCTTTGTTCCACATGTATTTTTCATCGTATAGCTATTGCTAATCTCCTGGAGACATGAATGTCAGGCCATGTAAGCATGGATGTTCATTATGTGCCTAATTAATCAGTCCAAGTAGGCAGGTCTAGGAATTTCAATGGATCTATATTTTCACGTCTCAGGGCTATTACAGGAAGATGATGGATTTAGAGAGGCTCTGCAGTAATTTATAAGAACAGTGTGACTTGTCTGACTATTGTGAATTGTATGAACTGTGGAAGTGTATGGGTTAATGCAAAAGAAAGCTGCCTGGGGAAAAGACAGGGGAGAATAAAATGACAAAAGTCCCTTTTCACCAAATATTTGAGAGCTGTTAAGGAACAATACTAGAATTATCAGCATTGACTATTTTGCCTTCTGTCCAGTCAACCTTTAAAATAACTTTTGCAGAGAATATGAAAAGCACATGAACACGGGCAAACAAACAAAACTACTGCTAGGATAAAATGGGATAGATCTTCGAAAACAGGGACAGCTCCTTTCACCCAGAGGGAAGGCCACACCTCTGAGAGATATGAGCATAGGTAACATCAGCATGACATTAGCACAGACACATTTGTGCAAATTATTGGGTGGGGTTTTTTAAATCTTCCTTTTTCTCCAGATTTTTTCACTTTAGTAAAAAAACAAATAGTGCCGCTTTATGATCCACTAGTCTTACACTCCAAAGAGAAAGCTGCAGGAACCCAAATTCCATCAGATCTACTACAGATTTCTGTAGCCAAGCTAGGAATTGGGGAATCTCCAAGTCTCCTCTGCAGTAAAAAGAAATGTAAGTGGATACCTAGAGGTGGACACTCGCTTCACTGCACTGTTCAGCTCTCACACTGACATTGATCTAAAAAGACCCTAAACATGGAATTTTCAGGAATACATTGACAGATGATTTATAGAAGAAGGAGCATCTCCTTAAGTTTAATACTAATTTATTTTCTACTTTAGAAATCAATAAAATATGCATTCTAGGGAATACATACTTTTAAGACATGGAGGGGAAAATGAAGTTTAACAGCAGAAACATTCTAGATTAAGGCCCAAGGACAGCACAGACTTTTTAGTTCCTCCCTTCTATAAACTATTGCCAATCCAAAAATACCTATCTAATGTCTTTTTGGGCCTCACCTCTGGGAAATGTCATCCTTACATTTTACCTCTTGTTGGTGCCTGCATCTTGTTTTGACAGATCACTGTGTACTCCTGGGGGGGGTGGGAGGTGGGGCAGGGAACAGAGAGGCATATGGGACAGAGATACTAACTATATTTTAAACTAAGGAAAGCAAAGGAATTAGAAATAGGAAATCTAAATTTATTGAGATTACCCCTAAGCAAAAGACTGCTTTCTGCACAGAAAGCACTCTTCCTACATGTAAAATCTCTCGCTCTCTTCTTGTTCTAATTGTTCAGGATGCATCTGCCTTAAAGGACTTCCATGGCATGTGACGGTACAGCACAGAAATTATTTCTGAGGTATCCAGAACTGTCTAGAATTTATTAGGGAAATAGCCCTTACTGTAGGTGTAATTCAGCCATTAAATTGTGTAATTAGCCATTTTATGATTCATCAGTGTTGGCCCATTTGTTTTGAAGTACAATAAAAATAGACACAGGGAGAAACAACTCCATTAAGTTTCTAAGCAATACATATGTTTTCCATTACATTTTCCACAAGATTTATCACTATAGTGAGGTTGGTAAAAAACCCGCTAGTGCTGCAGTGGTCAGCTGCAGATAAATCTTTTTGGGATTTTTCCTAAGTGGAGCTATAGCACATTAGTCATTAGACTATAGCTATAGTCATTAATATAGACTCAACCTGAATTGACAAGTATTTCTACATAAAAGCAGAAAAAGGACACACAGTAAAATGAAATAAAACATATGTGCTAAAAGAAACAAAGAGGAGGTGGGGGACACATGACCAAGAGAGCTGAGGAAGTTTATTTAGGACGTTTGGTGACAAAACTGTTTGCAGTGGCTTGTCACACTTCCTCCATTTTTCCCCTCCCTGTCTCACAGGCTGATTCTCCTGCAGTCTTCTCTGACTGTCATGAACAACATGTAAACTTTTAATTCTGGGCCATCACTAGCATCAATCCTTCCAACCATATACCAAAATGTAATTTAAAAATTCAGTAATGTGGTGCATGCACAGGGTATGCTTACTTAAAGCGTTTTGGCTTTCATCCAAGAAGAAAATAATTGTTCAGTAATGTAGTTTACATTTTAAACTCAATTTGTATCGATATACAACACCTTCCTTGAAATTGCTGTCTTCTTGATTATAAGTAGAAATATCCCGTCCCTTTTATAAAGAAAAAGATGCTGACAGTTCAATGTGGATGTACATTTTAGTGCCAGCCATAATATGGTATCAGTATGTACCCAACCAATCCCCGGAAACTTTATGTTTTCATTTAGCTTTCTTAGAGATGATAACACATGATAAACCTATCAGAGCTACTATCCCTCAACCTTGCCTGGCAGGCTGGGTGATAGAGCCTGCTTTACATTCAGACAGAAGACAAATTAGAGTCCACTGTGCTCAGGCTTCACACTCTATTCTTGCAACAGAAGTCATTCATCTCATCACCTTGATTGAGAGATACTGGGCAGTGTGCTGGGAAAGGGGGGAGGAGGATGAAGTAAAAAATCAAGGCAAGGAAGAAAAGTGCAAGGGAGAAGAGCAAAAAGAATTCAGGGCCTCATAAGCAACCCGAAGTAAAAAAGCATGATAATGTGCAGAGACAGAATAAAAGCTAAGGTCACATTCTCAAAACTGCATTTCAGTTAATGAATGTGTTTCTAGAATCAGATTATATATTACCGAGCACAAACAGATTTAGAACAAGATGTTTCAATTGCTTGAAAAAAAGAGTCCTTCCACTAATAGACAAGTAAGTGTATGGTGTGGCATGCAGCTTGAGAAACAAAGGCTCAAGCACTGCCAGGTTAACAGATAACGGGATGGAGCCTTTAGGCCATGAACCTCGGGGAAACTAAACAAGGTGGCAGCATCGTTGCCGGCTCCCTGCTGGGACAGGCTCCAGGAAAAAGTGTCCTCTATTGTTAAGGTCTATCTGCTGTCTGACGAGGTTTTAGAAGTTCTATTAGCATGGTAAGACAGAGATGCTGCTGTGACAGCAAAACGTTGACCAATCAGATGTAGCCCACGAACACCGTGTGTTTGACAGAAAGCAGCCGTCTGCAGAGCATATGAACAGGAATGGTTCTTCACAATAAATCGACTCTTGCTTGCATCAAGCTGTGTCCCATCTCTCTGCGTCGCGGCAGTATGGCACCATAAACAGCTATCTATAATACAGTCTAACTGTAATGAATAAAATATTTATTTAAAAAAAAAGTCCAAAAGAAATGAAGATTTGTATTCTTAAAAACTGCAAGACATGTTAAGCTAGTTTTAAGTCAAAACGCAATGTGGAACAAGAACTCCGTAACAGAAGTGCTTCACTGACAAACTCAAGAGACATTATTGTTTTCATGCCCCTTAACTACCTTTTTGTTCTACACCTCCTGTAGAAAGGCAGTAGAGACAGCACCGTGGCCATGTCATCAGAAAGCAAAGTCCTGAAGGTACCCGGGACTTACACTACTGACAGCTTCAGATTACCTTGCTTACCACAAAAGGTAACTTACTTTTATAAAAAAAAAAAGTATGCAAATACATAGTACGGAAGAATAAATATAATCTGGCTCTTTAAGCATTGTTTTACAAAATATATTTAATATAAAGTTAGAGGACAGGAAAGCAGCATGTATCCCGCAATCACACTGTTACTGTAAACACAGAATTTCCTCCTAAAGATCAATGGACCCAGTAAAACAATAAATTAAAAAAAAAAAAATTCCACAGCAATTATTCTATTTATCTATACAGTGTTCTGATTATGAAGCCAAGCACTTTTCAGTAATGCTTTAACCAGGTTAATTAATGTCATTTCTATTACACTCCAAGAGTAAACATTTGAAGCTTCTGATATTTCATTTAATTCAAAGCGATATTTCAAGATGACATGCTTCTTCTCTTCCCCTAAACATTAACATCATCTACCTCTGCCACCCATACTTTGGCAAAAGTTCTATGAAAGTTGGCAGTATTAGTACATCACAAAGCCAAACCATGAAACCATGGTGCATCCCTTCATCATCTCTAAGGTTAACTCTGTTTCATTACTATCTGACATAATTAAGACAGCATATTTGAAGACTTGCATGACAGTTACCCTACCTAACAATTTGCAACTAAATTTTAAGATAGGCAAATATGTAACTTCATGACACAAAACCCCTTGGAATACAATTTTTGTTTTTCCTAAAGTATACCTGTCCATTTTCTATTCAACTGTTACTCAGGAGACAGAAGAAATGCTCAGGGAACTATAAAATAGCTAGTATTTTATTCTTCTTGAGTTAAAAATTTAGCCTTCCCTCAGTTTAAAAAAAATGTCCTTGATTAGAGTAAAATAAAAAGTCACAACATTTTATTTTTACCTGAAAGGATTTAATTCTTAAACACAGTATCTTTTTAATATTATTAGAAATTTTATTAACACAAATCTCTTTCTATAACCTCTGTAAATTAACTGCTTGACAAAAGTATAATAATAAGCAGGAATATTCAGTCGTATTACTCTTTCAAGACTTTTCATTTCAGTGCATCTTCAAAATATATTTATGGATGTGCCATCTTAATTCCTCATGCAAAGGTTGATTAATCTCTAATAATGCTAGTATCAATAATAATAAATGAAATTTTGATTTGCATTTTGTCATTCTCTTATAAATTTAAACTGACTAAAGAAGTCTTGCAGTAAATTTCTCAGATTGTAATTTGTTAAAGTGGAAGCCTAAGTAATTTATCAGAAGATACACATGCAACAAATGTTTTACTTGGGAAAAAAAATAAACAGCAAACTACTCAGAAAGGAGATGATAAAATTATTCAACTTACTTGTTATAGGTAATTCTTTCTGAATTTCATCCCTGAGTAAAAAAAGTAATTTGCTTTCAATTTAAAAATTGAAAATATATTAGCAATTAAAAGTTCATGCTTTCTTGGTTTTGTCCATTGGTCACATGGAATTGTCATTGGTTCATTTATGTAACTAACAAATGTATCACAAACTGGAAGTCACATGGTGATATTTTTCTACCACATGTGTGTTGCAATTCATGATGTCTGGAAAGTATATAAGCCTTCCAAAGCAATGACAAACAATTTTCAATGCCTCTATACGTCTAACAAATGCAAACTTCACAGCTTATATTTCAAATAGCATATCTGTTCATAAAATTCTTCCTTTTTTCTTATAATGTTGCCTTTTGTAACAATTCAAATATCAAAATGACAAATGAACATAAATATTTTTGGTAAATATGCAGCCACTGTGGCTTAAAATGCTCTTTTTATATTTCTAGCAATAAAGAAACTAGTACTTACATACTCAAGGAAAATTAATACAAAATATTGCAAATACAGCCAAATGTAAAGATCTACAGCCATTTTTAATTAGACACTCCCAAATTAGTACTTTTAATCTAATTTTGTAGGTACCTGAGCTGATCAGCAGATATTAAGTGGCTTGCTAAGAGTCACACACAGACATGTTAGAATGTGTTGAACCCTCTCCAAATCAGTACATTCCCCCCAGGGTAGACCTTTATGAGGATAAAACTGACAACCACTTTTATCCTGCAATCTTTAATTTAGACTAGAAAAACAAGTTCTCAGAAAAGTCAAATACATGCTCATTATCAACCAGGATAAAAATGACAGTCACCAGAGATAATAAATACAAAATGATTCCACTATCATTCCACAGATTTTTTAGGAAATTAAATTTCAGTGATTAAATATAATAATTTAAAGATGAAAAATAATGCTTTACAATAACATAACACATTACAGAATAGCAAGGTGCATTAAATGAAGCACAAAAGCTTTGATTAACCACAAAACCAAAAAGCTATTATGAAGTGCATGAAGAAAAAAAAAAAATAGCATTCACCTAAGCTTCTTAAGTGGTAGGTCTGACAATATGATGCTGAAAAAGGGAATGGATACACTCACATATTTAAAAAAGGTATGTTTTCTACATCTGTACTAGTGATCTTTTTAATCAATATGTATTTTTATTGTACCCCCCACATATAATATTCTATTTAATTATATTTCTAAACAATCCATACACTTAGTGAATTTCTTTTTAATTCCTTTTTTACTTTCATTAGAAGTAAAATATTTTTAAACAGCGTTAGGTTTATGATACAGGCAAAATACTGCAATTTATTTCACTAAGCAAGGACATCTTACATACAATTTGCAAGCTTCTGAGATATTGAAAGTTAATGAAACTGCAGATCAATAGGATTAGAAAGGTGAGTCACAGTCATTGTGATCCGTAGAGCTGTAAACTCTAAGGCTGTTTCTGAAACTGCTAATAATCAGATTCTTCCTGCCTTTGTATTTTCTGAAAGTAGTAAAGCAGAAAATATAGTTGTGCAAATGAGACCACATTTGGAGCAGTTTCATGAAAAATGATGGTTAAGGAAAAACGTTCTGTATGTCATACTCCCAAGTTAAAAACTATCTTGAAGAGAAACAAATTTCCTTAAGACCACCCTAAATGTTGGCATCACCCTGTTAAAAAGTTTGGTTTTTTTTTTTCAGGACAGTAAAATCTGGGCTAGCACTGAAAGCCACACGGAGTCCTTACACATTCCTTCCAGGTTGGAGAAAGTAATGTAAAGGGTAAAATGTGAAGAATAGGAAAGTTGCCTTGCTGTAATTATGTACTAAGAATAGTAACAGTAACTACAAGTACATTTCTATCAGTATTGTTACAGTATACACAACACTTAGAAAAGATATTGAAATCATGAGAAATTTCTTCAACTCAATTAATGAAAATTTTACTGCAAAATTGCCATGGAGTTCCTTGGTTGCAGTACTTTTCTACTCTTCCAATCACGTGATTTAAAAAAAAAATCTGTCTTTATCAATTTTAAATGACAAGGTCATTTCAGATGTAAAATAATTAATTATACAAAGTCTCTACACAAACCAAGTCATTTTCTTTTTGTGACAGGTGTCATCTATGGTGCCTGAACATAAAAGGCTTCAAAAGAAAACTAAAAAGACCTTGCATCGAGCATAAGCTAGTTTTGCTGTAAGTACTTGCCTATTACAGGTCGAAGCATGAAACAGAGACAGGAACAAAAAGAAGCTTCAAATGTCACATGCCTGTATGACATTCAGGAACTGTTTCTATGGGTAGATTGCACCAGTTACAGAGCTGGCATCCTTGACCATCAAAAGTGTGAAGAACTAAAAAAAAAGGGTTTAGGCATCTTAAAAAAAATAATCTGTTGAACACATTTTTCATGTGTGAGCATGTATGCACACATGGTTGTGTCATTTTGTAGACCCATCCCAGTGCTTTATGAGACATCTCAAAAGCAGAAACATGAACTACTATTTTTATGTAAAAGAATACAGCTATCAACCCAAATGAGAATTCCACCTACCAAGTGATAGGTGGATATGATGCAGTGGTATTTTTGATATTTCTAGGCACTAGCATGAGAGAAGTTTACAATGTCGTTGCTAATATTTGTAGGATTCCTGAAACTATCACTCACTGCATTTATAAAGACCTGCCCTATTTGACTTTTGTTGAGATCACAGATATAATAAAATCTGTTTAAAAATTACATAGGAATATTTAACTGTCAAAAAAGACCTAGCATTCTCAAGAAGATTTAAGATTAATTTATTATTCCAGTTGTATAATTCCTCAGTGACCTTCTTCAACGTATATCAGGATAACCAGCATTTCATCTTTTCATGCTTATCTCAAGCCTTTTCTATGGTCACTAGCAGCATAAGCACTGTTTACTCACACCATCTTCTTAAAGACACTCAAATAATAAAAGTTGGTAAACTTTCCCTCCCACTCACCTTTTATTTCCTTTTTTAGGTAAGCTTTTAATAAAAGGCAATATTGAGAATGCAGTCAAGCAAAATACAACAAGGAAAAGCTCCTAGCATATCTGTTAAAATTCCATTCAGTTTGGCTGTGATTCCAGTTAAACCACAAGACAAGATCAAGACATAAGCATGCAGTTCTCAGTCCAGAAGCAGAAATTCTGTAAAATCTCACTGAAGTTACACATTCATTTGGTATCACAGGTGATAAAGTAAAAAGAGGCTAAGAGTATCTTTTATTGCCATGGCAACAGATCTAGTTTCAGTTTTCTGCAGTTGACAATATAACCTTGACAGTGAAAAAGGATTGTGGCCATCCAGTGAGAGTAAGCCAAACAACATTTTCTTTGGCAGGGCTCAATAACCCAAAATAGCCTAGCAGTTTGCTAGTTAACTATCAATTCCCTCCTAAACAGATCATCAATATTGAATATTCAGTAATGCGTTATCAAAACCTTTTTCACCCTGAATGAAAGTAGATTTACTTTGACACTGACAAGGTAATTTAATGCCCTTAAACTGGGCAGTAAGCTAGACAGTTGCCATTAGTGTCCCACACTATAGATTTGTGCCCCTCCAACTTGCTACTTCTCACTGGAAAATATTACACAGGTAAGTTCAGTGCTTTGCCAATGAGACAAAAACATGGCTTTAAGCATTCTGTTTAGGTTCACAGCTCAGTTTTGCCAAGTTATGCAGATAAATCAGCTCTAAGCCACTGACTCTGAGATTCAATAAAGTTCTTTCTTTGGAAAGATAGAAGCCTTTCAAACCTACTTCATGATTTACAAAAGCATCACTAATAAGTGTTCCTCTTAAAGCCCTAGACTGTACTTTCATATGATGGGATTTGTTGTCTTCAGTGAAAGGTGATAATAACAACCTGGGACTTCAGGCATCCAAAGATTTAACTGACAGCCTGCCCTAGACATAAAAGGGCTACCTGCACATTGCTTATATAGCAGTAGCAGCAGCAGACAGTAATTATACATTTAATTGGAGTTCTAGTCATGTCTCATAAATGAGCCAACATTTATAATCAGCTCCAAGAACCATTCTCAGCTCAGGCCATATGACTCAGGCAGGACTCGTATGTAAATAAACACATTTCTGTTCCCCCTCCCACTTTCACAAAAACAGTATTTTATCAAGTTCTGATTTTTTCTTTTCTCTTGTCATACATTTGTGGACTCATTAAACCAGATTTCCATATACTCATGTTTACAATTATATAGATTTTATGGCACATCCAAGTCAGTTGTCTATCACCAGAACCAATGGCAGGTAGGCATTTTCTTACTTAGTGCTGCTTATGATACAGGTGCTCATTTACATATGTAAAAACATTGAAATACAATAGAAAATTTGGCTCACATTTAGAGTGGGTGGGAGCAAAAGGGGAGGCTCAGGTAGGTTCTATTATTTTAAAGAGGAAAATCACAGGTGCTTTAACACCTATTCAAAATACACCCTCCAAAACAAGAAAAGCCTCTGACAGCAATATAACCTAGTGATGGTATCTTTTCAGGTTTCCTTTTTTTCCCTTCCTCTGCAGGTGTGTTGAACTGTGGCTGTGGACAATAAGCACATTCATACACCTAGAAGCAGAGCCAGCATACCTTCGGGGAAAAAAGGTTAAAATGGTTAAGGTGGTAGAAGTGTTATTCCTGTCTTAATTCACTATTTAGGTGTACAATTATTTTCACACACCAGGAAAGCACATGTGTTTATTTTTCAGAACACAATTCAATACACCCAGCACAAATGAACCTGTGATTCTTACAAGCATCTAAAGTTTACCTTATTTTCAGAGTTCTAAAACCATACAGCCCTAATTATTACCCATTAACATTCCTCACAATATTTGCTGCTTGTTGAAATACCTGCCTTGCCCCTCCTATGGGCAGTTTTTTCCGCTACTGGTGCCAAAGACCTTGTAGCTTTACCAAGTAAAGCATCATCAAGAGGGACATACAGGACACAGGTATAACTTTAACTTTTGAGAGGAGAAGACATTTCCTTCTCCAAAAGTTTTTCTTTCAGAAGAAGCGTTACTAATTTTTACAAGCCTTTTTCTTGCCCTTGGGAGTCAAGGGCTATACCATATAGGGATTGTCCTCTATTTTTAATTTTATTTTCTGTAATATTCACAGACCTTAGACAATTTGTTCTGACTGAGACTTCAGGCAACAATATGACTACTGCATTTAGTGAAATGGGAAATATATCACATATATGCAGAATTAGGGACAACAGTTCACTTGGATCAGTTACTCCTTCCCATGTGTATGCATATTTACTCTTTACAGTACGTATTCTTCCTCATTCATTGTTCTTTCTTCATTTTAAATGTTAATATGCAAGAAGAAAATGTACTGAAAAATTTGTTGTTCTTTTATCTGCTGCACACGGGAATTTGCTTTAGTACTTGCAAGAAAATAAAGTAAAAGAGAATCAATACCTTCCCCCCCACACCTTTTTTTTTTTTTAAGAAACTTCTAGACACATACTTTCTGGATAACACCTGCAGCTTAGCAAGAGATCTATATTGTATAACAAGGAGAGCACATCTCAAAACTTCATTCATTTTTCAGTGGGTAGACATTTCTCATCTCTAATAGGCCTTTGCTCAAAAGCTGAAGTTATTCCAGCAAGACTCATGCTCCCATATATTCATTCCTGAACTCACATTATCATACATTTGATCTTTTATTTGCTTGCAGAAAGTATCAGCTTTCTGCCTGCACTTGTTTTTCTTCAGGAGATAAATCAATCAATCCCCAGCATTTCTGCTTGTACTGTTGCATACAGTACACAGTTACTGGATTGGGATAACAATGTCAATATTATTTTACCCGTTTTCATTTGTTTAATATCTGAATCAAATAAACAAAACTTTAAATGTGATGAAAAAAAGCATACACCTCAAAAGAGTTAATGGGCAACGTTGATCAACTCTGTTCAGTTCTGTCAGTGTATAAAAGGAATGTGATTTTTTTTTTAGTTACTGCAAAATGACTTCCTTGCTTTCGTTAGGTTTATACATTCTGCACATCTGCGTTCTTCGCTCATCTGCTGACTTACAAACATTCTGGATTTCACATTCCAAAGTATGAGGGTTGTTAAAAAAGACAACCCATTCCAATTCTTTTCTTTCCATTTCTTGGGTTTATCATTATTTTTTAGGACTGACCTGGCAAGACTCCTGAGGGTAAATGCTGAAGATACAAAAGGTCACTTTATTCTCTGAGTTATTGTGGATTTGCTTTGTGTTGGTCTCATGGATTTATATTTGAGCTTACAACAAAGCTATGATCATGAGGAGAAAGATTTTAAATCACACCAAAAGCACCCTTTCCACAACAAATGCAAATTCAACAATCTCATGGCCATACCTACAAAGGAAAAAAAGTCACCAAAACTGAAGCCCTACCACATTTAAAATCTGCTCAACATGCAAATACAACTCAACATAATTGTTACTTCGTGAGATGTGAGAGGCTGAAGGTTTCAGAGAATAATGACAGGAGGGACTTCAGCTTCCTTTGTCAGGTAACAGATAACCTGAGTTGCTATTGGTTGGGTTCTGTTCATTTGTCATGTAACATCTAATAACTCAATTTTGGTTTTGCTGAACACATTTGAATCTGAGCTACAAAAAATCCCAAGCCACCTTTCTATGATAGTATGAGTGCTTTTGAAAGCCATGTGACACTACCTAGGAAGTCTGACCATGACTCTAACAGCTGTTAATGACCAATTCGTACCATAACAACAGATAATGTGACAGATGATGTAGACACACCACCCAAAGGCTTTGAATATATATGACAGGTTTTAGGAAAGGAAGATTGACACACAGAAGAGCCCAGAGGAAGGTATTTTTATACTATAGCTTGACTTTAGACCTCTCTCCTCCTTCCACCACCTCCAATTCCATGGGCTTTTAGACCAACACAACTTTCAGAAACAAATTAATTCTGCTCCAGGAACAAGACTCCATAGAGAGTGTATTTTGTATAGTCATACAAAAAGGAGGACATTTATATGCCATAAACTGGTATGCCATAGGAAACTTAACTGTGTAGTCCATTCATCTGTCTTGTCAGAAAAGAACTGCACAGAGTGGATTGACAGACACTCACTGTATACCTTTGTTCTCAGTGAAGATTTATCACTCATACTAAAACCTTTCCCATCCTTAAGCCACTGGAAAGGAGAGAGGAAGTAGACACAATTAAAAAGAAATGCTGTAAAATAGAAACACGTCCAAATTACGTTGTCCTTGATAAAGTGTTTCCTCTGGGCACTAGGCAGTTATTAGGTGGTCTGGTGCAAGCTTAAGACAACTCACAAAAGCCCCCTATCTTCAACAGTGCAAATGAGGTTAATGGACTCATTTTCACTCTGTGATTTGCTTTCTCTGTTCTGCTTTTTTATTTTATGCAGATAATTGGAAACAACAAAGAAATATCATTCTCTAGAGCTTAGTAGGGAAAGGAAGTTAACTTCTTTCCAAAAACTCAAATTCAAGACACAATAGGAAAATAAAACCAGTGGGGAGAGAAGAATAGTTATACAGAAGGGTAATAGGCAATTAGCATCCACCCTCCCACATACACCAGCTCACATTCACACAATCTACAGAAATGGCTGATCTTTAGCACAGCTTCCCCTAGCTCTCAGGCTTGAATAAAACATCATTGCTGTCTGTCCCTTGGGAGGATCCTGGTACTGCTGGGAGATAGCCCAAGAGAGGCACAAAGGAAGGAAAAAAAAACCAAAACCCAAGCTGTAACAGTACTGAACATGATTTATCCTCTAAAGAATCCTCTTATGATTTACTTGTAATTTTTCAAAGCTTGAAAAGTTAGTTCTGTGGACTGAAGTCACGAAAGACACATCTCCTTTATTCACATACTGCTGTACGGGTTGTCAACATCCAGCTTTGACAGTCAGTGACAAGCTTTTCTATTCAAATGAATAAACAAACTGAGGAATAACCAGAATCCATTTAGGAACTATTTTTGCAGGAAACAGAGTGTCAATTAGTTTCTCTAAAAGGACAACTCCCTCATAATTGTAGCTGGTGGCTGCTACTAGACAACGAGACAACTAAGGAAGCTGACTAGCTGGGTCCAGGATACTACTCGGAGACCAAACCATCTATTATTTTGTTAACACCTTCAGTGTTGAAACAGTGTTCAACCAGCCCTTACTGTACCCATTTGCACGCAGAGGAAGGCAGCACTCCGGTTCATAGGCTTGTTCCTGTCTGTCCCAAAATTTCTAATGCCAATTGCAAGACACAACCACCTTGTCCCTCTGTACTCCCCCTATTATGGATGTAGTTATCAAGTTCTAATCAAAATACTGTGAATATAACTATGGACTTTTCCAGACATCACTGCAAACCTATCTGTGTAAAAGTCAGCTTATATATCTAATTTCTCTGGGATGTTTTATCATTACATTTGGCATAGCAATATTCTCCTTGCCCACTCAATCTTTAATCCATTCCCAATTTTGATAGATTGTCTATTATGAGACTATGCGATATTGCCATTACAAAGTTATGATAATAATATATCAAATCCATCTTCCTTTTTTTCTCCATGAAAAAATGACAGTCACAAAAAATCACATTCAAATCTGTGGTATCTGCCTGTGGTAAATGCTGTCGTTGTTTTCATAGAAAAGGTCTACCTAGCATCCGCCTTAATACTTTAAGAAAACATTGTACCGCAGTACCAAAATACAACCTTTAAATCTTCTCTTCAGCAAAGACAAGACTATTGCCTCTAGTATATATTTGCTAAATTGACACCAGGAGACTAGAATACAGAGGCACACTTATTTTAAAACTCAGGGAAAGTCTGGAGAACAAAACATTCGCTAACAGGTGGTTCTTCTTTCAAAGATAAAGAAGGAAAATTTAAATCAGAAGAACATACGTGTTCAGAGTCTTCCAGAAATGTTGAGTGTAGTCTCTGAGCACAAATTCAGTGAACTTAGACTTGTCAGTATTTTGTAAGATCAAGAAATAGGGCAGTGAGATGAGATGAATATAACTTTACTATCTTTAAAACTGATCATTTAGCTTCTGCACCCGAGATGTATGTTTGAATTTTAGGAACACAAAGGTTTAATATTCAAAATATCTGTGACTATTGTATTCAGAACTTGTATCGAGAATATTGTATTCAGAATATTGTATTCATAACTCTAGCAAAGAAATTGCTGGATTCCTTTTCACATTTAAATTTTATCATTGATAATTCTTTCTGCTAGCCCTCTAGCAGTTTGCAAACAAACAAATGTAGCCATATCCTCTGAACTCAACAGTCAGTTGCCCCTTTCCTAAGGAATTACACATATTTGCAGAAAAAAAGGTACTTGAACCTTTCTTATCTGAAGTTACTCCTAATGAAACTAATGTAAGCAACAATTACCAAGTGGCAAAAATGTTTCAAATTCCCCACTATTCTCACTTCTTGACCCTATTCTTTCAAATATTACTTATTAAGAGCCATAACTTGAAATGTTTATAAAGAAAAATAAGGAGGAACACGTACATATAGAGGGAATAAAACAAAAATAACTTTGCATTACGAGATGCAGATCATGAAGATAAAGATTAGGTTTCTAACATGCATCCAAAAGACTGGCATTAAGTTGCAAGTAATCTCTAATTAACAGACATAAATAGCAAAATAATATGTGTATATATATATATATATAGAGAGAGAGAGAGAGCGCACAATATTAAAGCGGGAGGATGCTAAAATGGGTTCATCAGATTTAAGTCCCCAATAAAGACTCCTCAGATTCACTCCTTGAGGCAGTTAAAACACAAAGGTACAATGTTGCAAGTGGAGACTTCATATTTTGAAATAGAACTGGACAGGAAGGTTAGGACAGTGCTATTCTGTTGATACACCTTTAGAAGACCTTCCATGTTATAAAAGATAATAAGGAAAAACAAAACCTCCATAGTTTAGACAACAGGACAATGTATTTGGGTGAACAGATGTGAGAACAACGCTTCAGAGAATAAATTATTTTCTTTCATATCCCACTAGAATAATTAATCTGTAAGCATACTTTTTATGGAAGGATGTTGGAATCTAAAGCAGAAGTCAACAATTGGAAGTTGTGCATATTTCAGAATCTAGCTGAAATGACAACAAATCCACCAGCATTTTGACTGAGAAAGTGTGTGAAAGCTACCTAGAGAAACTAAACAATCTGTCCCTCACAACTAAATAATCAAAGGTAAAAGACAATTCAGAAGAAATCAGGCAATCTCTTTCCAGAAATAGAATAATGTTCTGGACATTGAATCTATCAGAGTTTAACACTGGATGTATTATGTATAGCATTTCTTTTAATTTTTGATAGCAAGTTCATTTAAGGAGAAGGCCTCCGACTGTCCTGACAAATTGAAAGTGGTATGTTTT
This sequence comes from Gallinula chloropus, assembly GCF_964237585.1. Classification (NCBI taxonomy): domain Eukaryota; kingdom Metazoa; phylum Chordata; class Aves; order Gruiformes; family Rallidae; genus Gallinula; species Gallinula chloropus. The sequence goes on along the minus strand of NW_028168177.1, from coordinate 136,441 downwards.
GATGTCAAAATAACTTCCAGGCTCTAGCATATGACATCTGGCCATGCTAGAACCCTTATTTGAGGCAGTATGATGAATAAATATTCAGCATTATTAGGTGAATTAAGGATATTGGGATTGTGATATCATCGACACAGTATTTCCAGAAATTTTGTGTCATCAGTATCTGCAGGATTACAATCTATTTTTAATTAACTATATATTAGTTTTGTAACATCATTTAAGCACTAATTTACATATATATTTTAAGGATTCTACTGATAGAAGATAATGAAATGAGAATAACCTTGAAAGAATTTCTTCCCCTGTTTACTCAAGGTACTTCATATGCCACTTTTTCATCACTTGCACAATATTATGACTATTTGCAGTATCGCATTTATAGTTTATTTGATTAGCTATGAACCTTACAAAATTGAAAAAAAATATCTGTTTTCAACACTAATAAATTCTACTTTTTGAATTCCCATTCTCTGCCCGAAGTTTTTATATGCAACAGCACATGTGTGGGACACTTCAGATGTACAACTTGTAATTCCTTCGTGATCTTAGCATTTGAGCTTGCTAAGAACTCTGCTTGAACAAAGATTGCAAGTCATTGCTGAATTGGATTTTTTTTTCAAATTGGACTAGCAGTACAAAAAATTATACGTATGCTTGAGTTAAAAAACTCTTAATAAAATTTTCCTATAAGACAGTAGCATATAAAAAACTTTTCACCATGCTCAATAGGCTTTTCAATACAGGATTTTAAATATCTATTTTATATATCTAAGAGTTTTGATGGCGTATTTTCTTAAATGCAAACATAGGGCAACAGGGGGAAAAATCATTAAAGCCACATTTTGCAAGAACTCTTTTTAGTATATACTCTGCCAATAGACATAAATACAGAACAATCTAAGGCTTCAATTTATGAAAGTTTCTTAATTACCCACAATGATTACAGCTCAAAAAAAATATCAGCAAAAGGTTAAGACTTGTCCTGAGCAATGATATTTTTTTCTCTTCAGGATTCTGAACTTAAAAGGATAAGTTTATCTCTCTTCTCAGTGCCATTTAATTAAACTGCTAATGGAAGGTTGCCCTTTCAGAGAACAGTCTCTGAAATATTCAGAGAAAATCTGGGAAATCATTCCAAGTCAGACTGACTTTTGTACAGAACTTCTCAGAGTTTCTTTTTCAAGGATGAGGAGTTGTAAAAAGATTCTTAAAACTAAAATTAGGTTTAGTATCTTACTTTTTGATTAGCAGCACCTAGCTATTTTAGCCATATTTATGTGAATGAATTACATCATGAGCTCTGTTTCACCTATTACGTAGATTAAAATACAACAGCACTTGAGGCAGATACTTGATTTTTGTAATTTTTTTTTTTTTTACCTCCAAAGTAATACTTCTCTCCAGTCTTAATTTGTAGAGGGCTGTTTGTCCGAACAGCTGAAGCTTCGTCGCCATCAACGGTGAGGACAGCAAAATTTTCCTTAGCTAGGAATCTGACTTCATGCCACTGCCCATCATTGAGACCAGAGCCTATGAAGAACAGAAAACATTGGAACATTTAGTTCAATACTTATTATCTTTTAGTGTTTTGTGTGTCTTTCTACTAGGCTCATTATGTAAGATATAATGTAGGGTATTGCAGAAATGAAATAATTTTACTGTAATAACAATGCATTGTTAGTAACTATTACCAAAAACCCCAACATTATATCATAAATACAAATCTTGAAACTACCAAAGTGTCCATGCTTATATCTAATTACAGATGTTATCACTCACCTTTCCCATCAGAAGCTCAAATTATACATTGTGCTATATAGAGTATCTCTTGTTTCTGTGATCAAGTTCAAAAGGAAAATATATTGATTAATCCATTTAACTATAGTAACAATCCCCAAAGGCTAATTATTGCTGCATTTATCAAAAGCCAGATATTTCTAAGAAAATATAGGAGGGTGAAAGGCTCCCATGGAAGGTGACTTCACAGATAATCATGTCATTGCAACGTGGGGCTAGTCACAGAAGATGAAGACGTTATCACTGAGGCACCGCAAAACCAGCAAATGTCTGCCAAAACCCCCTATCTTAGGGGAGCACCATCCTCTTGATACTGGTAGCAGTGAAGCAGACAGATCTGTTCATTCATTCAGATCTTTTAAAAACCAGATTTTTTTATACTTCTGACATTGTCTCCAGCACCTGGCAGGAAGCCAGCGTGCCTGGCATGTTAAGCTGTCATTGTGGAACAGCAAAAGAGTGCTAACTTGCTCTAGTCATTACGGCGCAGATAGGTTATGTTGGGTCTTCAAGTTAAGTAGCAAACGCTCTAGTAAAAGTAAATTCTAAATTAGAGGAACTCTTACAAGTGACAATTATCTCCACGTAGATAAAAGTGCTAAGTCACCATAGCAAAAATGTCATTTGCCAAAATAATTTACAATACAGTAAGTTTTTAAAATTAAGTGGGACACACAATATCAGCAGTAATACAACATTAGATAAACTTTCCAAATATAAGAATATTATCTTCTATAAACAAGGAATAATATTCATGGCAAACAAATATACCTAGATATTTAATGATTTATTTTTTCCCCCCAGTGCTTCCGCATGTTTAAGATACAAAATCAAGTCCTGAGTCTTATACCTTGGAATATATTTGGAATGTGTCAGTGTGAATAAAAATGGCAGAAGCCCTTTAAAAAAATGTATCAATACGAAAGGTTTCTACCAAAACTTGTTCAAACTGTAGTAATAGATGAAAGACCTAATACACTAAACATAAAAGTTTTCTGTTTGTAAGCTCCTTTTTACTTTTCAACACATCTGACAAAGAAGCAGAAAAACATCTAACTCCAACACAGGTAAAAATAATTTCAACAGACAATAAACTCAGAAAGGAAAAATACATGCCTTATTATAGTTTCAAACCAAAATTGTTACAGTGTTCCTACAAGTGAAGTGTATCACAACATAAATAAACCCCCAATCTTCCATCTCTCTGACAGTTTTTATGGGGTTACTCGGTGACCTGTGTTATATAGGGTCACTCACTAACAATGATGAGAGACATCTGGACAAAGTTAAAACTTGGCTATTAAAACACAAGGGACAAAATTGGTGGCACGGGCCGTTTGTCAGTGAGTCAGAGGCTAAAGTGCTCTCTGAAAAGGGGGATATTTCAGAAAACAAGAAGCAACAGGCCATCAAGCAATAAAGCGTCAGCCTACCTTGAAGACTGTTTGCATTGCATCAAAAGAGGTAATAGAAAAGCTTTTGCACCTCCAGAAACTGCACCCAGAGTGTCACACCTCACCTGATCTCTCTGAATGCGTCCACCTCCCGCAAGCATCAAAACATCACTGCTTTTCTCTTCCTCCTGGCCTCAATTTGCAGTGGCATCAATTTAGATGGCAAATTTCTCCTCAATCTTTCACAGTAGTAACTTTCCAGGCCATTGCTGCTTGTGCTTTGATTTTTTTAATATGATGGTTCAACAACTAAACAAAAGGTTCTTGATTAGATATAAACATATGCAGAAAATGTTACCCGTTTTAAGTGCCCAGATACTGCCAGAGGGGTCTGTGCTGCGGTTCCTGTGAGGAGAGCCCAAGACTGCTCCGGGCCGGACACCACCAGTTCCAACCGGTTACAGCGGCCCCATCACGGGGCACAGTTGAGCCCCTCGGCCGCAGGTGGGCACCGCGGGGACGGCGCCTTTGAAGAAGGGCAGGCTGCTGCCTGGAGGTGAGGGGGTGTGAGAAGCAGTCGTGGGAGCTTGAGGAAGAGGACTTTGGCCGCTCTCTCTAAGCAGAGAGTCCCTTGCGGACCCCCCGACGGTGTTTCGAGGTGGGGGGGGGTCATCGGGGGAGCTGCTGCCTGTGGAGAGCCCGCGCTGGGGCCGCAGGCCAACGGCCTGAGGGGGCAGGAGCAGCAGAGGGGAGCGGGTGCTTCCCGAGCGTGCCCCGTGTCCTCCTGTGCTGCTCGGGAACGGACGCCAGGGGGGCTGGAAGTCAGGAAGTGAAATTGAGGTTGGGAGTAGGAAAAGTGTTTTCGTGATTGTTTTTTTACTACAGAAATTCATTTTAATTAAGTCTGTTTTGCTTGCAGAACAGTTGTAATTGTTACGTGGCCTCCCTGTCCTGCGCCAGGAGCTGATTCTCAGCCGTGTTTTCTCCCCTTCTCCTGTTGAGGGGGATTGGGAGCAGCTGGGTGCAGCAAAACACTGCAGCAACTGGTAGAGCTAAAGATTGATGCCATGAAATTGGAATTTCACTGTATTTCTTACAGTACGCTTTAGTTTTCCCTCCTCACCTCTGGAAGATAGCCTTTCTTAAAGGAATGAACTGATGGTATTAATGACAAATGTGTTTTAAGCTGGCTATTGCAGGAGATGTAAAATACTTTAGTTATATCAGTTTCTATTTTTGACTGCATATCTTAGTCTGCTCTGTACATACTGAATCAGTTTTGCAAAAATACCTGTGCTTTCCTTGTATGGCATGCTAAATAACACTAGAACAGGGACTGGAACCATGTACGCAGGCTAAAGAGGCAATCTCAGACATCAGGGTTATGTAGTTATTTACTACTATGTGCCTGACTGCTTGAATAATCTTTATTGGAGAGTTTGGGTTCATCTTTTAGGGACCATGAGATGTAAAAAAAAAACCCCAACAACCACACACCCCCCACCCCACACCCACAATTAGCTCAGCTTCTCCCTGAACAAATAGGGTAAATACTGAAGAGGAGGAAACAAACAAAACCAGCTCCATTGTTTCAATCACAACCAATTTGTGGAGTCCCTCCATGTGTTGGGGTTTTTTTTAGGACACACACATACACATGTGCACACTATTTGTTGAACTCAACATGGATTTCTGTACATCTTAAAAGTCTGAAAACATTTTTTCTTAAAACACAGTGATGTTACCTGCTGAATTAACAAGTGAAAATGGTGCAGAGTATGCTAACTCTCCCAGCGTGCAGTGAAGGAAAAACACCCCAAGCTCACTTACAGCACACTAAAAAACTGAACATTGCAATGACTCAAGGCTAGCAGAAAGGTGCAGCAGTGGAGCAGGTGGATCTGCTGAGCAGATGGAATAGAAATAAGAGCATGAGAAGAACTGCAGGTTGTCAACAAAACCGAATTCCATACACTCTCTGTGGGCAGAGCATTTAGCAAAATACACTAAGGGTACATGTTGCTGTCTGTAACCTGCTTGAAAGAAGCATAATTGGATGACTGGTATTTTGCTGTATATTTGCCCTTACAATGTGGCATTGTTTTTGTCAGGCCCTGAAAGTCACCCTGTTTCTGCTTTATGAACTCTTCCCTGTATTGACTCCAAAATGATTATGAGTTAAGGCTGTCTTCTTAGCCTCGCAAATTAGCCAACCTTATGGAGCTTTACAGTATGACAGTAACATTTCTAACTATTCTGGATGAAACTTTCCACAAATATTCAAGTGCAATTTTACGTTTTTTTTAAGAAAACTTTTTACTGCCACATTTTCCTGTGATTTTTCTCAGTGATAATGAGAATCCCTCTCTATAACTCTGCAAGCACTCACTATCATCTTTACAGAATTTTGCTCCCCAGTGGTGTAACTAAAAGCACCTTTTACCTCTGCCTGTGTTTTTATCTGCTTTTTATTTACACTTTGTTTTAGAGGCATTAGTGTTGATACTTCTTTCTTAATGTGATAATGCTTAGTTCCAAGGACTTAAATTTGTTATTGAGATAGAGGTATATTCTCCTATAGGAGATAAATTTGTACAGCTGCATGACCTATTTTTATTGGAATATTTTATTATATGCCTGATATATAGTGAGGAATTATTTCTACTTGTACTTAAAAAAAAAGTCAAGCTTAAAGGGTATCTGTCTGTAAACCAAGATTTAATACTAAGGCTAGAACATGGCTCTTTCTATTAAAAGTATTTTCAGCTTTAAAGTTTAGAACAGAAAATATCCCAAATGCACAGTGGTGATTTCTCATTGCAGTTTAATCTCTCTCATCAGAACTGATACATATATTTATTTGCATTCTTTTTTTCTTATTGTAACTTTCTGGTATACAAATTGAGGAAAGAGAAGATGCACATACTGCTGCCACCACTAATTCCCCGCTGAGTTCTGGAAAAGCTGGTTTCATATGCAAATTAAATATGTTAATGAAATTTATTCTTTCTATCTAGGATTTCTATTTAAATGACATTATTTTAAAAGTAGGACTCTTGAGGTAGGTGCTTTGATTGAACAAGAAGCAGCAGATGTTTTGCTTATTACAGACATGGAAGACGGATTAGATTAACGAATACCAAAAAACTGCAAGAGTTTGATACATAATGGAGAACTCAAAAGACAACATCTGTTTGAGTTATGCTTCAGAGAAAACAATGGTAGCAAAAATCTCAGATTCTTCTACAGTTAATTTTATGTGATCCAATCTTCCTACAGAAGGTCCTGACCCATGCAGTGGCTATGAATGAGTGCCAGATTATACAGCCTGCTGATGTATGTGGCCAGAATTATTCTGAAGTCAACAGCTGCATCAGAGCAGAACCTCGTAGTAATTTTGAAATATTACTGTAACTCAGAATTCGGTTAAAATGTTTATAGCAGGGAAATAATAGTATCATTAGCACTCCATGAAGCACTCAAACAATGTGGCTGCATACTGACCTTTAGTTCCTACTGTAATAGTTAATATACTGTAATTTCTTGTAAACTCTTATTAGGAGATTAAACCCTCAGTACTCCAGATGGGGAGACTTCGGAGCAAAACAGGGAGCAGGCACATGAGCAGCCCTCACAGAAGTGCTGTAAACAAGGATACTTTTCCTGGGTATTCAGCAATGACTCTATAGATTCCTTGTAATCCAGGAATCCACAAGTCCAGTCAAAGTTTCTCTGTCAGTGGCAAGACCCATCCTGTCAGAAGCTGAAGGCAGAGGGAGAGGTTTCAATTCAGCCAGCCAGCACCATCTTTTGTCTGAGGATGGTGGTGTAGTTGCTATTCGTGCCTAATCCCTCACTAAATCAGTACAATTTTGCACTAAAACCAGACTATAAGGAAACAAGACAACAATGTGTTGTTTGAAACATTCAGCAACAATATATGAAATGAATATTCAATCAGAAAAAAACCCACCCATCGGGATGTCATTAAAAGAGCTGTGCTTTTCTGTGCTAATCATATTTTTTAGACTGTGAAAACAAAATGACAGTTGTTCCTATAATAGGTTAGATATTTTATGGAATAAGTTATCTAACTATATAGTCCAGTTTAGGATTTATGATTCAGAATAGCCCTTTTCATGTTTAGTTTTATTAATTTTTAAGCTATCCGGATGATCAGTAAGCTGAGACACTGGCAAATGCAGTCCTTGAAGGGATCTTAATGATGGGAAAACACTGTTCTCCAGCAAAAACAAAACAGTTATGACAAATACCATCCTCGTGTTTCAGCTCAAGGTTCTTGATTAAGGTGAGAAGCATGCCACAATTTTGCCTGTTGACGATATTTTATTTATATTACACTTTGTCTGCATGTTAATGCCAGAAGAAAAAGATGAACATTTAGCTTTCAGTACATCTCCAGCCTTGTATACATAGGATGCATTTAAAAACAAACAAACCAACCAAACAAAATAGGTAATTTTCCTATTTGCATTGTTAACACTGTTGTGCAGTGCACTGAAAATGCAGCAATTTCATACAACTGCAATGCTGCAGACTCTGTAGCATTCAAACCTATTCTTATAAGAGGCTTGAGTACTGGTGATTTCAATGAAATGGACCATAAACCTGGCAAATAACGGTCAGACTCATAATGATTTTTTGGTTCTGTCTGTCAGCGAAAAACTAATAAAACTCAGATGAAAGAGTGTACTTGAATAACAGAAAAAAAACAATGTTTTGCAAATTTTAAGCTTAGACACTTGTAGAATCTAATGCAACTGCTGAAACAGTTTTAGCTTTTCAAGCACAACCTTTTTCATCTCCTCTCACTCTTCTCACGTTCTCAGGGGAAAAAAAAAGTGTTATTATGCCTTAGATAGAAAAGTATGCACACCTGGAAGTTGGAATATCTATATGTGCCTCAGGTTGCAGACAGGATTCTGTTGTTAATGAACAAATACACTTTTTTCCACTACTATCTTTCTCTGTTCTAGTCCATGTCATTAAATGTTGGCTTTAGGAATACAATCTGGTGTCCTGGAATTGCACAGATTTTGTAGCTGCTCAGTGGTAATCATCTCAATGAATGGCTCCAGGATTAATCTTTAATAAAAAATACACTATGGCTGCCATCAATTACTTGTGGTAACTGTTACTAACTTCCTCAAAACTCTTTCTAGATCAGCATCTAGCTTTATCTGTTTGGGTTTTTTTTTTTAACTGACAACAGTGTAATTACTATAAAGCACCATGGGCCATATACAGATAATCAGCCATCATTGTATAGACTTGAACAGTGATCTACATCCTTAAGAGTACACAGAACACAATTAACTTAACTTTCTTTACTTAAAACCACAAACACAAAATCTGATCTATTTCTTAGGTTTCAAATAATAATTAGGTTTCAAATAATAATCATTACTGAAACTAATAATTCAACTACTCCTTGTCCAGCATACACATTTCATACAATAAACCTCCAGATATTTTTCAGGAAAGGATTTATATTTATCTTTTCTTATTTTTCTTGTAAATGATAAGAACTAAAACATCTTAGAAACAGTATTATAGTCATAAAACTTTAAGTTAGCTTCATATAGTTACCTGCCAGATACCATTTTGCACTAAAGAATTATTAATATTAATATTGTTGTTATTGTTACATGCTCAGCATCTCAATATTTTCAGTGAGCTAACTAAATTTTCCTTTCCATCTTATGAAACTTTAAGGTACTTCTTCTATGTGACTATTATTCTCTCACATTTATCCATATTAGACATATTTAGGGTCTTCTAGGAAGACCTTTCTGAATTTGGAGCCCTTCCGTATGACAACAGTTATTTAGAATATTTACTCTATATTTTTTTCACATTCATTCTGGATAAACATGATGCACCACTTTTACAAGGATTTAGCTGAACCTCTGTCACAAGGTATGAACTGTGTAAAAACCATGTCCAATGCTCCCCAGCAGAAAAAAATACCGGATGTGGACATAATCTAGCAAATAACAATGACCAATGAATTATTCTTTCTTCATTATTATTTTTCATTGAACTCAAACTACATTAAATGATCTATTCTTTAAGCTTGGAATACTCCACTGCCAGAACCACACAGTGCTATATCTGAAGACTGATTTTCTTTGAATGACTGTGCATGCTGTGGTTGCGACTCTTATTAGTGACGCCTTAAGACTGGACTTAACCTTGGTTTCAACCAGTTCTGTTGAGGTGAACAAAAGCAATGAGGATCCACACAGCAGAAGGCAGTTTCAGGCATGAAACAGACACCTGTAGAGGTGGAGGTAGAGGTTTACAGGTAAATTGCATTTGGTTTTTCCTTTGTTGCTGGAGTGTATGTATAAAGCAAATCTCGCAGTTGTCCCAGATAGTGGGCCTTGCTTTGTATTAGTATCAGTCTCAAAATGTGAGGACTGTATTTCCTTCAGCTCAAAACAAAGTCCAAGCTGACAAGCTCCAGTCTCAAGTGTGCAGATGACATTGCATGGACTTTCACAGCTCGGCATGAATTGTCCTGCTCTGCAGATCCACTCGTATTGTGCTGCACTGCTTGCTACAGCAGATATAGCCAGGTGTAAAATGTTGAAAGCAATCTTGTTTTGAAAAGAAAAACAGCTGCTTCTCTGCCAGTGAAAGGAAAAAAGGGAAAACTTAAGAGAAAAAGTGTAAACACCACCTTGCCATAGCACTCAGTGGGGTATTAGACCTGCTGCAAAGTAGAAGTTCAAGTAGCATCTCCCTGTCCTAAAACCAATATATTAACCCCAGAATTAGTATGTATTTGCTGGCACAGATGTAATTTTTCATTTGTATTAAGTGTTTGTTTTTAAAAATCAGAAAACCAACCAAAAAAACCCCAACAAACAAAAGTTCTTAGTGAATCAGAGTAAAGTCTTAATCTAGTGATCAGTTCAAATGATCCACTGTATTAACTAAAATATTTTTGTATATACTTTTTTTTTCTTTGTTAAGAGCACAGTAGCAGGTATACATATAAATGTAACAAAATATATTCTCTCTCAAAGGGAACCACACTAAAAATATTTGGACAGTAAATTTCTAAGAAAACCATAAAAACATGATTAAAAATCTATCATTGCAGGACTGCTCTGCATTTTACTGAATATTGCCTTTCACAGACTCCTTTTGAACAATGCAAGTTATACCTCAAGAAGAAATTCAGCAGAAAGCATGTACTCTGATTCTGTCCACAAACTCTGTGCTAGGTTTTAAAAGCTTATTTCACGCGTTCATTTAGGAAGAAGTATCTTATGAAAGCAGCCTTTCAGTACAAAAGTTGCTCTAAGAAGTGAAGAAACTTGAAAATGTCTGCAGCCCCTGTATTTTCCTGCCAGTTCAGTATGGCAGTATTTCCTCTCATCTGCACCTTTCACTAGGGGTTGTTAAAGAGGAATGTGTAGTTTAAATAACTAACCCTTGCACCTTTGAAAAGGTATCAAACTATCTGTTCTTCAAAAATATGTTGCCTTATTTTGCTGCTCCTTACCAGAGTGTAAGATGAACCCTGCATGTCAGTAAAGTATCCCCAGACTCCTGGGGATGACCAGCCTAAACCTGATGAGAGAGGAAAGGCAGTTTTTTTCAAATACAGCCACGCAGTATTTGAATTCAGCATAGCCAGTGAGGTCAGAGCCAAGTGCTGCTGCCGTGCTGGATGCTAGAAGTGCTACCTTCAAAATCCAGAGTGAATCCACCAGCCATAGCGGAGAGGAGCCAGGAGTAGCAGAGCCCTGCCGGTACGACTGGGAGGACACTGGGAAAGCTGGCACGGGAGAAAGCCAAAACGGTGACACGTACCTTGCCTGTGCATCATAATTCTACCTGCTCGTTAGTAACGGAGGGGTTGAGGGGTCTGAAATTGTGATGTTATCAGCACAACTTTAGAACCACGTGCCTCAAAAAGAAAGTTAATTTATTAAAGATCCACGCAAATATATCTTTATCCTTAAGCTACGGGGAGTTCCACTGGGTTTAATGCCACTGGAGAGGTAATTAAGACGGTAATCAAAGTAAATCCTCTGCTGAAATCCTGAACCTATGGGTGTCTGTACCAGCTGAGAATTTAGGCCAGCTTATAGGAAACCCCTAAATTTTCAGGGAGAGTATCTTTCATACCAGTCTGATAATCAAAGTCATTGTAATGGAGAGGCAGTACCTTTTCCCAGTTACAACTGCTACTAGATTTAAGTATCAAAGAATTTGCTCCCAGCTCAATTTATATGTACTCATAAATACCGAATCTGTTCTGACAGTGAGGGAATCAAGCTGCATTAAATTAATACCTCCTGGGCTTGAAGTAAATTTGTTTAACCAAAATGTCCATTCTTTTGCTTTGCAATTTGACCTTTTTTCACCATTTGCTTCTCCCTATGCACGAGTAGAAGAACTGTATTTTTATAACCCCGTATAAATTATATTCACAGTACAATCCCCTTAAAACCTTGTTTAATGGAAAAATGCATGATGGGAATATAACATTTTAAAACAACAAAGGCATATCTGGGAAAATTATGAATACTTCATTCTCTATATGGTATATAAAATTTCATTTTTCTTATCTATTAAATGCCTATTTTATCCCCTTGTGGTCACTGCAACTCAGACCTAAGGTCTTTAATCCCTAATTTCTAATGGTCACTTCAACATAACCCACGTCAAAACCAAAAGCAGCATACTAGCATCACCTCCTACGCTACAAAAAAAGTATACATATCAGCTATTTTGAGGAAAGATTTCTATACAGAAGCATAAAGCGTAAATACTTATGGCATTGAAGAGAACTTTCTGCTTTGGATTTAAATATACACTTACAAAGATGTATTTTTGTATTGGGTTGGCCTTGGCTGGTCACCAGGTATGGAAGTTGCATGTAGGTAGGCAGGCAGGCAGACAGATAGATACATATATACATATCTACCTATATATAAAAGGGAACAATGTGGTTCATTCAGGTCTGCAAGGTCTCGAGAGGTAACTTACTCTTGGAGGCAATAAGTGAACCTTGACTTTATGAGAAACTGGAATCACCATCTGAAGGCAGTAATTATGCCACATCCACTGTTAGAGCCATTTTCTGCCTCGCAGTGCAGCTCTGCTCTTGGGTCTGCACTGATCCAAGGTGTTAGTAGAAGGACCAGCAGTTAGTACAGTAGGTCTTGGTAATTTTATATTTTCACAGGAGACACTCAAGCTGAAGATTCAAATTCAAGTGTGAAAGTTGTTCATAGATAGAAGTTTGTTTTCTGTTCTGTTCCCTTAGGATATTTTGTTAAGGTGAATAATGATAGATTCTAATAGTTTGGCAGTTTATTACAGTGAGGTGGAACACTAATGCACATTTCAGAAGATTTTTAAGCTCTTCACTGACAACACTGTTGTAATAGCCACTTGATTATTGCTTTTTACTTCACAGGTATCTTTGCATTTTATTTTTTTTCTTTGATCCAGCAGGCAAGAAAACAAATATGTTATACCAGGAAAAAACAAAGGGAGATGATGGAAATTTTGTTAAATTGGGTGGGATAGGAAATTTACAGCTTAGTCTAAATATTTCTCAGAAATCATCAACCAGTACTTAAGAATAAGGTGCCACTTCAGGAATTATCAATAATTGAGAAATTTTTTTCTGATTTTTTTTTCTGTCCATTCACCTTTCAGTAATATCACCAGTTTTTTTAGATCACAAGTGAGACCACAATGGAAAAAAGAGAGGTTTAAACCTGGGAGATTTTTTTTTCTTCTTTTCTGCAGCTTCTATTAAAAATTGTTCATACAAATATAGATTCTTTAGCGTCAGAAAATTTCGTCTCAGTCCTCACTGTAAAATTTCTTTATGATACGAACTTGAACTAGAGTGCTATAATAATTTTTCATTGCAGATTTTCTGTTGTGTTTTATGCATTAGGTGGTCTGTCATATGCATAATTAGTAATTATAGGACCCACAGTCAATAAATCATGAAAACATATTATCTTTGCATCATACTTTACTTGGGTTAACAACATTCTGATGCATAGTAGAGGCTGTCACTAACATTTTATGAAGATAAATCATTGAACTCTGCAACTCATAAGCTGAATTGTAATAAATCATCCAGTTCACTGTTGTTAAAGGCCTCGTGACATTGTCAGTTAAATACAGCTGAGCACAACTTTTTGACTGTAACAGGAATACATGCTGCTGCTGACAAGTATACCCATACTGGTAGCCTCAAGACTGGTGAGGGACTTTTGGCACCAATTCATCTTAGAAAGTCTAGTCTCATTCAGAGCATCAATAATTTCATTTAGCTATTTGTGATCTGTTGACAAACCCCTCCTCTCCCTGAAAACAATAGCAAGGACAAAAAGCTTTTTCATATACACCTTACAAAAAAGTGACTACAGCTATTTGCTTTGCTGTCATTCTTGAAATGCTAGCATGGCAAGAAACACCTTTGTTGTTGAAGTGGTGTAACTGTTAAAAAACTGTATGATAGTGTAACAAATGAGGGAAAAAAAACCCAAAACTTAAATTGTGATCTAAAATGAGATTACTTTGAATAGAACTACCACATGAAAGTTGCTACAAAAATTAGTAAATAAAAAGCCAAGTAATTTGAGTATGAAATTTATTCTATGGAGGGCTTACTGTGGAGTTTTTTTTTTTTTTAATTCACTAAAATATCCCCTTTGAAGAGACAATGTTACATAAATTTATCTTTTGAACTACTGAAAACCCAAATATGATTTTGTTGCTTAAATTGATATTCACAGAGGATATTACACACTCAAAACCCTACCTATTTATTTTTACTTAAAGTTATCTGCCCATTCCACTTGTTCATCACTGACACATAGCAACTTCAACAATAAAATACGTTATAAAATAACAACAGCTTTGCAATTGTCCTAAAAATCCTCAGTAAATAAATAAATACTCAGTAAATAAGCATTTACCACAGTAAATCAGTTTTTTCATGCATGTCTTGCCTTCATATCACAGAGACCATCTGGAAATAGATTTTCAAACAAAACTTTGCTGAAAATTTGGTGGTGTAACTAATGTTGTTTTAGTTTGAGAAAAACACAGTACAGCCACATGTGAGATCCCAAAGCATGTTAAATAGAAATGAAATTTTATTACAGATTGTTTCTTGTCACTTATGGGCAAGAATGCTGGCAGAAGTCAAAAACTTCAAGTGATACTTCTTCCAAAACAATTTGTCTATATGTTGCTTTTTAAGTCATTCAGTGCAAAATAATTTAGATAGCTGTACATAATAACTTTGCATGCTACTTGGCTCATGATTGGGTTAAACAACACAGAAAATAAAGGCAGCTTGATAAACCTTCTTGTTCTGTATTTGCCAACTTCTTTTTAAATTTAGATGACCTGTCAAACTGGTAATTAAATGTTGATTTATTACAGAAGGCTGGTAATTACTGTTACTCATTTGCTAAAGACATGATTTTCATAGCACTATAGAAAATCAGGAAACACACAGTCCTTAGTGTTTGCTTTCAATCTTTTAAGACGCGGCAACAGGAAAGCCCTTTCAGCTTCACACAGTAATGTTAGATTTACGGTTTGGAACAAGCTCAGTCACTCTTCATGTAGTTTATGTCTTTGTAATGTTACATTTATTCTTACTGTTACTATGCCGTAGGAATCTCCAGTTCATTCAATTAAAAACCACTTCTAAGCCAGAAGGAGGAACTTTCTCTGGGTTTCCATAGAAATGTCATGCTTTGGGGGAAGTTGCTCCTGCTGAATTAATGAGGTTGGCTGTGATAAAGCTGTTCAGCTCTAACATTGAGAAAGCGCAATGAAGCTTGCATTTTGATGGAAAATCTGGAAGTTGACTCAGATAAAAAGTAAAAAGAATTTAATCTGGATAACTGTTTGAATTCTGATGCTCTTCTTTTTTTGACTGCAGCCATATGGGATGAGCCTATTCACTGTTAGTCCTGCTGATAGCAAATTAAACATCCTGAGCCGTTAAACTTTTAAGTCAAAAGAATCTGCAATTCCGTAACGTGAACCTGAGAGACAATCCGACAGGCAAATTGCAGGTCTGGATTCAACTTCAAGCCTTTCCTCCTTTGTGAGTTTTCAAATATAAAATGAAAGAGTAATTTCAAATCTAAAATTTCTGAGTTGAAACCTGAGAGCCCATGTTAACAGCATGAGTAATGGTTTGTTTATTAATGATGAGATGGTGCTTGGCCTCTGTCATACCCATATTTAACAGACCAAGTATCACATAGCTGTGTTGGGAGAATTTCGGATTTTATTGCTGAAATCTGGAATAGTTTTGCACTTATATATCTGGCATCTAAATGGGAATGTTCCAGCACATCACAGGTATTTGGAATTATATTTAAATATTTGCAAAATTTACATTTGATAAAAAATGTGATGATCAAGGCTGATTCATTACAATGTGTTACAGTTTGTGTCCAAACATCTATTATGGTTGTGAACACAATGCAAATACAGGATAGCTGTGCAGGTTGTATATGCATCTACAATGAAAGGTAGGGCAATATAAAATAGATAAAATATACAAGTGTTGTGTAGGCTTAGGGTTTGCAAGAAAGCATGTTAGTGTCTTCCAGAATGATTATATAAATAAGATTAGAAATTATAAAGCAAAAATAGAGAAAAGTCAGTCGCCTGGAAATCTCTGGTCTGGATGGTCCTGAAATAACCCAAGTATGGATATTAATACTCAAACATTCAAAATAAGCACACCCTAAATAGTAAAACCCCTCTTTTTCTACTTTAAACATGGCACTATTATACATGAGCATATAAAAGGAATAAGAAGATGTAGCAGGTGAGGAAGTAATCTGCAGAATGATCTGTTTTTAACAATAGGCCTACTGGCATCCATAAAAGTTTCAACTGACCAGGGCCGAGGCAGATGCCCAAGACACAAAGCGCATACAGTTCAAATAATTTACTCTGAATCTGTTTTTCAGTGGAGGTTAAGTCATCTGGTAAGTCTACAGCTTGTTCCGATGTTAACTGTCATCAGAAACATGTTGAAACCAAATCTCCAGTGAGACACGTCCTTCTCTGTAAATGAAGTATGAGGCACACCTACAGCAGTGCTCCTGAAGAACTTCCCAGATGGCTTATGCCTATGAGCTAGCTTTCACACCACTGGTATTTGGTTAATGGCTTGGCTTGTCATGAATCTGGAGAAATTCTGCAAAGGGGTTTAGCAGACAATGGGGCAAACGAGATATTTTGGATTGAAATGGGAGGTATTCAAAGGATGCAACATTAAGATACTAAGCATATGGCATATTAAAATGAGCAATCACAATTAACATGTTCAAATGATTATCTGGAAGCATGCATATGATTCCTGGAAAACTTCTGCCAGTAAAGGCCTATATCAGTAGCCGTGCAGAGAGCAGGATAGCCATATATTCTTTATGAATAAAATGTCAGTTATGAAAAGGGCATGACATGCCACTTTTGTTGTGTTTTCTCTGTTGCCTTTTCTGCTGACTAGACAGTGGGCCAAGAGGCTGTACTGGTTGTTCCTTGCCTAAACTCCTCTCCACAGGCATCCAGATGTGCCACTTGGCTGCTAGAGACAGTTATTGACAGCAGCAGTAAAAGGAGACTTTTCAGGCCTTGGAGATGAGAGGGGCGTGCCTGGGAAGTGCGGGCAATGGAAGAGCAGGAGGAAACTGGTAAGCATACCTAACATGCATAAACGCTCTGCAAAAGATTTGGGGACAGAGCTTTTCCCATCCCCTCTCTTCCTCCCAGACACGAACATAATATGCTTTGTCGGTGTAGCTCATGTGATACCTTGTTCAAATACGAACATCTGCTTTTTGAGAGAGAAGAAAATATACCAAGCCTTTATCACAGACCATTTTAAAGTGAGAACTTGCTGCTTGTAAAACATGAGTTCAGAATTTAAACCAGGACCTAGGGACAGAAGCAGTGATTTGTTTATGATAAATGTTTTAATAAACAAGTACAGTTATAACTGTAGCTCTCCCCTTCCACTTTACTACAAAAAGGCGATAAAGCTTAACAAGTGTAACAATCAAAACCTGTCAACTCCCCCTGCTTCTTTTTGCTGGTGTAACAGGATTTAAAAATGGCCTTCATTAAAGCACACTGGTTTTTTTATGAACTGAACTGTACAGTGCAAGCATATGCAGACACACATCCACTTGCAGATGTATCTCGGTTATAGCTCATGGTACAACACTCCTATTCCATACCAGGTACCTTAAGTAGGATACAGAGAATCCACAATTTAGCACGCTTAGTGTTGCCAGTGCCCACGGCACCTTCTTTATTGTGCCCTTCTTTCTCTAACCTGTGTTTGTAGCACATGTTTGTAGGAAGGTGTGCGTTCAGTCTAAGGAGAAACTGATTAAATGATCTTGCTACGTGGAAGAAAAAAATCCTTCTTTGGTCCTGTGTTCATTTATGAGCCAAGTCAAAGAAAATACTGCCTGCCAAAAAAAACCTGACTTACATTCATTTAGCTGCAGAGAATTTATAGAAACCAAGCAAAGTCACGTTGCTTCAACAGATATTATACGGCTCTGCATACACTAGCTTCTCTGCTCTCAATGTTCCCATCTTTATCTATTTCATGTCTCCTTTGTTCACATCTGCTGTCAAGTTATTACAAAAATTATCATATTTAAATTACTGGCAGTTTGATTTTTCTTTTCTGCTGTGATCAAGGAAATACGATTCCTCAAGAATTTAAATTGCCACATTCTATAAATTTTCAAAGCTTCCTCCTTCCTTTACCAAAAATTGGTTTGCAGCACAAAGCATAAATACAATTAGTTCCAATTCCAAGTAATTAACAGTTGATGAGTACGGCCTGGTTGCTGAAGAGACTTGGTAAACTCCTAACCCTCTATTTAAGTTGTGGCAGAGGCACAATTATAAAGGTCCCTCTCCTCATTTTGCCAGGCCTGGGCACGTATCAGCCTTATAGAATGTTACAAACCCATCTAACCTGTCATTTAAGTAGCAACTTCTCATTAAATTCTGAAGAATTAATTCATTCAGTTAAACAGACAAAGCAAATAAAAGACAATGCAGAGAAAGAATGTGTACAAGAGCTATCATTAAACAAAAATGAATGGAAATGCAAAGGTCTTGTACCAAATCATAGCTACCTGCTTTTTTCCCTAACCTCACATTCACCCCTCCTACAGTTCTGCCTAGGCATCAGTTAAGACAAGTATTTTATCTTTTTTTTTCTAGTAAAACACTTGAGTATTAGAGAAATTTAATTTGGCTACAGTATTTATGCAAAAACATATTCCTACTTAAAAAAAACCAAGCAAATCCAAACCTCACATCAATCAGAAACTTTGTAATTGGTTTGAGTATAACCCAATGTGATGTTTCACATAAAAAACTTGGACACTCAAAGTCAACCAATAAACTTGGTTCCAAAACTAAGCCAGTATCTTTGACAATTCTGGTTCACAAACACAGATGTTTGAACATCAGGTGTTACATAAATGAAATTGCTCTTTATAAAACAAAAGTGGAATTGTTTATTTCAGCTGTACACAAAACTCAGTAAAATAAAGTGATCTCTGTGAAAAATACTGTTAAGTCTCAAGGCACCATTTCAAGCAGAAATCTAAGAAGGATGAGGGGTTCTTTAAAATTCTTCTCAAAAGGTTGTATGCAGAACTTTTTCCTGGTTGACTCAATGCTTCATATATATAGCAAATTCTTCATAGTAAGGAATTTACCTTTGCTTTTCAATATTAATGTAGGACCCACCTATACCAGAAAAAAATCAGTCCTTTTTATTTTCCACTTCTTGTTGCACTTACATGGAAAAAATCATAACTGGTGGCTCAATGAGTTTGTAAAACACATGGACAAGACACCAGAAAAAAAAAAAAAAAAAAAGAGTGAAACATTATCCCTGTGCTACAGAGAATACAAGATCAAATAATTTGTTCACAGTTGCACAGAAGGGTACAAACCAAAACAAAGTCAAGCTAATACATTTATTAAAAGACTATTTGCTTTCCTAATTCTATTCTCTTTCATTCGTTAGTGCTCTAAAGCCTTATAGAAGTCTGGAGTTTAAAATTTAACTTTTTTAATGAAAAAAGCAAATTTATTATTAGCAAATTGCTTTAAGCTATAAACTGTGACAAATAAATAGTCAATAACTTGATGGAGTCTTCTGCCATTTTGCAGTTAAATACATATTTTCAGTATAGCTGGAACAAAGATTATTGGTTAGCAAGCAGAAGAAAGATGAGAGCTTTATGTGGCTGTCTCTTTTCATACTTAGCAGGAAGCTTGTGTTCTATGATCATGAAATATATAACATGTATAGCAATCAAAGAGTGATTGGCATTTTGTAACCATGTGAAGTTTTAAATAATGATTTAGATGACAACAGTCTCTTGCTAACACAGGTGGAAGTTTGTTTCTCCATGGAATTGGTAAAACATACAAATAGAAAGAGCCCTATAAAGAAGTTAAGGACATTTTGCTCTGAACAGAGCTTCTCTAGTAATACCAATGATACAACAAAACCCCTGTCTTCCAGTTCTACAGATAAATGCCACAGCACAGCCCAACACTGTACCTTGTGTCTTGAGCATCCATAAACTATTAGTTGGGATCTAATGGTAACTGAGGTTCTTTTGCAATTGTATTATTTCAGCCATTCAGTAATTTTCAGGCTTTTTCTGTGTCTTTGACACCCAGGCACAGCCTGTCTGCAGTCTGTATATAATGATTGTGCCTGCTTTTGCTTCCTGAGTAAGTTATGCTAGTTAGTCTAATACCTGGCTACCTCTTCTGATTAATGCAATATAAAAGTAGTAGGGACTTCAAATTATAAAGGATTTGTAGCTGAGGATGTAAATGAATTCTGGACGACTTGCATCCAGGAACTCAGATAAAAGTATCGTTTCTTTTGCAGCTTTCTTGAAGCAGTGGCCATACGAAGGATCCGACAGTTATGCAGGTATGTGAATGTATGGAAAGCACAGTAAAAAAAATAAAAGCAAAAGAGATTCAAATTGAAGTGCAAAAGTAAAGCAAGTCCTTTCTTGCCTATCCTGTAGTTACTGATTTGGAAACTTTTCAGTTTGGGTGTTAGGATTTGTATGAGAAAATATTCTGTATTGCTGTCAGCAGTTCTGTTTCCCTTTGTGAGCTGCTTGCACAATTGCTGTTTCTTTTTCTTTTTTTTTTTAACTTACTTATTCTCCAAAGCAAATAATTTTGAGTGAGCTGTTTCTGTGTATCACAGAACAAAAGAACGACTGAGGTTGGAAGGGACGTCTGGACATCATCTGACCCAACCCCACCCCCCACTCAAGCAGGAATATGTGCAGCTAGTTGCCCAGGACTGTGTCAAGATATCTTTTGAACACCCTCTGTGCCAGTGCTGTCACCCTCAAAGTAAAAAAAAAACCAAACCTCCAGACACTTTTTGCTGTTCCGAGGGAACCTCCTGTGTTTCAGTCTGCGCCCGTTGGCGCTGGTCCTGTCACTGGGCACCACTGAAAAGAGCCTGGATCTGCCTTCTTTGCACCCTCCCCGCAGGTATCTATGCACATTGATGAGACTTCCCTGAGCCTTCTGTTCTCCAGGCTGAACAATCCCAGCTCTCTCAGCCTTTCCTCACTGGAGAAGTGCTTCAGTCCCTTCATCATCTTAGTGGCCTTTGACTGGACTCTCTCTATTAATTCCATATCTCTTCTGTACAGTGTATCTCAGAGCAGGATGGAGTATTCCAGGTGTAGCCTCCCTGTTGCTGGCCAGAGAGGAATATCGATAGCACAAAATAATTTAAAAGACAAAGAAAACAAATAGTATCCAAACTGGGGCAGGGAATGGGTGATGTTAGGACCAAAACTTTTATTCCACATGCTTTGGATATCCCATCACCTGCTGATCTGAAGGAGGTTGAGAATATGACTCCTAATCACCACTAGAGTTAAATAAAAAGCAGAAATTAATGTGAAATGATTTCATGCTGCAGTGTCACTACACCTTCCAAACTGTTACTTAACAATTGAGCTATGTATGTGAAAAAAAAAGTGAACTCTAGTATTTCAATAGCATTAAAATAATAAATAACATGAAAAACATTTAATGACATTAAAAATAGTATTAAAACATTAGTGTGATTATCAGAAAAATAAGCATTTCTACAACAGCAAAGGTGAAATGACAGACCAAAACATTGAAAAACAAAACAAAACAAAAAAACTCCAGCTTTCCACCAGAAGACTGTGTTTTCAAATTATACGCCACTGTTAGAGAAAGAATAATGTATTCTGACACTGAGTTTGAATCATCTGAAACCTGTATTATTTATTCCCTTTTAAAAGCAGATCAATGTGCGGGTGTTCTGTACATAGCCAGAGCTTTGCCGTTTGCCAGGGTTATGGCCACTAGAACCAGTATGAAACTGCAGGCTCAAGTGTGTAACTAGGGAAGATCAAATGGAAATAATTGATATTACAAACATAGCAAAAACATCTTTGAATGAAACCAGTATTCGTATGTATTCTTAATTAGCAAGTATAAATAAAAGTACCTCTAGGAAAAAAATGGAGCTGACTCCAGACAGGTTGTCACTTCCAGCCTGCAGGTTGTGGAGGTTACACTAAAACACTTAAAACAGAGAAAACTATCCTAGAACAGGAACTGAAGCAATGGCCTCTTGTATCTGAAAGGAGTGACGTAATTTCTAGGCTATAGGGAGCATATAATGCCATGTAATGAAAATACAATTCTTTCTTAGCCGACTCTGTAGCCCAAACTTTGAATTATTTTCCTTAATAATGGGGCCCAAAAAGAGTGGTTCTTCACTCCAACACATTTCAAACCGGCACTTGACTTTGAGTCTACTGCATGTTGACTAAATATATTTTCATTGAAATTCATAGGTTTTCATAGAAATGTAGATTTTTGACTAGGCCTTTGTCTATTTTGGGGGAACTGCAGTCATGTCTCATTTTAACCATTTTTATTCACCCATGATTGCCCACAAAGCTATAAGGTGAAAGTCCAACATTCTTCTTCTCTGCCAAATATGCAATTCTGAGTTACATATCCCTGTATGTTAAAATACTACATTACACATGTACTCTTTTCAAGACCCTTGAAATCTGAGTCTTTCAAAGTACTTCACAAACATTGAGGAATTTATTCTCATAACAGTTTAGTGACAGTTTTCTTTCCCCTTTGTAAACTACATATTTATATACAGCCAAGCTTGTGGCTGGATGTCAGGCATTCTATCTGAAGAGCTTCTAACTTCTCCAACTGAGGCTTTGTTTACGAGCTGTTTAGATGAATGAGAGTAGCTTAGCAGGAATCCTCCAGCCAAGGTATTTTATTTATCTATCTTTTCCACTGGTTTAGAACATAGCTGGGAAACTGATGGGCAGGGGAGAAAAGTAGCTTGCTAAAATAATAGCAGAAATCTGAGAGATTTAAACCTATTATGCTCAGTTACTGAGGGCTACCCTAACTATTGATACAGCCCATTAATATTTCTGTATTCAGTGGGCAGAATCATAAATTTTCCTGTGCAAAAAAAAGTATTATGCTAATATTGTGCTGGATATGGTGATATATTACAATGACTGTATTTTTAAAAGATAAGAAAAAGATATTAAATATTTAAAAGAATGCAAAATCCCATGAATTTCTTGATCTTTTGCCCTTCTGTTGTAACAATCTCAAGTGAATCCAGAGTAACTGCCTACTCCAGTTCTTAAGTGTACGTCAACTATCAAGTAATTAACCTCAGAGAATGTACTGAATACATTATTAGTCCCATTAACATTGTTATAGATAAACACAGTGCTCTGAAAATTCCCATCCTATGACCTTGGAAATCTCCCAGGGTAGCTGTGAAAGACCACTTGTAGGGGTCATTTAAAATGATTATGTATTGATATGGACTTCTTAGGGTCTACAGATCTAAAAAGAGATCTGTACAGAGACTGCACGTTTTAAAAACACGATCACTCAACTCCAAGTAAGGCAAAGTGTTGCAACCTCAAAGCCAGCTTTCCCAAGCTCTGTGGCCCCAAGGCACTAAGCAAAGAGGTCACTGTTAAATAACTTACAGACATTTCAGAGTCCCATATTATCCTGGATTTGCAAGTTCTGTGTTTTGTTAGTACGCACAGACATATATACACATAGGCTAAGAATATGTATTTTGATATTTATGACAGACCTTAAGACCACAGCAATTTCACAGGTTTTCATTTAGTCTGCTCAGCTTTTACATCTGAAAGTAGAACCAAATAGAACTCTTTTGCTTACTTAAAATTTTAAGCACTTACAAGTATCATTAGGACTTACACTGTTTAAGTTTTTATTTCCTTAGGGATTACTCATTAAACATAGATTTTACTATCCACAAACTTCACTAGCTATTTCTTTACAGATTAATCTTCATTTACATAATGCCACCTACTCACTGAAAATTCAATAAAACTCATGAGGCACTGTTAATCTACGTTGCTTGGTAGAAGCAACATATATGAAACAGATAAAGAAAAATGTCTCTGGACCTGAGGAATGTTATTCCATGTAAACATCATGCATATTATTATGTTAATTGTGTAGAAGAAGGCATTCATGTGTAGCACATGCATCATATACACAAATAAGTGCTCTGACAATGAACCATCCCTGTGTTGTCTTTTCTTAATAACGCGGCATCTTTTTGGACTCCAGTACATCCTCTGGAGGCAAGGAAGACCAGGCATTTACCTGCATTTTGTTGCACTTGTCTCCTGACCTACCTTCCTAAGAAGCAGATGACAATGATTGCTACTTTAACAGTTAAAGTTTAATAGCAGCTATACAGCACTCCTCTCAAACAGTAACAACTGTTTTAAGAACTGGTTCAGGAGCATAGGAGGTGGGCATACCTAAAAGATACAGGCTTTTTCCACAGCCATACTATTACTACAACAGGAACATTATGACAGTTACAGAAATAATATAACTAGCCCTGAAACTTCTAGGTTATCCCAGAAGAAATCAATAATATCCTGTCAATGACTTATAATATCACTCTGAAGCTCCTGCTATAAAAAGTGATTTGTCCTGGCAAAAATCCATTCAGTCCATTCACTTTTTTTGGTTTACTTCCATGGATGTGAAGCTGAATTAGCCATGGGTTGCCACTGTGAAAGAGAAACTGCTGCAACAGTAAAAAGAACTGATAGGGCCACTACCAAGGATTCAGTCATATAAACAAAAGTACCATCTTTGCCTACACGTTTTTTACTAACAAAATTATATCATCTTTTGTCTAGGTGTATGTGTTGTGGTCCAGACTCAGATTAATCAGAGTAAAACTTATGCATGCTTTTTATCACAGTCCTCTCTAAGGATAGAAGGAAAGGATTTAAATCCTCATAGACAGATATAGAATTTTGAAAAGGAAAAAGGCATAACAACCTCATTATGAATTTAGAAACAATGTGTGCTTTCAACTTTACAGTTAAATCATGCTATTAATAATTCATGAAAAAATATAACAAAATAACATTTTAGAAGAGATGAAGAGACAGTCTGTAGAAGAAGCAAGGCATGAAAAGCAAGGTATTTGCTTTAAAAAGCTGAAGAAAATGAATTTTAAAATAATTAAAATAAGCAGATTTCTGAATCATATTTAATCACGATATTTAAGCTTTTTAAAGGCAAACTCCAACTTTGTAATAGATTTAGGAAATTAATCCAAAACACCGATCTACTTCAGGAGAAGTCAGTTAGGATAGCCCAAATCATACTTATTATCAGTTAACACAACCATGGTAACATATTTAATGGGAATATGTAGCGGCTTCATTATTAAAATTAAAAAACACCCAAGAAAGGACACCTACAATGATCACTATTAGTGCTGAAGACTGAGGGAGAGAGTTGGGTAATGCTAAAGAGAGATGTGTTCAATTGGAAATGAAAATAAATATATGAACTTTAACATACGTTAATAAGTCTTAATAGAAAAAAATCAGGGAAAGAAAACAGTTCTGAAATAATTTATAATGTTGACAAGCAGCCAATAAGAAGGTTAATTCTGAGTTGTCACTAAAAATTGAATGACACAGTGAATCAAAATCAGTATGTGTGTGCAGTGGGGACATGGAGGAAGAGAAAGGAAGAGACTGAATTCATAATAAATAAACAACTGCTGACCTGATAAAATAATCAATGAAATAAGCAAATAAGCTCCCTACTATATATACTTCATGCTATCAAATAGGACAGGCTACATTAGGAAAACAATTCCATTTCAGTATATTGCCTTTAAAATTAACACTGATTTTTTTTTTTAAATCAGCTTATGCTCAATTTGAAATTATAATTATCAATTGAAAAGGAAGAACATCTTCAAAGTAAGGAAAGAAAGAGTGGGAAATGTATGCTGCTAATCGAATAGACTGCTTGTTCCCAGTGCTAAGCTGCTATCAAAACCACCTTTAAGATAAAAGAAGCACTGATAAGACATTGTGTGTGCCTTGAAGGATAACCTCTAATTAAGTACTGTTTTCTAAGGACACTATAACCTTATTTCTGATTTATTACAAAAACTAAGAGATAACTTACTCTTAGTCTAATATTGTTCTTGGTCAATGACCTGTCCATGTACATCATCTTATTCCAGCCTCTCAAGGTTTTAAAGACCTGCTATGGAAAGGTTTATCCTTTCAGTGAAAGGTTTGACTCATTTTAAAAGGTAATTGCACTGAAAAGATAAGATATTATCATCATCTATTAGTTGGCTTCAGTGAGTTTAGTGTCTGTGTCCTAGACTAAGAAATGCATTAATCAGAGCCTTGTATAAGATATTTCTTTCAAATCCAGTAGCCGCTGTAGTTTTAAGATACTGGAAACGTGAAGTCCATAAACAGCCCCAGTTTAGTACCTTTTCTTGATACTCCACCTTATACCCCACTAAAGCTGGAATCTTTATACATAGTATAGAAACTATCCTACTATCCTGTCTTCCACTGCTGACAAGGACACATAGAAATGTTCAAATATTTTTTTTTTTTTTTTTTTTTAAATAATAATAATGGTTTAGCCCAGCTGAGAGCAGGATGCCTCTCTCAGTATTTGGCCCCAAGGCTTTGGTTATCAGCAGGCAGTATCTGCTGCTCCTTCAAGCAACTTGGGCTCTGCTGTGATTTAGGAAAATAAAAATTGCTGTCTTGCAGGTAGAAACTGGAAGCACACCAGGGGAAAATTAAGATCAAACCACCTAAATAGGCCAGCCACAACATTTTGAAACATTAGTAGCCAGTTGCCAAATGACACTAATGATATTTTTGATTTAGTTAATTAAGAACAAAGCCAAAAAACAATGGGAAGTAAACCATGTACTAATAAGTCACACGGGCTTTTAGGAACATATGATTAAATTGCTTATGTGACCTCAGAAAAATGAACTCTGAGAAAATACTTGGGATATGAATGAAGGGGAAGGCTTAAACAATGTATACAATTTCTTCCTCTACTGATCTTACTAGACGTACGGTCTCTTGAACTTCTTTACTGCAGCCTTGGCTTCTGAAGGTTTCACCACAGACCCTATAGTGTTTTGGACTGCATAGCCTGGAATTGTGATGGGCTGCTGCTAGAGGCAGCTTAGTATATTCCGAGTCCTTCTCATATTTCATACTGCTCAGCAAGACCACATTCCTCCCTAGGATTGATATGGGATAATATATGGCAAAGGAGAAGAAAGTGGCAGGAGATCCATCTTGACTGGAGGAAGTATTAGAATGCTCAGCAGAACAGGTAGCACACTATATTTAGGCAGTGTTATATAGGGAGTAAACTTGCATAGATACAGGAATACAATGGATGTCTAATTAATTTTCGTCATCATATTAGGATCTGCTAAGTAAGATGCACATGAATCTAGATTAAATAAGTAGGGCTAACAGAGGAGTAAACATTGAAAGCTAATGTGTTTATTTAGAGCTACAGTGGGTTCCTATTATTCCTCCTAACTGGCTTTCTGGTGTTCAATTGCTGTCCTGAACTAAAAGGGGGCATACAAGGCACAGCTCCAGAGACTACAGGGTCTTTTTCTCTGACAAATGGGCTGCATATGGGCTAATGCTTGCCTATAGGAATATGATGATGCATCAGATTCTTATATGAGGTGATGCATCTTGCTAAAAAGTAAGATTGCATTGAAAATAAAAGTCCTACCTGTAAAAAAAAACAAAAAAACCCACCCCAAAACCCACACCTGAGAAAAAGAAGACTAGGATTCAAAAATCCATACTTACCATACCAAAGAATTATCTGTGGATTAAAATAAATTCTTTTTTATGGTATATATCATTAAATGAGATTGAATTTGTCGTGGGAGTTTTATGCTTTAATACTACCTCAAGCTCCTTTTGATCATTTGAATTTAGTCTTTAAGTTACCCTAATAGGTTTAGATTAGCTAAGTGGATATATACAGCATGGACACACGATCATATTCATTGTGCTGATCCTTTGAGATTGGTGCAGTTAACATTTTTCAGATCTCATTCACGAAGATCTTTATGTGAGCGTAACGGTACCGTGTGTTAAATCCAGCTAAAAGTGACAGAGTTGAATGCTTCATAAATTCCCCAGCTTGCCAGCAAACTGCACGTAGCAAGCTCATCTGACAAGGTGATGTGTACATCATTGCTCATGGTGATTAATGTCAAAAGTTTGTAATTAAATTCATTTCTTTTAGTATGCTCCATGACCACCACATAGAGCAACATGCCATCAGCCCTCAAGCTTCAGAGCTAGACCAATTTTATGTTGTCTTTCTACTGACACAGTAACAGGATACATACAGCATGTGCAGATACCCCAAAGAAGCCAAAGTAAACACTGAATTCTGCTTTGCTGGGAAAGGTATATATATACTGTAGCTTGAAGATCATATACCCAATCTTGCTATATTGACTTTCCAAGACCTGAAACTCTAGGGAAGGTGTCAAAGGGATAGAAAAGAAAAAAGGGTATATCCCTTGGATGGAAGCTTTGCATTCAAAATGCATCCTATCAGCTTGCTACCAGAGGTTACTAGGAATTCACTGGCTCAGGATGCCTGTTTGTGAACTGGAATGGAGTCTGTGTTGCTGTCCTGCTTTTCTGTCTGTGAACAGCTCCAGCTCAGATGATGTTGCCTGTTCTGCAACAGAAAGAGTTTCCCTCCACTGAAAACAATTAAGCAGGTGACAAACAGACGAAAATTCACATCTAAAGGATTTAGAGGTAGATGCTGAAATAAGAAACAAAAAGATTCCGTCCTATAGCCAAAAAGACAAAAGGGCCTCCATCTTGGGTCTTGTTAATACGACTTTTAAAGTTGGCAAGAACTATATTTGGCCATCTATGAAAACATCTGTAAATAAAACAATGCCAGTTTATTAATATTTTGGACACGATGTAAGACTTCACATACGATTTATAAAAGGCTGGCAGAGCTAAGAAAGAATAGTCATTGTTAAGTAATTACAGATGTAGATAAATTGAGAGGTACATAATACAACCATAGAGTTCTTGCTGTCTGATATTTACCTATGTGGGCCAGACAAAGTCAGTGTATCACTCCACTTTTCAGCTGGACAAGGGAGAAAGTATATGTTGAGAGGCTTAGGAGTCAAGATAAGGACAGGGAGAGATCATTATACAATCAGCGTCAAGGGGAAAACAGACTCAACACAGAACAAAGGAAAGAAAACTCTAACTCATTACACTGCGCTGCACACCCGGTGACACCAGAGTTGGGCAATGACAAATGCAACCAGATCTTAGAGCACCTCCCCCCACCCCTCCCTTCTTAGCAGACTTCACTTTAATCATGATTTCACTCCCTTCTTCCCCTCCAGTGCGGCATGGGGAGGGGCAGGATTGCAACGGTTGCGTGGCCTCTATTGGAGGTGAATTCTGGTGCCGATCACCATGGGCGGTAGTGAGCCTAGTATTTAAAAAAAACAATTGCTTATAAGATGAAAGACAGATCTTTCCACTCTCAGCTCTGTGTCATGACAAAGAAATAAACAAACCCAGTCTTCATTTCTGTCACTGAACTAAAGCAAAAAAAAAAAACCTTCTGGAAACTGACTTGATAAGACACAGCAGTGACCTGATTCTGCTTTCTGACACACGCATAAAATCAGGCATCACCAGCCACACTGCCCCAGAGAAATCTGTTGTTATGGAGGAATCCATGCTTTTAAACATATTTGTGTCTAATCCCTTCTGATGACAACAAAACTTATGAGCTCATATGGAGAAAACAAACACCATTTTCCCTGCCTCTGCCTTAGCAAATGCATACTGTCTGCTTGTAAAACAAACTATTAGTACAGTTTTCTTAGAGGCTTTTAAACATTTGTTTATTTTGTGAACACTGTAAAGAGAAGGGAAATATTATTTGCAGAGAAGGGAATTAAAACAGTTGCCAAGCAATATTTCTTCTTGGAGAATTTTGGATGAATTTATATATAAATTTACCGTGATACAAGAAGACAGAGCTTCTTGGCCTCAGGGGTGAAAATACCCTCCAGATAATTCATCTGGCAAAAACCCCCAAGGATACACTGTGACAGAAATGCTATAGAGCGTGCTTTTCCAGCCAAAAATTGGTGAAAGAATCAGCAACAACAGAGTACAGTGCTCTCCATTTCCAGGCGGAAAAGCATTTCCCACTATGTCTGTACTCCTATAGATGACAAATACATCAGGGATTCAGGAAAGTTCTGCCCTGCAGATGGAGGGCAGTTCCCAAGAACTGGGAATCTGAAGTGGCATTGCCTATCTCTTGCTCACCTCTTGACTCTGGTCCTTGGAGATTCCTGTTCCCAGAATATATAGGTCATCTTGAGGAAATGAGAAGTGGCCATCTCATTCCATGATTAGTATAATCTGCATTATAATCAAGTGCAACCACTAACCAGTTTGGCAGTGCTGGAGGAGGACTTTCTAACCTTCATTACTATCATCACCAGAGGTCTATGCAGATCTCTGGCTCACTCCCCTTCAGGCAATCCTAACAGACCTCTCAGAGAAATGTTTCATCATTATGATCACAGTACTAAATTAATCCACTTCCAATGGGCTAGTAATCAAACTTTAGCTTCAAGTACTGGAACCTGTAAGTGGGATTAACTGCAAAAGACATACATATGTGTTCTGTGATCTCCACAGGCTTCTGTTTGCTTCTGAGTTCAAACTTCTGCTCTTAACTAATAAAAATGTTAATGGAGGATTACATTACAGTAATCCTTCAATTTGCAGTCACTACAGATGACTTGGAAGTAACAGAAGAATGTAAACTAAATATATGTCAAAAGTAAATCTTTTAGAAGCAGATTTGAGGTCCTCCTTTGTGCAACAGACACTTGGGGGAGATCAGATCCCACCAAAAATTTTTAGAAACCTGCCACGTAGAAAAAAAGCTGAAAGAAACCACTAGAAACACCAAACCTTAACAACATGGAAAAAATAAGTTATTTTTTCCTTATGGTTTTCTGCTTCATGGAACTTGCATGCTTCTTAGTTCCAGCCTTCAGGCTATTGAATTTTAGGAGACTCACAGAAGCTATTCCTGAAACATAAAAGCCTCAACAATATATTTTTCATCTGGGCTTGCATATATTCAGCTCTAGGGTTTCCAGCATAAGGAAGATGTGGACCTGCTTAAGCAGGTTGAGATAGTTGTGCTTGTTTAGCCTGAAGAAGAGAGGGCTCTGTGGAGACCTTTTTGCAGCCTTCCAGTACTTAAAGAGGATGTACAGGAAAGATGAAGAGGTGCTTTATAGTGTAGTGACAGGACAGGGAGTAATGACCTTAAGATGAAGGAGGGTAGATTTAGATTGTATATTAGGAAGAAGTTGTTCATTATGTGGCAGGTGAGGCACTGGAACAGGCTGCCCAGAGAAGCTGTGGCTGCCCCCTTCCTGGCAGTGTTAAAGGTCAGGCTGGGCGGGCCTTGGTTTGGTAGAAAAAGTGCCCCTTCCAACCCAAAACATACTATGATTCTATTTTATATTAATGCCTTTTAAACAGAAATCCCCCAAAGTACTGGACCTGTCTAGCATTATGCAATAGCTGCAAGGAAAGGCAAAGCCTGCCATTCTCACACAGGTATACCAAATCCTATCATGGGGAGTTTTCAGTGGAAATTAAGAATTTGAAGGTGTTTTTTCATTTCTAGAATCTCAGTTACTGTATTTCAAACTATATATGGTTTATTTATTATTAATAACCTAACATATTATGTAATTTCTGTTTCTTGAATATATGCTACATCACAATGTCATTAAAACAGCTGTGTACTAATAGTTTAAGAGGTAGAACACTGAACTACATGCTAACTTCCTATGTGGGCAACCTGCCAGACTTGCAGATACGCTGAAATATCATACCAGCAGAACAAACTATGTGAGCATTTAGATCATAATCTCTATTTGCCTAAATTCCTGAAAGCCCTATTTCTTATTCCATATTAAGGTAGAGGGACATGGTAATTTGAGGAATGGGCAAAATGCCTCATTTTTTCCCCCACTCAGTGCTCACTGAGATCTTTTTGTAGTATAATTTACAGAATTTTTTAAACATCCTTAGGTTTTCCCTATTCCCTGTCATTTTTGATAATCTTCAGGTAAATGTAGCAAAGATACGGAACTAAATAAAAAATGGTGACTCGGTAACCCAAACCCCTCAGAAAGTCATCTTTCTTTTTAAAAACATTACATTGAAATATTTCTGTTCATAAAAGGTGAATAACAAGGTTATACAGTATACCTTGCATGCTATCCATATATTTACATATTAATTAAAACCCTTCCTTGAAGAATATTAAATTATTTTGAAGATTCACAGAAAGACTTAATCCAAGACAGACATTCTGGACATCTATTTTCAGCAGATAATTAATCATTCAGGATAAGTGAAGCTTCCAAAATTTTCAAAGCATAGTCAAAATACACCCAGTTTGTTTTTCATGCTCAAATTCCCATTACTGTTCTTTTTGGATGATATAGATAGGCTTACGCTGTTTCATAAAGAGTGCAGCATTAAAAGTTGTTTCAAATATGACTGCACCAGTATAACATAGGAAATCACTGTTTCTGGGATATGTCCTTGCAAGATTTTTGAGATTTCAGGGGAAAAAAAGAACAAAAGACAAGAAGAAAATGAGAATTGTTTTGATATCCATGTGGCCTAGACTGCAATGCTTAAATGTTTATGACTTTCTTTCATATAGAAAAAATATTCTCTGAGGAGGAAATTACAGTATGGGAAATTGCTAGCAATGTTTTTATCTTTTCTTCTTTCTTCTGATAATATTAATCTTTATTTATTTTTAATAGAGTACTATATTCAAAGAGAACAGTTGGCAATTAATATTTAGATAAAGAGAGGATTCATTTTCAGCTTACTGTATACTTTGTGAAAGGGAGAAGGATGGCATGAAAATAATTTTTCTATGCAATACTGCATGTTTATGACTCAAATGAAGTTTTTAAAATAACTGCTAATGACACTCAAGGGTATAAAATCCATTGCATAAATCTGGAATAAAACCAGCTATTTTTTATCTTTGAAAGATGCATAGTGTTGTATTCTTGTTCCCTTTCATATGAATGAATAAGTACGTAAATATTGTTTCTACAGGAAGCACTACATAAATTTGAGATTAGGATTATGAATCTGCCAAAGCACATGTGATTACATGTCGTGATGTCATCCATCTATATACTTGTTTCCACAAAGCTGCGTGTTTGCAATCTTGTGGGTTTTTTTTTTTTTTTAAACACTGGAGAGAGTTCTAGGTTAACAGCCAAGATGCAGGGGGGAATTAAAGGAAAACATAATTTTAAATGTTTCTCTAGTTTTATCAAGGATGGAAAGACATGAAAACTGTCTTTTGGTTACTGTCATTATGAAAGCATAGGTACCCAAAACAAAGAGGTCCATTCTTATTTACATGTCTTTTATGGTGTTATTTGTCATGACTATACGAAAGCTTACCAAGTATTGGCCATGTTTTTATCTACTGTAGGATATGAGGAAACAGACTCATTCAATTATAAATCTAAGCTTTTGCAAGAATTAATAGCACTTAATTGGAAACATTCTACTAAAATTTTTGTATAGAAATGTAGACTGTGTGTTTTATCTCAGGATCTGTCTGCTGTTTCACTATGAATCAGAGTAGTGTCACCTCTAAAGACCTACAGTTTAGGAAGAACTGAAATAGGCTGTACAGGACTGAAAGGAAGCTCCTAGAGTATTAGGTCTAGCTCCCCACTGTCACAGACAATTATGTCATGCATTATACCCTCTGGCTACCTTAGGTCAAATCAAGTTGAAGTCAATATATATAAATTAATCAATCATAGTTAACATCTTGCAACATCTGAGCAAGTGAACATTTATTTGAGTCAGTTTCCCAGGCATCCCCTTCTGCCCTCCGTTCCACTACCTTTTTTTTTTCCCTTATGGTTTTAAAAAATTGCATCATTCAAGGATCTGCCCATTTCTTCTCTGTGTTCAGACCAATGCTCCTCCGATTTTCTAAAGCCTCTCCTTTTATTCCATATTTTTCTTCCACAAATTCCTTTATCTCCACTCCCTGCTAAAAAACTAATACCCAGCAAGAAAAAGTAATGTTTTTATTTGATAAAACCAGCAGGAAAACAGGTTTTAACTATTTCTGTGAGACCAGAGATACTACTTCAGCCTGAATTCAGCTTTCTATTGCTTTTCGTTTGTATAGAGCTTGTGTGCTCTATTTCCAAGATTAGAAAGATAAATTGAAATCTACATCACCTACCTTTCTATGTATAAATTTTCAACTCACTGCTGGCCTATCTGTTACTTACACTGTATCCCCTCTCACATGACTTCTCACTGTGAAGCACCGATTACTAGAAACTATCCTCCATTCACTGTTATCTACATATACATATGAAAAACAATAGGAGAGCAATTTAAGAAGTTGCTACAGTTGATACAGGTTTTATGTAGATTAAAATGTGATCATTGATCACACACACACATACCTCTACCAAAATAATACATCGTGATTATGTTGCAATTTCAAATGAATGACATAATTTCTAAGGTAAGAGCTGCAAAGCACTAAGTCATTCTTGTGCACTGGGATTTATTCTTAACACAAATTCATAGAAACATAAGAAAGTTTGTCTCAGAGCACAACCAAAAAAGCATATGGCGAATCCTTTACAAAGGAAAATATAAAATACTCTCCATCAGTTGACACAATAAAAATGAACAGAAAATGGACCTTTCTAAACTATGCTTTCCTAGATAACAAGACAGATAAAAATATTTTATTTTCTACTTAGATTTCTGATGCACTCTTGTATTTACTGTTTTATGTGCAATGTTAACCCAAGAAACT
Organism: Gallinula chloropus; assembly: GCF_964237585.1. Classification (NCBI taxonomy): domain Eukaryota; kingdom Metazoa; phylum Chordata; class Aves; order Gruiformes; family Rallidae; genus Gallinula; species Gallinula chloropus. The sequence goes on along the minus strand of NW_028168177.1, from coordinate 101,744 downwards.
GAAGTTCAAACCAAAGAAAATGCTGAGATTATTATTTTTACATAATTGCAGAATCTTCCACCGTTTAGACTATCGTGACCTTTATGTCTCTTTCATAAAGTTTTGTCCTCTGTGCTACCTTTCCTTGGCTCTTGGTAGTTGGTAGGCAGGGACTGACTGGGTGTCCTGTGTGCACTACTTTTTGCCTACTTCAGTTTGACCTTCTTCATTCATTACTAAAGAGGTTTGATTCAGGAGGTTGTGACGGAAAGACACTGAACCACAGGTTTTTAAAACAGAATTAATAGTAATTTATTTAAAAAAAAAAACCAGAATGCAGATTCAGTACGTCACTTGCAGGTTATTATTGGATACAATGGGGAATTCAGTATTGCAGTTTGGAAGTATGACCACGCTGATTATAATCACAAAAGATCCACAAAATACTCTTATTACAACCACTGTGGCTTCCCTAACACATAGGATCACAGCTCACAAGCACACAAAATATTACAATCACAAAGATCCACAAAATACTCTGCTGCCAACACAACACACAATAAAATGATCTACAACAGTCACAAACCCCACGGTTACCCTCGCCGTAGGCAATTAGCTTCCCTACGATCACAAAGATCTACAAAATACTCTTATTACAACCACTGTGGCTTCCCTAACACATAGGATCACAGCTCACAAGCACACAAAATATTACCCATACGTTACATATCAAATAGTCACTTACCCCGTCTCTCAGGTAAGGGTTCCCAACACGTTACCTCAGCCAGCCGCCCGCCTAAGGGGGAAGGGTCTCCTCCTAAGGTTGGAGGAACGGCTCCCAATATTAGCTCGAATGCCAGGGCTTTTATTGGGTTCATTTTGCTGATGGGTGTGACAGGATGCAGGGCTGGGCCTGACACCTCCGGCCCTATCTCTTGCATATTCCCATTGTCTTGGCCCATTGAAACCAAATGCGGACCCTAGGGCTTGTCAAACAGTTTGAGTAGTGGTTTGATTGGGACTCAGGACATAGGTTTGTGGAAGGAAGCCAAGGCTTAGCCAGGCTCCATACAAGTTTTTCAGGTTTTGTGAAGTGCCCACTTCAGTCTGTTTACAACACAACTCAAGTCGGAGCCATCTACACAGCTCCCCGTGAGGTGTCTCCGCAGACAAAGAGCTTAAAAGCAGCCCAAGACTGAGTTGTGTATTACAACTCCCCGTAGGCCGCCTGCTCTGTTTAGGCACTATTGAAACCTGTGTGTATAGCTCAGCCTTACAGAGGTGCCATTCTTCCCCCAGAGTAACTACTAAAACAGTACTCTAGCAAAATATGAAGGCAAATAGTACTGCTAGAAGAATTGTTTTAAGGAAAACAGGGCAGGTTTAAGTCCCTTGCTGTCATTACAAAATCCCACTACAATTTTCACAAGACTATAGGTCTGATTAAATTCTCTTTCAGCTCTTGTATGTTCTTCTCTTGCTTCCTCTGGGTGTAACACATTCTGCATTGATAGATAAAAGGGTACAGTATACAAGATAAAACATACACAACTGAGTGGTGCTGTTTAAGAAAAAGCCTAGATTTACTGGAAAGCTCATGCTGTACCCAAAGAAAACCAATGCAAAACACCTAATTACCACAACATTTTCAGTAGGGCACAGACAGAAGTAACCATGTCTTTCCGAGTTAGCAGGAAGCCAAACGTTACAGCTTTAACCAGCCTTAACCAGTCCAGCTGCGTACAGTGAAGCAACATTTCTCCTTCATTCATTTCATAATAGTCAATACCTTGAGCTTGTTCTTTTCTGCCCATTCCTTAAAGTCCCTCAAATGCAGTCTCTAAAGTCTGCAAAAGTCACTGTTCTACAGAGAAAAAGGTTCAATACCACCCATGTCTAGATGCCACTCCCACCAGCAAACTCCAATGCTTGTGATGAGACAGTGCATGGGGGCTCTTGAGGATCGTTTTTGTTGCTGGTCTATAATAAATTCTGTGTTCTTCATAAGACTACTGAAGAAACTGAAAAAGCATGGAGCAGAGGAACAAAATAAATTGTTAAGGAGAGAGCATCTAACTATGAACACAAGTGGACTGCTGCTTTCTCTACATTTCATTTACATTCAGCTTCCAACTCAGTTGAACTGACTAGTTACTTATAATGAGGCACACAGCACTTTTCAAAACACAATCTCTCTATTCAAAATACAACACAAATGTCTTATAAGTGAAATACATAAAACCCTACCAGCTCTAATATTACCCCAACATGAAAAAAACTCATGACAACCCAAAAACCCCACCAAAAACCAACTCCCCCCCCCAAAAAAAAAATTGCAACTACAGGATAATTTCAAAGAACCAGTACTTTGAGCAACAGTCTGTTCAATGGAACTAGAATGGCCTTCTTCAAAAAGTCTTTTGCTTAGAATATTAATTGTCTGTGAGAACATAATGGGATAAAACAATAGCAGAAGCAGACAGTGTGATTCTAATATTGCTTATCACATAGATTAGTTTCTTTTTAAAAAGGGAGGGCAAAATGAAATCACTTGTTAATTTCTTTAATTAATGTATGCCTTATGAAACATAAAAATTATGGAGACAATTGAGATCACATAATTGAAAGTTAATTTTGACATGTAATTGTATAAAGGTAGAGTTAATACTTTGGGATGACTATTAATGAAAACATAATGCAAATCAACAGATAAACATACAAAAAGGTGACCATATGAGACACACATTTTCATTTACACAACTAATTCTAAAGTGAGTGTATAACTAATGTAATTCCAGAGGTCATTCATGGAAAATCTATTACTCCTTCTTTATCAAGAGCACAATAATGTTATTATTCAGAAGACTGGTAGCATTTTAAATAGTGTTATTCCTGAAAATGGATTTTATCGTAACAAAGCTATCCCATTAGTTTTAAAAAAGAAAACTTCTTTTTCATTTTCAGCATTATACAATGCATATAAAATCACATTAGCAATCACACCATAGAAAAGACATCAGAAATGTATGTATATTTTTATTTTCTTTAATTTATAGCTAGCAAGAAGGGCTGGTGTCAAGTAACCACCTAGCTTTCCACAGAATTAATGACTTACAATTTGGAAAGCATTAGAGTAAATGCATTTAAAATACCATTTACTGTACACCTTGCATCTTTTTATTGTCCTGATTTTTTTCATCATTTAGCAGAAAAATAATGAAGAATGAAATATAAAATTGATGTTCATTTTTATTCCTCAAAGCTACACCCTGTAATCTGAGCATGCATTAGTGTGATTAGGATATTTTAAAAAGCTGAGACGGCTTAACTAATGTATTCTTTCTACCCCAAGGTAGGGAATGGGAAAGTTAAGATGGTCAGAAACTGGTTTATCAAAGGAACTGCAACCACAGTTGATGCTGTTTTCTCCTTTCATCAAAATATTAAAAATGAGAACAGTTATTTATAGGTACAGTGATAGCTGGAGATACACTGTGATACTGAAGCAAGTATCTTGCCATTCACTAATTATGTGTCTGGGGAAAGGCACAAACAGCTAGGAGACTAAGGGTACTAACTTTGTTTTTCATCCTCAGGTATACCACACCATGTTCTCCAAGCTTCTCCTTTGTGCAGATGTGTAAGTCCAATCACAATCTTTTCCATCAAAAGCAGGAAAATGTCTCCATTTTTTCTCATGTTACTTTCTTACACACACTTGAAAAAAGAACAATTCTGTGCAGTTTGTATTTAAAGAAGTTAAATGTTTATGGAAAGTATTCTTACTATAGGCTTTCTGCAGGAAGAAGGACTGTCCTTTCCCTTAAAACTGTCTTTTAAAATGTTGCTTGTTCTCTTTTTGTGAAAGGTAGCATGCCCTAAGGACTAAAGCTGTTTGGCATCTTGCAGAACAACTACACTCACATACTTGGAATGAAAATTGGGTGTTTCATTTTAAATACTATTTACTTTCAGTTTTAAGCAAGGAGATATGTTCTTTATCAGCTATTCCTTCAGTAACATCCAAATGCAGGGAATACATATGACGATTTCAAGTAGAAGATCTACCGAAGTTTTTATTATGAAATTCTTGCTATCATAAAATTCCACTTTCAGTTGCTTTGATCACTCTCAAATTTTGCTTATTTTTGCAGGGATGCTCTGTGAAAATTGTGTCAATTTCCAGTTTTCTCTCAAAAAGCTTTCAGGCTAAACAACCCAGCTTTTTAAAAGGAAGGGCAAAGATAAATACAAAACTTGCCTAATAAAATCTGTGGCTTTTTTTTTAGTAATTCAGAAACTTCTGGGTAAAGCTGAGATTTGATAGGACATTACTTTAAAATAGCCATATACCATTTGCTCCTTAAATTTAAATATTTTTTCCTATTTTTAGTCATAAAATGTCTTCAGAAAAAACCCAGAGTCAGCAAGTCTTGATCAATATTAATGGCTAAGATGTCAGAAAAAAACCCCAACCTAGTATATATGCTGAACCCAGCACCCACTCAAAAACAGAAAGAACCAAGCCATCCCCAGAAGGCAGGCTGATCATCCATTTATAAGAATGACTTTTTTTTTTCATTTTGGCTGTTGCAAGGCAGCAAGTCCACCTCTGCTCTGCCAGTAATGTCCTTTCAGAAAAGCAAGCCCAGGGATTCAAGTACACAAGGGAAAGAATTGGACGAAGAATTCAGAAGGGGTATGAAAAAAACATAAGAACACACTGGAGAATTACAATGAGAATGGACTGACACTAGATAATGAAAACTGATGTAGGAAGGAATGGTAAGGTCACAAAGAAGAGTAAGTGGCAATTAAAGGACAGAGGATGAGACAAAGAAGGAACACAGAACTAGCTGCACAAGGAAGTGAGAACAAGTCTACAGGAAAACAGATTAATTTAATGTCTGTTTAGCAAATGCGGCAGCAGACAACTCAGGATCAGCATAAAGGAAGGCACAATAATTTGACAAGTCTAGGAGGGAAACAACCAAAATGATTGGTCTAAATAGGATACCCTTCTTTCTGGATTCCAGAAGAACCAATGATTTCTGGTTTCTGTGTGGGCATTTTCTGTACACAAAACCATATGAACCAGATTGGCTCAGCTATGGTCTGCAGGATGGATGCAAAATTCCTTATCATGATGCTGGACCCTTCTAAAGGATTGTTATAGTGATTCCATTCCATGTTGTTTTCTGTTTGTCCAGGATGGTGCCACAGTACAGCCTCAGGTTATGAAGCTGTTGCATGCAGGATTTTCCACCTCATTTGTTACAGGAGTTGGTAGGCATATGTAGGAAAGTAGTAACGAGGACAGGTAAGCACAGCTAGTGAAAAAATGCTGCCCTAGATAAGCAGACTCTTATGTCTACCACAGAGTTTCTATTTGATGATATCTAGCAACAGAAACCATATTCCAGGTGGTTACCACCTACAGAGTCCTCATTTTCAGGGTGACCTGATAATGCTGGGGATCTAATACATAACAGGGCTAAGAGATGTAAACCAAGACACAAAATGCCACATCACATCCAGGGCAGTTCACGCTACTGGATGTTTTCCCCTTTTACTTTTGTGCTTCAGCATGCCGTGTGCAGCAACAGATGAAGAGGATTACAGATGTGAAAAGAGAGAAAGAAATCCTTGTAAGGTATTCTCATATGTACCATACGGAAGGCCAAATGGAAATTGGTAATTCTGTACTTACAGCAATAAATTAGGTTTATGGCTACATTTCTGAGAGACAAAGAAAAAACCCCAAAACATTGAATAACCCCTTATTAAGTATGCACAGACAATTTTGTGCACTAAAGTAAATGGATTCTTGCAGGGCATATGGGAATGGAGAACAGCAATTTAATTAGACAGCTTCTTACTGCATACACTACATGGGGACAAACTAAAGTAGCAACAGCAGTCTTAAGCCTTGTACTTCCTAATGCTTGACTTTGCAGGGTTTTGCATGTCTAATACAAACACAAACCATGAGCTTGACCAGAAATACAACTGTGGCAGTGCATTGTGCAGATGATAGCCATATCAAAGACTGCAGCCTCAGGGGTTTTTTCCTAGACTCAGTTCTTCTGTTGTTGCTTGAGAAAACCATTTGCAATGTATCATCTGTTCAAGAGATACAAACAATTACAACAGTTTATGGATTACAAAGCAACACAGTTTCCTCCAGATGGACTTCAGTCAAAGCACAGCAAATTCCTAACTGGAAATAGGACATCACCTTACAAGCAAAAGTAATGAAATGACATATCATGACCTCTTGTATTGACTTTAGATCAGCAGCACTGCAAAAGAAACTTTTGTTGTCCTGCAAAACACAAACTACACTGTGATACTGAAAGGACTATTATTTTGACTATTAAGTATGTGATATTTGAAGACAGGAGCAGTTTAAACTGCTCTGTTCAATTCCCTGAAGGTAGTAGCATATAGCAGAAAGACAACTCACACACAAGAGACTGTGGTCTAGAAAATAAAATTTATATAAATTAATTGTGATATTGACACATAAGACAAAATTTACCTTCCTACTACTATCTTGCAAGGAATTTTTTTTTAAAAAGTTTTTTATTTTTCCCATGACTGTTAGTCTTCCTATGAAAGTCATTACCTAGTCACATGATCAAAAAGACAACCATGAAGCATTTTTATCTTTAAACAGTAGGAAGTGGTGATTTAGCTAAGGACAGCTGTCTTTCTTAAAATATACTCAGAGAACATAGAACCAATGGACTTATTTTGATATTTAGTGTTCAGTGAAGTAAGCCTGCAAGATTCCCTTCAATTTTGTTTTATTTATATACGTAAATATTTACCTGTAGTTATTCAGGTATAATTATTATTTTATTTCATTAAAATGAACTTCTAAGTCATTATTCAATGAGAAATTATTTCGAATCAGTAAAAATTAAGGCTACTGTACTTGTCTTTCTTTTCTTGCTTCTCATTTCCTCCCCTGTGCTGAAAAATACTGACCTTTCAAGGCAGCTGAAACATCTTTCAGGAGCCCCAGCTGTGAACTTGATCATAGAAAAGACTCAGATTAAAAGAGCATTTTCATGGGCTCTTTCTAAAGCTTCCTCTTGAGTACAGGAAAACTGCTAAGGAATTTTTTGTAATCTAAAATCATGGACTGAATCTTCTTGTCACAATGCCACAATAATGATCAGAAATCACGCAGAATTAACTGATATGCCAGAAAACTGCCCAATGTCATGGAGGCCTCCTTCTACTCTCATCTTACTTATACTGCCATGGTTAATGATCTTCTAGTCAGGTCCTTGAAACTACTTATGAAGCTGTGCTCTAAGTCAGATGAGCAATACCAGGTTAAAAACCTGCAAATTATCATTCCTGTCTGAAAGCCAACATAGAAATGAGTCCACACACAGCTCCATTGGCTAAATGGTGGACATGGCATGGAGATGAATAGGAGGTGCCATCAGAAAAATTGTAAGATAGATCCTCAAATAACATCAGAAAACACTCAGATGTTCACTTGTTTAATAACCATCATGGTAGTGGGAAATCAGACAGTGCTCAAGCCTGTAGTCCAGTTTCCTCCATGCATGTGTCTAAGCCAAAGAGAAATGGGCATAGGTTCGGCTGCACAAATATGTTTCCACCTGGCAAAAGTGGTAGAAATGCACTAACAAGGCAGGGAGGATCACACTGAGAGAGCCAGAGAAAATGATGAAAAGCTGAGGGAAAGCAATCTTTTGTTACAATTATGACTGAAAGAAACTGTAAAATGTAAGAATAGAAACCATCTCTCTGGCCCAGGTCCCAGTGGGCTCAGGGCAGTGGGACTCTGACCAGCCAGTACAGTGAGGGCTGCACTGAAGGAACACTAAACTGCACCTGTACACTGCAGCAATCATCTCTGCTTTGAATGGGAATAGACTGTAAGCCTCTGAATTTTAGGACAATCATCAGGATTAATGATTTTCACATTTTAACACCAGTATTAGCCATTTTTATACAGCAGACAATGATATTTAACATGATTAGAAAGCACATGTGAATGTTATAAGCAAAAGCTTACCATTAATTTCTGGTGCACATAAACATTTTGTCACTTGTAATTAATTTAATAGCCCAGTGAGAAAGTAGGCTTTCTTTGGTCCTGTTGTTTTTAATGTCTTTTTATCGATTCTCATTACTTAGAAAAAAATGCAAAAGAAGACACTATAGTTCTTCACACAGCATTTATATCAGTGAATATAGTATCTGAAGTTCACACATCAGTGAGTTGATGAGGTGACTTTGCTACTGCTGCTCTCACGTAGGTGCATTGAAACATTTAGTTTCCTATGTTTGGCATGCATCTTCCTTTGTCCTCCAAAAACACATAATACCGTTATGTTAGAAGGAAATCAAAACAAGATAAAAGAATATCATGAAGGTAAAACCTTCATCACAGACCAAGAGAAGTCTTAACTCTGGTCTTCTTGTGATAGTCACAACGAAATGGCTACTAAACTTCCCTAAAAGAATAATTTATGGATTCATGTTAAGTTGTGTGAATTTCACATCTGCATGACATAGAATCTATTTTGCAAATGCCAAACAAAAACATCTCACTGAACTGGAAATTTCTTATTTAAGGCTAGTTTTTAAAGATACAACACAGAATACAGAAGAGCTATTACAGAGTATGGCTAAATTAGCCAAAATCAGATCTGATTTATCTCATCACTTATGATGATCACTTCAGAAAAGTACGGTGGTGGATGGAGGTGAGGCAACCCTACCTACACTCCTATTTAACACAAATCATATTAGAAACTGTCCTTCACATAAGATGGGTATGGTTTAGATATGCTCTTTAATCTAATAATGTTATATTCATTCTCATGGAAAGAATCACTTCTGGAATCATAAGGAAAGTAGGGTGGGGAGATGAATTGATGATTACAACACATGATACAGAAATGTCTCATTGTAAAAATAACAGCGGCTAACTCGTCAAGTTTCTTCTACTTTTAACAGTACTAGGAGCAATTGAGTCCTCATTTCCAGGTACTGTTTGTAAAATCTCACTTGTAATCAACAAAATCTCTGAGTGTCTTCTTCCTTTAAGTCTAAAACTTAGAGTCAGTTAAATTAGGGTTTAGGATTTTTTTTTTCATGTTTCCTTAAAGCCTTAGCTTGTGGATTAAGAATTAGTTGGCCAAGCTTAGCCCAAAACAACTCTCAAAAGCTGTTATTTGCAAAGCTAGAGGTTTATAAGGGAATTGCTGACATACTGATAAATACACCAGTACAAAGTTAATAGTGAGATACGACTGAATTTAGACATGTGCTTCTCTTCTGGCAAGGGAATTTCTTACTGCTATAGACACTCTTTGATCTACTAATAATCATAAAGTAATGATTGTAGATATCATCTGTCTTTCTAGAAAGCAGATATAAATCAAGAACAGAGTTTCATCTTCTAGCATCCAGAAAACCAAGTTACAGACAAATGCAAAGAAATAACTGAAAGCAAAGACAGTTCCTACCAAACTGGTTTTACTCAAACTCTGGACGAGGGTCCTCATTGCTGTAGCGCAGGTTTCAAGACACAAGATTTTTCCTACTGAAAGAGTTATCAACAAAACACAAGAGCAATGCAGCATACAAGGAAGTATCTGTACATGCACCATATACATACACATTGAGCACAGCACACTGCAATTTTTTCCTATTCTGTCAGGGACATTGCAACATATCTGCTTTTATGGAGTAGTATAGCACTGAAGGAAAGGAATGCAACATGGAAAGACAGACTATACCTGACTGACAAACATGTAAGTATAAGCACCAGTGATGATTAAGAAGTTTGCTTCCCTTCAGCATTTGCAGTAGTGGAACAGCTGTGCTGATTAAAACCAGAGCCATATACAGAGGTAATAACTTTCAGAAAGTGTTAAAACTGGAGAAATGGACACAGTTTCAGGCTTGGAGCTTAAAGAATGGACTCATCTTGCAGTTTGGCATTGCTTTTTGTTGTTTGTTTGTTTTTCCGAAATGAACCAGACGGTCTAATTGAAATAAACACCTATAAACAAGCTGCTCTGTCAAGCAGCCCCTTTCTGGTACTATCACAAGTCCCTGGTAATAGCCCTTGAGTTCCTATTCCTCATAAGTCTCCTGAAGGAGAGACAGCAAATCATCCAAGTAATCTTTGATCTCATCTCTGCCACCAGCTGAGCTGGGTTTCTTGAAATCTAGTCTTTAATCCTGAGATACTTTAAGATATTATGGGACAGCTAATTGAATATGAGTATTTATTTAGCTGATGCAGTGAAGTTTCTACCCAGCAACAGTACCCAGAGACAGAATTTCATCAAGTCTACAGTAGAGTTCTATCCAAAGTTCATTCAGAACTCATTATTTTCTAAAAAAGCTTATAAAGGTATTTGGGTTTTGAGTCGAAGTTTATATATAAGGACAGCTGTTTCATTTTAATAAATAGACTATCTATCTATCTATCTATCTATCTATCTATCTATCTATCTATCTATCTATCTATCTAATATATGTGTATGTGTCTTTATTAACATATTCAATAATCAGTTTAGCCAAGGCCAAAATTTATTTTATTAAGTGAAAAGTATTATTTTATTTTCTCAAAAAATAAATTCTTTATATTGTAAAGACACGCAAACAAATGAACAGATTAGTTTTTAATGAGCTATTGAGAACTAGTACATTTATCTTTGAGTGAGACAGTAATCCATAACACATATTTAGTAGTGAAAAAGAAGTGGAGCAAGTCTGAGGTAATGGAAAACTGCATTTTATTTTGCTAAAGATCTTAGGACCTTGTGCAAGCACATACTTTTTCACACCTTTTCTTTTTAGACAGGGCATGTGAGACTACATGCTGTATTGTGCCTGGTAAGTGAAGTCTAATCTAATGAATCAGACATACTTTTCAGAAACAATGAGGACCAAAATCAAAGGTAATTGCAATGGATTTCTGAATGGAAACCATGTTATCAGACACATAGTTTAACATGGTTTTAAAAAAAATGCTTAATTTGCCTAATACACTCCAAGTACTGAAAAATTCAGAAGAAATATGATTCATAATCCACCTAACCCTGCCCAGTATAGCACTGTTTGTTGCAGTCAGCTGCACTGGACGGTGTTTGTGGAATGGACCTGCTGCTCCTAAAGGAGAAGCTGCCTCTAACTTCCATTATGATGATTCGATTTTAAAAACTCTGTGTTGTTAATAATATTAAAGAGACACTATTATTTATAGGAATACTGCATTTCTGTTATTAGTATTTGCAAACAAACAGAGGTTCAACTACATAGCTAGTATGCTGCTGCCAGTAGTATCTTAGAGGATGTTATTCACATCTCCACTCACCACTACATTCCAGATAATAAATATGCAACCCAGTACCCAATCTAGGGAAAAAAACCCTCACCTAAAACCAGACAAATTTATAGTGCTGTTATTAAAAAGAAATTCTGCTATGCTTTTAATTCAACATGTTGACTGTTAAAAACAAAATGAGAAAAATCTCCATTTTAATTTATTCGGTTTCCCTGTTAGAAATCAAAAGGAAATCAAAGAAAACAAAGAAGCAAAAACAGAGTGAAGATTTCAGACACAGAAGAACTACCTTTGCTGAGAAGGAAATAACACTAGTAAGAGTAAAAAACCTGACTATGTAGAGTAGATAAAAGTATGGATTTAATGACCCATATGCCCACAGAGGCAAAAACATACAGAATGTGACAAAAGATCAATGGATGTTCATATTTTAGGAACCTGCTAACTGCACTGGGTAGAAGAGATAAAAGAATTTATGCAAGAGTTGGAAAATCTGGCCCAAAAGATAGGCAGCCCAGCCTGGCAAGAAAATTAAGGCCAGTGAAAAGGTCTGTAAGCAGTACATAGCAGCATATTGCTTACTGAGCTGGCAATAGTTTTATCACTGGGATGTGCTTAAGCAATTGTAGTAGACTTTGTTTGGTTTTGTGGGGTTTTTTCCCCCAAAATACAGATTACAAGAGAATAAAAAACAAGACACTAACGTACTTTGAGCAAGTGGCCAAGTTTGACAGTTTAAATCTGAATTGTAAAAACACCCAACAAAACCCACTAAACAGCTATACTGTAAGATGAGTTTTCCAAGAAGAGAAAGGATGCTCAGAGAGAGAGCATAATTTTCTTTATATTGCAGTTGCAAAGTTCTTCTACAGAAATGCACATTTTTAACTTTTTAGGGCTAGATGGGACTCCCTCTTGCCATTACTGTCTGGACCCAGCATAACATTATAGTTCTACTCAAGAAATACTGCCTTCTGAATTAAAGCCTGAAATGATCCAAGGTTAGCTTTTGTCCTCTTATTATTAAGCCATTAATTATTCTTTTGCTTAAAAAGCTATTATACCTCCCTGATGACTGCAATACTGAAGTTTTTTTTTCAGAAAACTTTCATGTTTTCTTCCATATGTAATGCTTGTGATACAATCCATGTTGTAAATTAAATTAGTATGTGCTTTCAGATTTTTCAGATCGTCTTTCAAACCAACTGGTTTTGTTGTTGTTACTCTCCCTGATATATGTAAAATGAAGAAGATAAAAGGAAAAATGATATGAACAAAAGAACTTATGGAGAACTGAATTTCAGAATACAGTGAAGTCCACAACAGATTCAAAGCTAGATCTGAATAAGTAAAGATACAAAGAATGATGTAGAGAGAGATTTTTTGGGAGTGACGAATCAGGAGTAATCAAAATTACACCATTAAGCATAATATGTTCACGAAGTTTTTTATGGTTTGTAAATTCAGAATTTTGTAAATATCACCCAGAGTGATGTATTAATATCATTGTGTAATGTACTGATCATAACACAACTAAATGCTGTGTCCCCAGTCTGAGTCCCCACACTAAAAACAGTCTACAACAAATATTTGAGAAGGTGTGGCTGCCACTGAGCATGTACTGAACCAAGGATGCAGCAGCCATTCTAGCATCTGAATCTGCAGGAAGTATGACATAGAAAGTTGTGTTGAAGAGAAAGGTGCAGCAAGACCAGATGTTTATGGATTATTATCTACGATTCTCTATCTTTAAAAGAACAGGCTTCATATAATTGGAAAAAACTTACTTTTCTTTTTAATCCCAGATCCTTCATCTTTGGGAACTGTAAATTACTTCCCTCCTCACGGATTCATTTACATTACAGACAATTTCCCACTCAGTAATACATTCAAACACAAAGAGCAAACACGTAAGAGCACCTAGCAGTTTTGGTCAAGCACATTCTTACTTTAGTCACTGGAGGCATTTTGATACTTCAAAGATACGCGTACACGTCATGAGTTCGCTCATAAATCACGTGAACCTGCTAGGGTACTACTTAGCTGTGTAATACATCATGGGGCTCAGTGTGGCCTACAAAAAAATAATCCTTTAGACTTGCAATGCAGTTAGGCAATTTGGCTTTATTTAATCTAGCATGCTTATAATTTAGCACATCCACAATTACACTGCTAGCACCACACAAGTACTAATGACTAAGCCAAAGCTATTTTGCTAGGGAAAGCTGCCACTACCAAGTAGTAACTGATGTAATAAGTTTCTCTTGAGCCTCTTTGTGAGGGCAGTCAACTTCAGTGTCTATAAAAAGATCCTCTCATTTGCCTTATTCTACCTTCCTCTACTGCCTTCTGCATATACTCATTTTTTCATCATGCACCCTGCTTCCTTTCAGTTTCACCTTCCAAAGGGCAACTCCCACCTGATATCACAGATCTGTAATACACAGCTCGAAGAATGCTGACAATGGCTGGGTACATCATCTGGCCTCTGCTGCCTGTGACACAAGTTTCTTCTCACTTACTTTACCTTTTAAAGAAAAAGGAACCAGCAGTGGAAAAGGTAGATTTCTCTGGGAACACAGCCACAGAGCCAGGTAGTGCAGCCCTCACAACAGACAGTTGTATTTGTGCCACTAGCTTCCCGTGATTTTTATTACACCTTAATGTATCTTAGGCTTTACTGAAGGATACAGTGTCTGAAGAAAAGTGGTTACCAGAGGATCTCAGATACCACTAAAACAAAATGTACTGAAAAAATCAGCATGATATACTGTCGAGTTCTCAGAAACTGAAAGTAAAAGAAAATGAGGAGACTTAAAATCGCAGTTTGAACTTCAAAGGCAATTTCACAACGCCAAGAACTAGGCTCATGATTTTTTAAAACTTGTCTTTTTGTAGTACTTCTGTTAGTTTTGTTTTATAGGACACTCAGTTACAGGCACAGACTTTTATCATTAGATAATATATTCTCTTAAAGCCTTTACAATTCATGATCTCTGCACCTAACAATTTGGTTACTTTTTCTTCCTGAAAGCTTCAGGAAAATTCTGAGAATCTAGGTATTTCCTCTGCCACCCAGGCAGCAGGAATATCGAGCCTGAAGGGTTACCAACTGGTGGATAAACTTCTCTGGTGCCTTCACAACCAAAGTTAGAGCTGAAGTTTCAAACACAATTTATTACATTTTATTTTTGCTCCTTTCATCTCCCCCCACCTTCTGCATATGCTTTGCTTGAGTAATGACTTGGGTTTTCCTGATTTGTTGCCAAAACGATTCAGAAGAGTGACAGTCAGGCTTCAGGTGATGGATGAAGTAGAAATGCAGAAAAAGATACTAAGTGGTAAATACTCTGTTAAAGCCCATTAAAATCTGAAAGGTTTCTTAAATTTTCAACTGATGTATTTACCATCTGTCTGTATCCTTGTACATTGCAAGAGTTGTCATGTCAAAATAAGAAGCATTTGATTGTGTTAGTGCTTCTTGATAAATTGGTTAATTATAACACAATCCAATATAACAATGATCAGTTTATGAAAAACAAATTAAGAATTCTCTTAGGATTATTTTTCAAAGCGCATATGTTTCTCATAATGATAAATAATAATGATGAACCTCTATGATTCTGGAGGGACAAAAATTAGTAAAATCTTAAAGATATTCTGTCTGCGTGAAGAGATATAATATAGTAAATACATGAAATTTTGCTATATTATGCAAATTATATATTTCCATCATAGTTACTATTCTAAATATAATTTTTAAGATTGATTGAGGTGCACAGGACAAGGAATGTAACTCAGTATATTTTCCATAAGAAAATAACTTCTTAATGTTTGATTTTGCAACATTAAAATCTCATTATGGTCATTCCTAATTTAAAAAAAAAAAATCAAAACCAACACACAGCACAACTTTCAAACGTCCTTCAACAGCACAAAACATTCTATGGATGCTGAAATACAGCAGGTTGAACTAAGCTCTCTCACAGAACCATGTCCCATTTCTAAACTGCATGGTGCTGGATTATTCCCACATTAATTTTATCAATGCAACAGAATTTTAATTTATTGGTTTCCCTGACCAATAAGAAGCAAAAGAGTCAAATCTCTGATTTTTAAGGGTTTTTTCCTCACCTCAAAGAAGAGGAAGGAAACGAGGTAAAGGCTGATCATGTTCCGCTAAACCTTCCACAGAGCCTTAGGAATTTCTTGAATGGCAATGAATGTCATCACAGAAAAATCTTAATGATTATTCTCTAGGATACTGCTTGCTTTGAAATCAATGAGAAGTGTAAGGTAGTACAGTGACCACTGATTTTAAAGAAAGTGAGGTACAGAAGGTAAGGACACTGTCTATGTATGTGCATGGGTACACCCATGGAGATATAACTCTTAGAGTGCTTAACCAGATTGGAAATGAGTGAGTCTCTATCTGTACAAGCTAAGGGATTTATTTTTAAAAAGTTTTTCCCTAGTATAATGTACCTCAGTGGCCCCTGCAAGTTTGACAATTTAGTGCCAAGGACATCTTTTCCTACAACTCCTAAAATATCACTTCCTTTTTAGAGAGGGGTGGGGGCCTGACACATGAGAATGAGTGAGCACTGCCATTTCCTCATAAACATCCAGTCTCTCAAGATTCCAGGTTGCAGAATCCTGCTATATTTCCCCTACCAGGCATCTACCCTGCAGTAACAACCTTTTGAAATGTCCTATTTGAGAAGAAAATATGGCACAATAATTTTTTTAATTTCTGAAATGATTCTGTAATGCACTATTTAATCTGAAACGAATAAAAACTTTTATTTTTGCTGCTTGATCACAGGAACATTCACAGGACTGACTTGGTCAGAGCATATTCATCTTATTCTACTGAATATACTCAATTTATATGTGGAAACATATAAATGCTATATTCCCTCTTGAGGTAGTAGTACTTCTAGTTCCAAGTTAATGTCCATAATAAGAATAATCAGATTTTTCTAAAAAGTCTGGAACTTCAAATTTTAGTCAATTTTTATAAAATCAGCTTGCTCTTTGCAATGCAAACACTGTGAAATAAAGTTTTTAAGTCATCAAACTAAAACCTGAAGGATCAAATAATAACTGGTAAGATTCTGGAGAAGGGCTTTCTGATCCCCATGCCCCTCCTCTCCCTCCTGCCATTCCTTTTACATTAAATGAATATTGAATGAACTGAATATAGAATTTCCAGAGGCAGGCAGTGAGTCCTGACAAGCACCAGACAGGCATCATTGACATGGTGTGAGCTGCTATGAATGCTCAAAGGAAAGGACCTTGTGTATTCCTGGACTCCTTGCTGCTGCGCTTAGTTCATCCGTGGAGTAACTTTCAAATAACTGGGTTAAAAATAAAGTTGCACCTTTCTCAGAAGCAGTCAGATTCAAATTCTCATTGGATTTTATTTGGCCAGAGATTTTGACTTGAGGACTGTAAGTGTCAGCATCACTTTCTTTTTATAGGCTCTATTTTGCAAGGTACAAAAGACCCTCAATCTCTGCTGTTTCCAGTGTGAACTGAGAGTACATAGCAGCTACCAAATGTTCAACAAGTCAAAATAATATAACATAAAGTTTCCTAATAACTTATGCTAGTTTTAAGTGGATAATAGACCAAGTTTCTACTTCAGGCTTCTGTATGCCTAGGTGTATGAATTACTAAGCAGAATGGGCAAAAAATTGATGTACTGCAATATTTCATATCCCTTTGCTAGTTAAGGGTATCAGCCTAACCAGAAGTTTAAATTAGTAAGATTTCATGTTTTCTTAAGATTGTAGATATCTACATGCCTGGTAAATTTTACAAATGACACAACCAGGTTTGAGCTGAAAGTTTTGATCCAAACTGAACTTTAGCTATTGAATGTGGTGATTTGATTCTATTCATCTCTGCTATCAATGATACCCAGAAAATTTAGAACACTAATTAAAAATACACTTTATTTTACTTTACGAATAATGCAAGTGTTCGTTCTTTAATTTTACACTTACTGCAGTTTGCTCATCACTTTTATGATAATGCATATCCTTTTCCTTTTGTTTTAATCTATCATGAATTCTATAGAAAACTATTAATGGTATTAAGAGATAATTCTTAGCGAGATTTGTATGACACAACTGAACAGATAAATGTACATTCCATAGATAATTACAATGAAAGGAAAACTTCCTCTTGTGCATGTAAAATATGCTAGATGAAAGAGCTAATCAAGGTGCTATTTACAGAAAATTAACATTAGTACCTAATTGCCCTTCATGTTTTTCAGTTTATCATTTAAAACAGAATTTTAAAACAGTTTTGAATTCTTTCAAGCTTGTTGGAATTTTCTTCCATTTGAAGTTGATGAGGGTATATCTTTATGGCTGTTTTAAATTTCTGTGGAATTTGAATTTCCTTTAAGAAACAAGTTACAGAAGTAGGTGTTTAATTTAACTGTTGAAAAGGGGAAAAAGTATAAACCCACTACTATCGAGTCTTTAGTCAGCACACTGTAATTTCTTTTACAGCTTGTCCTTCTGTATTCAATGTTGATGCTGAATTTTTTCTGAGGACATAATCTGAGGCACTCCAAAGTGCCCTCAGACCATTTCCATAAAAATAACACATACTTCAAAAGGTAAAAATAACTAAGCTATTTGCTTCAGTTGTTTATACATGGCAAATGCCTGAACATAAACAAATCTTATTTTCTCTGAGTATTTGTGAACTGGAATTTAACACCATATGTGAGAATACTTTTAAGGAAGTATTATCACTGAGACATTAGTGAGTACAGCAGCAATAACAAACCAGAACACAATAAAGGTGTCCATAAAACAAGAGATTTCCAGAAAATTAGGAAGCAATAAAGTTATATAGTATTTTCTAACTTCCTGCAGAGTTAGCAATGTAAGATGTATAACAAACAAAATATTATTTATGTATGTATGTATTTATTTTTAAAAAGCTTATTCGCCAAAATCTTTATTCATCACAGATGTACATTTAATTCCTCTCCCAACACCAATCTGTCTCAATGTACATTTACATTTTACAGCTAACAGCTCTTCCTTGGTACGACCCTAGCACTGAATCACAGAACTTCAGTGGGACAAAGCAAGCCCTGAAAGATCCTGAAAATGTATCTTGCTTGGAAAAACCCAGAGTTTTCCACAGCCCTGCTGCTATCATACGACTGTTCAATAGCTCAGTACTTAGTGACAAAAATAATAGCTACACTGGCTCTGATTCACTTTTTTGGGAATGGCCAAGGTGAGTCAAGAAGCCTTCAGGAACCGAAAAAAACTTAAGATGCTGCTTCTAGCTGCAGAGCTTCTATTGCTGTGTCTGAGGAGGATGACATAAGTAGATCTTTTCTGTGGGATGATCATATTTCATATACTTCTGCATGGGATTTTTATTATTATTTAAAAGATGCAAAACTTTATTCTAATTATGAGATAGCCTTATGGAAACTAATCGTCAGTAACACTGATCACAGATTCCTGACATGAGGAAGAAATAATATTCAAAATTCAAACCCAGTTGACTGGTATATGGAACAGGTTGGACTATAATATTGCTAGTCACATAATTACTTATTATTAGTAGCAATGGTAGTTAATAGCAGTAATATATTATTATTCTAAATGTTCCCTGTATTTCAAAATGGAACCATAAAATTCTACACAGCAGCAAAAGACAAATGTTCCTAGAGTTGAAGGCCCAGCTCAGGAAAAGTTAGAAACAAAAGAAAGACAAACCAAATCTCACATTCATGATAGCATTTGCTTGCAAACAAATTCTGAAAGGGTATTGGTACCGGGATGCTTAAAACAAGAAAGGAGAAGAAGGGAGAAGAGGACATTCTTTTCGCTCCATGTTGTGCAATAGAAAGATAAAGAATCCAATGTCATCCTGCCAAAGGAAAAGAATATGTTCTTGCCTATTCTGGTTGTTGGGGTTTTTTTTCAGTGATCCACCAACAAAACAGCATTCTCTAACTTTGAGTATTTATGAAACTTTAAAAAAAAAAAAAAAGTTATTTTTTCATGTGGCCTAAGTATCCTGAGCATTCTTACAAGGTTGCTTATAAATTTAGTGGAGTATGTTGCATTATATTATGCATATCCTATTTCTTATTGTTAGCTTAACAAGATACCCTGGGGGGGGGGGGGGGGGGGGCGGGGGGAGGAATGAGAATAAATATGCTTTTGGATTCCAAGAGTTAGGACTTGCTAACTTGCTACCAATGTATCCTGAAAGGCTAGGCCATGGCATGATTTGAAAATTCCTTTTGAACTGTATCAGGTACAGGGGAAATTCAACACTCTGCTCTTCTCCTGTTATAAGGAACAGAATTTGTGAGCAATTGTGGGATCAGAATGTTTAAACCTGCAGCTTTCTAGTCATAATGAAGGAAAGGGAGCATGTCTCAAATACACAGATTTAAGCATGTCTTTCAGTATCACAGGCATCTTCAACTAAAGCACCAATGATGTTTCTTACCATAATTCCATCTCATTTTCAATTGCAAAACCTACAGTAAGTGAATCACAATACTTTGATGCATATAGGTAATCATTTCGGAAACACACAGACTACATATCTTGCCAGTTGGTTTTAATGCATATGATAATGTGCATAAAAAGTGCTGTTAAAAAAACCCTACAAAAAGTTTAATGAATGAAACCCTCATTTTTGAAGCCATGTATCATGATGTACCACTATTTTAAATCTGCAAAAAGAAAACCAAAGTTATTTTTCAATTTTAAAGTAAAGGATCCTTCAAATGCTGCATATATACATATTTCTTGGAAAAGACATAAGGGAAGTCATGCCTCTAAACATGTTTTTCTTTAGTAAGTAAATATTCTTCAAGGGACATGTGTAGCATTTTCAGTATTTGTCCTCAGTGAAAACATTCCATAAAATCCTGCTTGGTATTAGAGTAAACTATTGACTTTATAGTGGCTGCTTCACAGCAAGGGAACTGAGGTGGCTTTTTCCCCCTAACATATACATAAACTTAATGAGTAAGCTTTTTAAAGACAGCATCATCTGCCACTCAGCTTACAGAATCCAAAGGACTTTGGTTGTTTGGTTTCACCTCAGTGCTCATGTGCTGCTGCTTCAGCAGCATTTGAAAATGAAAAGGAACAATGTGCAAAAATGCCTGAAGGGACTCACCATCTTTTTTCAAGACCAAAGTAAAGGCAAACCTAGCAGCATGTAACTAGAAAATGGTTTTATCCTGAGTCTTATTTTTCCAGCTAAGAGTAACCACTTCTATGAACTAAACTGAAAAGAAACAAACAACAAAATGCAGATTGTACATGATGACATTTCAAGGAAGCATTTTGATAGAAATTGCTTTTAGTTCTGTCAATGTCAGTAGAAAATACCAAAATGCCATAATACACATCAGAGTTGTGCATGACTGTACTAACAAAAAACCTTAAAACCTGTAAGGGCCAAGCTGACTTACAAGAGC
Organism: Gallinula chloropus; assembly: GCF_964237585.1. Lineage (NCBI taxonomy): Eukaryota > Metazoa > Chordata > Aves > Gruiformes > Rallidae > Gallinula > Gallinula chloropus. Next base: position 80,919 of record NW_028168177.1, on the reverse strand, counting down.
TGCATTGCCACTGTAAAAATGGAATTCATACTTTGGGCTAGATGCCATTCTGTGTCATTGATGCAAACTTGGAGGTCAGCAGAAGCACTGTGAATTTACAATGGCATGACTGAAACCAGAATCTTTCCTCCAGTACTTAAGTTTTATGCAGCATAAAATATGTATGGATGCTTGACAAGTTTTTCTTTCATTATATACAAAAGTGACTCTCTCTTTTCTCTAAAATAACACTGTCAAACCAAGAGGGACTGGCAGAAACCTGTCATATATAATAATTTATTTGCCCAGGTTCCTGAATAGCAATGAAAAAGAAGATATTGAGTGTCAGTTCCCAGCATATAAAGTTCCATGCCTGTAATTAGGTTGTGTTTTTCCCCATCCTTCCCCAAAAAATTGTGTTTGATATTACAATGACTTTTAATTATTTTTCTGTAAGTAATTGGCTAGAGGCATTTTGGAACACCTACCCAAGGATTAGTAATAAATAAGATTAAATGTTCAAAATTGCAGAATTTCTTGCAAACTCAAATGAATTTCAAGGATATTTGCATTAGAAATAATATACCTGGTTCTACTCCAAGTGCAAATGCCTCAAATGCCTACTTGAAAAGTAACAAAATATTCACTTTTTCCTTGCATTTGGAGAAGATAAAAAGGTGAAAAGATAGCACTGGCAGTTTTAATTTACATAGTTGATAGCTTCATCCCACAGTTGTTCTGCACAGTATTATGTGTCACACTGCTTGAAGATTCTGTGCCCTTTCTTTGAAATACTGAGACATACTGGTTATGTTATCATTTTAAAAATGAGTATCTCTCCGTAAAGTGATGAATAATAATGCTACCTCATATCCTGTGACATTTGCACCTTTTAAGTGATGACATCCAGAATATGTAGTGTGCACAGAAGGAAAGGGGAGAGCACGATGGTTTGTAAGGGGACAGCCCCTTGCAGAAATGCGTTGGAGGATAATCCAGGCTGACAGTAAGATCTGATGTTCAGTCTGTACTGCCTATTGTAATAGGGTCTGAACCATTCTAAACCACTGAATTATTCTTGGATCTTGGTGTTGATGGTGCGGAAAGTATTGATCCCATTAAAAGATGATATCCTAGGAGTGACACAGCCTATTTCCAGCAGGGTCAGTCAGATTAACAGGATCAGTCAGATTAACAGGAGCTGCAGATGAAACAAGGATTGTAGACTCATCTGCTTTCTGCCCTGGGTCACCTAAATCCTTTCAAATACTTGTATTATTTGACCAGATACTGATGTTCTGTGAACTTCTTGCATGTCATAATTGGCAAATTAGCCAAGTATATTCTCTGACTGACATATGACTATATGCACAAGCATGCATATACATATGTACACATGGCTGTAACGTATACTATCAAATACATAGTGAATGCATTCTTTTTACCTTCTACTACTCAACTTCCTTATAGCCATTTAAAAATATAACTGTGAGATTAAATATGCAGTATAAGTATATGTTTAAGTTACAATAGCTGTTTAATCATATGCCAGGTTATTGCGAGATGTGTTTAGCCAAATAATCCTCCCTGAAATAGTCGTGAAGTAAAAAAAAGACTTCAAATGGATTTCCTACCTTTTCTCACTAGTTTATAGTCAAAAATAAGTCTGCTACAAGGTGAACAAGCTAACAAAGGAAAAAGTCCATTCACATTTTTCAAATAACACTAGCATCTATAGAAAAGCTTGATTTTTTCATATTTCAGCGCTAAAATAGAGAACAACCTGTAAAGGTTCCCATCTGCTCCCTTTCTACAGCCCAGAGGAAATGAGGCCAAACCAAGCAAACTGAACTTCACCCTCCTGTGAAAATATAGGAAATCTGTTAAAGAGAAAAGTCTGTTTTCTTAATTCTCAGGTTCCTCCACGCTTGCAAGGTACCAATGCGACCAACAGTTACATTACTCTCAGGGAAGTATATAGAAATGGTACTATCTATGTTTTAGAATGCATAGCTTGTACACAGTAGGCAACTCTCCAGTGAAAATCAGCCACTGATGAAGCAGAATTCACAAAAAACCTGAAGTAAACTCATCAGTTTTCTTAGAAGAAAAAGGCTGCAATCAAGAACTATTTCTTGCTCTGACTGGTTTGTATCTACTGTGTCGAGATGCAAAGCTAGACTGCAAGAAACACACATGGAAGAAAGAATACTAAATACTGTAAGTACATCTTTTTCTCAGTTTAGTGGAATTCAAAAATACAAATACCTTTTTGTGTAACTGCATTCACTTCTTAAAGTCATTAGCCAAAATAAACATACAGAGAGTTTAAAAATATCTTAAGCAGGGGATGCAGGGGGAAATGGCCAGCCCCTTTTCAGTGCTCTGTGGAGACAGGACAAGGGGCAATGGCTGCAAGTTGGAGCACAGGAAATTCCGCACCAACATGCAGAAGAACAGTGAGGGTGACAGAGCCCTGGCACAGGCTGCCCTGGGGGGGTGTGGAGTCTCCATCTCTGGAGATATTCAAGACCTGTCTGGATGCCCATCTGTGCAATATGAGCTGGGGAGCTGCTTTGGCAGGGTGGGGTTGGACCCAATGATCTCTCGAGGTCCCTTCTAACCCTATGATTCTATGATTCTATGATTCTATGAAAACTAGCAATCTGGGAAGAAAATAATTCTCTAAGAGTCTTCTGAGGCTGTCATCGTGCTGACTTTTGCAGACAGAATGTGTTTCTATCATCTTGATCAGGCTGACAAATGCCTCATGGGTATCTGCCTCCACTTACTAACATTTAATGTATAACCTAGTATCAGTAATACGGAAAAGACCTGGTGGAAAATGTTATCTTCCCATCAGAAGTGCACTTTTGCTCTGTGTATACACATTCCGTTTAAACCTTCATTTAGCAACAAAGACAAAAATACTTCTTGATTCCCACATAAAGTACTCTTGGGAATTGTCACTGGAAGAGTACCACTTTAAATCTGTCAGACAGAGACATTTTATTACCTGAAGGATGTTATCTTAACCTGAGGTCTAAAATATAAATGAACTGCAATTTAGGTGACTCAAGATCTAGCAGCAAGACAGAATGGTGGAAAGCTTCCCAGAGAGATTCCATGGGGAGAAGAATGATTTATTTAATACGGATAAATATGACAAAAAGATATTAATATCCCAAGTTTTAATAAGTTTATGGTTGACAGAAGGAAGCGAAGACAGCCTTGAGAAGCAACTAATATACAGAACAAGATGTTAACTAGGAGAGTCTGAAGAGTCAAAAAGGAGTTCCAAGCAGATGAAATCAAGTTAATGGCATAAGATTTTAGCCACGTTGAAAATTTAGGAATGTTTAAATACAAAAGGTCAGAGCTGTCTATGAAAAAACAAGTGAAAAGGTAAACATGGGATATATCAAGAGACTTTTAGAATTTGCCACCATGAAAACTTTGCCTTTTCTCAAGAGGCACAGAAGTTATTTTCTATATGGAAAAAGGAATTTGGGGGTTGCTGTTAAAAACATTGCAAAGCTATGAGATATCTCAGGGGTGTTATTTTTGAATGTTACTATTGTTTCTTCAAGCAAAGCAACATTCTTCATCTTTGTTCATGTGATGCCAAGTTTTCCTCATATTGAAAGCTTCAGAAAAGTTTTGTTGAGTTAGGAAGGAATTTAGGTTAAGTTACTGAAGCAGGTTGATATAACTGAGATGAAGAAAAGTTAGCAATTTGGACACAGGCTGTGGCTTAACTCTGAACTGAACAGCATTTACATATGGCTTTGGGAAAAGTTTTATAACAGTTTTTCTGGAAAAAACATGTGGGAGTATGTAATTTTTAAGTTGTGCATTTCTTCCGTGCTCAAAAAAATAAGTTATAAATAAATACAGCTTCATCAACAATTTCTTAGCCTAATTGCAGCAACACAAATGTTGAGTAGGTTCTTATGGTAAACAGGTAGTATATACTAAAACTAAATTACTTTTAAAACTGTAGCAGAATATAATAATGCTTTGGTAGGCCAAACTACATTTGAAATCTGCTTTTAAAGAGCTCTTAAAGAAAGCCTGAAGAATACTTCTTTCTTCCATTTTATCAGCCTAGAATCACTTCCATCAGTCTCTTGGGTAAACCCAGGAATTTCCAGGAAATTTACCTGATTCCCATAATGCCAGAAGCAGAATTTACTCCAAAAGTATATGTAACAGTACAGATAAATCTCTTGACTGAAATTCTCTCTTTTTATTAATCCCTATGCTAGAACAAACACAATTTTGAACATATTAATCACAGTTTACTCTACAGAGAAAAAGTCAATAGGATGTTTAACTCTTGATTTATAGACAAAATTTAAGTATTTCACCTGTGGAATTCTGCACAGTCTTTTAATTAAATCTTTATTTCAGCTCTCAGTGGGCCTGATTTTCCTCCTACTAACAGCAAATTTATTAATATAACTCTCATCAATCAAATAATGGTAGGGTCTAAATAATATTAATGTAAGAGACAGCAAAATCAAGGCCATTGGCCATATTACAGCTTTGCTGCTCTGTTCAAAGCTAAACAGTGCTTACTGAAAACTTAACAGAATGCTGGACAGAGAAGGGAAGTAATTTTTTAAATTGTTTAGAGACCTGTTTTGAAGGAAAAACTGGCAAGATTATGAAAAAAAGGAAAAAAAATCCTCTCAGCAAGCAAAACCAGGCAGTAATTATAACCACAAGGACTAATCATCTTTGTCTCTTTCATATGTATTACAATCTGAAAACTAAACGGCATATTAAAGGTAAAATATTCTATTACACTCAAAAAAGTGTTGTGGGGAAAAAAGTGTACACTTTATTGATATAGTAGAAAATTTATTAGTGCTTTTTACCAGCTCTTTACTGCCTCTACCATTTACCAAGATGAAAGCCAGGACAGACTGGGAATGAGTCATTTGTACACTGTTAAACAAGCTACAAGTAGAACTGAGATTCTGCTTTGCCAGATTAGCATGAAGACTGTTGCCTTTTACTAGTAACACAAATATCATATATACTGGACTACAATATATGTCAACATCCCTGATTCCTTTCAGCACATATAAAGTAAATATGAAATTTTCATAATACAAATACATTTACATGTTTTAATCAGATGTACAGAGATTAGGCAGAGGTTTGAAAGTGACTGAAGGCATGAAAGGAGCCACAAGATAAACAGTATCTAACTTCATTAAAGAGAAAAACAAAGCAGATTTTTGCAAAATAAGAATTGCTCTACAGAAAATTATCTTGGAACTGTTAATCAATTACCTGTGATTTTTTAAAAGTAGTAACAATAGAATGAAAGAGGCAATTAAGGCATGACATACAGTAAGAATGTCTCATATGAAGGCTGAAGATAATTTTGAATTTCAAACAATGACTGAAGGATCTTCAGATATAAAACCATTTTAATAATTAACCCCCCAATATTTTAATTTTAATTATCCCAAGAATAAAGTACTGGCATTACTTATTGTTCCAATAAAGATGAACAAGACTGATGAAGAAACAGAGTATTTAATGGAGAACTGAATATAGTGAAATCTCCAGTGGGTAGGACATGTAGTTAAATAAATGTAGCAACTGTTAAGTGCCTTTCAGAAGACCTAAGGATAACATCAATTAAGATCTAAGAGCTCTTGTTGTGATCTGCTAACACTGAAAAAAATATCCTTGACAAAACAAGAACAGACAAGCAATGTGGTCAGGGAAGGATCTCTGGAAGACAAAGAAAACTGCTAAGAACAGACTGACTGATGGCAACTCACAGTTTCTGTGATTTTAAATGCAAAGCAAAGTCTGCTTCATGGTTCCCATGAATTTCCTACTACTGATTCAAATGTCTTCCCACAGCATGCTATGTATACTTCTCACAGCCACTATTTACAGAGGAGTTAAACTTCGGCTTTCATGCTTTCTATTTAAACAACTTAGAGTACTTCAGAGTTCAGATGAGGGCCACAAAGATGTTTAGAGGGCTGGAGTACCTCCCCTACGAAGAGAGGCTGGGGGAGCTGGGCTTGTTCAGCCTGGAGAAGAGAAGGCTGCGGGGGGACCTCATTGCAGCCTTCCAGTCCCTGAAGGGAGCAGAGGAACAGGAGGGGAATCAGCTTTTTAAAAGGGTAGACAATGGCAGGACAAGGGGGAATGGATTAAAACTAAAGGAGGGAAGGTTTAGATTAGATATTAGGAAACAGGCTTCCCAGAGAGGTGGTGGATGCCCCGTCCCTGGAAGTGTTCAGGGCCAGGTTGGATGGGGCCCTGGGCAACCTTGTGTAGATCCAGGCCTGGAGGTTGGTGGCCCTGCCTGTGTCAGGGGGGTTGGAACTCTGTGATCCTTGGGGTCCCTTCCAACCCAGACCATTCTATGATTCTATGATTCATTCACTGTATCAAATGGAAAAAGTAAAATTGACATAAAAAAGACAGTAGAAAACCAGTTTGGTTTCTCAGGTTAGTAGCAGCTCTCTTAACAGTCAGTAGATCCTGCTTGTTCATTATTTGATACTCTTGCCTCTAAATCTTACAGCTGTCTACAAAACTTTTTGCAATGTCCTGTAAACTATTGACCTTACTGACCCTATAGATAAGTAGCAGACATAGGTCTGCATACTATATAGGATTAGAAGTGCAGCTCCTTTAACTTTACCTTTTATGCATTATTTCATTTTTAGTTTTGTAAAGTGTCACCAAAATATTTAAGACTGCAGGTGCCTGTCTCTCTTTAAACAAAATGTTCAAATGAATTAGGTATTAAATTTCTATCAAGTTGACAAGAAAATCTTTTTACGCAAACTGTCTGATCCCTCCAAGGCATCCCAAAGCAATTCATAAAGTAGTTCAATGTTGAATCTGGCAGTGTCCATCTGCCAGTGAGAAAGACGTGAATTTAACTGTATTTTGAAACATTGGAAGGCTGGGCTCTCCTGTTTATTCGAACTCCGCTCATGTTATGCTAGAGCTCTTGGAGTCAGTGCATGCAACTTTGACATGTTTAAGGAATATAACACTGAAAAACAGACAAACCAGTACTCTGTTCCACACCATTTTCTTTATTGCAGGGATGCCAACGTTCACGTTGGCATACAGCTCTCTCATTCCTGCTAGCCAGTTCAACCACTGTTTCTACAATCAGATTTTAACTGTGCTCCAAAAGAGCTTCTGTTGTAAACATGTTAACATGGAAAGCTGACACTAAAAGCTGCTAATGAAAGTACATATATTATGAGAGATGTATAGGATAAGGACCGAGAGACTAGCTTCCTTCAATTAAAATAGGCAATTACAGGTGACAGGCATAAGTACAGCAAAGCTATGAAACACAAAACACACCTGCATTTGGCTGCGGTTTTAGTGAGCCTAATGCTTTGTTATTACCAGGGCGTGTACCTCCCAGTAGAAAGAAATCTACCCACTCATATCCTACACATGCAGTTTCAAAGAAGGTCAGACTTGACTACAGAAAATTTTGCTTTGCCAGCTGTAGGTAAAAAGAAACATTGAAAAATGTGCAAGGGTCACAACAGTTAGAAATTTTTGTGCCAAAGGCAGATCACTTTGACTTCTACATAAACCCAGCAGGTTTATATGCTGACATATAAAAAGGAAAGCTGAGGAGGGACTTTTTACAAGGGCATGTAATGACAGGATGAGGAATAATGGCTAGAAACTAGAAGAGGGTAGATTTAGACCAGACATAGGGAAGAAATTTTTCACTGTGAGACTGGTGAGGCGCTGGCACAGGTTGCTCGGGGAGGTTGTGGCTGCCCCATCCCTGGCAGTGTTCAAGGCCAGATTGGATGGGGCTTCAGGCAACCTGGTCTAGTGGAGGGTGTCCCTGCCCATGGCAGGGGTTTGGAACAAGATGATTTTGAGGTCCCTTCCAACCCAAACCATTTTACGGTTCTGTGATTCTATGACATCTGTTAATTCCCTGCAAGAAAGGAACAAGAAGGTGGCTGTGATATTTGCCATACCACGAAAACATTCCTTCTGCAGCATTCTCTAGCAGATGCCATATTTTGCTTTCTTAGTTTCACACACACAAATAATTTCACAGGCACTGAAATGCCTGTTGCAACAAAAGTAGCAACAAAGTATTAAAGTAAATCAAAGCTTTCTCAGGATGGTGGTGCAAATATAAAAATAAATTAAAATTAAACAATGATGCATTTTTATTGTATAATTTATAATAACAAAGAAGCTACTAACTCTTTAATAGATTAAAACTGTAGCATATAGATATTGGATTGAATAAAGATTAATAACAGCATCATGGTTACAAAACTGAATGGACATATGTGATTCTTGGGTTATTATGTAAACCAATTATAATGATTGAAAAGGTTTACTCTGAAGTACATTCAATTCAGACTATTTCAGATGAAAGCCAGAACATGAATGCTCTGGGTTTAGATCACTGTAGCTGGGGAAATTTTGTTGTTGTGGCTGAAGGTCTGGAGAAAGCAGAATAGCAAAAGTATTCACATGTGTGTGCTTCATAGAATGCAGACTTAAGGGAATCTGAGAAAGGCTTCCTGTCAAGATATACACTGGGGAAAATTAGTGGAAAATTGGTGAAATTTCTATTTCTCACAATATTTAGCTAATCAGCATTGAAATCTTCCTTGTACCAAAAAGGCACAAAGAAGCTCATGAAGAAGTATCATGGGTAGCCATTTCTCTGTAAACTGGGATTTTTAGTAGGCAGAGCTAAGGAAGAAAGAATGACAGTGATCATTCTATGTGTTTCCTCATTATGATGCATTATCATCTAAACAAAACATTCTTGTTCAAGACTCTACCAAACCATTACTCAATTCTTTCATGAGTGTATTTATATCATAAAGGCAATGAAATATTAATTTTTAATCTATTGATTTTTTTGTGTTCAAAAAATTGTAGTGATGAAAGGAGCTATGATGTATTTTTCATAAAAATACTTTAAATTTATAATATAGGTAAATTTTAATTTTTAGTTGTTTTTCATATTTTATTTAGTTCTATCTTTAAATTTATTAATTTTACTTCATATTCAGCTCTATTTAATTAATAGGGTGAAGAGAGAAAACTCTGAAAAATGTCCACTTGCCAAATGGTTACACTCCCACTTAACGTATGTTTTCTCATTAAAAAAGGCATTTTTGTCTTCTTTTCCTTATATTTCCTCAAGTCCCTGCTTATATGACTATTAATATATTATATTTTCAAATAAAAACCAAGTAGAAGACTAGACATAAAAAAAGCCAGTGATTCATTTTGAGATGTACCAGTGTATCAACCCTGTTGATGAAAACTGAAATATCTCCACCATGTTATTAAGAAAAAACAGTAACCACAGCCCATCAAATGCAAATAAGGCTTCCCTTTTTCTGGCTAAGAAACTAGATTGCCATAGAGGTTACTTCAAATTGGGTTTTTTTAAATGTGAATCTAGATCCATTTACAAGAAAACCTGTGTTTTTCAGCATATGATTATGTCATGGCTTATTGAGAAAAAGGGTTAATTGACATGCTTAACACTGTATTGGCTGTAGCTCATCCAGAAATACCCATAAGGAATCTAGACAAAAAGTACAATTTATTAAATTTGAAGTAATTTTTATAAACTAATATTAAAAGGCTGATCAGCTGACACCAACACACATCCTTTATTCCAAAAGAAACCTAATGTCATACCTTTTACCCAGTATCTTCCAAAACCTCCTTAGGCACTGAAAGCTCTGATACTTCTCCAGCATGACTCTACAGCAAACTTAGAGAATGCTACAGTATTTTTCATGCCAGCCTTGTGGTTAAAACAACCAGATTATTTTCTTTATTTTTTATGAGACCTTCCTAATTATTAGGAAGTAACAGAAGCAACCTAATTATTAGGCTACTCTCAAGAAGGGAGAACCTTCCCCTTTTGAAGCCAAATATTTTTGCAGATAAGACTGCAAGAGAGATGAAAGAAGGAAAATAAGAAGCAATTCTGCCTCATAAGTAAGGGGTGATGTGCTTTCTCTTTTTAATGACAGAATAAGAATATATAAGTCTTTTTTTATTATAACAACTGATATAATATTCTTCTCCCTCTTAATAAAATAGTAGATAAGTTAATATAACTGCAATTTAAAATTTAAAGTTGCTCTGATTTTTGGGTCCATGATGTTTTCAGACAACAGCAACAGAAATGATACCAATTAAAAAAACCAAAACTACACACTTACCTGATGAGATGTCTATTCGGTTCTTCTTCACTTGGGTGACATTGATATGGACACTGACTTTGCCCTCACTTATGTCGATCTCAACATTCCCCAGGTCATCTGCAAAGTTGCTGAAGACAAGAAGTCCATTGGGGTTCCATGTTCGGAAAAGGAAACTGACTGAAAACAGATCCTGGCTTGGACGACCAGGGACCTCAAGGAAACTGGTGGCATTGAAAAAGACAGGCACTGTATGTGGCTCCACACAAGAAAAACTTAAATTTCCCTAAGTAAAACACACACACACAAAAAAAAAAAAAAAAAAAAAAAAAAAAAAGAAAAAAAAAGAAAAGAAAAGCAAAAACATAAGCAAAATTGTAAGATTACACTAAATTCATAGTTACCTATAGAAAAGTATTCTAAGTTTCATTGAACCTAGAGACTACTGTGATCAATGTAACAGTACATACACACAATAGAGGCAGTCTTTGCCCTGAAGAATTATGGTCTAACTGTGATAAAGGCCAGAAGAAAACAATATTTCCAGTTCAAAGATAAAGAATCACAGAGAAAGTTAGGCTTGTTTGTGGTCACCAAAGAAGCCTGTAACAGAAGAGTAATTCCACCTTTTATAAAAATGAAATATAGCTTTCCAAATACCCTTATACCAATGTGTCAATCAATATAATACATGAGGTTGTGAAAGAAGGATGTACAATACTTTGTGAAGACCTAGTTTCTCTGGTGTGTTTCCTACTGGATAATACTAGATAAACTAATACTTCATTTCATGAAGCAAAAGGATTTGGAGTAGTGCATCATGAACAATGCCTAATATTTGTAGTCAATAATTTTCTCTGTAAAGGAAATTGCAGTTTTCATTCAGTAAAATCTTATTCTTTGGAACAGTAACAAAAACCCAGTCAACTTTATTGATTTACAAGGCTTTAAAATGTATTTGTAAACAAGACTAGAATTAGGGACATGAATTTTTCACTGTGGTTCTCATGTCATTTCTCATGAAAGACCACAATGGTAGGATGTATTAGCATTATTTTCCTTAGAAATAATAAATAATTTGTAGCAATGTTTGTCCAGAATTTTGCATCAATGCATCAATCAATCCTCTGCTGAAGGATTCCTCTAACGTATGGTAACTTGGATTGTGTTCTGTGGTTGAGTTTTCACCATGGCAGATGGATAGTCTGTGGCAACGTCAGTTCAGTTAAGGAAGGAAGAATTTTTTCTTTTGCAGTATGGATATTATTACAAAAATTAAAACACCATTACCTTGTTTATTTATTTGTACACTAAAAAATGTTAAGGATTGAACAACATTTTTGAAGGTACTTAGATATTTAGCGATAAGATTCACCTAATTATGTTCAGAAATCCAACAGGAGTCAGTCATCATCTCTATCAAAAAATATTTTTAAATTCCACAGTACTGACTTCCTGTTATAATCTTTTACATCATGTATTTTTCTGTTCATAGAGTATAAATGCATCTGAAAGTTCATCTTGAGCAAAGTTAGAGAATTTGGAAGCAATATAGGAGCTTAATGTCTGAAAATACATGGAAGAAAAGTCCAAAGCAAATTTTTTCTTTTTTTTAGAATTATTTTAAATTGGAGGGGGCCTAGATGACATCAATAAGAGGGAAGATTTAGCACTCACTTACCAATGTACAAACTGACATTTTAAAAGAACAACACATCAGAAAATTGCTGATCTATGTCATAGCAAGATACCTGTGTGGCAGATTCAGTTACTTATATATCATTTCCATATCAAAACTAAATGAATATAAATAATAGCTTATTGAGCAGAGAGATCAGTTCTTAATTACTTTGCATAACCATCTCTTTTTTTCTAGTGTCAGAAGTTACACTGCCACGCACTCTACCTAAAAGCCAGTAGAACTGGTATCAACTAGGTTGGCAGCTTCCATCAGCAATTGACACACTGTCTGGAACACAGTCTGGAACTAGAGATGAGATTTCATTATGCTGACCTCCTAAAAGAGTTTTTCCTATCTTTATGAGAAAATCTCACCATTATGAAGCATGTTCTTCTCATACACCCACATAGCATGGATAACAAATAATTTCCAAGGATTTAGTTAAATAACTAGTTAAAACAGCTTTTAAATTACAATGGGAATGAGAAAACATAACAACTACTTTCTGAGATAAGGACTGCTCCTTACCTCCTTAGCTGCTAAACTGTATGTTTATTCTGGGAATTTTTGGCCTAAAAGTTGCCTAGAAATTTTAATTTTAAGTTTTCAGCTAATTAAGCATTAAATCAAAATAGTTAACTCATTTGTTAGAATAGTTTGGGTTTGAACATTTCCAAGTGTGCTACAAAATACATTTGGTTAAACTAAAAATTTTACAAACAGAAAAATAGCTGGAGAGGGGCTGAAATACCCTTTGTTAACCTTTGCTAACCTTTGCTAACAATCTCAGTGTAATAGTCACCCCATGGATTAGAAAACAACTTCTGTTACAAAGTTAAGGCAGCCCTGTGCAGACACAGAGGGCAACAGCATTTTATAAGAGCGGACATCTCACAGTTCAGCTACAGATACCTATTAAGTAGCGCTCAGAAAGCATTTTGTGAGACATTTTTAAGAATTTCCTTTGTTGCCTTGATAGCATGAAGACCTAACAACTTCCTCATAACAAGGAGGTTTTTCATATCCAGTTACCACGCTTGTGTCTTCCTGATGCATTAATACTTGCATGCACAACACCTATTAATGTAAATGGCACCAAATGCATTCAAATCCTTTTTCACATCAGTGAATGCATTTATGGTGAACATCCTAACTGCATAAAACATTTCTTGAGAAAGTAGAATATAATTCTGAGTTCTCTGCTGGTGGGCATTTTCCCTACTGAGCTATTCAGATTAATCTGAACGGGATTATCGATTCTCTCTATGACTGTAATTCACAAAACAGCTCCTCTTTTAAGTAAAGTTTAGCTGATATAGATTGCTCACTAGGTTCTAGGTCAAGAGTTAAAGCTAATCTGCAGCTTTTCTCTATAATAGCATCCCTGTTTTTCAAAGAAAAAGAGACTTTTTTTTTTCCGTGTAGATTCAGTGACATGCTGAATAGCTCTCTGGGCAATGACATGTGGGAGTCAAAACACACTGTGCATTTATACTGAAACTGTTAGTTTTATCAGAGATTTTCTCATAGTACATTGGGAAGGAAGTGGTGAAAACATCTTAATTTGGATATCCTCAGCTTTTTTTTTCATGATCGTGAATCTGTGTTGCAAATTAGCTTCCTTCTATTCTAATAAATCAATTTTGTCTACCCACATTTAGATGTTATCTCTTGTGAATACAGTACTGGGTCTTAAAAACTTTCCTTATTAATAGAGCTACCCAAAGCTTCCAAAAGAGGTAATGAGTTTATCAGGTTTACAATACCTGTTAAATCAAGATGGATCATATAGGCTACATTAATAAGAACAATAGTAACTGCTTAAGACCATCTGACTCATTCTCCCAGAGCAGTTGTCATCCTATATATCACAAAGGACTGCAAAACTTTTCTCCCTTTATTCTTACCCTTTAAATCTAAAATAAATACAGAATTAAAGTCACAGTTGGACTTTATTTAAATTTAAAATACTTCCAAATTCTTTAATATCTTAACTCTTCCATAAATTAAAGAGATTCTTGGTGGTGCTTTTTGATCATAACACCTATGTATGTGAAATCTTTTTTTTTTTTTAATTTTAATTTAATTCAGAGACAAATTAATATTATTATTTCATCATCATCTTTTATTCTTCTGGCCTCTTCATTCTGAAAAATTTACTTGCCAACTACTTTTCACTGTATAACTTCTGAAATTAACTATCTGTATCTAAGAATATTTTTACTAAAAGTCTCACACCTTTTTAATATCCCATCTTTCCTCTGGTTTTTTCCACCCTATATGATACTTCTCATCACCATAGTGATTACTTTGCTCGTGTTCCACTTCATTACATTTTGTTTGGTTTGCCACTTCAAATAATACACTGTTTAGGGCAGGGTGTGCCTACTGGGTTTTTACAGAATATCCTACAACAGAGTTTTGATCCTTGTTGGATTGCTTAAGTATCATCATCATCATATACATGATTAAGAACAATAGTAGACTCAACCAAGTCTATTTTTCATTGATAAATCAGACTAAAAAAAAAAGGTTTTATAAGAAACATAACATAAAAATCCATTTAGATTTACTTAGAATAAAATTGAATTTGCTTTTGAAGAGCTGGTGCTATTTAAGTAAATCTACTGAAAACAAAGGTCATTTCTATTTTTATAGTCTCTCAGAATTGGAACTCAACAGAACCTTCAAATTAAAAAGGCATGCCATAGCCTCCTGATGAAGCACTAGCACTGCCAAAGCTTCCTGTCTGGTTTTTATGAGAAGGGAAGGGAAGGCAAGGCAAGGCAAGGCAAGGCAAGGCAAGGCAAGGCAAGGCAAGGCAAGGCAAGGCAAGGCAAGGCACAGAAGAAGATGTTACTCTCAGAAATAAGACCACCCTAGTTCAATTTTGAGTCTTTATTCAGAAGCAACAGCATGGAAGTTCAGAGGTGAGGTTGTATTTTAAAGGCTTATGTTTCAGGTAAATAGATTACTTCTGAACTTTGTTTGAAAGCAGGAAAGGATGGTGGAGGGAGGGAGGGAGGAAGGGAGGGAGGGAGGGAGGAAGGGAGGGAGGGAGGGAGGGAGGGAGGGAGGGAGGGAGGGAGGAAGGAAGGAAGGAAGGAAGGAAGGAAGGAAGGAAGGAAGGAAGGAAGGAAGGAAGGAAGGAAGGAAGGAAGGAAGGAAGGAAGGAAGGAAGGAAGGAAGGAAGGAAGGAAGGAAGGAAGGAAGGAAGGAAGGAAGGAAGGAAGGAAGGAAGGAAGGAAGGAAGGAAGGAAGGAAGGAAGGAAGGAAGGAAGGAAGGAAGGAAGGAAGGAAGGAAGGAAGGAAGGAAGGAAGGAAGGAAGGAAGGAAGGAAGGAAGGAAGGAAGGAAGGAAGGAAGGAAGGAAGGAAGGAAGGAAGGAAATATCTTATTACAGAGACTTTACAGGCCTGCTAGCTATGCCACATTTTTGAAAGGATAGGATTTGCACTACAAAATCTCTTAAGTAACACTTGTGTTCAGGAAGAGGCTTTAAGAATATGTCTTATTCTCTTGCAGTGGACTCAATTGTGCAAAATGGAAAAATGGCTCTTGTTCAAAGATCCTTTTCTTAATCAGGTGTCAATCTTTGAAAATCATGCCTACATTTCAAGCTTAAAATGCACTGCCAGAAGGAAATCACAGGCAATTTCAGGAAAAAAAAAGTCAGTCAAAGATTCAGGAATTCATGTGACTGGGTGGCAAAAATTCTAAAAGTGGAGTCTTCTTCTACAGCATATATTTATACACGTCCTGCCTTTTGTCTTTGACAGTACTGAAGAAATTTATGGCTAGAGAAGTTCCCAAATGTCAGGCTGTACTACTGAATTTGTATAGGCAAATACTTCATATTCAAAAGTATCCTTTGTATACATTGACCATTTAGCCATTTTTTTAATATAATTCTATGGAACTTAGTAATTCCTATCCAAAGAGTAATCAAATGGCCATCAATCCTTTGAACTTCTTCAGCAGTGCATATGTAAATCTTTATTGCATAAAGAGAAAAGCAATAGTGGAACTATACATATTGCTAGCAGGACTTTGTGAAGGCTGTAAACTTGTACAGAAGAAAGACTTGAACAACTTATTCATAACATCTCAAATTCATGGCAATAATACATTTATTTTCTACTCACATTGCCTTTCTATGCCAGAAAGCAATTTTAGGAACATTTAGAGCCTTAAAAATACAGTAATTAAAGTACATTCTTTCTTAATCACCCTTCCCATAAAACTGCAAGTTTGAACATGAAAGCAACTATGAATGCTTAAGCAAGAGAAAAAATAGAATAAAATGTTAATAAGCTCTGTAATGTTAATAAACTAAATAATGATTTTCAAGTCTAATATCTTGAGGCTTTTCAGAGCTACCAGAAATGCCTGTAGAAGCATTCCTTTCCAATGACTTTTGAACTCCAGCAATCCAACTAGCTCTGCAGGGATGGAAGATACAAGAATGTAAAGCCATGAGAAAGCTGCAATTGATTTAATAACAAATCTTGTCTGCATTGGTTTTGGACTCCTGTAATTTGGGAGGAGAGGGAAGAAGTACTAATTGGTTCTGCTGATTTTCTTTTAGAAAGTAGTTATCTGATACTGAAGGTTAATTTTGGAAAGGTGGAATGGGACCCAGAAATTAAAAGCACAGACATATTAATAAAAAAGTCACAAATGTACATACAATAAAATCTTTGGGTATGTGATAAAATTTGTTTTGTGCTTTATATCATTCTAGTAGGAATCAAGGACATGAGCAATACACTCACAATTCCTTTAGTCTCCTTTAGGAGAAGCAGAAGTTTCAGAGAACTATTAAATTATGCTCTTACCACATTAGAAGGTTCCAGTTTCTTCCTCTTGGCAAGGTCAGTGATATTATTGCCATTGTAGTTGATGCTCTCCATGCACCCTTTGAAATTTTTCCTACTGTTAGAACTTGGCTTCCCAGAAAAAGGCATGCCTCCAAAGGTTATCTTTGAATGAAACAGAAAATGGTAGATAGTTGACAGAAGGGCTAAGAATATTAAACAAATTTGCTGTTGATGTATTTGTTTTCTTTGAGTACTCAAACATGGCGAATGTGATGGCTATCATGCTTGCCAGAAAAAAGGAATATCAAACAAACACTGCAAAAGAAAAAAAAAAACAAAAACAAAAAAAAAAAAAACAAAAACAAACAAAAAAAAAAACCCACTGTAATGAATTTGTGTTTTCAAGTATTTATGGTATTAAATCTTATGGGTTATTACAATTGTGGAGATAGTGAGCATATTTCAAACAAAGAAACTTGCCTAAATGCCCATACCCCTATTTTTCCAAAGAAGAGTAGATAGGAAATTGGCCTCTGATTTGAGTAATCCTGTCAGCTCTGTATCATGTGTTTTCTTTAGTGCTCATATTGCTACTTTATCCAGCAAAACTTTAGAGTCACATAGTTAAAGATGCTATGCCATGTTAGACAGGACCACCTTCCACTACTGATAAGATTTTATTATGTAGCTAGAGTTACCACATCTTAGCAGAACAAATCATATCTATAGAGAAGATGAAGACAAAGACACAACCATCAAGGTCAAAGAGGAATTGTTTTTCTCTTAATGCTGAATTTCACTACCCTAAGCCACTCAGTTATCCAGAATCTCTAGTGTTAAAACCAGGAGAAAACCAAATATTTTACAAACTAAAAATGTACATTTTTTATGAAGTCTCTCTCTGTAATTCCATAGAGACTATACAGGTCTCTACCACATCAAGGTCTTTTCTAAAACATTTGGTAGTGAATAAATGCTACTGGTTTCAGGTCGGATAGAGTTAATTTCTTTTCCAGTAGCGGGTGGAATGCAGTGTATGGGAGTTAGGATGGGAGCAGTGCTGAGAGCACCCTGATGTTTTCAGTTGTTCCCAAGCAGTCAAGAACTTTTTAGTTGTTCCTATTTCCCTGCTAACGAGAAGATGGGGGGTGCCCAGGATGCTGGGAGGGGACACAGCCGGGACAGGTGACTCAAACTGGCCAAAGAGGGTATTCCATACCAATTGTTTCATGCTCAGCATAAAGGGGGGCTAGTGGATGGGGGAGGGCAAGGCTCCAGGGCGTGCAGTTTTGGGGACGGTCCTGCTCCGGGACAGCTCTGAGCTGTATGGCCTGAGTTGTGTGGATCAGTGAGAAACTGTATTGTGTATCACCAGTTTAATATATTTTTTTTTTGCTGTAAAAGTCCTATTACTATTATTTCTCTCTCTCCTGTCCTAGTAAACGATCCTTACCCCAACCCACGAGGTTTTCCTTGGGGTTTTTTTTTCCATTCTTTCCTTCCCTCCGCCCCCTCCCCCCTCCACACACAAAGCAAGTGGCTGTGTGGTGCCCAGCTCCCAGCTGGGGGCAGAACCACAACAGCTACATTTTTAATTAGTATTTTCCAGCCCAAATATGAAGAATAAGGGACTCACGAGATGAATCCCTGCAACTGAAGTTAAGTATTTATATCCAATAGATGGTGGCATAAATAAAAAAAGATGATGGCTTTGCTTCCCTGACCCACAAATGCTCACAAAAATCTCTATTTGTAGTCTGCTGCTGAGACTTGGTATGACCAAGCTTTTAAATGTCATTCATTGTTAATTCCATTTGTTATTACTGCATGCGGGAAAACACAGATCTAGGGACACATTTTTCCATTTTAAAAGTGTGTAAGATATCACTTTCTATCCCTAAGAGGAGCTTTTGTCTTGGCATATATACTTGGCTTTGGCTAAAGCTGTACAGATGAAAACTAAAATATAAATAGCACAGGCCTGCTACGTAAAACCATTTTGTGGACACATCCACAGGTATTATAAAATACTATGACTTGACTTTAGAGAAGATAACAGCACTTTGCATGAGCTGAAGAATGTGGCTGTAGTATTTCAATGGTTACCAAACATTATTTTGTATTTTATAGTCATGTGTTTATATAAGGGAAAATGGAAAGGAAAGCATTTTGAAAAAAAGAAGAAAAATTGCAAAAATACATAGAATCATAGAACATCCTGAGTTGGAAGGGATCATCAAATCCAACTCCTGGCTCCACACAGGGCCAGCCAAGTTAGAGCATGTGACTAAGTGCATCATCCAGATGCTTCTTGAATTCAGTCAAGCTGGGTGCTGTGACCACTTCCGTGTTCCAGTTCCTGACCACCCTCTCAGTGAAGAATCTCTTCCTAATATCCAGCATAAACCTCCCCTGTTGCAGCTTCTTACCTTTCTCTCACCTTCTATCACTGGTCACCAAAGAGGGGAGACTGGCACCTGCCTCTTCCTTCCCCTCATCAGGAAGCCATAGACCATGATGAGGCCTCCCTTCAGCCTCCTTTTCTCCAGACTGAACAAACCAAGGTACTTCAGCCCCTCCTCATAAGTCTTCCTCTCCAGACCCTTCACCATCCTTGTTGCCCTCCTCTGGACACTCTCTAATATTTTTATGTCCCTCTCGTGCTGTGGTGCCCAAAACTGCACACAGTACTCAAGGTGAGGCCACACCAGCACAGAGGGACTACAGGATTTTTCAATTTATCTTGAAAATGTGATCAGAACTAATGTTTATTCCTCTTTCGTGCGTACTTAACTTTTCTGAAAGAGATTTACCTAGAAACTATTTTTTCTGTGAAAAGTAGTTTTGATTCAGTTTTATCCACTGCTTAATTTATCCCAAGGGTAGAACATTTAAATTTGGTCTGTGATGTTTAACTCCAAAACCAGTGAGCTAACTGAGTAAAAAGGAAGAAGTTTAAGACTCTTGCATTTATCTGAACCACAAAACCACGTAGCTCATTCTCAGTGGTGTCCACAACAGGTATGTGTTACGCAACCACCTATCTATCTTTGTCTTGGCTCCTGTAATACTGCACAGTATTTTTACCATTTCCAGCAACTTGGGCACCTGATGCAACAGATATTCAATGTGTGCACATCTTGTGCAGGTACTTATCTTCTCACCAGGAAAGAGGGCTGGGCATTCATTGCAACCCACTCCCTATACTTGTATTCCAAGTACTTTCTCATTATCACTACTAATAAAGAAGGTGTCCATAAAGAGTTCTTGGAATATAAGTAAATATCTGATTTAGTAACATTTACAATCAAAAATATTTTTTCAAACATTCATATCATATTCTTGATCAAAATATTTTCATTACAAACATCAATACAAAAGTTATTTCAAACTTTTCTGCATGACATCATTTTGATTCCCTCTCACTGTTTTATAAATTGCAAGGATGGAAATACTTGGTTTTGGTTCAGCTAATGACATTAATTGTCACTAGAAACAGTAAAGAGTGCACGAAAATCTTTATAGAAAGTTTGTAATAACCAATATGCTGAAGTTCATGTAAAAATTTAGAGGAACGCGCCCATAGTATCAGAAGCCAGAGTGTAATTAAACAACAAATCCACACTTAATTACTACCAACACTTGTCTACATTAACCTGACTGATCAAACAGAAGTTTTCTTAGAACATTCCTCTTCATTGCTTGTTTTAAAAAATAAGTTATTTATGAAAATACAAGAAAGTACCTGCCTATATAAAACAAGAAAGATCGCCATCAATATTAGTAGTTTCTAATTTTCTAAAAATTAATACTAATTAACACCACAGAATAAGGCTTTCTGATTTAAGTCCAAAATTGTCACCTGAATGGAATTACGGATGCCATGATTTTTTTTTTATAATCTACCTCATGCTTACTGTAGCTGCTATTAGAGATTTTAAAAGTAGCGTATGCTTATCTTGCTGAATAACATAGATCTTCCATTTTAAAACAAAAGGGAGAGATGACTCTTACAGCATATGAGATCTGGTAGACTAATGATCAGAAACAATTTATACTGAAGAGAGAACAGGGTTGGAAAGAAAATTTCAGGAAATGCAGTAAAAATAATGAAAACAAATGTACAAAAAAGTACCAAACCATCTTATATTATTTTAGTTTTATCTTCTTATTAGACTTATTTTTATCAAGTAAAAGTTTTCACTGTCTACCTCATAAACCAGGTCCAAGTAATCAAATTCTCCATTGGTTCTGAAGTGCTGCATATGTCTGTCCAGGGTAAGATTGATGTTTCTCCCGTGGCGCTCTATGATGATGGAGTGCCAGTGGTGATCGTCTAAGAGGCTGCCTGTCATCACAGATGTGTGGCCATAAATAGAGCCAAGCTGGTTGCTGCCTAAGATGAAAATAGAAATAATAGCACCTCATACCAATTAGTCAAACATTTTCTTCTTGTTTTGTCAATATTTCACCAGAATCATACCAGACACAATATAATCTGGAGGAAGTTGGTCTGCTATGAAGCTAAGACTTGCCAATTGTAGGGTTACTGCCATAAATGCAAATAGCTAGATCGAATATGGAAAGGATCTGATCAGTGAACTGTATAAAGAATTGTAGTTATTTGGAGGCAAACCCCAGAAGCAGTATCTATTTTCGGCTGTAAAGTTGTTTTCAAACTAGGGGTTTTCTGTATATTCATCTCTACACTACAGAAATGAAAAACTGTCACCTTTGGGCCAGGTCCTAAGATACTCTGGAACTGTACTGATTTAGAACTCTAGAGGAGGACATGGTGCCCCATAATGCACTTCCGTAACAAATCCCCTTTGCAGTCGGGTAACAGCAAACACTTAAATCTACACTTAGATTCTGCCAGGGTACATATCCAGTGAGAGTATAGGAAAAAAAGTTCGATGCAGACTAAGCTAACAGCAGCAAAAAATGTCTTCTGCTAACATAATTTCAGGCTTTCCTTCTGCTTTCCTCCTTTCTTATTCTGGAAGTTAAACGACTAGCAAGAGTACAGTCTTGCAGTTCTCTGCTGTGTTTTCCTGGGGCTTTTGCCAGTGCAGCTATGCTAGTCAGAGATCACATCTCATTTCAATCTGACTGACGTAGCTAAACCAGCAAAGGTTGATAGCGTGGATCTCAGCTGAAGCAGCAAATGACTAATTCAGCAGTAAGTTTAAAAAATTGTGGCACTACCCAATAACTCAGTGCAATCTTCCATGTTCTGAATAAATGAAGACCTAAAGTATTTTTGGAGCTGAGAATTTCCTACAATCCTGCAACTCTGACATTTAAGGCTTGTGCATGTTGATTACAAATTCTGGCAAATCACACATCCATAGCTTCAGACTCTACGTCCCTACAAATGACCATACTGCCTTTTTGCTGAAGGCCGCTCATCATTTAATTGCTGTTCACTGAAAAATAAACAAACAAAGATCCCACGCCTATCCATATGCCTCAGTGTCTTCAGTGCAAAGTGAAATCCAGTGCAAAAACGAAACCTAAATCCATCCCTGCCCCCTCATTCTCCTCCTCACTGCCCCTTGAAACTATCACTGGATTTTACCAGTCTAATGAACATCCATTTCCACTGACTGGTGCAAAGACAATGTTGACAGTGAGTGGAAGCGTAACACCATAAACCATTACTTCTGTTTATTAAGTGAGTGTCTCTCTCAGACCCTATTCCTGTTTATTAGCCCAGGGATTTAAGAACATCTCTGCCACATATATGGGTAGCAGATATTATATGTTCCGTATATGGAAGTTATAACACAGACTTAACTGAAGAATATGGAGAAACTGGAAATGAATGGGTTAGTATTGCAATTAAATTTGTTAAAAATAGATAACTGCTATAGGAAGATGCGCTTCCCTCCTACTCATCCACTCATGTTGATCTTTAGAAAAAGAGCAGGAGAAAACGCTAGTGGAAATAATTACTACTCAATGAAGAGAATAATTTACTCTTCGCTATTCTGTAAGAGAACTAAGCAAAGTTACATAAAATCTTTTTCTAAAACTCTTTTGTTTGAAATGAAAATAACCAACCCTGAAACCACATAAATGTGGGAGTTTTCATCATAAATGTATTTTATAAATCAGGTCACTCATGAGTCTGTAGTCTTTCAGTGGGAGAGAGAAAGGAGGCTGTAACTAGAGTAACATATACAGGACTGTATTGCCTAATAAACAGGCATATCTATTCTTTCCTAGCCCTACTTCTCAGATTCCAGAAAGGCTGCTGAGCCTCAAATTTATATGGCCTGTAGCTTCCTAGATTGATAACTTTTTTGCTAAGGATGACCTTTATTCTATTCCTCCAGCACTGATGACCACATCCTTCTCTCACACAAAGCCACAGCTGAGGCCAAATACAATTCTTGCAATGCGGGCTTGCTTCTGTTTTATTTTGGTTTGGTTTGGTTTGTGGGGTTTTTTGTTTTTTTTTTTTTGTGGCAAGTTTCTAATGACAATATATGCCTGATCTTGTTTTTCTGTATGATATTATTTTCATGGTACCTCACAGAAACTAAAAAGGAAGAAATGGAACAGGAAAAAAAATAATAAATGAATAAACCCAAACATAGAAAGGGAATGAACATTTTTGCCAAATTATCTGACTAAATGATGTGGCCTATCATGTCACTGGGGGAAAAAGGTTGTAAAATTTGACCTAATTTTTTGGGGGGCGAGACTTAAAAAGTACATAAAATCAAACAATCAAAGCATACCTAAATTTGAATTTAGAACAAGTTTGGCTTTCTTCAGTTCCAGGGTGATATAGTCTCCTTGCTGTCCTTCTCCATGAAAGATTACACCTTCACTTTCAGAGGTTTTAAATTTCAGAGAGATGACATCTTTCAATGTTTTCATTTTCTTGTTCCTGAATCTGTATGGTAACACTACATGGCCATCAAAATTTATAACATCAGCCCCTAAAGGAAAAAACAAATAACATTGTTGATGAGTGATTATGTATTCCTGTGGCCACTAGAAAAACAGACATGCCATATGTAGATTGTACCTGAACAGAACAAAAAATGTGCAAGTGTGATAGGCATTGTAAATACATTTTCTCTTTACCATAATTTAATACTATAAAAATTAGGAACTAGGAAGGATATAAATTTAATATATGTGTCATAAAAAAGATTTGGGAGTGCAAATACTGCAACTGTACTCAATGCCATCCTGTTGGTTTTTTTTTTTTCTTAAATATAATTAGTGTCATGTACATTTTCCTAAATCAAATTGAAAATGAAATACAAACCTCTGAGTGGTCATTAATAATTCATTTGACACCTCTTTAAAATCCACTTTATGTATCTGTGAGGACTGTAAACAGTCCAACATAAGCCCAAAGAAAGTGTAAGTTTACTCCTGGGGAGATTCTAACTTGAACTCCAGAGGAAATTTTTTCACAATAAGAACACTCAGCCATTGAAACTATCTCCCCAGGGAAGTGTGGATTCTCCAACAATGGACACTTAAGATTAAACTGGTCAAGGTGCTGGGTCACTTGCCAGAGCAGAATCACCTAGACTAAATCACACAGGAATGCATCCAGATGGGTTTTCAATGTCTCCAGAGAAGGAGACTCCACAGCCTCTCTGGGCAGCTCGTTCCAGTGCTCCGTCACCCTCACAGTGAAGAAGTTTCTCCTTACAGTCACATGGAACTTCCTATGCTCCAGGTTGCACAAGGTCATCTTGTCTAGATGAGTGCATTTGTCTAGATGGAGTTTTTGCCAGGAAAGGTTGAATCAGATGACCCTTGATGTGCCTTCCACCCTGAGATTCTGTGATTTACTACTATTGTGTAATTAACACAGAAGAATCTTCTAAAACACCATTAAAACACTTTGTACACTATGCCTAAACAAACTGCAGGTATTCTAATTTGATTTACATAACGAGCTGATCAAGCTAAATTTTTTTGCCTTTTTTCTTATAACATATGCCAAACATTTGAAAAATACCTATTTTCAACTAATATCTGAAATAATATTTTACATTATGATTCATAGAAGAGCCTACACAAATATGTACATCCATACCTGTTTTGAGAATTTAGGAACCACCAAAGTGGTCTCCAGCGTAAATTTTAGTGCCTTCAATTACTATAAAAGATCTGCTCATGCATAGCATCTGTAGAGGTTGCTTTTTCATGATTTATAATTACCAGAAATACTTCTCACAGATATATAAAAGCCATTGGAGTGTCAAAGATGACCATTCTATCAAGCTCATGTTTTATGATGTTTAGCATTTCTTTTCTAGAGAAAAGGATGTAAAACCAAACCAATATTTCATAAGTGATTCCTACCTCATAGTTCAGTCAAAAATTCCACAACTCATCTTGTATTCATTAACTACAACACGCCCAATTAGGGCTAAGACTTGCAGTCATGTTGCTTAAATGCCTATTTATACACCCTTATATCACGAAGCATAGCAAGGTTTCAGATATAAAGACCAACACATCATGCTTCCATCATTCAGGATTTTCCCTCCTAATTGCTAATAAACAAACATCTCTTTATTATTTCCAGGTCATTTGTTTTGTTGAAGCAATGATCCTATGTATGCTGATAAAGTATGTGATACCTGTTCCTGGTTGATATAGCCATTTGTACTCTGCACATCTTTAATAAATCTGTAAGTATAAACACACTATAATCATTATCCTTAGTTGACACAAACTGTTGACTCTCTAGGGATTATTTCAAACTGCAGAACTTAGCTGCCTTGCAGAAACTATGTTTATAGTTCCTAAGAATGATGTGGGGGCAAGATGATAGTGTACAGTTGTTGACCTATACATCCACCTGATTTATACTAAAGACAGAATTATGGCTATCAGTGCAGCATAGATCATCAGAGCTTGTGATTTTACCTTCACAGTGCTGCTCCTTTGTAAGATTAAGTTTTAAACATAAGTATTTTTTTCTGTAAACCAGCATCAAGTATATGTATTTCAGAGTCTACCCAAGATGAAAACACAAGACATGGCATCTCATACTCATAATCACACACGGGCCATTAGTATTAGTGGAAGGATGTCAAAAAAACCTGTTACTTCTGAAAACAAGTCTAAATGTTCTGCTCACCTTTTCAAGTTAGATCAGTATATCATATATGTGTTATCGGAATACAGAATACTTCTTTATAAAGCCCACTTTACAATGCCCATTCCAATAATAAATTCTTTTAATCTCTAAGTTCAGCCTGACCTGGTTCTTCTGAATAACAAATTCCAGGAATGTGAATCAGTTAAAAATTAAATATTGGAATGGCGTATTTGTAGTGCAAGAATCAGCTATCCATGTGTAAGGAGTACATATTTTCTCACACACAGATGCAGATGTTACTCTCAGAAATGAGACAACCCTAGTATAAATTCTGAGTCTGTATTCAGAAGCAACAGTATGTGAGTTTTAAATGCAAATACACATCATAAAATATTATTCCAGATACAATGTCAGAGATTAATTTCCATTGACATTTGTTAATTTTAGTTTCTTTCTCATGGTTATATGAACATCTATATGGAGCCCATCATCTTTCCCCTAAGGCCAGCTGGCACCAGTTTGTAACAGCTGCACAAGTTACCTGAACAGTTAAGCATCTGATCCTGAGCTGATCAGAACAATGACTTGCCTTCTGTGGGTATGTGGGTCCACAGCATGTAACCCATGAAAAGGCAAACAACCCTTTTGTTGCAGTTATGCATACATGTTCTTCATATTATTCACTGAAGCAAATTCATATCACATATTTTACAACAGCTGCTTAAAGAGTAGCATGCTTTTCCAAAACCTGGCCCTGAAACACCTTGTTTTGAAAATAATTCTATTAAAAAAAGAAACAGCAGTAATCTTTGATTAAGCAGCTTTTTTTAATGCATAACTGTGTGTGACGGAAAGACACTGAACCACAGGTTTTTAAAATAGAATTAATAGTAATTTATTTAAAAAAAACCAGAATGCAGATTCAGTACGTCACTTGCAGGTTATTGTTGGATACAATGGGGAATTCACTATTGCAGTTTGGAAGTATGACCACACTGATTACAATCACAAAAGATCCACAAAATACTCTTACTACAACCACTGTGGCTTCCCTAACACATAGGATCACAGCTCACAAGCACACAAAATATTACAATCACAAAGATCCACAAAATACTCTGCTGCCAACACAACACACAATAAAATGATCTACAACAGTCACAAACCCCACGGTTACCCTCGCCGTAGGCAATTAGCTTCCCTACGATCACAAAGATCTACAAAATACTCTTATTACAACCACTGTGGCTTCCCTAACACATAGGATCACAGCTCACAAGCACACAAAATATTACCCATACGTTACATATCAAATAGTCACTTACCCCGTCTCTCAGGTAAGGGTTCCCAACACGTTACCTCAGCCAGCCGCCCGCCTAAGGGGGAAGGGTCTCCTCCTAAGGTTGGAGGAACGGCTCCCAATATTAGCTCGAATGCCAGGGCTTTTATTGGGTTCATTTTGCTGATGGGTGTGACAGGATGCAGGGCTGGGCCTGACACCTCCGGCCCTCTCTCTTGCATATTCCCATTGTCTTGGCCCATCGAAACCAAATGCGGACCCTTAGGGCTTGTCAAACAGTTTGAGTAGTGGTTTGATTGGGACTCAGGACACAGGTTTGTGGAAGGAAGCCAAGGCTTAGCCAGGCTCCATACAAGTTTTTCAGGTTTTGTGAAGTGCCCACTTCAGTCTGTTTACAACACAACTCAAGTCGGAGCCATCTACACAGCTCCCCGTGAGGTGTCTCCGCAGACAAAGAGCTTAAAAGCAGCCCAAGACTGAGTTGTGTATTACAACTCCCCGTAGGCCGCCTGCTCTGTTTAGGCACTATTGAAGCCTGTGTGTATAGCTCAGCCTTACACTGTGCTGGTGCACATAGGTCTGTATGATAATTCAATCACCTAAAGATTACATAGCAATTATATTTAAGAGTTATCATACACAGAACTGTAGTAATGACTTGTGTTTCTTCTATGATGACACTCAGCTATTTAATATCATGATAATTACCATGATGTGGAATGGTACTTAGACAGTAAAGCATATAATTCCTATAATTGCAGTATAAATATATAATTTTTCTCATCCTTAGCCACTGAACTACCAGCATCAGTAGGAGAGAGACTTAAGCCATCATATACAGTATATTCACCTGCATTCAGTGACATCTGACTTTTCTCATAGGCTACTACAATGGGAGAAATGTTTGGGGTTTGTTTTAAAGTACCAAAAAAAACCTGAGGAAGAGAGAAAGTTCATAATGGCAGGAAAAAAAACCCCTAACAATATATATATATTTAAATGACATTTAAATAGGAAGTACATCTCTGATTATTTTTATTTTTACTTTTTCCCTATCACATTTCCTACAATATGCATGTTCTGGATAGCAATGTTGGCACCTTAAAAATAGAACACCACTTTCAACTGGCTAGGAAGGTGTGTCAAGCCTTATCCCAGTGTATGGCTGAGATGCCACATTAAAACTATTTAATGTAATAACATTGCCATGTTCAATTTTCCTCAAAAAAAAAAAAAAGATAAAGTCAGAATGCTTTAAAAATATTAACTACAAATTGTGTGACCAAGGTCAATCACTCCCAAATAAGCCACCAGTTACAGGTCTTCCTACCTACACTTTTGTCCTGTACTTTTGACCAAATGCAGGATTTGGTAAAATTTGGTCATGGAATCAAATCTTTATTAAGATATTGTCTTTGGTGCTCCAAGTTAATTAATTATAAAGAAAAAAATTCAAATCAGACTCAAGCTCCAGAATTCTCTATCACCTCCCTTTCTGTTGAGAGAAATTTAACTATCCTCAATGTCAGCATCTGAAAGACAAAGTTTTCATTCAGAAAGACAACACCAAGACTTCAGACTTCAGCCCATCTACTTAGCTACTTTGATCAAGGTACTGCCTGGCATCACTAAAAAATGCCTGCTATCAGACACAACAAAATAACCCTGATTAGAACTAGAGCAGAACAGCATAATACTTTCCAGAAAAGTACCTACCATAGAGCAAACAAAATCAACACTACTAATTGCAAATTTATTATATACACATATTTGTAAATTGCTAATGATCTCATAATGACTGACTCTACAAAGCCTGTACAGAAAATTTCACTGGTATTAGAAATACAAAAGTTCTGTACTACTGATCCACAGTGACCATCTGTGAAATTTTCTCACTACTTTGTCTCAATTTCATCTGCTTACGTCCCCAGGGAAGTGGTCACAGCACTGAGCTTGGCTGAGTTCAAGAAGCATCTGTATGATGCATTCTGTCACATGCTCTGACTTGGCTGGCCCTGTGTGGAGCCAGGAGTTGGACTTGATGATCCTTATGGGTCCCTTCCAACACAGTATATTCTATGAAACTATGATTCTATGATCTGTTAAGATTAAAAGATTTTTAGGGAAATGGTCTTCACTTCTTTTCTAACCCAATAATGTGAGCTATGTGGATGATGCACTAATATTATAGCAATAAATAGTAATAACGACGCACTGAGCATCTATCGCCTGAAAATATCAGTGATGCATCAAAGGATCTCTGGCAAGGCCAGAGTATTCCACATATACAGTTTCATTTGCTGTAGCTTTTAGTCATGGGTACAAAAAAAACATTATGACAAATATAGACATATAAACAGTGAATTATTTACATATTTAAGAGCAAAAATGTGGTTTTCTGCTAAGGAATAAGGCTCAAAATAATAAAAAAAAAACCAAACCCAAAGAAACACTCATTTTGTTATTATTCAGGATAAATTCCACAGAAATCACTTCAGAAGATCCTAATCTACTTTTTCAGTAGTCCCAAACACTATCAACATGATAGCATGTCAAATTTGCCACTGGAGTCTTTGCATCTCAAATCTCAATAGAAATATATTAGCTGAGCTCATGTTAGAGATTCATTACTACATCTCACTGCATGAGAAAAATAAGGAAGCCACATCCCAACACAGTAGTCAAAACATTGCGCCCCCCCCCCCCCCCCCTTTATGTTTTTTTACAATGAGACAGAGAGCCAAAGGTACTATGTTTGAACATTGCCTTCAGGCACTGCAGTCCAGCTGTAAGGACATGGACAAATAAGTGGCTTGAATTCCGCTGCAGAAAAAATGACACTGCCATTACTCTCTTTTTCAAAAGCCAATACATCTGCCACAAAGGCAAAAAAAACCCAGATACAGATGTATCTTGCATATGCAATAATGTATACCTCTTCATATTCTAGAAGCATTAGGCAAAGGAAAATCAATTTTGAGTGTCTGTTGCCTGCTTAGCTTCCACTGCACTGTATCTGAACCTTGTCATTATCTGTCACTGAATCCAGTCCTATGTGTTGTCAATGCTTGAAAAGGAAAAAAACCAAAACATTTTTTGTGAAGTTTGGAATTTTTCCTTGCTTTTCTTTACATTGGACATAATGCATATATGGCAATGCAGTATCAAAGCAACAAAGAATATTTTCTCCAGTTGTATTGTTAATCTGTGGGTAAAAGGCAAAAACTTTATTCTTCTATTCTATCTACCCACCAAAACCCCTGGAAGTACATCTGTGAGGAGGTATTCCCTAAGGTGGTGAGAATTCTTTGCAAAGCATCAGATGCAATACCCACAGAAAATATGCCAACAGCAGTCCTTATTTTTAAAGGATTTTATTCCTGAATTTCAAAGCACAGGCATTTTTTCCTATTATTATCATCACTGTTGTTATTATAATGCCAGTATGCTATTACTCATTTTGCTAGCTCTTTTGCAAATGTCTGTAAACATGTGGTTCTTTGTCTCGGATAATTTACTGTCTAATAAGAAACAAATACAAGTGAAATGAATAAACAGTGAAAGAAAAATAAAAAGGAAAAAAAATAAGAAAAGTAATCTAATAACCATAGTTAAAAGTTGTCTGTCACTCCCTGCTTTTTTTCAGCAGGACAATTGGGTTCTTCTTCTAATTTGTGTAGCTATTAAGCTACATTGCCACAGAAGCTAATTGTTGATTAAGATAATCATTATGTGATGAGTGTATACACTTACGCAGTGTCCTGCAGAGTTACACCTGAATTCTGTTTTGTGTCACCTAAGATAAAAGCAAGTTGTTGGGAAAAAAATCTGTGAAACTGGCAAGGCATTAGTTACAGCTAAAAAAAACCACGCTAAAACTTATGAACAAAGCCTTAGTAACTCAGACTAAGCCTCCAGATATGCCATAAAATCATTATCTTAAAGACGAGTACGACTAGGACGATTTTTCAAGCACTTAACTCTATGGTGGATTTTTTTTCTGCCAGTTCTTATATAGCATGAGTAAATTTAAAGTAAACTTTCTTTCATTAATTCTTCAGATTACAAAAAGACAACTTCATTAAAAAAAAAACTAACAATGAGGACTTTTAAAAATATGCTATGCTTGCTTGTTCTATAAATTGGATAAATCGGGCAATGAACATGCTTGTAGAATACATTGCAATTCAGCTTTAGGCTTATGCATCCTAGCCACAGTTTATAAACTTAGACAATATTGAATTCTATGCTCCTAATAGTGGACTAATAACATTACCAGGGAGAACTGAGTTAAAACTTAATTCAAGATAATCTTCAGCTCAGATAAAACCTATTCCTTCCATAATCTACTGTGGTTGTGACTCCAGAAAGTTCGTTGCCATGAATGGCAAGACATGCAGTTTATCCAAAAAACTCTATTCATGGGGGAGGGAGAAGATTGAGCAACATGAAAAATACAGCCTCCATGGCAATGTGTTTCTCTGCCTAATTAAAATTACGTAATTGCTTAAACTATGAGTTCTGGAATTTTTTTTCCAACTAGAAGAACTCTGCCTTTATATTTTAGTGATATTTTTATATACAAGGCTTTCTAACGTAAGTATTTTGTCCCCCAAATATAACTGATCTTACTGTTGATGCACACTTATATTTAACATAATTTTATTCAAATGATTAAAGTTCAAATTAGGAAATAAAGAAAAAAGGATGTTCTCTAGACTTGATGATTCTGAGGTTGAAGGCCTGGGTATTGTCAACTATTTCAGAACTACACAGTGCAAATTAAACTGTGTAGTCTTCATCATCTCGAAGTTATACTGACCTAAACCCTATCTGCATTCATCACTGATAAAGTGAGAGGTCATAAAATCATTCCCTTTTAGCAAAACCTACTCCAATGTTTCTGGCTACAACTATCATATTCTAGTTGACAATTTTCCAGGTCATAGCACAATGTTATTCACCAAATGGACAAAATATAAGCAGCTTAATACATGAGGTTTTATACTTTAATAAGTTTTCATATATATACATACACGTATCATTACAAGGGTCATTTATAATTGTAAGAGTAAAATTCAGGCATCTTGCAACTATGCACTAGAAGCAGTAAAATGTTCTTTATGATTTATTATTCTCTAGCAATGGTTATTCCAAATAAATTTGGTAAAATAAAATCCATGTATAATTGAAATATTCTAAAGAAACTTAGCTTGTATTTTATCACACTGATTTACAAGTCAGCAGCTTTCTTCACAACCATAAATACATTTAGTTCTATCTTTCATTGTGAAACATGTCACTTGACATTGGATCTCAATGGAAACATTAAAGTGTATAATTAAACTCTAAAACCAGGTACAGTAAAGAACTTAATTCACTTGAAAATAGCTAGACTCTACTAATGTTTTCACTGTTTATTAAAAAAGTAAATCACAGGAGCTCCAGGTCAATAAAAAAGGACAATTGTGACTCTCACACAGTAAAACAGGTCTCAGTGCTTATTAAACTGCTGAGCTTGTTCATTACTTAATGAAAAAAAAACTACAGTGAAGAAAGAAGCTGTACCACGGCACACATTTACACTCAATTTACTTGGTGAATAAATGAGCTACAAAATGGACAAGACAATCTATTAAAACATAAAGGAGACGGATGACTACCCAGAGCCCTTGTTTTAATGTTTATAGCTGCATGAAAATAGGAAGACGCACAGTTGACCTACAAAATACTGATTTAGAATTCCTCTTTCTCGCTTCTTTTTGAGCTGATGCCACCCAATTCAATCATCTTTTAATGTCTGGATGCTCTAAGAGTACTCACTACTCAAGGCCAAATTCTTCTTTCCGGCTCATGTTTTATCCTTCATTCATTCATACAATTGCTCTAAACACATATTCTTTACTTCTTCCAACCATGGAGCTCATATCTAAATTGAACAATCAAAGGTTGCTGCATAGACACAGAGTAGCCTCCCTACTGTTGAAGACACACAAGTATGTGTCATTAAAGGCCATTTTCTAATGAATGTATAATCTTCCCTTCTTTATTTCAGCTTTGACACTGCTACTCACTCCATCTTGCCACACCACTTTAGGAAAAGAGACACTAAAATGGAGCATATTGTTATCTTCAGCTTCTGCATTTCAATTAAATGAGTTAACAGAGGCAAATCCTTTAACATAAATGATAGTGGAACCAATTTGTGTGTTTATAAGACAGTTCATTTTCACTGTCATATTTCCAAATTAGCCCTATAGATGTCTACGTTACACTGAAGTTTGGTTTATATGCTTCTTTGAAAATTTCACAAGTTACAGAAGAATAGCAAAACAGTAGAATTGGACATATTCATCCACAACAGATATGTGGAAATCATGGAACTGCTGCTGCTAGGTAAGAAAGTAATCCATTTTGCATTACTAACCTGTTACTTGAATTATTAACATGTAACAAAATTGTCCATCCCACTAATTTTTCTTAGGAAGAAGATACCCATCCTCTACCAGTAAGATTACATGCACCAGTTGTTTTAGTTTGTAGTTTCATGCCTATTGGTAAAATATTTCATATCATCAAGCTTAAAAGTAATCAACATCTATTAGTTAACATTTTTTTTAAATTGTCATTTCATAGGCAATCCATTCATTCACTGATAGCAGATAATAAAGAACATTCAGTTATTCTTAGCATTTTCAGAGGAATTTTCTGACCTCTTTATAGGTAATTTTCAATAGAAGTGTCTTGCAACAGTGAATAGAGCAGTAATAATTGGAGAAAAAAGCATTACTAAACAGTGTATGAAAATAAGAAATTTTTGTGCTTGCTCATAAAAAAAAAATTGCTACAGAGAAAAAAACACATTAGTTGTATCTACATAGTTAAAATCTGAATAAATCCTTATAAAAACCTATAATAAATACCCATAGTGGAGTGAAAATCAAAGAAATAAACAACTGACCTTTAAGAAATTCTATTGCAAAGTATAGTCATCAAAAATTTGAAAGAGACAGTCGGCCTTTTGCATACAGATGAAGCAATACCTAATTTCATTACCCAGATGCTACTTATTCCAAATGAATAAGTATTTTGTACAGTGCACAATAGGTCTAGGTGGTGATAAATGTATGTAAGGAAGATCCACAGTAGCTCTTCCTTAGTGGACTCTAAAAATTATGATGTATATCAATGGCTACATTCACCTGACTTTTTTCTGCAATGCAGCTATGAATTTGCTAAATGATAATGATGGCACTCCTCACTTCATAGCTGAGTTTGTAAGATACGCTAATCAATGTCTATCAAGCAGTTACGTATCTAAGTGATGTTTATAGGGAAATTAACAGTTCTGTCTTCTGAGCTGAATAGAAGACAATAAAAAACAAAGGAAAACATGAACCCAACGAGGAGAAAAATCCTATTCTATGGCTGCCTATTCTCTTAGTACTATTTTAGAAATCACAGAACTTCATGGAGTGAATAACTAATTTGATATTTAAAGCAAGGTAATACTCCATATTTCAAGAATTTCTGTTTGGGCACATCTTAAATTTGTGATGCTTGGCATGATCTTATCAAAACACTCCTAAGATAAGCTTTTGCTCATTGTTTTGCTTTGGGCTTTGTTTGTTTAATTTACTATGAGGGGCAAAACAAGCTGCATATAGGAATGTGTCATATTTTCTATATAATTTGATTAAATTTGAAATAATTTGAAAGCATATTCTAAAAATCAGAATGTTTTTCTGTAGCTCTCCATGTTTTTTCCCTGACTTGTGCTTTGCCAGTCCTTTTCTAGAAAAGCTCAGGGGTGAAACCAGATGTTTGTTATTTTGAGTGTTTCTCTTGATATATGATCCAGTAACACTTGCTGAATTCACAAACACAGTCAATAGAGAATAGGGCAGTCTGTCATTAGTTTCCCTGATTATTAAAATGCATTCCATTTAGTCTCCAGTAGAACAATATCTTTTAAATACAGCCTTCACTTAGATGAATGTGGTACAGTAATACACGCTCTGTGGATAATGCAAACATCAGGCCAAAATCCATCATTGCAAAGCTCAAAAAATCAATTTACAGGACCTGGCGAATTATGTGCTATTGTTGTAAAACCGCATTTTCTGACTGAGAATTGGACATGACTCAGAAAGACAGGTTCTCATTAATTCATAGAATTTTCAAAGTCACATGTTTCCTATGGTTAGCAAACAGTTTAATAGGATTTAAAAGTGTAATTTAGAACCACATCTGTAATAGGATAAGAAACCCTCTTACAAAACTATTATTCAGAAAAAGGTAGAAATACTGGTATAAATGAAGTAAGTTTTTCAGATCATTAATCTCCTGAAGTCACTTAAATACTATTGTCAGATGTGTGCTTTCCATGGGCAACATTTCTTTTCTTTAATCCAAACTGGGAAAAATGACCAAAATGGCTCCCTTAGCTGTAAAACCAGAAGCACTATCTCACAAGTCCCTCACCAAAATCATTTGTTCTAGAAGTTATTTCTCTTCTTGTATTGGACACTGACTTCTGTGACCTGCTTTATGCCTCAGCTCACAGTGCAATGAAAGATCAGGAGTGCTGTGAGTAACAACCATTTCTTTCAAAGACAGTATTTCACAGGACAGCAAAGCAGTAAGAATGAGGAAAGGTGAGATAAGAAGTGCCCAGATCCTTTCTAAATACTGCTTTTGAACAGACGTTGAACTGCATTTTCAGAAGTACTTACTAAGACTTTTGTGACTGTCTTCCTGAAGAGTAAAATTTCTTCAGCTCCAAGTATTTTTCAAAAATTACCAGGGGAGGTTTACAGTACAGATAATATATTTTATTTGTCCAACTAATTAAGTATAAAAAAACCCAAACAAACAACTTTTGGCATAGTAGAATTCCTCTTCAGTAGGAACAGCAAAAACAAGTTGTATGACCTTTGAAATTCACTTTGGCTCTATCAATATCCTTCAGCCACACTACTGTATGTGGAGACACAGTAGAGAACTTTAGTATAGTTTTCTTTGCATAAGTAAAGAACCCAAGAAGTAAAGGAAGTTTTAATGAAATTTGGAAGGAAAGTTAAGATTCATACTCAACTTTGTTTCCTGTATTTTTATGACAATGATATTCTAAACAATAACTTTAAATATTAAAGAGAAATTATAAATTTATTGTAGTGTTGCAGTAAAGTATACTAGTAAAGTAACATACAGCTTAGTAAGCTTTAAGTAAAACTGACCAAAACAGGTTTAGTTTACTGTAAAAGGACATACCATTCAGTACTCAAATTTATGGATACAGCCAGTAACTTACAAAATCCCATTTTGGGAAAATGCTTTTATTACCTTTTACAATAAAGGATTAGAAAGAAATTTCAGCATTAAATAAAAATATCTCTAAAGTAAGGACTTTTGAGACTAAATGAAAAGAAACATTATTAAGTGAACAAAAATAGAAGTTTTCATATTTTATCCCAAAAATAAAAGAATTGGGAGCATTCGTCAGATAACCAAATGAACAAAAACAGTTTTGCAGTCTTTTGACTCTTAGTGAAGCAGAGAAAAAAATCATGCGCTTAACCCAAAAAACCTCCTTACAAATATACCAGAGAACTTAACTTGCTTAAGGGGAAAATTAATTCTTCACCTGACAATTCAAGTGAAGAATTCTCTATCTTAATTAATGATTCAGTCAGAGACAAGTATTGAAATAGCTTCAATGTATGCTTTTTCTAGGGTGATGTAAAAATAAGGCAATGCATGATATCACTGGATGGCATTTCTTTTGCACTTAAAAGAAGAACAACTAATTTTTTTCCATATCTTTCTTTATTACTAGTAATTTTTTTCATTAATTATATACTTACTATTATACTTCTTGGCAGTTACATTTTACCATTGGCATATTAAGCAAAGGCAGGAATAATTTTTGGGTTTGAATTTATGGACTGGACTTCTAGTTTTATTTTGATACATTATTAGTGAACACACTAAAAAGTCTACATTCCATGATATTATAATTCTATAAATGGCTCTCATAATCAGAAATAGGATTTGCATGTAAAAGCCACATTAATAAAAGTGTCCTATTATAAGATACAGAAACATCCACAGACAGATAAAAGAGGTCTGTGGGAAACATTGTTTGAGGACTCTAAGGTGAGCTAAGTGTGAAGCTGACTAGATATTGAAATGTTTATCTTACAGAAAAGCCCCCAAATTACAAACCAAATACTTTTCCAAAGGCTAGAAGGATTACAAACTTGAGATGTTGATACCTTTGGTTATGGCTGCCTCTACCTGCACAGCAAAGAAAACCTGGAAAACTTCATTCTCCCTCTGAGTCTTCAAGAGTGTGCACCATTGAGGAGAGGAGCAGGGAAGGCTGATTGCTGGGAGATCTTAGCCAGCAGAGCTGTGGAAGCATGTTCAGCATAGCGGGTGTACTTGTTTGAGCTCGAGTAATTTGCTTCATAGTAGCTTGTCTGGGACCATGGTTTGGATTTGTGCTGGAAACGGTGTTGATAACACAGGCTTGTGTTATCAGGGCTTGCTGAGCAGGGCTTGCACACAGCCAAGGCCTTTTCTGCTGCTCACACCACCCCACTAGGCAGGAGGCTCGGGGAACACAAAGAACTGGGAGAGGATACAAGCAGGACAGCTGACCCCAGCTGACCAAAGGGATATACCATACCATATGACATCATGATCAGCATATAAAGCTGAGGGAAGAAGGAGGAAGGGTCAAAGGTTCGGAGTGATGGCATTTGTCTTCCCAAGTCACTGTTAGGCATGATGGACCCTTGCTTTCCTAGAGATGGCTGAACACCTGCCTGCTGCTGGGAATTTGTGAATGAATTCCTCCTCTTGCTTTGCTTGTGTGTGAGGCTTTTGCTTTACCAATTATGGTATGTCTTTGTCTCATACCACAATTTTTCTCACTTTTACTCTACTGATTCTCTCCTGCATCCTGCTGGGATGAGGAATAAGCAAGCAGCTGTGTGGTGCTTGGATGCTGACAGTTTAAACCATGACAGCAGGGCAGTCCAAATCCAAAGTCCTGGAAAAACTCACATCATGTACTCGTTCTTTACAAGCTGACTGAAATCCATCATAGATTCCAGAAAAAAAAAAAAAACAAAACAAACAAAAAACAACTAAATGGATGTTTCATAAATGTGTTCATGTTTTACCACATGAACACTTTCCAGAAAAATACCTCAACGTTACTGGAAAATTGAGTCAAACTCTAAGAAACTCCTTGCTGCTGAAACATTCCTTTCCTGGACAGCTATGAAAATCAAGACCAAAGGTATGATCCAAACTGAAACATCAAGAATAAAAGTACTGGGTGAAGGGAAGTGTTTCTCAGATTAACTTCAAGGGGGAAGTGGGGAGGGGAGAGGAAAAAAACCCCACAGCTTGTAAGAAAACTGGTTGCAAAGGAAAGAAAAGTAGCAAACAGAAAAAATTGAATGGGTCAGAGAGCAACAAATACGGGTTTGGTCAATTTTAACTCAGTTCTTACACGTTCCTGTACTTTCATGTTCCAGCACTGTATGGAGTAACAGTAGGTGATAGGAGGTGGTTGTCTGTTGCTTAAAGAACTAGTTCTTCATACTCTGTACTGAACAGCATGATCAGCTTGCATACTCTTCCCTTAAAACCAAAACAAACTAAACAAAACATTTTCATAGCAAAACGTTTCTATAATGTCCTTCATGATGACCTCACACAGGAATGCATCTAAATAGAAAGACGGTATCTGAAATCGATTAAAAGCTATAGTGGCTATTTTCCTTGTCCCACATTATACCTTCAACAGGTGCTGAATCTGATCTTTGGGTCTCAGGGTTATAAAATGACTAGAGCTTCTAAGAGCTCAGGATTAACAACATGTATAATTAAACATTACTTTGTGTTCATGTGAACTTGAACCCTTTACAATATCCATGATCACTGCATTTACATCTTTCTTCGATTTTCCAGGAAACAGACATTTTCTTTACATCTAAAACCAGGTTTTTTGATCAGAGAACACTTAAACATACTGAATACGTGTATGTACATAATTGTGTCTTTCTGTCAGTCTTCTCAGCTTCATAGGTCATTGGGCCAATTTCATTCAACTTCAATGAACAGAAGAAATGTAAACATTTTATGTATTTTTAAGGTGGTCAGCAAAAAAACCCCCATAAAGCCACATCTTATTACCATTCACTTTTAATATAACTGAATACACTTCTTTTCTATGCTCAAAATATTTCCTAGCAGTTTTTAAACAGAACCATAATTTTGATCAAATTATTCCCTTAATGTCTCTACTGATTCCCAGGGGGCTTACTTTCAGATCCAAATTCTCTCCTTGTATGCTAAAAGCATATTCTAACCACGTAAGCACTGTAATTAGACGTATAACATCATGTAATTACCACTGCATCCAAAGAATAATATTGAAAGCTGCATTTGTTGGCTTTTACCCTGTCACATCTCACAGAAAAACCAAGTGATTTGGCAACGTAGCTTTATTGATTTTATAAAATAATATGCTAACATCTTATAACCTGCTTAAGCACCTTTCTATTTTAAAAGAACTTAATCTTATTTACAGGACTGTTTAGATTTTTACTATTTTAACAGGACCTTCAAGAAATCTTGAAAGGATAATTCCATCTTCTGTTCATATATGGCTCCTACAGGTTTCAGCTTTGTACACTTATTCCTAGGAAAAGTTTATAAAACTTGAAGAGAGAGATTACAAATAATAAAGCAAGATATGATACCATGTGCACCTTGTGAGATAATGGAAAAAAATAATTCAAATCCTTCACTGAATTTTAATGTGGTGTATTGATGTTTGTATATTTTCTTTTAAAAAAAACAAAAAATGCCCCACCCTCCACTCCTGCAAACAGACAAACCAAGAGCAAAAAGCACCACACTGGGATGTGCACTGTTTCACTATTCCAGTTAATTTGAGTAATGAAACCTAAAGCCAAAATCCAAAACAAAGAATTGTCTCTCTACCCTGATCATACAACCCACATCCAAGAGTGAATTGCTTTTCTCATACTTCTACATGGTAATTCTTCATGTTGTTTTATTTGCAGAAACATCACCAAGTTATCTGTGTACAGCAATCCTTTGTTAACTTTACGTCACATAAATATTTGAGGTAGGATATGTGAGAGTGCACATGTGTATAGACTGGAAGGTTCTGTTTTGTTTGTTTTCTCCATAAAGCCTCTTAATGCCCCTATTCCCCTAACCTGTAGACTCAAGAACAGGAGGACACAAACATAAAGTTTTACTTTTTGTGCCATCAAAGATGTCATCACAGCAAAGGCAGCAATGGGCTAGTGCTTTTCCACATCCTGCAACTGAACGTCATATGCCAGAGATGTGCCAAATAGCTCACCAGCAAGTATCTCATTCTCCTCTGGTACAGACAGCAAACACAGTGTGAAAATCTTCTACTGCTGATTCACTGAGTTAGCAGATAATTTTCAGGTCTAAATACTGTACCTGTGTGAACCATATAGATTTTGTTCAGATGATACAAAATGTCAAGAATACTTTTTTTTTAAGCCTAAAACATATACTGAAAAATTTTAAGTCAAGTCAACACTTCTGTGTGCAGAAGTCACTTTTGATTAGACATTTTATTCTGGCTTTGGCAATGATGCTTGCAGTTGTTCAGCCAACAACTGAAAGTCTCTTAAACATTGGTGGTTTTCCAAATGCCTGCTGCAATTATTTGCTGTTCAGTGTTGTAAACTGTGGTGCTTGGCACCTGTTTGTTTTTTCCTTCTTCCACTCTGCAAGTAAAAAAACCTGCAAACTTTTCCAGAGGACAAGTAAATTCTGTACCTATTTGAAAACATGTGGGTTTTTGAAACTAGAAAGATTTGGTTCATGATAATAGACCTGTTCCTAGAGTGCACAGTAGAATTACTGCTGTATTTAGTAAGTGAAGACCCTTGTTTGAAGATTCTTAGAGCTTATTTTAGTTATCTCCTGCCCTTCTCCACTCCACCCCCTATTGACCTTTATTTCTTAATTCATTCAGTTAGGAGACAGGTGTCTGATACTGCAGCTGTGGAAGGCTGCCTCTTGGAAACTGCTTTCTAAGGTTTGAAATGGTGATTGGGGCAGGATTTTCCATGCTGTGCTACAGCATGAGAGATTGCTGGATGTGACTTTACATCAGTGACAGCATCTAGTGCCCAAGACATCTTGCCCTCAGGAAACAAAAGATGAAATTCTTGCTTAAGCTTCTTGTTGGTGTCCATATTCTGTGTTTCCAAGACTGTCTTCCTGACACTGATGGACAGCTGCAGGAGTTCCTTTCCATGTGATTCAAGACAGGCAGGTGTGAGAGGGCTTTGATCTGGAGGCTGTGCAGCTCTGCTGGGCTGCAGCCTGGTAATGGGCAGCAGCGTAAGTGCTGCCTTGGCTCTGGCTCCCTGTGCTCACAGCATTTCAGTGTCTCAGCTGAGGGATGGAGGTAAAGGTTATGTTTTCAAGCGTTGATAGGTCTGTTTCCCAGTGCTTGAGCTGGGATTTTTTGCTTTTGTTTGTTTGGGTTTTAGTTCCCTCCTCTTGGATACCTGCTTATTGCTCCAGTGTGCTAAGAAAATGCCAGTGTACTCTTATTTTTCTGTGTTTAAGCACTGATAGTGTGCTCTGTGCTGTGCAAGGTAGGCAGCGAAGACAGTTCTTGTTTATAGGAGCCAAGTCTAAAGATCTACAAAAGCCAAAGGTGCGCTGGGATGTCTTGAGGGTTTAGGTTAGGCTTTGAAGAGTAACAGTTGACCCTGTTTGTGGGTGGCATGGAAGTTTAATATCTTATTTTGTTTTAGTACCCCAAGCTTTGTACCATCAGCATTACTTAATTTGTATTGTGCTGCTCAGTGAGATGCTGAGACTGCTCTGTGGCTTGCTTACAAAAGCTAATTCTAAAACCTTCTAGTGACTTGCATGGTTTTTACTACTAACGTATAGTACCTAAGATAGAGCTTTTTTTTTTAATAGCAAAATTATACAGCTTTTTTTTAATCAAAATGCCTGGAGTGATTTCAAAACAGCTTAAAGTTGCTATAGTTAGATTGAGAATTTTATTCTTCATCTCACGTTCCCCATGTTAAGTGCTGTAGTATTCTGGCTGTACTGGTAAAATGCTGCAATTGAGGTCCAGCTATTTTTGAAATATTTTCTCTCCCATAGGATAGCTTTTATAAAAGAAACATTATTTTGCACCGGCTAAATAATTGTAGAAGTTTTATCCTGCTGAGTAAACGTATTTGAAAACATGGCAACCAAATCTAAAGTTTGCATGAAAAGTCTGACTACATATTATCTTTTCTTTCTGTGTGTCAAAATGACATTTTGATACTTTTATAATAAATCTCTTGTTTTGGTTTTTCTTTTCTGCTCATCTGGTTCACCAGAATAGTTCACGGGCTTCCTCCATCTTTATCTTTTCAGTCATCTGATTTAGACAAAGGTGCTTGGTTTCTTTGTTCAACAAAGGCATTGTATTCATTTTGCCTCTTCTAGTTTTAGTTGCATCCGTCAAGCTTTTTTATTTTGCTGTAGAATCAAAAATCCTCTGGTTAAAGGGGTGAAAGTTTTAAAAATTGGGGTCTTGTGGCATTTTTCTTGTGTTTTATTTAATTTACCAGCATAATAGCATTAGATAGATGTATTGAAGGAAATAAATGATCCTAACTCTTTCCAAGTATTCAAAACAGCAATCCTTACCCCAAGCATGCTTGAATGCACTCCTCATTAACAGGCCTTGAGAACATGAATCAGTATTAG
The DNA here is from genome assembly GCF_964237585.1 of Gallinula chloropus. Lineage (NCBI taxonomy): Eukaryota > Metazoa > Chordata > Aves > Gruiformes > Rallidae > Gallinula > Gallinula chloropus. The sequence goes on along the minus strand of NW_028168177.1, from coordinate 38,004 downwards.
TAGTCATTTGCAGTAAAGTTCCTTTTAACCATTCCAGCCAGCTTTCTGCAGCACTAAGCATTGTCTTAGTACCTCCTGAGATCATCAGGATCAGTTAATAGGCATGCTTTGACAACCTGTGGCTGGTACCTTTTATTTGAAGGAGCCTGTGCTGCAGTCTCTGAGTCAGTCCTGTTGGAGCTCAGTTCAAGTAGGATGCAGAGATTCACTGTCCTCACCAGCTGTCTGGAAAACATTTTTGTCCTTGGCTTAATTTTTAAAGCTTCTCCCCTGTTTACACTGATCTTTCCTATAGGCGATTTCAACTTCCTAATGTTAGTAACTTTTTCCCTTGTTTCACTCACCCCACAGAGGAACTGGGCTGATTCTTTCCCAGTTCTTGTGGGAAAAAGTACAGAAGTGACAACTGAAATGAGATTTGCTGTGTCTTAACTCCAGTCTTCAGAGGTGTAACGTGCAGTTTGCAGGTCCTGCTGTGCCTTCTCTGCCTACAGGTATTTCAGTTTGTAGGGGGAAAAGTAAGTTTGTTGTGCAGAACCTGAATGTGATCAGAACAGGAGGAAGCTCCTAGCTGGACACCAGCCAGTGTGGTCAGGCTCTAACCTTGGTACATTAAATGCAGCACCAATTACCAGTCCTTGCTTGTCGCATAACCCTGCAGGCTGGTTTTCAGGAAAACCTGATGGCCAGAGAAACCCAGCTGTAGCTCTCTGCAAAAGTACCAACATTCTGTCCTTCAGAAACTGTGTAGAACCTTTTTTCAAGTCTGTTGCTCTGGAAACTTTGCACTCTTCCTGCTTTCACTTGTCATCTCACCTCTAGATGCTCTTTTGGAACTGTAACATCAGAGTTTGTAAAAGAAAACTCTAGATAACTGATGCTATATGCATATAGTTCTTAGTCAGGTTTATATAAATTATTCTGAAGGATAAGCACCTTTTTCCCCTCTTAAATGATGTCAAATTATGCTTTAAATCTTTTTGATTTTGTTCCTTCCAAGCACAAAAAAACCCAAATGACAAGTCTGCTTTTGCCTCAGGAGTTTTGAGGCTCTTGCATTTTGATTTAAAAGCACATGCTAATTTTTACCTTCTCCCTTCTGCATGTCTGGTGCTTTGTGACCCTTAAATTTAGGGGTTACTCCCCTGAGCTTTATAAAGCAGAAGCATTTTTTTAAAAAACACTAAGAATAATTTGCACTTGATTTTAAAAACAGAATTAAAATAAAAGAGCTAAACCAGTTTCCAACTACTGTGAAATTAATAAATTCTTCTTTAGCAAGTCGTAACTTAATTAATATTTCAGCTATGAGAATTCCAGTTAGCACTGTAAAGGTTATACATCTGGATTTTTGTTTTAAAGTAATGAAAACCGTGTCTCAATTCTTCAGAAATTCATCAAAATGTTTTCAGTGAAGAGCAGAACTTTAATGTTCTGTACTGATTGCCTTCACTAAGTGTCTCTTAGCTATCTATTTTTAGACACCTGTGTACTTTGTTTTTTGATTTCTCTGATGTAGTCCTGTTTCTTAGCAAGAGGAATGTGGGTTCTCTTGATACATACCAAGTACATAAGTAAAATATTCAAGGTAGAAACTGTGCATCAAGATCATTGAGCATAGAAAAGACTGGAAGCTCTCTAGATGAATTTTTCAGCTCATATCAACTTGTATTCGAGGCTTCTTCTGGGGTTCATGTTCTGTTATCTTCTGCATAGAGATTCCATAGCAGTTAAAATATTTTGCTGTTTGTCTAATTCAGACCTGTGCATGTTTGCTCAGCAGCTTCTGGGTGATATAGTGGCTTCTCACTAGTGGGACTTGTGAAACATGGGTTTGGCAACATCCAGACTACTCTGGATTTTGCAATTGAGGTGAGCTTGCTTAAAAATCCATTGCTTTTTTCTTTTAAAGGAGAGAAGAAAGATGGGCTGGTGTTGCAGCAGTACTTACTATTTTGGCTTGCAGAGGGGAGAGATGGGAACCAGGGCATAGTGTGGGACCGTTTCAGTGGGTGGCATGTGGGGGAAAACGATTAGGTGTTTATTGGTTTGGTTGATGTGGTTTGGCTTGCTTTGTTAAAAAAAAAAAAAGTTGGGCTCAACTTCAAGTTGAGTAATGTTTTGAATAAATATATCTTATCAAGAACTGAGTTCTGGAGTTATGTTTGAGTCTGGTTTCCTAGGAAACCAGAATACATGTTTCTCTCCATTCACTGTCACAGTTTTGCCAATTTAATCCAAACTTTAGAGAGGAGGAGATACTCTAGACATTGAATTCTTGAATATTTCATAAAAATATGCAGCTGGGAAGAGGGGAGAGAACTTATGATTGCCCCCTTAAGGGAAAAGGTTTAACACAAGTGCAACTTGCGATGGGGATTGCTCTAGGCAGTGCTTTCAGTTAATGAATCCAGTGGTGATGCTCTGCATGGAGCTATAGAAGATAAAAACTCTCTACTGTGCTTGAATTGCTGCCTATGTGATTACTGAAACTTCTTTCAATTAGTGGTTGGTATGTTTCCTCCATGCTGGGTATCCTTTTCCTTCCAATTTCCAATGGTATTTACTAGTGAATCCTAGGTATTGTTACCTAAATAGGTTGATCAGAATTATCACCTCTAAATGTGAGATGCAGTCTGATTCTGGCCTAACACTGCCCAAGAGAGGAAGAAATCACCCCATGGGATTTTTCTGAAGAGCAGAAAAATAAAGTTGTAGAGAATGGTGGGGTATTTTCCCCTGGATTCTGCAACCAAGTGTAGCCTTGTTTTCACAGCACTAAAAAAACTCCTAATGATGTTTGAAGGGGAGTGGATTTGTCTCCAATCCAGACTGGTTTTAGCACTTTTGTTTGCTGGTATAGTGAATGGAAGAAGGGAAGGGGGGTATTGTCTCTTGCAGAAATTTTGGAAGAAAATTAAAATCTGATTTGAAGCTGAAATAAGAGGGTAAGAAATACCTTGATTTCCTCACTCAATGCACATTTAGACAAAAAATTGCATAGTCTTCTGTCTGATAGCTTGAATTTTTACTTTGCTTTTTGGGAGCACAGCAAAACTCTAGATGCCTGAAATGGTGGAAGGTGTGTGTGTGTGTGTGTGTGTGTCACAAGTTAGCATGCATTTTCTGTTTGAGAGTACCTTACCTCAGAAAAACACATTGTCCATTTTGAATGAGGCTGGAGAGTTCTGTTCTGTACTGGCCAGTCCCATTCCTAAGAAGAGATCAAAAGGTTTTTGGATAGTGACCAAAAACCCATGAGAACGAGTTGCTAGACTGTAGAGAGGTTGGAGCTTACCTAGGAAGAGATGGTTGTAGTGCTTGAGAGTGAGGAATATTGGGAGACACAACTGCCTCAGCTGTGTTTCCAGCTCTTAAGGTGATACTTGCAGGCTGACACTCTCAAGGTGAGGTGTACGGCTGCTGTATCTATTTTCCACTGGCTTTCCGTAATGATAAAGTAGCTGGCAGGATAAGGTCACTGAGGGATCTGGAGTGTTTTAGTTCAGTGGAGCCTGTTTGCACAATCCATTTTTAAAAAAATGATTTTACTTGGGTTTCCAAGCAGTCTGTCAAGGATGACTTCCTGAAACGTACTGCATGGACCACTGAGTCTCAAAAGCTGTGCTCTTAGAAGCACTGACTATACTTAAGTGAATGACTTATTTAATACAAAAAGCATTCCTGCAGATCTTGCTGTGAAATCCAGAGCATTCGCTAGTCACAGTGCTGCTTTTCTGGGGACAGTTGGCTGCACTTAGAAGGTTACTTATCCTGGAGAAGAGAGTTTAGAAATTAAGGGTGAATATTCTCACGTGCAAGGATGTGAAAGTCTCTGACACCTTCAGTATCACCAGGCTGAACAGGGAAGGGAATTACTACTGGGTGTAAGTGTGGAGAGACTTCCGGCTCCTTTCTTCTTTTTCATTTTTCTCTTTTTTTGAAAACCTCTCCATTCTGTTTCCCTCCCAGCTTCATTCCAGATACTGAGAAAAAGATCCATAATAATCAGATCCTACTGTTAAGAATGATTTTATTTAACTTGAAACATTGATTTTAGCTACTATTTTGTCTTCCATTTATGAAGAGGTTGAGAACTGATTATATTGAAATTATATGTGCTCCTTCTGTGTTTCCTGAAGGGACTTGATGTGTATAGCCTTATGCTAGCTTCATGAGTGGTTTAAGCTGCCAGAAGGAGCTGTCTTGCCATTCCCTTCCATGGTGGTGAGGTTTGTGTGCCTGCATAGGTTAGGTGGAACCTAATTTGGGGAGCCTGATTATTTTTCAGTCAGATTTGTTTGAAGTTTTGGAAAGGGGCAGAACTGTCTCCTTTGCAGGAACCTAATTTATGGAGCCTGATTATTTTTCAGTCAGATTTGCATGAAGTTTTGGAAAGGGGCAGAACTGTCTCCTTTGCAGCAGAAGGGCCTGGTCTGACTTGCTGCATGAGGTGAGGCAGCACCTTTGTGGCCCTGTTTGAGTACCTGGTTAAGTCAGTCTGGAGATTGGTTCCCACTTCACATCTGTGCCCTGTGCAGTATTGTTTCAAGCCAGGTTAGTGTACTGGCTGTAGGTTTAGAAGTCTCCCCTTCCCCAAGGAGGCACCTGCCGCAGGGTGAAGGAAGGGAGTAGGACTGTCCTTTCTGTAGGAACAGGATGGTAATTGGGTTGAATTGTCTTGTCAGTCCATGTTGCTGGACTTAATAAATGATGTGAATTTTCAGTAGCCTCTTGTGTGCGTGTGTGTGTCTGTCATAGAATCACAGGCTGGTTTGGGTTGTAAGGAACCTCAGAGCCCATCCAGTTCCACCCCCTTGCTATGGGCAGGGATGCCCTTCACCAGGCCAGGGTGCCAAAACCCCATCCAACCTGGCCTTGGACACTGCCAGGGAGGAGGCAGCCACAGCTTCTCTGGGCAGCCTGTGCCAGGGCCTCACCATCCTCACAGGGAAGAATTTTTTTCCATCCATCTAATCTCAGTCTGTCTGTCTTCAGATTAAGGCCGTTACGCCTTGTCCTATCACTCGCCCTTGTAAACAGCCCCTCTCCATCTCTCTTGTAGCCCTTTCAGGTACTGGAAAGTCTCCCATGAGCCTTCTCTTCTCCAGGCTGAACAAGCCCAGCTCTCTCAGCTGCTCTTTATAGGAGAGGTGCTCCAGCCCTCTGATCATCGTCATGGGTCTCTACTGGACTTGCTCTGACAGGTCCAGAACTGGACATGGTGCTGCAGATGGGATGTCACCAGAGCAGACCAGAGGGGCAGAATCACCACCCTTGACTTGCTGCTCACTTTTGATGCAGCCCAGGACATGGTTGGCTTTCTGGTCTGTGAGCACACATTGCTGGCTGCGTTGAGGGTTTTGTGTGCTAACACCCCCAGGTCCTTCTCCTCAGGGCTCCTCATTCTTTACCCAGCTCGTAGTTGTACTTGGGATTGTGCCAGCCCATGTGCAGGACCTTGCACTTAGCTTTGTTGAACTTCAGAGTAGCTATAGTTTAGTAAGCAGAAGGAAATTGTTTTAGACTGTAGTGATGATCAGTACTTCAGAGAAACTCCTTTTCTAACAGAAGCTGGGCAGTCACTATATTTGAAATAAATATTTTTGTTTTGTGGTGTGTTTTGTTGGGTTTTTAATTGCAGGGTATTAAAAACAGTGGATTTCTTCCCAGATAACAGTTGTTCTTCCTGTAGCTACCATTTAAAGCTTTGTACTGAGATCTGCAAGCTACTGGCCTATCAATTAAACTCGTACGTCATTATCTGAAAGAAACCTTCCATGGAGGAATGTGCTGTCTCTGACACCAAAGACGTGTGTTTGTGAAGGCCAGCTTTCACCAGGGATTCTGTCCTCCCTTAATTCTAGGTCACCTCTGCTGTTCTGCACTGTGTGCATGAGAGTGTGTGCACATGAATGTATTTGTATCTAATCTTAGAGCTTTGTTCTCTGAAGTGACTGACAGGTTAAAGTTTGAATTTCTGGGTTGCAGAAGAAAGTAGTTTGGGCAATATGGTTTGGGCAATAAGTGACAGAGCAGTTCTTCTAGGAAAGCTGATGGTGTTCGCTGGTCTGCCAAGCTTGATTGCAAATGTGGTTGCATAGGAGGCTCATGAGTTTGCACTGGTGAATCTGAAGAGCAGAAATGCAATTAATAGATAGGATTTTTTTTGTTCTGTATTGATATTTGTTTAGTTGATGGTCTCTCTGGCTGATGTTTTAAGTAGCTGATTATTCACTTAAGACCCTTGTCTCCTCTTAGAGAGGATCTTATGTGTCTTCTGGATGCTGACATACATTCTGATCTCCCAAGAGCCATTATTGATGCTGATGCTGTTTTCAGAAGATATCAGTTACTTGGTTATCCATCCTTTTGGCGCTCAACACTTTCCAGGTTTGGCTCATCCAGAGGTAATTTTGTACCTTTTTTCCTTGTAATAAGTAGTTTGCTATGGAAAAAGCTAGTGATAGTACACCTTGGTGGTTCAGATTCTGATTTAATTGAAAAGTAGACTGTGATATGTCATCAAATACAGAGTAGAAAAGTTACTCATTATCAAAATTAATAATGAATTCTGAGTATTAGCAGGTAAGTTCTGTAAGAACCTTGATAATAATATATTTTAAATCTAATTGTTGATCTTTGCAAGAAGTTACAAAATTTTTGCATGCCAAATTTGAAATAAACTGTAGTGTAAGTACCTACTAATACACAGGTTGCATTACCAGTATTTACTTTGGCTCAGAAATGAGCAACAATTTATGACATGCAGCATTCTTAATATTTTCCCTCCCTCCCTTTCTTTTGGGTTGCTCTTTGTTCACTGTTCTTCACGTTTCCTTTATTGTTCCATGACAGAAGTAACCTTTATGGAATGAGGAACTTCAGATACTAAGGAGGGAGAAGAAATCTAAATTGTACTTTTTGGAAGCACTTTTATAGTTGAATAAAGAGAACGATTGGCAGCTGATTAAAAAAACTCCTTGGGCAGTGTTAAGGCATTTTACTTTTTTTTAACACTTTGAAAGATTGACAATAGACCCTGCAGCCATTCCCTGTCTCTGGAGCTGTTGTGCAAATGTCTAAAGGACTTCCGAACTGTTACTGCAACCTGTGCTGTGACTGTTTGTTTAGTACAGTTTTGTTGCCTTTCATGAACATGTTTTGGTATATTACTTGTTGAACATGTAAGTTCCTGTTAGGAAATTGTTAGTCAGGGGTCAGTGTGATGTGTGGTAGAAAACAAGCGTGGTACTTATGACACATCTGTTAGACAAGCTGTCGTGTTGGGCTGAGGTAAAAACTCTCCCATTTGTCTAATACAGCCAAAGACCCAAGACTTGGCATAATCTGTGGAAACTGATAGAATAATGTGGTGATCTCATACATGTAATTCCAGTTGATTTTTGTGAGCAAAAGTGAAGTACTTGATAGGTTAAATGCATTTTGTGCATGAAGGAATATTCACCATCTGACATAACTCCTTCTGAATTCCCCTTTTTACCCTTTCCTCAGGTTATTCTATATAAGACGTTACCACAAATTTTATAATCCTTATTTTCCATGCATAGTTGACTCTTGGAAAGTTAGTTTGATTACCTGATTTAAAAAATTTATCTGCACAAGTGAGCTGCAGAGTCCTGACTTTAGACAGTTTGTAGGCCAATTGGAGGGGAAGCATTTTGGTAAGGAACATTTTCCTACAAGGATCCTTTTTAAAACTTGTCTGACTCTTGAAAAGTTCTTATTTGATCTGCTCAAAACAGAAAACACTTGAATTTATTAAATGCAGTCCTATGGAATATTGCTTTAAACAGAAGGGGTTGGATTATCAAATGGGTACATGAGAGCTTTTTTTAATGCTTGCTTTCTTTAACCTTTTCAAATTCCTGTTGATGGTTGGTTTTTTGGGAAACTTGTTCCAAAACTCTCTAATAAATACTCTTTTTTTGCTTTGCAAAAAGATACTTACAGACTATACAGACTTAGATTTTTCTGTTGCTATTGTTATTACTACATTGATAAAACAATACCACAAAACCACATATTGTACTAGAAAACTTTAAATGGCAGTGTTAAATGTATTTGGCCTCTTGTGATGGAAGTAAAAATGCTTTGGCATTTTTTATAGTGCACAAAACTGTAAGACATCTTTATTTTTAGCTTACATTTATGTTCAGTGACTTTGAAGTACATGTGCTAGAAAGGGTTAATATATTGAATGTTGCGTGTCAGGACGTGATTTTTAATCTGTGTGAGTAGATTTAACTGCTGATAGTTGCATCCTGAAGGGTCTTTACTAGAGTGGCTTACGTTTATCCCACTGGTGTGACCCAGTTGCCTCCCAGTTCTCCTTCTTTCCTTAGAGAGACTCTGAGCTGTTGCGTGAGCGTGAGTCTGTTGTCCGTCTGCGTGAACGAAGGTGGCTTGATGGAGCCTCATTTGCGAATGAAAGAGGCTCTACAAGTAAAGAAGGGGAACCAAACCTGGACAAGAAGGATAGGCCTGTTCAGAGTCCTGTTTCTTTAGGAGAAGACTTGCAGTGGTGGCCAGATAAGGTACTGAATTGTTTTTACTCTGTTATTTGCACGCTGTGCAGTTGATTTCTGATCCATTTTCTTTTTGTTTTTTTAAATGAAATCCCCCCCCCAAAATGTATTTTCTGTATTTCCTTTTGGAATATTGTATCTCAGTTTATGTGATATAATGTAATAAAGATTATTCTTTATTGTGTGCTTAGGAAAATTAAAAATAGCACCCTTATAGCTGCACGCCTGTTATTGCTGTTTTAACTTCCTTCTCTGTTTGCTCTGAAGGCCCTGCTGGAGATAATATGGTTTGGGGTGGGTTTTACTTCTTTTCTTTCTTAGGTGCACAAAGCATTTAATGTGCAATGGGAAACTCGTGAAGCAGTTTAAACTATCCTTCATCAAGAAACCTTCTTTGTTTTGATTGGCATTATTCCCAGATATACTTTAGGCTTTTAAGCAGCAACAATGAAAGTTGATGTTTATTTGCAGTTGTGTTTGGAGTTGCCCAATAACAGAAACAAGTATCAGTTACTCCTTCAGAATCCCTTTGGCTTTGAATAGCTGGTTTTCTTTGGAACCTGAATTCATTTCCAGGCAAGAACTAATTCCCACATGAGATACAAGAATAATAGGGACACTAGCCAGCTAGCCCGGTGGTCAGGGGGTATCTGTAGTCACTTAAAGAAATCTTTGAGTGACTTTGACACTTGGGGAAATGTCTTTAAAAACAAAGCAAACAACCCAAAAAACTTGCCAGGAATAAAAGTGATTTTTGAATAAGGATATGGTATAAAAGTGCTACAAACTCTGTCCAAAGGTGTGCCGACTTTGTTAGGTCACCCGCTCTGGCAAGAATGTGTAAGAAATGACTGTTTCCCTGACGTGTCTAACTCAAGACCTTTCTCTAGGACCACTGGCATTTCTAACACCAGTGCTGTGGGAGCAGCCTGTGCAGTTTGCTCTGTACCCAGATCACAAACGTTCGCTCCACACGCTGAGCTCTTGAGCTCCTGTTTTAATTCTTCCCCCCCCCGCCCCCCCCCCCCCCCAGCTCCGTTCTGCAGCTCCTGGTGCCCCCGCGCCGAGAAGGGCCCTGGCTGGGTTCGGCCGTTCCCGGCCGGTGGGTTCGGCAATTCCCGGTGGGTTCGGTCGTTTCCGGCCGGTGGGTTCGGCAATTCCCGGCAGGCTCGGCAATTCCCGGCGGGTTCGGCAATTCCCGGCGGGTTCGGCGGCCGGTCGCGCGTCGCCGTTGCCCGGGCAGCCGGTCCGGCCAGTCCCGGGCGGGGCCGTTAAACGCTTTCGGACTCCCCGCTCCGTTTCCCGGGACACGCGTCCTGCCCACCCGCCGCTCTCGCTCAGTCGAGCCTTCGGCCATGGCTGAGCCGGTCGGTACTGCGGGAGCGGGAGAGGAGACCGGCCCCGAGCGCCGGGAGCGCGCTGAGCAAAGGGCTCGGTAAGCCCCGGGAGCCTCCGTCCTCTCACCCGCTGAGCCGGGGGGAGGAGACCGGAGGGGGAATCTGCCCAGGGGCCTGGCCACTGGCCGGTCCCACCCACCTGCGTCCCCCGGGCCACGGAGCCCGCGTTTTGGGGGCGGAGAGAGAGAGGAGAGAGCCGCCCCTCTGCTCCGGCACCGCCGGGGAGAGCTCAGCAGCTCCCGCAGCGCCCACGCACGGCCCGGGCGACGGCTGCTCGGCGCCGAGCTCCCCGGAGAAGCCCCGCCCGGGGCTTTCCGAAGGCGAGGGAAGAGGGAAGCGTCCCGCCCAGCCGGAGGAGGGGCCGGCCGGCCGGGAAGCAGGAGGCAGAGCCGGGGGAGGGGGGATGGACACGGCCCAGCCCACCCAGCCCGGTGCTGGCGAGGGAGGCCCCGCCCGCGGGAGGGGGAGCAGCGTGACCGCCCCTGGCCCCGCCCCTTGGGTTCCCTGGGCTCTCCCTCCCCTGACAGGCAGCGGTAGGAGCCCATGGAGGGGCTGCTCCGCAGGGTCGTGGGAGGGGCGGCCGGGCTGGGCCGTGCCTGGCGTCGCGCGGGATGGGCGTGTTTCCACTGCAGGCTGCCGGGGTCCGTGTACCAATGGCTGCCGGGGGTCCCCGCCGCTCAAGAGGCCGCCCCAAGACCGTACGGCCACTGAGAGCCTCGTCCCGTCCCGAGTCCCCGCGGCCTCTCGGGGTGCGGCCTGTGGGACCTCTCCCCCCGCTCCCCTCCGAGCCAGCCCGGAGCGTGGCGCCTCGGCCGCCTCTCCTCGGCCTTAGAGCCCAGGGCGGGAGCGGAGCTGGGTGTCCCCCCGCCCCGAGAACGCCCCTGGCAAACACACCCCCCTCCCCCCCCCGCCCCCCCGGCCATCCCCCACCGTTGGCTTTTCCGTCTGTGAAGCGGGAATTTGAAAAGAAACGGGCCCTGGGAGCATGTGTGGGGCAGAAGCAGAGGAGTGTGTGTGTGGGGGGTGGGGGTGTCTGTGTCTGTGTCTCTGTCTGCCAGTCTGTCTGTGTGTGTCTGTGTGTGGGGGGGGGGGGGGGGGGGGGTCTGTGTCTGTGTCTCTGTCTGCCAGTCTGTCTGTGTGTGTCTGTGTGTGTGTGAGGGGATACAGCGGGTGGAGAGGGGTCCCGGCGTAGGGCGTGTGGAGAAACAGGGATGCCTTCCCAGGTGTTAACAGTTGCCAGTATCTCAGAGCTCCCAGTAAGGGATGGTGGATGGTTGTGGGGTGAGAAAGGACCTTAGAGATCCGTCTTGTTCCAGCCCCCATGCTGTGGGCAGCGGTGGCCACCCCATGCCTGTGGCTTCTGTGTCCCTGAGGAGAAGGAGCGTCTTGTGGAGAGAGACACCGGCTGCACCAGTAGTAGTTCCCAGCAGCCGTGCAGAGCGCAGGGCCAGGGCAGGAAGGTGCCTGTGCAGGCGCTGCTGGCTGTCCTGGCACGATGTGAGCGGGAGACCCGGTTTCCCTCAGCGACCCCTCGCTGGGAATGGCGGGCGAAGCGGTGCCAGGGAAGCCGCGTCAGGTGCTCCAGCTGCTCTCCCGCTGCAAAGGGTTTTTCCAGCAGCGCTGGCTGGGACGGGCTGTAAGGTGGCAAAGGTGTTCCCAGGTCCCCTGTGTGAGTCCTTGCATGGAGCTCTCAGAAGGGAATTATCCCAGTGTGGCAGGAAAATTATCGGTGCCTTGGCTGGGAGAGGCGGGGGATGCTCTGCGGTGGCTCTGTGTGTGTCTGAGATGATCCCAGGGGGCTTGGAAGGGCAACTACAGCAATTAGCTTTGGAAGTTTGCTTGTGGGAAGCTCAGCCATGGTTGTAAATCCCTGTTCTGTGTGTTCTTTCCTCAGCCCTCAGCCACCTGCAGAACATCCTGATGGGCAGGAAGCTCAACAGCTACAAGCAGGTGCCACCCATGACAGAGGTATTTCACAGCCCTGGTTCTTCTGGGGTTTGGTGTCCCTTGGGAAACTGTGGGGTGTCTGAAACTGCAGAAGGGTGTGCAGCTTGGAATGAATCCCAGTGCTTTGGGTGGGATTAAGGTGGTGTGGGTGGAGGTTTTGCCCTGGCTACAGGCCAAATGCCCACCACGCCGCTTGCTCACTCCCCTTTGTTAGAAATGCCAAAGGTCCCAAGAAAGGACTCGCAGTGACATACTAGTGAAGCAGTAATTTATTATACCTTCCTGCAAGAGAGGGTGACCGAGCAAAGTAGGCACACCTGTGGTCAGAGTTTACAGCATTTTTATACCATATTCCCATCCGAAATCCCTCCCCTGTTTATCTATGGATTAGGTGTTTCCAACAGGAAAACCTGGTACAGGCTCAACCAAGGCGCCTTCTTCACCTGCTGCATGTCTGGCAGGTTCCTGCTTTCCATTGAAGCCAAATGGGGACCCTCAAATGCTTGCCTTTATCTCACTGCTTAGGCAGCTGAATAGCGGGGCTTGATTGGGACTCAGGGCACGTCTTATTTTATTTCTTCTCCAATCCCCATATGTTATACTTGTCTGTTTATAACACCACAAAGAACATGGAATCCCCACACAAGAAAGTAAAAGTAAAATACTTCTCAAAATAACAAATGTGAAAAGTTGTTTGAGCCAGGCAAAGTTTGGGAGCCAGGAAGTGAGCTGATTCCAGACTACTTTAAATCCCCAGGGTGTATCATCTTGAGCTACTCGGTAGAGAATCTTTGTTTGCTTCCACATATTATTTAAATCTGTTTCCATTTCTTTTTTCTGACTTATGTATGCACAACAGCTTTGTTATATTACCATGCACACACCTCCTTCTTTGGCCAGCAGCAGATCTGAGGCCATCCGATTGTGTCTAACTACGTTACTGAAGGAGGAAACTTGTAATTGCAATCTATGGACAGCATCACTTGTGTCCCTTTGGAAGAACTCCATGCTAGCAGATATATTAACTACAAAGAGTCCTTTTTCTTGTTGTATCTTTTGTGTTTGATCTGTTAATTTCTGAATGCTGGCATGAATGGACTGAGAGTGGTCAGACAGATTCCTGCAGCACGTGCCACCAGAATCTTGACACCCGTGTCTGTGAGCCAGGAACAGGAGATCAGTTGCTGCAGGATTCTGTGAGGTGGCAGGTCTCACAGAATCCACATCTGTGGCCAAGTGCCTTAGCTACCTTTGCTGTTGTATTTGTTTGCTTTGCCAGTCAGGAGTGTCAGGAGTGTCTGGGTGTAGGTTACAGCAGCTTCTCTTCTGGTACAGGCAGCCATTATTGTCAGTGATCTTAGGCTGTGGGGAAGTCACTGTTTCACTAATTTTCAGGCGTATTTTAAAGACTGTCAAATAGTTCAGTATGTCCCAGAACAAAACTTGAGTCCACCGTGGCTGCAGTTGGAACACTTGACTGATCCTGGTGTCAGGATCTGGTCCTGGTTCCTGCAGGCTTGCTTTCTTCTGGATGCACAGCTTTATCCACTTGGCTGGTCCCCACTAGGTTCCCGTATCTGTAATGACACAGGCAGATCTCCTTCCCCCAGTTAGTACCTGTAACTTCATTTCTTCCTAACACCTGACATTGACTTTCTTTGATCCCTTCCAAACCTCCTTTTAAACCTACTCCGTGTTTCACCATTGGAGGTGCCAAACTGTCCTGAGGCAGACTTAAATGGTTCAAAAGAGAAAGAGCTTTGTTTAGTCGAGCAGCTGGGGAGATGTCCTTCCCTCCCCCTTTTTGTTTGTGAAGCAAACGCTTGAGAGTTTGATTCCTCCGTTCCCCCATGGCCTGGCCTGTGGGCGAGTGCGGTGTCCCTGTGACATGGGGAATGCCCCAGAGCTGGCAGGAGGTTTGTGTTGCCTGTGCTGTATATCCTGGGCCACTGTCGGGTCTGATTTCAGGGGGTACCCCAGGTGCTGCTGTGGCAGAGCACACGTGGCGTTGGACATGTTTACTAGATCCCCCTTTGTGCAGTAGCCCCACACTGCCAGAGAAAAGGGCTCTAGACAAACACGGACATACTTTTGCCCTCCAAATTCTGGGAGGTGGGTAACGTCCATTTGCCAGGCTTCTGGTGGGCCTGTGCCACGAGGACTGACACCAGGGGCAAGGCCACTGGTGAACTGCTGACAGTCCAGGCACGACTGTACAATCCCTTTAGCCTCAGCAACTGACAGGTGGTGTTGTCGCTGAAGCACCCTGGCAGACTGATGAAAGGATTCATGTGATGTCCGAGCCTGTGCACAGCGCTCTGCTGAGGGAGCAGCCCACGCTGGTGCTGCCAACCTGTCTGCTCTCTCATCGCCTTCTGCCAGACCTTGAGTTAGTGCAGTGTGACTGCAAATATGGGTAATAAAGTACTGATGCTGTCGGTTAGACAGGAGGAGCCAGAATTCCTTAACCTGTTCAGAGTCCTGTTTCTTTAGGAGAAGACTTGCAGTGGTGGCCAGAGAAGGTACTGAATTGTTTTTACTCTGTTATTTGCATGCTGTGCAGTTGATTTCTGATCCATTTTCTTTTTGTTTTTTAAATTAAATCCCCCCCCCCAAATGTATTTTCTGTATTTCCTTTTGCAATATTGTATCTCAGTTTATGTGATATAATGTAATAAAGATTATTCTTTATTGTGCGCTTAGGAAAATTAAAAATAGCACCCTTATAGCTGCACGCCTGTTATTGCTGTTTTAACTTCCTTCTCTGTTTGCTCTGAAGGCCCTGCTGGAGATAATATGGTTTGGGGTGGGTTTTACTTCTTTTCTTTCTTAGGTGCACAAAGCATTTAATGTGCAATGGGAAACTCGTGAAGCAGTTTAAACTATCCTTCATCAAGAAACCTTCTTTGTTTTGATTGGCATTATTCCCAGATATACTTTAGGCTTTTAAGCAGCAACAATGAAAGTTGATGTTTATTTGCAGTTGTGTTTGGAGTTGCCCAATAACAGAAACAAGTATCAGTTACTCCTTCAGAATCCCTTTGGCTTTGAATAGCTGGTTTTCTTTGGAACCTGAATTCATTTCCAGGCAAGAACTAATTCCCACATGAGATACAAGAATAATAGGGACACTAGCCAGCTAGCCCGGTGGTCAGGGGGTATCTGTAGTCACTTAAAGAAATCTTTGAGTGACTTTGACACTTGGGGAAATGTCTTTAAAAACAAAGCAAACAACCCAAAAAACTTGCCAGGAATAAAAGTGATTTTTGAATAAGGATATGGTATAAAAGTGCTACAAACTCTGTCCAAAGGTGTGCCGACTTCGTGAGGTCTCCCGCTCTGGCAGGAATGTGTAAGAAATGACTGTTTCCCTGACGTGTCTAACTCAAGACCTTTCTCTAGGACCACTGGCATTTCTAACACCAGTGCTGTGGGAGCAGCCTGTGCAGTTTGCTCTGTACCCAGATCACAAACGTTCGCTCCACACGCTGAGCTCTTGAGCTCCTGTTTTAATTCTTCCCCCGCCCCCCCCACCCCCCCCCCCCCGCTCCGTTCTGCAGCTCCTGGTGCCCCCGCGCCGAGAAGGGCCCTGGCTGGGTTCGGCCGTTCTCGGCCGGTGGGTTCGGCAATTCCCGGTGGGTTCGGTCGTTTCCGGCCGGTGGGTTCGGCAATTCCCGGCAGGCTCGGCAATTCCCGGCGGGTTCGGCAATTTCCGGCGGGTTCGGCGGCCGGTCGCGCGTCGCCGTTGCCCGGGCAGCCGGTCCGGCCAGTCCCGGGCGGGGCCGTTAAACGCTTTCGAACTCCCCGCTCCGTTTCCCGGGACACGCGTCCTGCCCACCCGCCGCTCTCGCTCAGTCGAGCCTTCGGCCATGGCTGAGCCGGTCGGTACTGCGGGAGCGGGAGAGGAGACCGGCCCCGAGCGCCGGGAGAGCGCTGAGCAAAGGGCTCGGTAAGCCCCGGGAGCCTCCGTCCTCTCACCCGCTGAGCCGGGGGGAGGAGACCGGAGGGGGAACCTGCCCAGGGGCCTGGCCACTGGCCGGTCCCACCCACCTGCGTCCCCCGGGCCACGGAGCCCGCGTTTTGGGGGCGGAGAGAGAGAGGAGAGAGCCGCCCCTCTCCTCCGGCACCGCCGTGGAGAGCTCAGCAGCTCCCGCAGCGCCCACGCACGGCCCGGGCGGCGGCTGCTCGGCGCCGAGCTCCCCGCAGAAGCCCCGCCCGGGGCTTTCCGAAGGCGAGGGAAGAGGGAAGCGTCCCGCCCAGCCGGAGGAGGGGCCGGCCGGCCGGGAAGCAGGAGGCAGAGCCGGGGGAGGGGGGATGGACACGGCCCAGCCCACCCAGCCCGGTGCTGGCGAGGGAGGCCCCGCCCGCGGGAGGGGGAGCAGCGTGACCGCCCCTGGCCCCGCCCCTTGGGTTCCCTGGGCTCTCCCTCCCCTGACAGGCAGCGGTAGGAGCCCATGGAGGGGCTGCTCCGCAGGGTCGTGGGAGGGGCGGCGGGGCCGTGCCGGGCGTCGCACAGGATGGGCGCGTTTCCACTGCAGCCTGCCGGGGGTCTTCGCCGCCGCTCAAGGGGCCGCCCCCCAGGTCAGGGAGCCGCCCCGAGACCGTACGGCCACTGAGAGCCTCGTCCCGTCCCGAGTCCCCGCGGCCTCTCGGGGTGCGGCCTGTGGGACCTCTCCCCCCACTCCCCTCCGAGCCAGCCCGGAGCGCAGCGCCTCGGCCGCCTCTCCTCGGCGTTAGAGCCCAGGGCGGAGCGGAGTTCGGTGTCCCCCCGCCCCGAGAACGCCCCTGGAAAACCCGGCGCCGCCCCCCCCCCCCCCCCCCCCCGTTGGCTTTTCAGTCTGTGAAGCGGGAGTTTGAAAAGAAACGGGCCCTGGGAGTGTGTGTGGGGCAGGAGCAGAGGGTTCTGTGTGTGTGTTTGTGAGGGGATACAGCGGGTGGAGGTGGGTGCCCCGGCGTAGGGCTTGTGGAGAAACAGGGATGCCTTCCCAGGTGTTAACGGTTGCCAGTATCTCAGAGCTCCCAGTAGGAGATGGTGGATGGTTGTGGGGTGAGAAAGGACCTTAGAGATCCGTCTTGTTCCAGCCCCCATGCTTTGGGCAGCGGTGGCCATGCCATGCCTGTGGCTTCTGTGTCCCTGAGGAGAAGGAGCGTCCTGTGCAGAGAGACACCGGCTGCACCAGTAGTAGTTCCCAGCAGCCGTGCAGAGCACAGGGCCAGGGCAGGAAGGTGCCTGTGCAGGCGCTGCTGGCTGTCCTGGCACGATGTGAGCGGGAGACCCGGTTTCCCTCAGCGACCCCTCGCTGGGAATGGCGGGCGAAGCGGTGCCAGGGAAGCCGCGTCAGGTGCTTCAGCTGCTCTCCCGCTGCAAAGAGGTTTTCCAGCAGCGCTGCCTGGGACGGGCTGTAAGGAGGCAAATGTGTTCCCAGGTCCCCTGTGTGAGTCCTTGCACGGAGCTCTCAGAAGGGAATTATCCCAGTGTGGCAGGAGAATTAGCGGTGCCTTGGCTGGGAGAGGCGGGGGATGCTCTGCGGTGGCTGTGTGTGTGTCTGAGATGATCCCAGGGGGCTTGGTAGGGGAACTACAGCAATTAGCTTTGGAAGTTTGCTTGTGGGAAGCTCAGCCGTGGTTGTAAATCCCTGTTCTGTGTGTTCTTTCCTCAGCCCTCAGCCACTTGCAGAACATCCCGACAGGCAGGAACCTTAACAGCTACAAGCAGGTGCCGCCCATGACAGAGGTATTTCACAGCCCTGGTTCTTCTGGGGGTTGGTGTCCCTTGGGAAACTGTGGGGTGTCTGAAACTGCAGAAGGGTGTGCAGCTTGGAATGAATCCCAGTGCTTTGGGTGGGGTTAAGGTGGTGTGTGTGGAGGTTTTGCCCTGGCTACAGGCCAAATGCCCACCACGCCGCTTGCTCACTCCCCTTTGTTAGAAAAGCCAAAGGTCCCAAGAAAGGACTCACAGTGACATACTAGTGAAGCAGTAATTTATTATACCTTCCTGCAAGAGAGGGTGACCGAGCAAAGTAGGCACACCTGTGGTCAGAGTTTACAGCATTTTTATACCATATTCCCCTCCGAAATCCCTCCCCTGTTTATCTATGGATTAGGTGTTTCCAACAGGAAAACCTGGTACAGGCTCAACCAAGGCGCCTTCTTCACCTGCTGCATGTCTGGCAGGTTCCTGCTTTCCATTGAAGCCAAATGGGGACCCTCAAATGCTTGCCTTTATCTCACTGCTTAGGCAACTGAATAGTGGGGCTTGATTGGGACTCAGGGCATGTCTTATTTTATTTCTTCTCCAATCCCCGTATGTTATACTTGTCTGTTTATAACACCACAAAGAACATGGAATCCCCACACAAGAAAGTAAAAGTAAAATACTTCTCAAAATAACAAATGTGAAAAGTTGTTTGAGCCAGGCAAAGTTTGGGAGCCAGGAAGTGAGCTGATTCCAGACTACTTTAAATCCCCAGGGTGTATCATCTTGAGCTACTCGGTAAAGAATCTTTGTTTGCTTCCACATATTATTTAAATCTGTTTCAATTTATTTTTTCTGATTTATGTATGCACAACAGCATTGATGTATTACCATGCACACACCTCCTTCTTTGGCCAGCAGCAGATCTGAGGCCATCCGATTGTGTCTAACTACGTTACTGAAGGAGGAAACTTGTAATTGCAATCTATGGACAGCATCACTTGTGTCCCTTTGGAAGAACTCCATGCTAGCAGATATATTAACTGCAAAGAATCCTTTTTCTTGTTGTGTCTTTTGTGTTTGATCTGTTAATTTCTGAATGCTGGCATGAATGGACTGAGAGTGGTCAGACAGATTCCTGCAGCATGTGCCACCAGAATCTTGACAGCCGTGTCCGTGAGCCAGGAACAGGAGATCAGTTGCTGCAGGATTCTGTGAGGTGGCAGGTCTCACAGAATCCACATCTGTGGCCAAGTGCCTTAGCTACCTTTGCTGTTGTTTTTGTTTGTTTTGCCAGTCAGGAGTGTCAGGAGTGTCTGGGTGTAGGTTACAGCAGCTTCTCTTCTGGTACAGGCAGCCATTATTGTCAGTGATCTTAGGCTGTGGGGAAGTCACTGTTTCACTAATTTTCAGGCATATTTTAAAGACTGTTAAATAGTTCAGTATGTCCCAGAACAAAACTTGAGTCCACCGTGGCTGCAGTTGGAACACTTGGCTTCAGTTCCTGGGGTCAGGATCTGGTCCTGGTTCCTGCAGGCTTGCTTTCTTCTGGATGCACAGCTTTATCCACTTGGCTGGTCTCCACTTGGTTCCCGTATCTGTAATGACACAGGCAGATCTCCTTCCCCCAGTTAGTACCTGTAACTTCATTTCTTCCTAACACCTGACATTGACTTTCTTTGATCCCTTCCAAACCTCCTTTTAAACCTACTCCATGTTTCACCATTGGAGGTGCCAAACTGTCCTGTGGCAGACTTAAATAGTTCAAAAGAGAAAGAGCTTTGTTTAGTCGGCCAGCTGGGGAGATGTCCTTCCCTCCCCCTTTTTGTTTGTGAAGCAAACGCTTGAGAGTTTGATTCCTCCGTTCCCCCATGGCCTGGCCTGTGGGCGAGTGCGGTGTCCCTGTGACATGGGGAATGCCCCAGAGCTGGCAGGAGGTTTGTGTTGCCTGTGCTGTATATCCTGGGCCACTGTCGGGTCTGATTTCAGGGGGTACCCCAGGTGCTGCTGTGGCAGAGCGCACGTGGCGTTGGACATGTTTACTAGATCCCCCTTTGTGCAGTAGCCCCACACTGCCAGAGAAAAGGGATCTAGACAAACACGGACATACTTTTGCCCTCCAAATTCTGGGAGGTGGGTAACATCCATTTGCCAGGCTTCTGGTGGGCCTGTGCCACGAGGACTGACACCAGGGGCAAGGCCACTGGTGAACTGCTGACAGTCCAGGCACGACTGTACAATCCCTTTAGCCTCAGCAACTGACAGGTGGTGTTGTCGCTGAAGCACCCTGGCAGACTGATGAAAGGATTCATGTGATGTCCGAGCCTGTGCGCAGCGCTCTGCTGAGGGAGCAGCCCACGCTGGTGCTGCCAACCTGTCTGCTCTCTCATCGCCTTCTGCCAGACCTTGAGTTAGTGCAGTGGGGCTGCAAATATGGGTAATAAAGTACTGATGCTGTTGGTTAGACAGGAGGAGCCAGAATTCCTTAACCAACCTGTACACTCTCTGGTCTGAAACCCCTTTCAATAGTGCCTGTTCCATTCGGGTCACTATTCCCACCACACACAGGGAGTCACAGACTGTATGAACCGGTTCAGCCTTCCACTTGTCAAACACTTGTACAGCCGCCTGCAGCTCCAACTGCTGAGCTGAGGCTGGGGCTCCTTTTAATATCAAATGCTGCCTTTCTCCATTCGCTTGCTATGTCATTGCAGCCTTCTGAGTTCTGCCTCCCCCATCAGTAAATACTGTAACACCCCGAAACTGACACCCACACAACAAGTGCTTTTCTTCTGTTTGACAGTTCTGTGCTACTGTAGAGATTCTGTGTGGTGGGTAATGCACTTTCATTTCCCCTAATAGTCTAATAAAGCTATTTGCAGGGCAGTGCTGTTCCTCAAGGCTTCTTACACTGACCTGGGCTGTCGCCTCCAAACACAGAGTCACAGTTCCCTTTGGCTGCACTGGCAAAAACACCCATTCTAACAGCCTTAAGGGATCTTTGTCATTAGTCCCCTGCATTATAATAGCAGTCAGAATCCCATCGATGGGTACTAATAACTTCCAGGGCCTTTTCAGCTGCTTCTGACAGGATTCTGGGTGCTCCTGCACCACCTCCTCCCTTCAGCAATGCCACTAAAGGTTCCAGTTCCCTATTTGTAATGCCAGACAATGGTCTAACCCAGTTAATATCTCCGAGCAGCTTTTGAACATCATTTACCGTGCTGACCTCAGCTGGGATCTCAATCTTTTGGGGTGTTACGGTACTTTTGTCAATCTGCCACCCCAGATATTTCCACACTGGCTTCTTTTGAATTTCCTCTGGAGCAATCTGTAACCCCTTGCTTTTCAAATGCCCTGTCAACTCATGAATCCAACTGTCAATGCTCAAGTTTTTTCCTGCAATCAGCCTCTTCTCCATGTCATGAGAGAAGATGAGATCAGGATGGGCTTTTCGTACTGGAGCCAGTGCCCAGAGTACATGAGCCTGGCACACAGTGGGTGAATGTTTTGTGCCTTGTGGCAGAACCACCCAATGATTCCTCTCCATGGGTTCATTTTTGTTTGTAGCAGGGACTGAAAAGGCAATTTTTCCTAATCATCAGGGTGTAGAGGAATAGTGAAAAAACAATCTTTGAGCTCAGTGATGAAAACGCCCCCGTTTTTAGGTCTGCTGTCTGGAGGGGTCAGCCCGAGCTGCCAAGCTCCCAGCTCTCCCATCCCTGGAGGGACTTTCCTTAACTCGTGCTCCCAGCGCCATCTCCCGTCCTTTCCAGGAATGGCACCAAGAGGCGTGTTCCAGGGCCTTGTGGAAGGCGGGATGTGTCCCTTAGCCAGTGGCTCCCGTGTTGGATCCTGTCGGTGGGCAAGTGGCTGTGCGGGTCACAGCCCCTGATCAGCCCCAGCGGGGTTTCTGTTCCCAGGGTCAGTGTTTCCCGGGAGCTGCCCCCTGTCACCGGTGGCTCTCAGAGCCCCTTTGGCTCTGTCCCCAGCCCTGCTCTCAGGGGATAAGCGCATCCCTGGCCGCGCTCTCTCGGCCGCTTCTCGCAGCGCCGCACAGCGCGGTCCTGCCGGCCAGCGGGGCTGAGCCCCGGGCGAGCGCTCGGAGCCGGGGCAGCGCCGGGACCGGGCGCCGTTTCCACGCTCCCACCTCCCCCCGTCCCGCTGTCAACTTTCTCCCCCACCCGCTCGTTCCCGGGTCAGCTTTTCCCTGGTAGTTTCTGCGATTGAGCAGCAATTGAGTTCCCTTCAGTTGGAATCCACATCCCCAGATGGGGCTGTTTTTCCCGCTCTGATGCCACCTGACGTGCCCAGGCTCAGGTGTGATCCCCCATCTGATGCAATGACCCCAAATCGAGGTATTCTTTCATTTAGCAGTACCTTAGTTACTTCTCTTGCTTTGTTAGTTCTGCAAGGGAAAGCTTCTGGCCGTCCAGTAAAAGTATCCATCAGTGCCAACAGGTATGGATAACCCCCTTTTCTTTGGAGTTCAGACAAATCAATTGGCCAGGTTTCGCCAGGAGTATTTCCCTTTCCAATCGTACCCCATTTTATTCGATTCCCTGTATTAGGATGATTTCTTCAGCACACTGCACATTGCTGTGTGATCTGTTGGACAGTTGTACACATATTTTTCCCTATCCACTTTTGACTTAAATATTCCTATAAAGCATCTGCTCCCCAATGGGTTTTATCATGTTCTTTCTTAACCAAATTCCAAATGAAATTGGAGGGTCTAATTATCCTTCCATCCTCTAAAAGTGCCCATCCTTTAGAGGGGATTTGTACTTTAAGTTCTGTCATGAATTCCTGACCTGATTTAGAATATTTAACATTTTCCTGATCACAGAATTCAAGTTCATAGTCTTTACTGGTTGCAACCAGAGTTAAAATTTGATTTCCAGATGTCCTTTCTGCAGCCTGCTTAGCTTCATGATCGGCCAGTCTGTTACCTTTTTCTGGATCAGTGTTACTTTTGGTATGTCCCCGACAGTGCAGAATGGCAACCCTGGCTGGTGGCTGTACTGCTTCTAATAAGGGAAGTATTTCTCCTGCATGCTTAATGTGTTTCCCTTGACTTGTTAAAAGTCCACATTCTTTCCAAATCGCTCCATGGGCAGCACAACTCCAAAAGCATTCTTGGAGTCTGTCCATATATTTATCCTTTTTCCTGCTGCAAGTTCCAGTGCTGTGGTGAGGGCACTGATTTCTGCTTTTTGGGCTGAAGTTCCAGTAGGAAAAGGATTTGATTCTCTTACCTGGTCAGTAGTGGTCACTGCATACCCAGTCTTAGGGATTCCTTGTCAGACGAAACTACTGCTACCTGTGAACCAGGAATCTTGGGCACCTTCTAAAGGTTCTTCCTTCAAATCAGGTCTGCTAGAATACACAGCTTCCATAGTCTCCAAGCAATCGTGTACCAGTGGTTCGGTTGTAGTTTCACTGAGAAAAGCAGCTGGCTTCACAGTGTTAGTTACTTTAATCACAGTGTCATCAGACTCCACAAGAATTGCAGCGTTGGGAATCAAACCCTGGTCTCCCTGTGACAGGCAGGAGCTCTCTCACTGACCGCAGAGCAGCACGCTGTGACAGAAGGTGGCAGCAGGACTCCACCCTCCCCTTGTGATTACTGAAACGCCTCGGTCACACTGCACAAGATCTTTATATGATAAATCCAAACCAGAACAATGCTCACTCGATACAGTTATGGAGATTCCGATTGTTAGCAGCATTTACAGGCTACTAACCAGGTGTATACAATCAGGCACTAGTGACCTGGGATACGACACTCGCCTGGGATGTCTCCCAACTGCCTACAGTATCCCCAGACGACTGGTCTCCAGAAACCAAATGCCAAGATACCCAAGTACACCAGATACAGATGGGCATCCACCAAACCAGGAGCTCAAATAAAGTTAAAGGAACACCTTAACAATGGGAGGATGGTCCTGGTCTGCTGCCACAGTGAGCCAGGCAGGGCGAGGAGTCCCTGCGGGAAATCCCAGGGCGTGCCTGGGGAGTCCTGTTCCTCACTGGGTCCTGCAGCCCAGCAGAGAGGGTCCCATCTGGGTGCCAAACTGATGCCTCGGAAAGCTGGAATCCAAACTCACCAGCCTTGGTGACTGTTGAGCAGGGATCCTTTATTGTAGCTCTGGGCACACAGGGGATCGCTCCTCCCAGTGTGTGTGCCCATTAGAGCCAAATTTCTCCTATTTATACAGATTAACTCTACATATTCATTATAATTTCTAGGGAAAGGCAGAGTTATGCAAATTATTTGTAAGAAGTCATTTCTCTTAATTCCCCAAAGATAGAGTATGCTCAGTGACAGCCAGGGGGTCCCTCGGTGGTCCCAAGGAGTCTGAATGCCCTCCTTGCTCTCAGCGCACGCTCCCCACATCTCCTCTCCATGCTTTTCTGGGCTCCCAACACCTGCACCAACAAGTTAGTTTTTTACTGAAAACATGATTACAGCCTGTCGTGGTTTTACCCCGGCTGAGAGCTGAGATCCACGCAGCTGCCTGCTCCTTAATTGAAACGAGCAGGGAAAGAGTGAAGCGGGGGAGGGGTGTGTGTGTGTGTGTGTGTGTGTGTGTGAGAGGCAAGGGAGGGAAAGGAAAGGGGCAAATAACAACCCCAAAACCAAGACACTAAGAGGCCCGTGGGTTGGGATAAGGATAGTTTACTAAGATAACAGAAAGATAAAATATAACAATGCTAACAGGACTTCAGAGCAAAAACACATGAAGCTGTTGATACACAATGCAGTTTCTCACCAAACCACACAGCTCAGGCCGTGCCACCCAGAGCCGTTCCGGAACCCAACCGTCCCCCAAGAACCGTGCGTCCCGGAGCCGCCCCTGCTCTTCCCCCATCAGCCCCCCGATATCCTGGGCAGGACATAATTGGCATGGAATACTCTCTTCGGCCAGTTTGGGTCACCTGTCATGGCTTCGCCCCTCCTTTCTCATGAATAGAGAAATAGGAAGAGCTGAGAAAGTCCTTGACTGTCTGACAGCAACTAAAACCATCAGGGTGTTATCAGCACTGCTTTCATTTTAACTCTCAAACACAGCATTCCATCCTCTGCTACAAATGAAGTTAGCTCTATCCTGACCAAAACCAGGACATTATCCACCCCTTATTCCATACCATTTACGTCATGACCAGATCCAACCATTTCTTCTGGGTACAACCAGTTTCTTGTTTCAGACACACATATATGCATGTACACATGTATACGCACACATGTGCATACAGGGATTATTCCCTTAGTCTATGGACCATTCCTCTGCGTTTGTTGAGTGAATGAACATTTAGTCCATGATGATTTTCAGGCTTCATTCGTTGTAACAGTCTCTCATGGTGTCAGTATGCGCCATTGGATCGTTTCGTGCTGCATCTCGGGCTCTCAACCGATACAGCTGACATGGTCCATGTTCATAGTCTGTGAATCAAAGATGCTCATTTTCAAAGGGAAGGAGGAAAATGTTCTTGGAACACCAGGTCTTGGTCCTGTCATCCTTCATTGACTTGTTATGACTCTGGCTGTGACAACATACAACAACATACATCAATAATAGCAATAATGAATGTACAGTAATGGGTTATTTAACAATTATAATAATACAATTTCTACCTTATTAATTATATTGGCTATTCTCACCTAAAATCAAATCCCTTTGAGGTACACATCGAATTTCTCCATCCTCCTGCATTACCCACCAAGTACAACCAGGTCCTTGAGCAAAAACAATCCCTGACATGGGTTTACCTTTGCCTGAAGCAGGGATGACCCAAACTGTCTTACCTAATATACTCTTCATATGCACCACTGGGACTCTGTCTCCTTCTACAGTGCGTGGAAATTTTGACTGGGCAGGACCAGCTCGATTGGTGGATCCCCTAGAGTTAAATAACCACGTGGCTTTAGCTAAATGTGTATCCCAGTGTTTGAATGTTCCACCACCCATCGCTTTCAGGGTAGTCTTTAAAAGCCCATTATATCGTTCAATTTTCCCAGAGGCTGGTGCATGATAAGGAATGTGGTACACCCACTCAATGCCATGCTCTTTGGCCCAGGTGTCTATGAGAGCGTTTCGGAAATGAGTCCCGTTGTCCGACTCGATTCTTTCTGGGGTGCCGTGTCGCCATAGGACCTGCCTTTCAAGGCCCAGGATTGTATTCCGGGCAGTGGCATGGGGTACAGGATATGTTTCTAGCCAGCCGGTGGTCGCCTGCACCATTGTAAGCACGTAACGTTTGCCATGGCGGGTTCGTGGGAGGGTGATGTAATCAATCTGCCAGGCCTCCCCATATTTATATTTCATCCACCATCCTCCATACCAAAGTGGCTTCAACCGCTTCGCTTGCCTGATTGCGGCACACGTCTCACACTCATGGATAACTTGTGCAATAGCATCCATGGTTAAGTCCACCCCTCGATCTCGAGCCCATCTATATGTTGCATCTCTCCCTTGATGCCTGCTGAGTAATCAGTGCAACCCACTTGCTCCACGTAGCATCAGTGGCATGGTGTGTAGAAGGGACCTTCCCTTTGAACATCCAGCCCAGCACCGGTAGTCGGGGTGCCAGGAGGAGCTGGGCTTCAGTTCCAATCACTTCTGAAGCGGCTCGAACCCCTTCATAGGTGGCCAGTATTTCCTTTTCTCTTGGAGTGTAATTGGCCTCAGATCCTTTGTAGGCCCAACTCCAAAACCCCAGTGGTCGACCTTGAGTCTCCCCTTGTGCTTTCTGCCAGAGACTCCAGGTAGGGCCATTCTCCCCGGCTGCAGTGTAAAGCATATTTTTAACATCTGTCCCTGTCCGGACAGGCCCAAGGGCCACAGCATGGACTATCTCGCGTTTGATCTGCTCAAAGGCTTGTTGCTGCTCAGGGCCCCATTGGAAATCATTCTTCTTCCGAGTTACGTGGTAGAGTGGGCTCACAATGAAACTGTAGTTTGGGACATGCATTCGCCAAAAACCTATAACACCTAAGAAAGCTTGTGTTTCATTTTTTGTTGCTTGGTGGAGACATAGCTGCTATTTTATTGATAATGTCCATTGGGATCTGACGATGCCCATCCTGCCATTTTATTCCTAAAAACTGGATTTCTTGCGTAGGCCCCTTGACTTTACTTTGTTTTATAGCAAGACCAGCTTCTAAAAGGATTTGAATTATCCTTTTTCCTTTCTCAAATACTTCCTCTGCTGTATTGCCCCATACAATGATGTCATCAATATATTGCAGGTGCTCTGGGGCTTCACCCTTTTCCAGTGTAGTCTGGATTAGTCCATGGCAGATGGTGGGGCTGTGTTTCCACCCCTGGGGCAGACGATTCCATGTATATTGGATGCCTCTCCAAGTGAAAGCAAACTGTGGCCTGCACTCTGGTGCCAGTGGTATTGAGAAGAAAGCATTTGCAATGTCAGTTGTGGTGTTCCACTTGGCTGCCTTTGATTCCAGTTCATACTGCAGTTCCAGCATGTCCAGTACAGCAGCACTCATACCTGGAGTGACTTCATTTAGGCCACGATAATCCACTGTCAGCCTCCACTCTCCATCAGACTTCCGCACTGGCCATATGGGACTGTTAAAGGGTGAGCGGGTTCGGCTGATCACTCCTTGACTCTCCAGTTGATGAATCAGCTTATGGATGGGGATCAGGGAATCTTGGTTAGTACGGTATTGTCTTCTGTGCACCGTCATCGTAGCAATTGGCACTTGCTGTTCTTCGACCTTCAACAACCCCACAACAGAAGGATCCTCCGAGAGTCCAGGCAAGGCACGCAATTGTTCAATGTCTTCTGTCTCCAAAGCAGCTATTCCAAAAGCCCACCGGTACCCTTTTGGGTCTTTGAAATACCCTCTATAGAGATAATCTATACTGAAAATGCATGGAGCTTCTGGGCCAGTCACAATGAGGTGTTTCTCCCAGTCCTTCCCAGTTAGGCTCACTTCAGCCTCTAACACAGTCAATTGTTGGGATCCCCCTGTCACTCTGGAAATACAAACAGGTTCTGCCCCTACATGATTCGATGGCATTAGCGTACACTGGGCAGCAGTATCCACCAGAGCCTTGTACTCTTGTGGGTCTGACGAGCCAGGCCATCAGATTCGCACAGTCCAATAAACACTGTTATCCCTCTCCTCCACCGGGATGGAGGCAGGGTCCCTCTATTGTTGCTGATTGTATTTGCAGCATTCTTCCTGGCAGAATCTCATTGTGCAATTGTTTTACCCCGCAGCTCATTTACTTGTGTCTCACGATCTGCACCTAGATAGACTGCTTTGGCAGAGGTTAAACCCCCTTGCGTTCACCCCGACCTCAGATTGCTCTGGGTGGCCTGGGGCAGCTGGGCTTAACCCCTGAGTGATGTCCAATTAGGTGCTTTATCGTGAGGAGGTCTTCACAATTCTCGGGAACAGAATTAAGACTCAAAATGGAGTCAAGGTTTAAGTTACTTTACTTAGCCTGCAACAAGTGTGCAGGAGAAGGGGGGGAATAGGGAAGAGAAAGAGAAAAGAGTGAGAAAGAGAGTGAGAGAGAGAGATTGCAATATCTACCACCACAGAGCTGAGATGTCCCATCAGTCCGAATTGACTTCACGTCAGACAGGGGTGGGGTTTCATTAGTTGCTACTTGTCATGGTTCAGCACTGGGTACATGGGGCATTGCTCCACTGCAGACATGCACACTAACGTGGCAGTTCTTCTTGGTTATATACAGTTCAATGTTACTTATTCATTAGGTTACCTCATACGCCTGTACATATTCATAACCTGTCCCGCTTCGTATTAAAATGAGTTCCAAGAAGTGATTTCCATCAACTCCTCCCAATTGCGCCCGCGCACTGCTGTTTGGTGGTGGTCGTTGAGGGTCATGGGGATGAAGTCGGATGGCTCCTCCGAAGGCAAGTAACCTTCTGTTTTGCGCAGACTCAGACAAAAACTGAACCCTTGACTCTGATCCAAACTACAAGTTTGGTTTCAGCAGGTTTTGTGTACCTTCAAGGACAAAGGGGAGCTTGAACTAGTTACAATGAAATGCTTTGCCTGCATTTGTGACCAATTCGAGACAAGCAAGGAATTCATCGAACAGATCAGGAGGAGGGGGGTACAGGAAATTGTCAAAGAAGTCATTTTATTTCCACAGAGCACATAGTCCTTGGATGTGTAATTTACTTAAAATACGGTGTTAGACTCAAACTTACGTCCTAATTGATGTTTCTTTGCCACGACGGAGAGAGACGGGACACAGCTTGATGCAAGCAAGAGTCGATTTATTGTTAAGAATCATTCCTTTTTATATGCTCTGCAGACGGCTGCTTACTTTCAAACATAGGGTGTTCCTGGGCTACATCTGATTGGTCAACATTTTGCTGTCACAGCAGCATCTCTATCTTACCATGGTAATAGAACCTCTAAAACCTCATAGGATAGCAGATATACCTTAACAATAGAGGACACTTTTTACTAGAGCCTGCCCAATCAGGGGGCCGGCAACGATGCTGCCACCTTGTTTAGTTTCCCCGAGGATCATGGACTAAAGGCTCCATCCCTTTATCTGTTAACTTGGCAGTGCTTGAGGCTTTGTTTCTCAAACTGCATGCCACAAGGTAAAGGGATTGTGAAGTAAGGGGATTGTGAGGTAAAGGGATTGTGAGGCAAGGGGATTGTGAGGTAAATGGATTGTGAGGTATAGGGATTATGAGGTAAAGGTGTTGTGTGGTGAGGGGATTGTGAGGTGAGGGGATTGTGAGGTGAGGGGATTGTGAGGTAAGGGGGTCGTGAAGAAAGGGGATTATGAGGTAAGGGGATTGTGACGTAAGGGGATTGTGAGGTAAGGGGATTGTGAATTAAGGGGATTATGAATTCGTAGAATTGATTGATAGATAGATTGTGATGTAATGGGATTGTGAGGTAAGGGGATTTTGAGGTAAGGGGATTGTGAGTTATATTGATTGTGAGGTAAACGGATATTGAATTAAGGGGATTGTAATGTAAGGGAATTCTGAGCTAAGGGGATTGTGAGCTAAGAGGATTCTGAGGTATTATGATTCTGAGTTAAGTGGATTATGTAGTCACATATTTGATTGACAGATTGTGAGGTAAGGGGATTGT
The DNA here is from genome assembly GCF_964237585.1 of Gallinula chloropus. Classification (NCBI taxonomy): domain Eukaryota; kingdom Metazoa; phylum Chordata; class Aves; order Gruiformes; family Rallidae; genus Gallinula; species Gallinula chloropus. The sequence continues at coordinate 8,289 of NW_028168177.1, read as the reverse complement.
GAGGTAAAGGCTTTGTGAGGTAAGGGAATTGTGAGGTAAAGGGATTGTGTAGTAAAGGGTTTGTGAGGTAAGGGTATTTTCAGTCAAGGGGATTGTGATGTAAGGGGATTGTGAGGTAAGGGAATATTGAGGTAAAGGGGACTGTGAGTAAAGGGGCTTGTGAGGTAAATGGATTGTGAGTTGAGGTAATTGGATCGTGAGGTAAAGGGATTGTGAAGCAAGGGGATTGTGAAGTAAAGGGATTGTGAGGTAAGGGTATTGTGATGTCAGGAGATTGTGACGTAAGGTGATTGTGATGGAATGGGATTGTTAGGTAAAGGGATTGAGATGTATAGGGATTCTGAGGTAAGGGGATTGTGAGTTAAGGGGCTTGTGAGGTAAGCGGACTGTGAGTTAAGGGGATTGTGTGGTAAAGGGATTGTGAGGTAAGGTGATTTTGAGGTAAAGGGTTTGTGAGGTAAGGGGATTGTGAGGTAAAGGGTTTGTGAGGTAAAGGGATTGTGAGCAAAGGTGATTGTGAGTCAAGGGGATTGTGTGGTAATGGGATTGTGAGTTAAGGGGATTGTGAGGTAAAAGGCTTGTGAGGCAAGGGGGTTGTAAGGTAAAGGTATTGTGAGGTAAGGGGATTTTGTGGGATGATGATTATGAGTTAAGGGGATTATGAAGTCACAGAATTGGTTGACAGATTGTGTGGTAAGGGGATTTTGAGGTAAAGGGTTTGTGAGGTAAGGGAATTGTGAGGTATGGATATTCTGAGGTAATGGGATTGCGTGGTAAGTGGATTGTAAGGTAAAAGGATTGTCAGGTGAAGGGATTGTGAGGTAAAGGGATTGTGACGTAAGGGGATTGTAAGGTAAAGGGTTTGTGAGTTAAAGGGATTGTGAGGTAAGAGGTTTGTGATGTGAGTGGATTGTGAGGTAAAGGGGACTGTGAGTAAAGGGGATTGTGAGGTAAATGGATTGTGAGGTAAGGGCTTTGTGAGGTAAGAGGATCGTGAGGGAAAGGGATTGTGAGGTAAGGGGATTCTGAGGAAACGGGATTGTGAGGTAAGGGGATTGTGAGGTAAAGGGATTGAGATGAATTCTGAGGTAAGGGGATAGTGAGTTAAGGGACTTTTCAGTTAATGGGATTGTGAGTTAAGGGGATTGTGTGGTAAAGGGATTGTGAGGTAAGGCGATTGTGAGGTAAGGGGTTTGTGAGGTAAGGGGATTGTGAGGTAAGGAGATTGTGAGCAAAGGTTATTGTGAGGTAAGAGGGTTGTGAGGTAAGGAGATTGTGAGGTCAAGGGGAATGTGAGGAAAAGGGTTTGTGAGGTAAGGGGATTGTGAGGTCAAGGGATAGAGATCTAATGGGATTGTGAGGCAAGGGGATTGTGTGGTAAAGGGATTTTGAGGTAAGGGTTTTATGAGGTAAGGGGATTGTGAGGTAAAGGGATTGTGAGGTAAGGGGATTGTGAGGTAAAGGGATTGTGACGTAATGGGATTGTGAGATCAGGAGATTGTGAGGTAAGGTGATTCTGATGGAATGGGATTGTGAGATAAAGGGATTGTTATGTATAGGTATTCTGAGGTGAGGGGATTGTGATGCAAGGGGATTGTGTGGTAAAGGGATTGTGAGATAAGGGTATTGTGAGGTAAGGGGATATCTGAGGTAAGGGGATTGTGAGGTAAATGGATTGTGAGGCATAGGTTTTGTCACGTAAGGGGATTGTGAGGTACAGTGATTGGTAGGTAAGGGTATTGTGACATAAAGAGATTGTGAGGTAATGGTATTGTGAGGTACATGGATTGTGAGGTAATGGGATATTGAGGTAAGGGGATTGTGAGTTATGATGATTGTGAGGTAAGGGGATTGTGAGGTAAGGGGTTTGTGAGGTAAAGGGATTGTGAGGCAAGGGGATTGTGAGGTTAGGGGATTGTGAGGTAAGGGGACTGTGATGTAAGGGGTTTGTGAGGTAAAGGGATTGTGAGGCAAGGGGATTGTGAGGCAAGGGGATTGTGAGGTAAAAGGATTGTGAGGTGTGGCCTTTATTTTTAGAAACAAAGCCTCAAGCACTTCCAGGTTAACAGATAACGGGATGGAGCCTTTAGTCCATGATCCTCGGGGAAACTAAGCAAGGTGGCAGCATCGTTGCCGGCCCCCTGATAGGGCAGGCTCCAGGGAAAAGTGTCCTCTATTGTTTCGGTATATCTGCTGTCTGAGGAGGTTTTAGAAGTTCTATTGGCATGATAAGATAGAGATGCTGCTGTGACAGCAAAACGTTGACCAATCAGATGTAGCCCAGGAACACCCTATGTTTGCAAGAAAGCAGCCGTCTGCAGAGCATATAAAAAGGAATGATTCTTTGCAATAAATCGACTCTTGCTTGCATCAAGCTGTGTCCCGTCTCTCTCTGTCGGGGCAGAGAAAAGGAGAGGACAGGAGGTAGGGACAGGGATGGGAAGAGAAAAAGTCCCAACAACAACAGAAGAAAAAGCAGGAAGCAGCAGGGGGGACGGACGACATGGAAACAACCCCCAACAACCACCACCACCAAAGAAGGAAAGAGCGTGCAGAAGGGTTTGGAAGTGGGGGTGAAGAAAGGAAAATAAAAGAGGAGAAAGGGGGGAGGAAGCAAAGGAACCCCCTGCCAAAAGAGTAACTAGAGAGCACGATCAAGTTTCGTGCAGGGGTAGGGGGCTTATGGGTGGCGGGGAGAACTAGGGAAAAAAACACTTAAGAGAAATGAAAAGGAATGAGTGGAATAGAGGGATTCTGGGCTGCGGGGGAGAAGCTGGAAGCAGTTGGAACACCTCAGTGCTGGGGGGAATTTGGTTGCCCCTCGAGCAGTCTGCGCGAGGATGTTGAGAGACCCCAGAGTTCCCCGACAGCTCCAGTGATCCTGGTGAGGGACACCAGTACATGGGTGACATTTCTGGGCCATCTGAGCAGCCCCTGCACTTTTTAAAGGCTGGAGTGACAAGGGCTTTGGTCTGATCTTCAGGCACCTCGCCTGTTGACCAGGACCCTTCTTTCCCCTCACAGCCCCCAAGAGCTGCTGGTGGGGGCTGAGGGCACCCCAAAGCCCCTTCCCTGCCCGGGAGGGGCTGGGAGGTGGTTGGGGTGGGGCAGAGCACATGAGGCCCCTACGTCACTTCCTGGAGACTCCAGAGAGTCCTTAGCAACCAACCATCCCCAGGGACCATGGTGCTGCCACAGCCCGGCCCAGGGGCCCCCCGGCCCCTGCAGACTTCTGTCCTTCCCCACAGCGTCTACCCCCAGGTAAGGACCCAGCCCGAGCCTTCAGCCCAGGGACACTGCGCTCCTGGGGGCTGAAGCAGAGCTGCCCACCGCCCAGCGCTCCTGTCTCTCTCTCAGGCTCAGCCAACCTGTGCCCACCGCCTACCCAGCAGCAGCAGCCCTTCCCTGCAGCCCAGGCACCCTCAGTGGGGGGGCACCCCAGGGCCCCCAGGCACCACCGGCAGCTACGGCAGCCCGCTCTGCTCTGGCATATATACACATATACACACACAGCTTGAGAGTATTGGAAGGTATATGCCAGGCACTGTGTGCACTGTACACATCACCTTGTCTGTGTTGTGGGGCTTTAGTGTATTTCCCATTGGGTGTAGCCTTGCCCTGTCTGTATGTTACGGGGTGGGACTGCACTGTAAGTCCCGTGCTGTCCTCTTGCTCTCTGCAGTGCACTTTGTGTTGTATTCCAGGCGCTGCACTGCACTGGATGGTGTTGCACTGTACAATGTACAGCGCGGGTACGTCCGGAAGCGCACTGTGCACTGCACGCTGGGTGCTCTCCTGCACGCTGCAGGGCTGCCTGTCACACAGCTTGTGCCTATTTGATCCCAATGTTGGAAAGAGCAGGTTGGAATCCAAACAGAAAGGCTAAAACAGCACGGGGCTGGAAGAAATAAGAGAGGCAGGTGGAAGAGACAGACAAAGAAGAGGTTGAAAAGGAGGAAGACGAGGACGGGGAGAAACAATATTCCAGAAATGAATACAGAGAATGACATGTGGAGGCGTAGGAGGTGGTGGTGGAGGAAGATGCAGAGGAGAAGGATGACAGATACTGAACAATATGAGAAAGAAAAGTTTAGGAAGAATAAAGGCAAGTGGAGGCTAAATATGAGGAGGAGGATGAGAATCCAAGCAGCAGGTGAGAAAGAGGAAGAAGAAGATGAGGTAAAAGAAGATTCCAGAAATGAATACAGAGAAGACTATGAGGAGGAGGTGGAGGAAGAGGTAAGTGGAGGAGGAGGAGGATGAAACAGAGGAAGAAGAGGTTGAGAAAGAGGAAGAAGACAACAAGGAGAAAGAAGAATCCAAGAATGAATACAGGGAGGAACATGAAGAAGAGAAGGAGGATGAGGAGGAAGTTGTGGAGGATGGACAATATACAGTATGAGGAAGAATACTAAGGAAGAAAATAGGTAGAGGAGAACGAGGAAGAGAAAAGTATGAGGAGGAGGAGGAGCAAAGACAACGAACAGTATGAGGAGGAATACTAATGGAGAATACAGGTAAGTGGAAGAGGAGGACGAGGAGGAGGATGAGATGGAGGAAGAAGACAAAGAGGAGGAAGAAGAGTCTAAGAATGAATATGACGAGGAGAAGGAGGTGGATGAAGAGGCAGATTTGGAGGAAGACAGACAATGAAGAATAAGAGGAGGAATACTAATAAGAAACTAAATGTAAGAGGTGAAAAACTTCGAGGATGAGAATGAGACAGAGGATGAAGAGGTTGAAAAGGAGGAAAAACAGGATGAGGAGAAAGAAGATTCCAGAAAGGAATACAAAGAATATTATGAAGAGGAGGATGAGATGGAGGAGCACAGAGAATGAACAGTATGAGGAGGAATAATAAGGACGACTGGAAGTAAGTGGAGGATGAGGAGGAGGATGAGATGGAGGAAGAAGAGAAAGAGGAGTAAGAAGAATTTAAGAAGGAATATGAGCAGGAGAAGGAGGTGGAGGCGGAAGAGGATGAAGACAGAAAATGAACACTGTGAGGAGGAATACCGAGGAGGAGGAGGAATACCGAGGAGGAGGAGGAGGAATACCGAGGAGGAGGAGGAATACCGAGGAGGAGGAGGAGGAGGAGGAGGAGGAGGAGGAGGAGGAGGAGGAGGAGGAGGAGGAGGAGGAATACCGAGGAGGAGGAGGAGGAATACCGAGGAGGAGGAGGAGGAGGAGGAGCAATACCGAGGAGGAGGAGGAGGAGGAATACCGAGGAGGAGGAGGAGGAGGAGGAGGAATACCGAGGAGGAGGAGGAGGAGGAATACCGAGGAGGAGGAGGAATACCGACGAGGAGGAGGAGGAGGAGGAATACCGAGGAGGAGGAGGAGGAAGAGGAGGAGGAATACCGAGGAGGAGGAGGAATACCGAGGAGGAGGAGGAGGAGGAGAAGGAGGAATACCGAGGAGGAGGAGGAATACCGAGGAGGAGGAGGAGGAGGAATAACGAGGAGGAGGAGGAGGAGGAATACCGAGGAGGAGGAATACCGAGGAGGAGGAGGAGGAATACCGAGGAGGAGGAATACCGAGGAGGAGGAGGAGGAGGAGGAGGAATACCGAGGAGGAGAAATACCGAGGAGGAGGAGGAATACCGAGGAAGAGGAGGAATACCGAGAAGGAGGAAGAGGAGGAGGAGGAATACCGAGGAGGAGGAGGAATACCGAGGAGGAGGAGGAGGAGGAGGAGGAGGAGGAGGAATACCGAGGAGGAGGAGGAATACCGAGGAGGAATACCGAGGAGGAGGATAAATACCGAGGAGGAGGAGGAGGAGGAGGAGGAATACCGTGGAGGAGGAGGAATACCGAGGAGGAGGAGGAGGAGGAATACCGAGGAGGAGGAGGAATACGGAGGAGGAGGAGGAGGAGGAATACCGAGGAGGAGGAGGAATACCGAGGAGGAGGAGGAGGAATACCGAGGAGGAGGAGGAGGTGGAGGAGGAATACCGAGGAGGAGGAGGAATACCGAGGAGGAAAACCGAGGAGGAGGAATACCGAGGAGGAGGAGGAGGAGGAGGAGGAGGAGGAGGAATACGGAGGAGGAGGAGGAATACTGAGGAGGAGAAGGAGGAGGAAGAGGAATACCGAGGAGGAGGAGGAATACCGAGGAGGAGGAGGAATACCGAGGAGGAGGAGGAGGAGGAGGAGGAATACCGAGGAGGAGGAGGAATACAGAGGAGGAGGAGGAGGAGGAGGAGGAATACCGAGGAGGAGGAGGAATACCGAGGAGGAGGAGGAGGAGGAATACCGAGGAGGAGGAGGAATACCGAGAAGGAGGAGGAGGAGGAGGAGGAATACCGAGGAGGAGGAGGAATACCGAGGAGGAGGAGGAATACCGAGCAGGAGGAGGAGGAGGAGGAGGAATACCGAGGAGGAGGAGGAATACCGAGGAGGAGGAGGAGGAGGAGGAGGAATACCGAGGAGGAGGAGGAATACCGTGGAGGAGGAGGAGGAGGAGGAGGAATACCGAGGAGGAAAAGGAATACCGAGGAGGAGGAGGAGGAGGAGGAGGAATACCGAGGAGGAGGAGGAGGAGGAGGAGGAGGAATACCGAGGAGGAGGAGGAATACCGAGGAGGAGGCGGAGGAGGAATACCGAGGAGGAGGAGGAATACCGAGGAGGAGGAGGAGGAGGAATACTGAGGAGGAGGAGGAATACCGAGGAGGAGGAGGAGGAGGAGGAGGAATACTGGAGGAGGAGGAATACCGAGGAGGAGGATAAGGAGTAGGAATACAGAGGAGGAGGAGGAATACGAGGAGGAGGAGGAGGAGGAGGAGGAATACCGAGGATGAGGAGGAATACCGAGGAGGAGGAGGAGGAGGAGAATACCGAGGAGGAGGAGGAATACCGAGGAGGAGGAGGAGAGGAGGAGGATACCGAGCAGGAGAGGAGGAATACCGAGGAGGAGGAATACCGAGGAGGAGGAGGAGGAATAACGAGGAGGAGGAGGAGGAGGAGGAGGAATACCGAGGAGGAGGAGGAATACCGAGGAGGAGGAGGAGGAGAGGGAGGAAGACCGAGGAGGAGGAGGAGGAGGAGGAGGAATACTGAGGAGGAGGAGGAATACCGAGGAGGAGGAGGAGGAGGAATACCGAGGAGGAGGAGGAGGAATACCGAGGAGGAGGAGGAGGAGGAGGAGGAGGAATACCGAGGAGGAGGAATACCGAGGAGGAGGAGGAATACCGAGGAGAAGGAGGAGGAGGAATACCGAGGAGGAGAGGAATACCGAGGAGGAGGAGGAATACCGGAGGAGGAGGAGGAGGAGGAGGAATACCGAGGAGGAGGAGGAATACCGAGGAGGAGGAGGAGGAGGAGGAGGAATACCGAGGAGGAGGAGGAATACCGAGGAGGAGGAGGAGGAGGAGGAGGAGGAGGAGGAGGAGGAATACCGAGGAGGAGGAGGAATGCCGAGGAGGACGAGGAGGAGGAATACCGAGGAGGAGGAGGAATACCGAGGAGGAGGAGGAGGAGGAGGAGGAGGAGGAGGAATACCGAGGAGGAGGAGGAATACCGAGGAGGAGGAGGAGGAGGAGGAGGAATACCGAGGAGGAGGGAGGAATACCGAGGAGGAGGAGGAGGAGGAATACCGAGGAGGAGGAGGAATACCGAGGAGGAGGAGGAGGAGGAGGAAATACCGAGGAGGAGGAGGAATACCGAGGAGGAGGAGGAATACCGACAGGAGGAGGAGGAGGAGGAGGAATACCGAGGAGGAGGAGGAATACCGAGGAGGAGGAGGAGGGAGGAGGAATACCGAGGAGGAGGAGGAATACCGTGGAGGAGGAGGAGGAGGAGGAATACCGAGGAGGAAGGAATACCGAGGAGGAGGAGGAGGAGGAGGAATACCGAGGAGGAGAGGAGGAGGAGGAGGAGGGAATACCGAGGAGGAGGAGGAATACCGAGGAGGAGGCAGGAGGAGGAATACCGAGGAGGAGGAGGAATACCGAGGAGAGGAGGAGGAGGAATACCGAGGAGGAGGAGGAATACCGAGGAGGAGGAGGAGGAGGAGGAGGAATACTGAGGAGGAGGAGGAATACCGAGGAGGAGGAGGATAAGGAGTAGGAATACAGAGGAGGAGGAGGAATACCGAGGAGGAGGAGGAGGAGGAGGAGGAATACCGAGGATGAGGAGGAATACCGAGGAGGAGGAGGAGGAGGAGGAATACCGAGGAGGAGGAGGAATACCGAGGAGGAGGAGGAGGAGGAGGAGGAATACCGAGCAGGAGGAGGAGGAATACCGAGGAGGAGGAATACCGAGGAGGAGGAGGAGGAATAACGAGGAGGAG